>NC_081272.1:0-602500 GCF_030490865.1 Poecile atricapillus
CCCTAACCCTAACCCTAACCCTAACCCTAACCCTAACCCTAACCCTAACCCTAACCCTAACCCTAACCCTAACCCTAACCCTAACCCTAACCCTAACCCTAACCCTAACCCTAACCCTAACCCTAACCCTAACCCTAACCCTAACCCTAACCCTAACCCTAACCCTAACCCTAACCCTAACCCTAACCCTAACCCTAACCCTAACCCTAACCCTAACCCTAACCCTAACCCTAACCCTAACCCTAACCCTAACCCTAACCCTAACCCTAACCCTAACCCTAACCCTAACCCTAACCCTAACCCTAACCCTAACCCTAACCCTAACCCTAACCCTAACCCTAACCCTAACCCTAACCCTAACCCTAACCCTAACCCTAACCCTAACCCTAACCCTAACCCTAACCCTAACCCTAACCCTAACCCTAACCCTAACCCTAACCCTAACCCTAACCCTAACCCTAACCCTAACCCTAACCCTAACCCTAACCCTAACCCTAACCCTAACCCTAACCCTAACCCTAACCCTAACCCTAACCCTAACCCTAACCCTAACCCTAACCCTAACCCTAACCCTAACCCTAACCCTAACCCTAACCCTAACCCTAACCCTAACCCTAACCCTAACCCTAACCCTAACCCTAACCCTAACCCTAACCCTAACCCTAACCCTAACCCTAACCCTAACCCTAACCCTAACCCTAACCCTAACCCTAACCCTAACCCTAACCCTAACCCTAACCCTAACCCTAACCCTAACCCTAACCCTAACCCTAACCCTAACCCTAACCCTAACCCTAACCCTAACCCTAACCCTAACCCTAACCCTAACCCTAACCCTAACCCTAACCCTAACCCTAACCCTAACCCTAACCCTAACCCTAACCCTAACCCTAACCCTAACCCTAACCCTAACCCTAACCCTAACCCTAACCCTAACCCTAACCCTAACCCTAACCCTAACCCTAACCCTAACCCTAACCCTAACCCTAACCCTAACCCTAACCCTAACCCTAACCCTAACCCTAACCCTAACCCTAACCCTAACCCTAACCCTAACCCTAACCCTAACCCTAACCCTAACCCTAACCCTAACCCTAACCCTAACCCTAACCCTAACCCTAACCCTAACCCTAACCCTAACCCTAACCCTAACCCTAACCCTAACCCTAACCCTAACCCTAACCCTAACCCTAACCCTAACCCTAACCCTAACCCTAACCCTAACCCTAACCCTAACCCTAACCCTAACCCTAACCCTAACCCTAACCCTAACCCTAACCCTAACCCTAACCCTAACCCTAACCCTAACCCTAACCCTAACCCTAACCCTAACCCTAACCCTAACCCTAACCCTAACCCTAACCCTAACCCTAACCCTAACCCTAACCCTAACCCTAACCCTAACCCTAACCCTAACCCTAACCCTAACCCTAACCCTAACCCTAACCCTAACCCTAACCCTAACCCTAACCCTAACCCTAACCCTAACCCTAACCCTAACCCTAACCCTAACCCTAACCCTAACCCTAACCCTAACCCTAACCCTAACCCTAACCCTAACCCTAACCCTAACCCTAACCCTAACCCTAACCCTAACCCTAACCCTAACCCTAACCCTAACCCTAACCCTAACCCTAACCCTAACCCTAACCCTAACCCTAACCCTAACCCTAACCCTAACCCTAACCCTAACCCTAACCCTAACCCTAACCCTAACCCTAACCCTAACCCTAACCCTAACCCTAACCCTAACCCTAACCCTAACCCTAACCCTAACCCTAACCCTAACCCTAACCCTAACCCTAACCCTAACCCTAACCCTAACCCTAACCCTAACCCTAACCCTAACCCTAACCCTAACCCTAACCCTAACCCTAACCCTAACCCTAACCCTAACCCTAACCCTAACCCTAACCCTAACCCTAACCCTAACCCTAACCCTAACCCTAACCCTAACCCTAACCCTAACCCTAACCCTAACCCTAACCCTAACCCTAACCCTAACCCTAACCCTAACCCTAACCCTAACCCTAACCCTAACCCTAACCCTAACCCTAACCCTAACCCTAACCCTAACCCTAACCCTAACCCTAACCCTAACCCTAACCCTAACCCTAACCCTAACCCTAACCCTAACCCTAACCCTAACCCTAACCCTAACCCTAACCCTAACCCTAACCCTAACCCTAACCCTAACCCTAACCCTAACCCTAACCCTAACCCTAACCCTAACCCTAACCCTAACCCTAACCCTAACCCTAACCCTAACCCTAACCCTAACCCTAACCCTAACCCTAACCCTAACCCTAACCCTAACCCTAACCCTAACCCTAACCCTAACCCTAACCCTAACCCTAACCCTAACCCTAACCCTAACCCTAACCCTAACCCTAACCCTAACCCTAACCCTAACCCTAACCCTAACCCTAACCCTAACCCTAACCCTAACCCTAACCCTAACCCTAACCCTAACCCTAACCCTAACCCTAACCCTAACCCTAACCCTAACCCTAACCCTAACCCTAACCCTAACCCTAACCCTAACCCTAACCCTAACCCTAACCCTAACCCTAACCCTAACCCTAACCCTAACCCTAACCCTAACCCTAACCCTAACCCTAACCCTAACCCTAACCCTAACCCTAACCCTAACCCTAACCCTAACCCTAACCCTAACCCTAACCCTAACCCTAACCCTAACCCTAACCCTAACCCTAACCCTAACCCTAACCCTAACCCTAACCCTAACCCTAACCCTAACCCTAACCCTAACCCTAACCCTAACCCTAACCCTAACCCTAACCCTAACCCTAACCCTAACCCTAACCCTAACCCTAACCCTAACCCTAACCCTAACCCTAACCCTAACCCTAACCCTAACCCTAACCCTAACCCTAACCCTAACCCTAACCCTAACCCTAACCCTAACCCTAACCCTAACCCTAACCCTAACCCTAACCCTAACCCTAACCCTAACCCTAACCCTAACCCTAACCCTAACCCTAACCCTAACCCTAACCCTAACCCTAACCCTAACCCTAACCCTAACCCTAACCCTAACCCTAACCCTAACCCTAACCCTAACCCTAACCCTAACCCTAACCCTAACCCTAACCCTAACCCTAACCCTAACCCTAACCCTAACCCTAACCCTAACCCTAACCCTAACCCTAACCCTAACCCTAACCCTAACCCTAACCCTAACCCTAACCCTAACCCTAACCCTAACCCTAACCCTAACCCTAACCCTAACCCTAACCCTAACCCTAACCCTAACCCTAACCCTAACCCTAACCCTAACCCTAACCCTAACCCTAACCCTAACCCTAACCCTAACCCTAACCCTAACCCTAACCCTAACCCTAACCCTAACCCTAACCCTAACCCTAACCCTAACCCTAACCCTAACCCTAACCCTAACCCTAACCCTAACCCTAACCCTAACCCTAACCCTAACCCTAACCCTAACCCTAACCCTAACCCTAACCCTAACCCTAACCCTAACCCTAACCCTAACCCTAACCTAACCCTAACCCTAACCCTAACCCTAACCCTAACCCTAACCCTAACCCTAACCCTAACCCTAACCCTAACCCTAACCCTAACCCTAACCCTAACCCTAACCCTAACCCTAACCCTAACCCTAACCCTAACCCTAACCCTAACCCTAACCCTAACCCTAACCCTAACCCTAACCCTAACCCTAACCCTAACCCTAACCCTAACCCTAACCCTAACCCTAACCCTAACCCTAACCCTAACCCTAACCCTAACCCTAACCCTAACCCTAACCCTAACCCTAACCCTAACCCTAACCCTAACCCTAACCCTAACCCTAACCCTAACCCTAACCCTAACCCTAACCCTAACCCTAACCCTAACCCTAACCCTAACCCTAACCCTAACCCTAACCCTAACCCTAACCCTAACCCTAACCCTAACCCTAACCCTAACCCTAACCCTAACCCTAACCCTAACCCTAACCCTAACCCTAACCCTAACCCTAACCCTAACCCTAACCCTAACCCTAACCCTAACCCTAACCCTAACCCTAACCCTAACCCTAACCCTAACCCTAACCCTAACCCTAACCCTAACCCTAACCCTAACCCTAACCCTAACCCTAACCCTAACCCTAACCCTAACCCTAACCCTAACCCTAACCCTAACCCTAACCCTAACCCTAACCCTAACCCTAACCCTAACCCTAACCCTAACCCTAACCCTAACCCTAACCCTAACCCTAACCCTAACCCTAACCCTAACCCTAACCCTAACCCTAACCCTAACCCTAACCCTAACCCTAACCCTAACCCTAACCCTAACCCTAACCCTAACCCTAACCCTAACCCTAACCCTAACCCTAACCCTAACCCTAACCCTAACCCTAACCCTAACCCTAACCCTAACCCTAACCCTAACCCTAACCCTAACCCTAACCCTAACCCTAACCCTAACCCTAACCCTAACCCTAACCCTAACCCTAACCCTAACCCTAACCCTAACCCTAACCCTAACCCTAACCCTAACCCTAACCCTAACCCTAACCCTAACCCTAACCCTAACCCTAACCCTAACCCTAACCCTAACCCTAACCCTAACCCTAACCCTAACCCTAACCCTAACCCTAACCCTAACCCTAACCCTAACCCTAACCCTAACCCTAACCCTAACCCTAACCCTAACCCTAACCCTAACCCTAACCCTAACCCTAACCCTAACCCTAACCCTAACCCTAACCCTAACCCTAACCCTAACCCTAACCCTAACCCTAACCCTAACCCTAACCCTAACCCTAACCCTAACCCTAACCCTAACCCTAACCCTAACCCTAACCCTAACCCTAACCCTAACCCTAACCCTAACCCTAACCCTAACCCTAACCCTAACCCTAACCCTAACCCTAACCCTAACCCTAACCCTAACCCTAACCCTAACCCTAACCCTAACCCTAACCCTAACCCTAACCCTAACCCTAACCCTAACCCTAACCCTAACCCTAACCCTAACCCTAACCCTAACCCTAACCCTAACCCTAACCCTAACCCTAACCCTAACCCTAACCCTAACCCTAACCCTAACCCTAACCCTAACCCTAACCCTAACCCTAACCCTAACCCTAACCCTAACCCTAACCCTAACCCTAACCCTAACCCTAACCCTAACCCTAACCCTAACCCTAACCCTAACCCTAACCCTAACCCTAACCCTAACCCTAACCCTAACCCTAACCCTAACCCTAACCCTAACCCTAACCCTAACCCTAACCCTAACCCTAACCCTAACCCTAACCCTAACCCTAACCCTAACCCTAACCCTAACCCTAACCCTAACCCTAACCCTAACCCTAACCCTAACCCTAACCCTAACCCTAACCCTAACCCTAACCCTAACCCTAACCCTAACCCTAACCCTAACCCTAACCCTAACCCTAACCCTAACCCTAACCCTAACCCTAACCCTAACCCTAACCCTAACCCTAACCCTAACCCTAACCCTAACCCTAACCCTAACCCTAACCCTAACCCTAACCCTAACCCTAACCCTAACCCTAACCCTAACCCTAACCCTAACCCTAACCCTAACCCTAACCCTAACCCTAACCCTAACCCTAACCCTAACCCTAACCCTAACCCTAACCCTAACCCTAACCCTAACCCTAACCCTAACCCTAACCCTAACCCTAACCCTAACCCTAACCCTAACCCTAACCCTAACCCTAACCCTAACCCTAACCCTAACCCTAACCCTAACCCTAACCCTAACCCTAACCCTAACCCTAACCCTAACCCTAACCCTAACCCTAACCCTAACCCTAACCCTAACCCTAACCCTAACCCTAACCCTAACCAACCCTAACCCTAACCCTAACCCTAACCCTAACCCTAACCCTAACCCTAACCCTAACCCTAACCCTAACCCTAACCCTAACCCTAACCCTAACCCTAACCCTAACCCTAACCCTAACCCTAACCCTAACCCTAACCCTAACCCTAACCCTAACCCTAACCCTAACCCTAACCCTAACCCTAACCCTAACCCTAACCCTAACCCTAACCCTAACCCTAACCCTAACCCTAACCCTAACCCTAACCCTAACCCTAACCCTAACCCTAACCCTAACCCTAACCCTAACCCTAACCCTAACCCTAACCCTAACCCTAACCCTAACCCTAACCCTAACCCTAACCCTAACCCTAACCCTAACCCTAACCCTAACCCTAACCCTAACCCTAACCCTAACCCTAACCCTAACCCTAACCCTAACCCTAACCCTAACCCTAACCCTAACCCTAACCCTAACCCTAACCCTAACCCTAACCCTAACCCTAACCCTAACCCTAACCCTAACCCTAACCCTAACCCTAACCCTAACCCTAACCCTAACCCTAACCCTAACCCTAACCCTAACCCTAACCCTAACCCTAACCCTAACCCTAACCCTAACCCTAACCCTAACCCTAACCCTAACCCTAACCCTAACCCTAACCCTAACCCTAACCCTAACCCTAACCCTAACCCTAACCCTAACCCTAACCCTAACCCTAACCCTAACCCTAACCCTAACCCTAACCCTAACCCTAACCCTAACCCTAACCCTAACCCTAACCCTAACCCTAACCCTAACCCTAACCCTAACCCTAACCCTAACCCTAACCCTAACCCTAACCCTAACCCTAACCCTAACCCTAACCCTAACCCTAACCCTAACCCTAACCCTAACCCTAACCCTAACCCTAACCCTAACCCTAACCCTAACCCTAACCCTAACCCTAACCCTAACCCTAACCCTAACCCTAACCCTAACCCTAACCCTAACCCTAACCCTAACCCTAACCCTAACCCTAACCCTAACCCTAACCCTAACCCTAACCCTAACCCTAACCCTAACCCTAACCCTAACCCTAACCCTAACCCTAACCCTAACCCTAACCCTAACCCTAACCCTAACCCTAACCCTAACCCTAACCCTAACCCTAACCCTAACCCTAACCCTAACCCTAACCCTAACCCTAACCCTAACCCTAACCCTAACCCTAACCCTAACCCTAACCCTAACCCTAACCCTAACCCTAACCCTAACCCTAACCCTAACCCTAACCCTAACCCTAACCCTAACCCTAACCCTAACCCTAACCCTAACCCTAACCCTAACCCTAACCCTAACCCTAACCCTAACCCTAACCCTAACCCTAACCCTAACCCTAACCCTAACCCTAACCCTAACCCTAACCCTAACCCTAACCCTAACCCTAACCCTAACCCTAACCCTAACCCTAACCCTAACCCTAACCCTAACCCTAACCCTAACCCTAACCCTAACCCTAACCCTAACCCTAACCCTAACCCTAACCCTAACCCTAACCCTAACCCTAACCCTAACCCTAACCCTAACCCTAACCCTAACCCTAACCCTAACCCTAACCCTAACCCTAACCCTAACCCTAACCCTAACCCTAACCCTAACCCTAACCCTAACCCTAACCCTAACCCTAACCCTAACCCTAACCCTAACCCTAACCCTAACCCTAACCCTAACCCTAACCCTAACCCTAACCCTAACCCTAACCCTAACCCTAACCCTAACCCTAACCCTAACCCTAACCCTAACCCTAACCCTAACCCTAACCCTAACCCTAACCCTAACCCTAACCCTAACCCTAACCCTAACCCTAACCCTAACCCTAACCCTAACCCTAACCCTAACCCTAACCCTAACCCTAACCCTAACCCTAACCCTAACCCTAACCCTAACCCTAACCCTAACCCTAACCCTAACCCTAACCCTAACCCTAACCCTAACCCTAACCCTAACCCTAACCCTAACCCTAACCCTAACCCTAACCCTAACCCTAACCCTAACCCTAACCCTAACCCTAACCCTAACCCTAACCCTAACCCTAACCCTAACCCTAACCCTAACCCTAACCCTAACCCTAACCCTAACCCTAACCCTAACCCTAACCCTAACCCTAACCCTAACCCTAACCCTAACCCTAACCCTAACCCTAACCCTAACCCTAACCCTAACCCTAACCCTAACCCTAACCCTAACCCTAACCCTAACCCTAACCCTAACCCTAACCCTAACCCTAACCCTAACCCTAACCCTAACCCTAACCCTAACCCTAACCCTAACCCTAACCCTAACCCTAACCCTAACCCTAACCCTAACCCTAACCCTAACCCTAACCCTAACCCTAACCCTAACCCTAACCCTAACCCTAACCCTAACCCTAACCCTAACCCTAACCCTAACCCTAACCCTAACCCTAACCCTAACCCTAACCCTAACCCTAACCCTAACCCTAACCCTAACCCTAACCCTAACCCTAACCCTAACCCTAACCCTAACCCTAACCCTAACCCTAACCCTAACCCTAACCCTAACCCTAACCCTAACCCTAACCCTAACCCTAACCCTAACCCTAACCCTAACCCTAACCCTAACCCTAACCCTAACCCTAACCCTAACCCTAACCCTAACCCTAACCCTAACCCTAACCCTAACCCTAACCCTAACCCTAACCCTAACCCTAACCCTAACCCTAACCCTAACCCTAACCCTAACCCTAACCCTAACCCTAACCCTAACCCTAACCCTAACCCTAACCCTAACCCTAACCCTAACCCTAACCCTAACCCTAACCCTAACCCTAACCCTAACCCTAACCCTAACCCTAACCCTAACCCTAACCCTAACCCTAACCCTAACCCTAACCCTAACCCTAACCCTAACCCTAACCCTAACCCTAACCCTAACCCTAACCCTAACCCTAACCCTAACCCTAACCCTAACCCTAACCCTAACCCTAACCCTAACCCTAACCCTAACCCTAACCCTAACCCTAACCCTAACCCTAACCCTAACCCTAACCCTAACCCTAACCCTAACCCTAACCCTAACCCTAACCCTAACCCTAACCCTAACCCTAACCCTAACCCTAACCCTAACCCTAACCCTAACCCTAACCCTAACCCTAACCCTAACCCTAACCCTAACCCTAACCCTAACCCTAACCCTAACCCTAACCCTAACCCTAACCCTAACCCTAACCCTAACCCTAACCCTAACCCTAACCCTAACCCTAACCCTAACCCTAACCCTAACCCTAACCCTAACCCTAACCCTAACCCTAACCCTAACCCTAACCCTAACCCTAACCCTAACCCTAACCCTAACCCTAACCCTAACCCTAACCCTAACCCTAACCCTAACCCTAACCCTAACCCTAACCCTAACCCTAACCCTAACCCTAACCCTAACCCTAACCCTAACCCTAACCCTAACCCTAACCCTAACCCTAACCCTAACCCTAACCCTAACCCTAACCCTAACCCTAACCCTAACCCTAACCCTAACCCTAACCCTAACCCTAACCCTAACCCTAACCCTAACCCTAACCCTAACCCTAACCCTAACCCTAACCCTAACCCTAACCCTAACCCTAACCCTAACCCTAACCCTAACCCTAACCCTAACCCTAACCCTAACCCTAACCCTAACCCTAACCCTAACCCTAACCCTAACCCTAACCCTAACCCTAACCCTAACCCTAACCCTAACCCTAACCCTAACCCTAACCCTAACCCTAACCCTAACCCTAACCCTAACCCTAACCCTAACCCTAACCCTAACCCTAACCCTAACCCTAACCCTAACCCTAACCCTAACCCTAACCCTAACCCTAACCCTAACCCTAACCCTAACCCTAACCCTAACCCTAACCCTAACCCTAACCCTAACCCTAACCCTAACCCTAACCCTAACCCTAACCCTAACCCTAACCCTAACCCTAACCCTAACCCTAACCCTAACCCTAACCCTAACCCTAACCCTAACCCTAACCCTAACCCTAACCCTAACCCTAACCCTAACCCTAACCCTAACCCTAACCCTAACCCTAACCCTAACCCTAACCCTAACCCTAACCCTAACCCTAACCCTAACCCTAACCCTAACCCTAACCCTAACCCTAACCCTAACCCTAACCCTAACCCTAACCCTAACCCTAACCCTAACCCTAACCCTAACCCTAACCCTAACCCTAACCCTAACCCTAACCCTAACCCTAACCCTAACCCTAACCCTAACCCTAACCCTAACCCTAACCCTAACCCTAACCCTAACCCTAACCCTAACCCTAACCCTAACCCTAACCCTAACCCTAACCCTAACCCTAACCCTAACCCTAACCCTAACCCTAACCCTAACCCTAACCCTAACCCTAACCCTAACCCTAACCCTAACCCTAACCCTAACCCTAACCCTAACCCTAACCCTAACCCTAACCCTAACCCTAACCCTAACCCTAACCCTAACCCTAACCCTAACCCTAACCCTAACCCTAACCCTAACCCTAACCCTAACCCTAACCCTAACCCTAACCCTAACCCTAACCCTAACCCTAACCCTAACCCTAACCCTAACCCTAACCCTAACCCTAACCCTAACCCTAACCCTAACCCTAACCCTAACCCTAACCCTAACCCTAACCCTAACCCTAACCCTAACCCTAACCCTAACCCTAACCCTAACCCTAACCCTAACCCTAACCCTAACCCTAACCCTAACCCTAACCCTAACCCTAACCCTAACCCTAACCCTAACCCTAACCCTAACCCTAACCCTAACCCTAACCCTAACCCTAACCCTAACCCTAACCCTAACCCTAACCCTAACCCTAACCCTAACCCTAACCCTAACCCTAACCCTAACCCTAACCCTAACCCTAACCCTAACCCTAACCCTAACCCTAACCCTAACCCTAACCCTAACCCTAACCCTAACCCTAACCCTAACCCTAACCCTAACCCTAACCCTAACCCTAACCCTAACCCTAACCCTAACCCTAACCCTAACCCTAACCCTAACCCTAACCCTAACCCTAACCCTAACCCTAACCCTAACCCTAACCCTAACCCTAACCCTAACCCTAACCCTAACCCTAACCCTAACCCTAACCCTAACCCTAACCCTAACCCTAACCCTAACCCTAACCCTAACCCTAACCCTAACCCTAACCCTAACCCTAACCCTAACCCTAACCCTAACCCTAACCCTAACCCTAACCCTAACCCTAACCCTAACCCTAACCCTAACCCTAACCCTAACCCTAACCCTAACCCTAACCCTAACCCTAACCCTAACCCTAACCCTAACCCTAACCCTAACCCTAACCCTAACCCTAACCCTAACCCTAACCCTAACCCTAACCCTAACCCTAACCCTAACCCTAACCCTAACCCTAACCCTAACCCTAACCCTAACCCTAACCCTAACCCTAACCCTAACCCTAACCCTAACCCTAACCCTAACCCTAACCCTAACCCTAACCCTAACCCTAACCCTAACCCTAACCCTAACCCTAACCCTAACCCTAACCCTAACCCAAACCCTAACCCTAACCCTAACCCTAACCCAAACCCTAACCCTAACCCTAACCCTAACCCTAACCCTAACCCTAACCCTAACCCTAACCCTAACCCTAACCCTAACCCTAACCCTAACCCTAACCCTAACCCTAACCCTAACCCTAACCCTAACCCTAACCCTAACCCTAACCCTAACCCTAACCCTAACCCTAACCCTAACCCAAAGGGCCTAACCCTAACCCTAACCCTAACCCTAACCCTAACCCTAACCCTAACCCTAACCCTAACCCTAACCCTAACCCTAACCCTAACCCTAACCCTAACCCTAACCCTAACCCTAACCCTAACCCTAACCCTAACCCTAACCCTAACCCTAACCCTAACCCTAACCGTAACCCATTTAGTTCCGGTTTAACATGGCCGCCTCTACGGATTTCCGGTTCAAAATGGCTGCGCTCATGTAACTTCCGGTTTAAAATGGCCGCCTGTACGGATTTCCGGTTTAAAATGGCTGCCGCCAGGGAAGTTCCGGTTTAAAATGGCCGCCTGTACGGATTTCCGGTTCAAAATGGCTGCCGCCATGGAACTTCCGGTTTAAAATGGCTGCCTGTACGGATTTCCGGTTCAAAATGGCTACCGCCATGGAACTTCCGGTTTAAAATGGCCGTCTGTACGGATTTCCGGTTCAAAATGGCTGCCGCCATGGAACTTCCGGTTTAAAATGGCCGCCTGTACGGATTTCCGGTTGAAAATGGCTGCCGCCATGGAACTTCCGGTTTAAAATGGCCGCCTGTACGGATTTCCGGTTCAAAATGGCTGCGCGCATGGAACTTCCGGTTTAAAATGGTCGCCTGTACGGATTTCCGGTTCAAAATGGCTGCGCTCATGGAATTTCCGGTTTAAAATGGCCGCCTGTACGGATTTCCGGTTCAAAATGGCTGCGCCTATGGAACTTCCGGTTTAAAATGGCCGCCTGTACGGATTTCCGGTTCAAAATGGCTGCCGGCATGGAACTTCCGGTTTAAAATGGCCGCCTGTACGGATTTCCGGTTTAAAATGGCTGCGCGCATGTCTTTGTTTATATTGGTGGCGTCGTGCGTTTTTTTGGCGCCGAAACGCGGCGCCGCCAACCGCGGAAAGAACGGCGCGAAATGCCGCGCTGACGCGCGGCATTTCGCGCCGTTCTTTCGGCGGTTGGCGGCGCCGCGTTTCGGGTTGCTATGGTGCTTGTTTTTGGTGACAAAATGGCGGCGCGCATGCGCATATGTGATTTCCGGCGGTTGCCATGGCTGCCGTGACGTACTTCCGGCCAAGATGGCGGCGCCCGTGCCGGGGGATTTTGCCGGCGGCGCGCCGCCGCGGGACGGCCGCGCAGCGACCCGAAACGACCCCCCGGCGCGCTGGCGCGCGCCGGGGGGTCGTTTCGGGTCGCTGCGCGGCCGTCCCGCGGCGGCGCGGCGCTCGTGCGGTCAGCGGTGGTTTGGATCGGTTGCTGTTGTTCGCGGCGGGTTTTTTGGCGCCGGGGGGGTCGGCGGGTTGGGCGGGGGGTGTCGTGCTTGCGTTACTATGGCGTTTTTTCGTGGTTTTGTACGTATTTTATTAAAAATTTTTTTTTGCCGTTTTTCAAGATGGCGGCTGCGTGGCGTCATAGGAGGCGGTCCTCGGGGGCGGCGCGGCGTGACGGACAGCTCCGGGGCGCGGCCGGGGGCGGTGCGGCGTGACGGACGGCTCCGGGGCGGGGCTGGGGGCGGTGCGGCGTGACGGACAGCTTCGGGGCGGGGCTGGGGGTGGTGCGGCGTGTCGGACAGCTCCGGGGCGGGGCCGGGGGCGGTGCGGCGTGACGGACAGCTCCGGGGCGGGGCCGGGGGCGGCGCGGGGTGACGGACAGCTTCGGGGCGGGGCTGGGGGTGGTGCGGCGTGTCGGACAGCTCCGGGGCGGGGCCGGGGGCGGTGCGGCGTGACGGACAGCTCCGGGGCGGGGCCGGGGGCGGCGCGGGGTGACGGACAGCTCCGGGGCGGGGCTGGGGGCGGTGCGGCGTGACGGACAGCTCTGGGGCGGGGCCGTGGGCAGCGCGGCGTGACGGACAGCTCCGGGGCGGGGCCGGGGGCGGCGCGGGGTGACGGACAGCTTCGGGGCGGGGCTGGGGGTGGTGCGGCGTGTCGGACAGCTCCGGGGCGGGGCCGGGGGCGGTGCGGCGTGACGGACAGCTCCGGGGCGGGGCCGGGGGCGGCGCGGGGTGACGGACAGCTCCGGGGCGGGGCTGGGGGCGGTGCGGCGTGACGGACAGCTCTGGGGCGGGGCCGGGGGCGGCGCGGGGTGACGGACAGCTCCGGGGCGGGGCTGGGGGCGGTGCGGCGTGACGGACAGCTCTGGGGCGGGGCCGTGGGCAGCGCGGCGTGACGGACACCGCCGGGGAGGTGTTTGGGGGGTTTTTGATGTGATTTTGGTGGTGATTTGGGGTGGGGTGATTTGTTTGGTGTTCAGTGTAGGGCTTTTTGTGGCGTGGTTGCTGAATGGGGGGAAGTGCTTGGTTTTGTTGTGTCTTTGGCTTGGGGTGTGTGAGAGGGGAGAGGTCGTGTGTAGGTGGGGGGCTGCTTGGCTTTGGGGGGGTGCAGGGGTCGGGTGAGTGCTTGGGGCTGGGGGGTGGAGGGGCTGGGTGAGTGATTGGGGAGTGGGTGCTTGGGGCTGGGGGGTGCAGGGGCTGGGTCAGTGCTTGGGGCTGGGGGGGTGTAGGGGCGGGGTGAGTGCTTGGGGCTGGGGGGGTGCAGGGGTGGGGTGAGTGCTTGGGGAGTGGGTGTTTGGGGAGGGGTCAGTGGGGGTTACCTGGTGTTAGGAGTCAGTGGTTGTGTGAGAGGGCTAGGGGGTGGGTATAATGTGGGTGTCTATGGGTGGGGACCCCCTATATAGTATATATACTATAAAGAAAAAGAATAAAAACTATAAGTCTGGTGCAGCAGTAGAAGGTTTCGTGCTCCCGGGGAGTAAATGGTATCTATTTATAATCAAGATTTATTTTGTTTATTTACTCCCCGGGAGCATGAAAGGTTCTACTGCTGCTTTTTTTAAACTTTAAAGCTAGAAAGCAAAACACAAAGTTAGAAGAGAAAGGAGTTTGAGTTGATCATTTCTTTTCACTCAAACTTTAAAGTTGGAGTGAAAAGAAAGGATGAACTCAAACTTGAGAGAAAAGAAAAGTTCTTTTCTCTGTAACTCAGAGTTAGAGGGAGAGGAAATAGAGAACAAAAAGAAATAAAGTCTAAGTCTAAGGCTGAGTTACAGAGAAAAGGGAGAGAGACTTAGAGTGGAAAGAAAGAGTGGGACAGTGCAAAGAAACACAGAGGGAAAGGAAACAAAGTTAGAAGGAATACAAAGTGAGAAGGAAAACAAAGAGAGGGAGAGTGGAACAAAATAAAAACTCTATTTCCTTTCCCTCTGAGTGAGAGAGAAAAGAAACAGAGTTGAAGTGGAAAGAAACAGAAGAGAGGGATGGGGGAAAAGAAACCAACTCTCTTTCTTTTCCATCTAACTCGGAGGTAGAGAGAAACAAAGCAGAGACAATTCCTGTTCACTGTAACTCTGAGTTACAGTGGAAAGAAATCCACTCCGTTTGCTTTTTGTCTAACTCAGAGCTAGAGGGAAAGAAAACAAAGTTGGAGGGAAAAGAAAACAGCTCTACTTCTTTTCTGTCTAACTCAGAGGTAGAGAGAAAGGAAACGGAGGCAATTCCTGGTCACTGTAACTGAGTTACAGTGGAAAGGAATCGACTCCGTTTGCTGTCTGTCTAACTCGGAGCGAGAGGGAAAAGAAACAGAGGAAGGGTGGAGACAAACCAACTCTATTTCTTTTCTGTCTAACTCAGAGGTGGAGAGAAAGGAAACAGAGACGATGCCTGGTCCCTGTAACTCAGAGTTACAGGGGAAAGGAATCGACTCCATTTGCTGTCTGTCCAACTCGGAGCTAGAGGGAAAAGAAACAGAGTTGGAGAGAAAAGAGACAGAGGGAGAGTGGAGAGAAACCGACTCTATTTCTTTTCTGTCTAACTCAGAGGTAGAGAGAAAGGAAACGGAGACGATTCCTGTTCACTGGAACTGAGTTACAGTGGAAAGGAATCTACTCCATTTGCTGTCTGTCTAACTCGGAGCTAGAAGGAAAGGAAACAGAGTTGGAGGGAAAATAAAGGGTTGGAGTCAGAGAGCAAAGAAACAGAAAAATAGAGGAAGTGACAGACAGAAATAAGGTTAGAAAGAGACAGAAAAGCAAGAAATAGAATGAAAATAATGACTACACCACACCAAAGACACAGGGGTTGGGGAGGAGGGGGTGGGGGGGATCATCTTTATTGGGGTGAGGCAACTTTATTGAATGAATTTATTTACAGTACAGAAAAACACATAGAAACTGGATACAAATGCATTACAATACAATACAATTGCTGTACACGCTGAAAATCTCCTAATTCACATACAGAGCAATACAGAGAAACACAGCAGCAAATACAGAACAATACAAGCCAAATACATATTAACGTAATATAACCAGTTCTGAAAAGGACAATACATGCTGTTTCATTATTACTGCTCCCCCAAACCACAAGGAGCACGCAGAAAACATAATACTCATTCGCCACAGAAGCCGGCTTCTGCTCACACACACGCTCACCTTCGCTCTCCTCTCAACCGCCCCGTTATAACCCTGCTGGCGGTGGTCCTCGGGAACGTGGTTCCCGGGAGCCTCGAAATCGGCCTGCCTGACGAAAACCCCGGTCCGGGGCCGGTCCGTGCCCAAACTTAGGCGATGACTGTCGCCTCTCAGACCGGCCGGGACCGAGGAAAAAAAACCCCAGCTGGGAGGGAAAAAAAAAAAACCCCCCCAGCTGGGGATTTTTTATTCTAAATTTAAAAGTGAATTTAAAGTCCTGAAAAGCAATACACACAAGGTTAGAACCGCACAACACACACCCCTCCTACCCCACGGGAACTCGGTTCCCGGGAGCCTCAAAATCGGCCTGCCTGACGAAAACCCCGGTCCAGGGCCGGTCCGTGCCCAAACTTAGGCGATGACTGTCGCCTCGCAGACCGGCCGGGACCGAGGAAAAAAAACCCCAGCTGGGAGGGAAAAAAAAAAAACCCCCCCAGCTGGGGATTTTTTATTCTAAATTTAAAAGTGAATTTAAAGTCCTGAAAAGCAAAAGCAATACACACAAGGTTAGAACCACACAACACACACACACACACACCCCTCCTACCCCACGGGAACACAGTTCCCAGGGGCCTCAAAAATCAGCCTGCCTGACGAAAACCCCGGTCCGGGGCCGGTCCGTGCCCAAACTTAGGCGATGACTGTCGCCTCGCAGACCAGCCGGGACCGAGGAAAAAAAACCCCAGCTGGGAGGGAAAAAAAAAAAACCCCCCCAGCTGGGGATTTTTTATTCTAAATTTAAAAGTGAATTTAAAGTCCTGAAAAGCAAAAGCAATACACACAAGGTTAGAACCGCACAACACACACACACACAAGCAAACCCAGACCCACCGACTCTCACAGACAGACACGCCCTGACACACAGCAGGAGACTCTAACTCACACAGTGACCGCAACCCTTATTTAAAACACTGTGCTGAACAAAATGCCCCGAGACATCTTCTCACTGCTGCTTCTCAACATCAAATGGTAGATCCTCAGAAAATAGGCATCAGAGACCTGCAAGACAACACAAGGTGGTCAGTGAGGGATTGTATGATAGCTATGACTCAGCCCCCCTCTAGGCCCACACATTTTGTACACAAAAACCTCATAGAAAACAGGACCTATAACCTTTTATACCTGTTCTACCTAACTCTAACTATGTGCCAGGGCAGGGCAGCTCAAAGCCAAGGCACTTTACAGAGGCGAGCACAGCACAAGGCACTTTTTACAGAGGCGAGCACAGCACAAGGCACTTTTTACAGAGGCGAGCACAGCACAAGGCACTTTTTACAGAGGCGAGCACAGCACAAGGCACTTTTTACAGAGGCGAGCACAGCACAAGGCACTTTTTACAGAGGCGAGCACAGCACAAGGCACTTTTTACAGAGGCGAGCACAGCACAAGGCACTTTTTACAGAGGCGAGCACAGCACAAGGCACTTTTTACAGAGGCGAGCACAGCACAAGGCACTTTTTACAGAGGCAAGCACAGCACAAGGCACTTTTTACAGAGGCGAGCACAGCACAAGGCACTTTACAGAGGCGAGCACAGCACAAGGCACTTTTTACAGAGGCGAGCACAGCACAAGGCACTTTACAGAGGCAAGCACAGCACAAGGCACTTTTTACAGAGGCGAGCACAGCACAAGGCACTTTACAGAGGCGAGCGCAGGCGATGTCTGCCGGGTGAACGTGGCGATAGCCGCGGGGACGCGAAGGCCGGTTCCTCGGACGAAAAAATCCACGACGACGTCGAGAGGCTGAGACGGCCGACGACGTGAAACACGAGAGCGTGAGAGGATGGATTGGAACTGCCCTGCCCGGCAAAAGCTCTGGGGAGCTCGAAAAGAAACCCTCTCCCTTGGCTTCAGAGGGGCCCACCCCACTACAGCCCTGTCCTGTACCTTAACTTTAAATTGGCTCCACTGATTATAAATGCTTTTCCCCTGATCCCAACTTCCACCTGTGACGCTTACCTTTTGTAACGTAATAGGACAAGACCCATCCTCGATAGGATGCGTACGTCGAGACGTCCCCCGCGCCGGCTTCGGTGCGGCCGATCGCAAACTTCGGCTCTGCCTCTCTGCACGGAACCTCGGACAAAACAGAAAATATGACTGGCACCATCCGCAAGGTGGAATTCCTGATGCGGTTCCTTTATTCCATCTTGGACTACAAAAGCTTGTCAGCCAACCAGGGACTTAAACAGAAGAAAAACCACTCATTCCCACCTCTCGTACTCAAAGATCCCCTGTAAAGTTCTGAAGACAGAGCCCTCAAACGAGTGTGGGGTGCTTTGCATCTAGGCGTGTGCAGTTTTTAAAAAATTCGAATCGCCTCCCTTGCTTTCTAGACACTGCTCACCGGCGTGGCAGGCTAGGGGCGGCTGAGGCGAAACGTCTTTCCCCCGATACCGAGTGCACGACAAATCTGCGACCCCTTCTGTCTCTCAGAATCCTGTCCGTGACACCGATTCGTGTCGGGATCCACGAGGTGGGATTTGTGATGTGGTTCTTTCATTCTATCTGAGAGAACTAAACATTATCAGCAAACAAGTACTTTAAACAGAAAAATCAGTCAGTCCAAACTCTTGTACTCAGATATCCCTTGTAAAATTCTGAAGACAGAGCCCTCAAACGAGTGTGGGGTGCTTTGCATCTAGGCGTGTGCAGTTTTTAAAAAATTCGAATCGCCTCCCTTGCTTTCTAGACACTGCTCACCAGCGTGGCAGGCTAGGGGCGGCTGAGGCGAAACGTCTTTGCCCGACACTGAGTGCACGACAAATCTGCAACCCCTTCTGTCTCTCAGAATCCTGTCCGTGACACCCATTCGTGTCAGGATCCACAAGGTGGGATTTGTCATGTGGTTCTTTCATTCTATCTGAGAGAACTAAACATTATCAGCAAACAAGTACTTTAAACAGAAAAATCAGTCAGTCCAAACTCTTGCATTCAAATATCCCTTGTAAAATTCTGAAGACAGAGCCCTCAAATGAGTGTGGGGTGCTTTGCACCGAGGCGTGTGCAGTTTTTGAGAAATTCGAATCGCCTCCCTTGCTTTCTAGACACTGCTCACCGGCGTGGCAGGCTAGGGGCGGCTGAGGCGAAACGTCTTTCCCCCGATACCGAGTGCACGACAAATCTGCGACCCCTTCTGTCTCTCAGAATCCTGTCCGTGACACCGATTCGTGTCCGGATCCACGAGGTGGGATTCGTGATGTGGTTCTTTCATTCTATCTTAGAGAACTAAACATTATCAGCAAACCAGGGACTTAAACACCAAAACACACTTAGAGCTTGCACCCACCTGTCCTCTGGCATCCTGGGCTGGGATATCTTGCAAGTAGACCACCTAACATAAAAAAACAAGGGATTAAAGTTATAGCAGAAAATGAGACCCCAGCAAGAACAACTGCTTCTCTCCACCGACCGAGGCTCACCTTCACAATGCTTCGCCTTCACTGCTGCTATCCGGCTTTACTTCCTGAAAAAAAATACAAAGAGCAGAGCTGTAACACAGTGACTGACTCCAGCCCCGCTGCAAAAGAAGAACCGTGACCGACCTTCTCGGGGGGATCCCCTCATCTGGGATGAGGCGCTCTGCCGGGAGGTCGATCCATCCGCATCTGAAAGAAAGTTAGGAAAAAGGTCAAAGTGCTGCAGGGTAACTTCACAGCTCCAGACACCTTCTGCCAACATAAGAATACTACCTAGACTCCAACTACAGCCCGTATTACGAGTCTCCAATTACAAGTGCCCGGGACTTGTCCTCGAACACCTGCAACGGGGCCGGGCGGCAGGGCAGAGCAGTTCCGGACCGAATACCCCCAGACACCCGTGACACGTGAGACGAGGGGACACGACAGGGAGAGAAAACTCTCTGAGACGAGAAAGTCCTCACGAGGACCGAGAGAATGCTGAACGAGATGACCGAGGAGGGACCGAAGGCGAGCCCGCCGGGCTCGGATGACCCCGGGGGAAAAAGATGCTAACGGAACGACTTATTCCGAGAACCGCGGACACGGATGCCTGAGAATCCTGTGGCTGGAAGCCTCTGCCTGCCTTTGAATCGGCACAAGTCCTTATCCACTGTAAAGAAAGATGACTGCACACAGCTGTCAACACAGCTGAGAACAAGACCTAAGAAGACATCCGATCGGATGCTTCTGAAGGGAGATGCGATTCCGACGCCTGTCCGAGCTCCCGAATCAAAACTTCGCCGGCGTCGGCCCCGGGCCGAGGAACGCAAAGATGGGAGATGACCGGAAGGACCCCGGGGTTTCTCATAAGCTCCGGGGAGGACTAAGGCAAGAGACGTGTTACACGAGATGCGCGGAAGACACGGAAGGCACGAGAGACATGTGACGACACACCCTGGGACTGCTCTGCCCTGCCCGCCTCAGCGCTGCGAGCCAAAGTGAGGCTTTCCCTCGATGGGGCCTATGGGGTCATTTCTAGAGCCTCCCCATCCCCAAAGCTCACTCAAAAACCCAAACCGATCTGAGTCCCGACCCGCCGCCCTGCTTTGATCCCCTCTGCGGGCTCCGCTTATCTCTCGGGTGGCTGAAGACGTGAGTCACGGCGAGAGGCCGGTCGGGGGCCAAACGAAGCCACCTCGCCGTCTGGGAAGTTCTTCTCTCGCCGGGCTGTTGTCTCAGACAAGTATCATCACCTATGATAAAGAAAACCAAATATAAGTGCAGAATCTTAGTGGCATATTCACCAAAACCCAACTATGCTCCTACTCACCGTCTCTTAGGAACGCCCGGGTCCTCGGGCCGCACGCTTCGGCCACGCTCCGAGGCGGACGCCGTCGTCGCGGGGCACGCCTAGAATAAACGGAGAGGAGGCGATGCGGCGTCGCTAAAAGTTGAGCGCGCCGTCGCCGCTCCTCCCGACGCCCCCGACTCGCCGCGACTCCTCGGCCGTGGCTAAAGGCTACCCGGACCGCACCTTCAGGTGGACGAGGTCGAGGCTTCGTCACGGACTCCGGTAACATTTGCTGGGGCTCACCGGAGAAGCAAACCGGGTCTCTTGGCATGTCAGTGAGGGGGCCTCAGCACAACATCAGGAGGCAGCCTAGAACACACAAACAAGCAGGAATGCTGGAAGTTGCACCAGAAACTGAGACCCCAGCAAGAACAGCTGCTTCTCTTCACCAACCGAGGCTCACCTTCACAATGCTTCGCCTTCACTGCTGCTATCCGGCTTTACTCCCTAAAAATAAAGACAAAGAGCAGAGCTGTAACACAGTAACCGGTTCCAGCCCCGCTGCAAAGAAAAACCGTGACCGACCTTCTCAGGGGGATCGCCTCATCTGGGACGAGGCGCTCTGCCGGGAGGTTGATCCATCCGCATCTGAAAGAAAGTTAGGAAAAAAGTCAAAGTGCTGCAGGGTAACTTCACAGCTCCAGACACCTTCTGCCAACATAAGAATACTACCTAGACTCCAACTACAGCCCGTATTACGAGTCTCCAATTACAAGTGCCCGGGACTTGTCCTCGAACACCTGCAACGGGGCCGGGCGGCAGGGCAGAGCAGTTCCGGACCGAATACCCCCAGACACCCGTGACACGTGAGACGAGGGGACACGACAGGGAGAGAAAACTCTCTGAGACGAGAAAGTCCTCACGAGGACCAAGAAAACGCTGAACGAGATGACCGAGATGGGACCGAAGGCGAGCCCGCCGGGCTCGGATGACCCCGGGGGAAAAAGATGCTAACGGAACGACTTATTCCGAGAACCGCGGACACGGATGCCTGAGAATCCTGTGGCTGGAAGCCTCTGCCTGCCTTTGAATCGGCACAAGTCCTTATCCACTGTAAAGAAAGATGACTGCATACAGCTGTCAACACAGCTGAGAACAAGACCTAAAAAGACATCCGATCGGATGCTGCTGAACAGAGATGCGATTCTGACGCCTGTCTGACCTCCCGAATCGAAACTTCGCCGGCGTCGGCCCCGGGCCGAGGAACGCAAAGATGGGAGATGACCGGAAGGACCTGGGGTTTCTCATAAGCTCCGGGGAGGACTAAGGCAAGAGACGTGTTACACGAGATGAACGGAAGACACAGAAAGCACGACAGACAAGTGACAACACACCTTGGGACTGCTCTGCCCTGCCCGCCTCAGCATTGTTAGCCAAAGTGAGCCTTTCCCTCACGGTAGCCCCAGAGGCCAGTTCTCAAACCTCCCCCTCCCCATAGCTGACTCAAAACCCTAACCGGTGTGAATCCTAACCCACTACCCTGCTTCGATCCCCTCTGTGACCACAGCCCTCGACTTATCTCTCCGAAGCGAATCCGTCGGAAAGACCGATCTGCTGCTAAGGAAAGCTGCCGCAGCGGTTCCGTTTTGTGTCACGATGAATCTGCTGAGAGAATCTGAAGTATCGCACTTGACGTGACCTAGAGCTTCAGGAAACTGCAATCCTCCTAAAAAAAAACCCAAACAGAAGAATCATTATAAAAGCATCTTATCACCCCTGGACTCCCAACCCAAAATCATGAACTTAAATACTCCCTGTGTTCAATAATGTTTTCTTCAAGGTGTTTTCAAAACCTCTGCTGCTTCAAATGCCCAAAAGATACCTGCTAAAAGCAGGCTGGAGTAAATTGAAAGAGCCTCTTCGCTGAAATGAGAGACAAGCTCTTTAGCCCAGCTGATTCCCTTGGAGGGAATAATGCCCCTTAGCACAGCCTGGGGTTAATATACCCCTAATTGAGCCCGCCTCTTTTTCCCACGATGCCTGGGAAAGGGGAGGCGGCAAATCCCACCGGGTATAAAAGCCCTCAGAGGGACCGTAGCTGTTTGGCTCCTCTGAGTTAAAATTGAGGTAAGGAGCTCTGCGTAGAAGAAAACTTTTTGGGAAAAGACAGTGTTTTCTTTTTTTACTGCAATTACTCAGAGCAATGGAGCAAAGAAAAAAAAAAGAGGTAAGAAGCAAAACTTTGTGTTTCAGCAGTGTTGCCGGCTAAGTTGGATAAGTTATGGACTTGCATAATTATTTATTCCTGATTACTAAGTAGCACTCCCCCTGTAATTAATTAGGGTGGAGAAGAATAGTATAGATATGAATGGTGTCTCATAGGGACCTCTAATTAGGGCTCTCTACATTATAAATGAAAATAAGAAAAAGAATAGACTCCCAGTTGGCATTACCGTTACATACCTGCTGGACTCGCTTCTGTTGGAAATATTTGGTGCCGGGGCGTGGGTAGAGGTACCCTGAAATGCAGCTTTAAACCCTTGAAATGCTGTGTCCTAGTTTAGGGCAAATTAGGGAGGAAAACTCCAAATGGGGGTTTCCCCAGGGAAATGACCCCTCCCTACCAACTGGTCCAGGAAAGGAAAAAAAAAATTCCTTGGAAAGAAGTGGAAAAAGCTGTTTATTTAACAGAAATTGAATAATATGAAATAATAAAACCTCTCACTGTTCGATAGGATGGCAAGTCTAGGAAGAAAAGTCCTTTTCACGTGGTGTAGCTCGCCTCGCTCGGGTTCTTATCGGTCCTTCCGGCGCTGAAAAGTGCCGAGGCCCGGGCCCCGGTGGGCCAAAGGCGTGAGCTCCCGGGGTTTGGCCGGGTGTTCGGTCCGGAGCAGGTTTGCACAGATCCAAGGAAACAAAAAAAGGGAAAAAAAAACCAAAGGTCCAGGGAACTCCTATGCCTCAGCTAGCTAAAACCAACTAAAAGCCAGAGAGAAGCTCTGTCCGGCTGTCTGTCCGTGCTGCAGACACCACGGTCCAGGAGCGGGATGTATGGGAGTGATGTTTGTTCCTTAACGCAAAGGGCGTGCTTCTTCTTCCCCCCGCTCTCGCTTTCAGAGCCAGTCTTAAAGGTGCAGAACTTAATATTTAACATAAACCAGACGATTGGGGATACCGGTATCATAAAGTCACCCCAGGACATGCTGGAAAAGGCAACGCTAAAAATGAGCAAATGGGGCAGCTACCTCCACTTAAACGGATACAGTGGTAAATAAATGGCTTCTCCCCTTTAATTTAAACCCGTCAAATATTGGGAAAAAGAGTGGTTTTCCTCACTTTAAATCTCTCTGGTGATTGAAAAGGGGGCATTTTTCGTTTAATTCAGATCCATAAAAAAGCATCATCCCTGCTTTCCCTTTCCACTTAAAGTGGAAAAAAATAGAAAATGGGCATTCTCTATCAATTAATATCTCTAACAGCACAGAAAAGGCAGAGTTACCAACAATTGAGACTATCAAAATTGCAGGGGAAGTGGATTTCTCTTCAATTCAAACACAGGCGATTGGGGAAAAGGAAGCTTTTTCCCTCAGCTTAAACGCCTTTTTTCCTGATAACCCATCCCTTCTTTGGGGCTGTGGAGATGGAGTAGCGAGGTAGAAGAGGAAAACTGAAAACTGCCCCCCCCCCCCCCCGGGAATGTGCGTGCTGCCCCGCCTGCTCGGATGACCCTGCTCGGCAGGACGGGCTTTTCTCTCGGCTTTATCTTAAAGTGACGCTCCCCGCCCGGGTGAAACCGCCTGATCCCCCGGTCCCTGCTGGGTGCCGTGACCCTCGTTCCCGGAGGAACTCCCGGGATGCCCCCGCTGGCCCCTCCGGCGGCTCCCTGCGCGAGCCTTGCCCGGGTAACCCTCTCAAAACTGCCTCTGCAAGGAGCTGCTTCCTTCTCGTACTCACCGGTCACGCCTCAGGCGGCTGCACCTTGGGGGGGGGGGGGGGGTTGGGGGTGAGGCGCAGAAACATGCTGCCGATCGTTCCCTCCCTTACGTGTCCCGCGGTCCGTCCCCGAAACGCCGGGGTGCTGGGCTTTCATTTCCGCGGTAGAGAACCGGTCTCTTTCTCCGGGTGCCGTGGCCGAAATTGGGATTCTGCCGCATAAATCCCCTGCGTGCTGGGTTTGTGATTACGGAGGAAATTCCTCACGGGGTCCTGGGCGATTACCGGTTACTGACTTCCGCTTCCCTTGAGCGGTCGCGCGTTTGCCCGGCTCGTTTAGGGCTAATCCTGGCCGAACCCGAGCGCCCCCGTTGCTGCTCTGCCCTGAATTTCAGTGAAATATCGATATAGTTTATAAATGCTCCCTTTGCTCGCCGCTCGGTCTTTCCCCACGCAGCCGCGGGGACCGGGCTCGCTCTGTGCTTCGATCCCGGCCCCGGCGGTCCCGCCCGGAGGCTGCGGGTCACGGACGCGAGCTGAGGACCGCTACAAATGTTGGGTTTTAAAGTAAAATTTCTATTACGCCCGGCTAAATGATCAAAATAACTACGTGTATTGATGATCACCAGGGAAAGCTTTTCAGGGAAGAAAATAGTCGTTTTGGTAGCGCAGATCCCGTTTTGACAATAATTGCATTCATTTGGGTTTGGGAATCCTGCCGGTGTAAGACATCTGAGAACTGGTATTTTGCAATTTGATATTTTGAAATTGGGTGCTTTTCATATTTTGGAACTCACTAGTTTACTATTTTGAAACGGAATCATTTTGGAATTTTGGAACCCTGTATTCTGGTATTTTGCAATTGGATTCCTTTGGAAATTTTCAACTCGGTGATTTGAAACTGCGTGACGCTGGTATTTTTGGACTTGTTCTGGTGTTTTAGAAGTGGGCATTTCTCTTCCCCTCCGCGGTTTGACAGGCTGGCACGGGGGGGGAGACGCGGGGAGCGCGGGGACGGCGGCAGGAGCCTCGGCGATAAAAGCTGTGATTGCGCATGCGTGGATGGCGTCAGCGCCGCAGGGCAGCATGGGTTTCATCGATAATTTTACCGACAAATAATATCCACATATTTGTTACTATGGCCTAAAGAAATTACTCACGTGAGACGCTTACGGCCGAGGTCACGTGGGGTAAGTTGAGATTCGGATGTGGGCTCTGGGATAGCCTTCCCTCCTGGCATTGGAGGCCCGGTGATTAGCTTAGGACTAGACGAGACTAGTCCCGGGTGCTTCGAAGGAAGGTACGAGAAAGCTCAGGAGTAATAACTGTTTTATGTGTCCATCCGTAAGTTTTTGATTGCTGTAAAAGTGTTCTTTCCTATATGTATACATATGCATGCGTATATGATACCATTTGCAGCAATCAAAAACTGGTTAAGAAGACGCATAATTAATATTATGTGATGTTAAACTTATCTAAATGATCTGTAATATGAATTGCCAAATGTACTAAATATATACTCTCATCCCAGAGTCTGTCACAGCTGATAAATCAATGGAAGATTGGAAAATCGTGTCCGGATAACGATTTTCCGAGCCCGCCGTAAAATCTGGCTGCTATATTAATTCACTAATTGCCAAGTCCGATTGACCTGAATATTGTTTTGATGCGGAAAACTTCTGGGTTTATTGGTAAATTCTCTATCTAGGTAAAGTCAAGGCTTGGCCAGAGCCTAAGGTTTAAACTGGAAATATGTCTCTTAAGTAATTTTCAAAGCAAGGGGTTTAAAATAGCAGCTATAGGGTGCTTAAAACACTGCAAACCTTTAAAGGCATTTGTATAAAACAAATGATCAGATGTCTTAGGTAATTGACTAATTAAACTATCCAGTAGTTAATTTAATCTGAAGTTTCTTTCATAACACTTAACTTTCAACCGTGACACATTTTCTTAGAATTTTGGAAACTAAAATAATAAAGTTACATTGGATTAGGTAAATGTAAATCTTTTTAAACAAGGAAAAGAGTAAAAACTAACACAAAAAAAAACTCTACATAGAAGCAGCTGCATAACTTACTGACCGAGATACATCTGTAGTTAGAAAACAAAAAAATCTCAAATGACACGTGTCTAAAAGGTAATTACACAAAGATATATCAAAATATGTATAAAGCTGCCTGTAAATACAATGACACTTTATAGATAATGCTTATCGTAGAAACCTATAAATTTACACTATACAATGCATATGTCATCAGTAAGTGTCTGAGGAAATCAAGATAATATTTTTGAAACATTCCTGTCTTAATGACTAAAAATGAATTAAAGTGAAAAACTTTTAAATTTTTTGTAAATAACTATCATTATTTTTTTGTGCAACTTGTAGAAAACTAAAACTGCAGAGATTATAAGAAACGATAGAACTTCTAATGAAATCAAGGGTGTCACAAACAGCATTCACCTCTGTTCTTAAGCAGGTGTTCACCAGTGTTCTATCACAGCTGTTTCAGTTGTAGTTTTTTTCATCTTTCTAGGAAAATAACTATGTAGTTTAAACAAATGTCTTCAATAAGACATGAAGCAATTTAAATTTTAAACTTGTTAAAAATTAATTATGACAAAAGGAAGCAACAAAACTTAACGTTAAAAAATACCAAAGTTAGAACTGAAGTTAAAAACACTTAAATTTAAACATAGTGAAGTTTAACTTTGCTTAATTCTGTTAACACTTAATCTATATTAGATGAAAACATGACTTAATCTTCCTCTGTTATTATAAAAAAAGACAACTAAAAGTTTTGTACACGCTTCTTTGAACACAATATAATAGGAATATTGGTTCACGATAGAGATTATAGGGATGCAACAAATTTATCACCTTTCTATGTTACTTGGTTTTGAGAATAACCTATAATAACTGCAGATGTTATTAAAAATGCTTATTCGTAACAAGAATTTGCTTGGCCTATGTTTAAATTTATTAGGATTTTTAGAGTGCAGTTTTACTGGAAAAAAACCACAACACCACAGATTTGGTAATTTGCTATTCAGCTTTTGTAGTACTTTTCAGAAGCATTAAGTCTAGCTTTTTAACTTAAATTCAAAATCTAAATTGGTATATATGCTGTTATACATGTTTGGGGTTTTTTTTATAACAGAAAGACTCATATTAAAATTACCTTATTAAAATTGTAAAAAAATACCAAGCAAATGGGTAATATATGGTTAATATATCTTTGAGATTTTTGAAAACTATATTGATCTAAATCCACAATACACTTATTCAAATGAAAGGTTAAAAATGAAAGAAACTTCTTATTCTATCCTTTTTCTGTAGGGTTAATCATATGATTCTTAACTCAATTTTAAAGAAATGCATCTTGCAGAAATTAACTGTAATTTCAGTAATAATACTGGATCAGTCCATATCATACAATATTACATTATCAGTAGATGTATAGAGAAGATAACATTTTCAAAACTTTCATGTATTACGAATACTGAAACAGAAGAAAAATCTTTTAAATTTCTTAGCCCTGGCAAGCCTTGACTTTACCTGGATAGAGAATTGACAAATAAATCCAGTTTTCTGCATCAAAACAATATTCAGGTCAATTGGACTTGGCAATTAGTGAATTAATATAGCAGCTGGATTTTTACTGTGAGCTTGGAGAATTGTTATCTGGACATGACTTTCCAATCTTGCATTGATTTATCAGCTGTGGCAGACTCTGGGATGAGAGTATATATTTAGTACATTAGGTAATTCATATTACAGATCATTTAGATAAGTTTAATATCGCATAATATTAATTATGCATCTTCTTAATCACTTTTTGATTGCTGTAAAAGTTTTATTTCCTATATCTATACATATGCATGTGTTTTACTTTGGTTTTTCATTGTCAGAACAAGACAGTGGATATTTTACCTTTGTTTATAAGAGAGGGGGAGGAAACGGGTTGCGGTTCAGAAGCGTGGAAACGCTATGTATGTATTTTAGATTTTGGAAAAAACGCAATATTGTATATCTATTGGAAATAATTCTTGATCGGTCCTTTTTAAACGAGTCTTTCACAAAGCCAGTTCCATCAATTATCAGGTATTCTTCTAACAGTACTCGAGCAAAGTTGAGAGAGAATTCTTTGGTTCCTGTCAAAGGTTCAGAAGCAAGAAGATAAAAAATTAATTTCAGTTAGTAATTTGGAGTAAAGTGTAGTTTCTGTATTCACAGGTTCAAAGCAGAAGTAACTGCCTAGCGAAGAACATGGAAACTCATTAGCTGCAGAGACGAGCAGACGGCTCAAAGAGCAGAAGAGCGAGCACGCCGATGTGAACCGTATCGAGACCGCAGTTGACGGCTGAACGCCTTTGATCCCGCATGACAGAGCGATGAACTTTGGGTTTCGTGTGAAAGAGTAGGAAAATCGATATTGTAAGGCCTCATTTGTTAAAGCGTGGTGTGAACTGTGTCAAGATTCAGAAACCTGCATGAGAGATAAAGTCCTTGAAGATGAAGGTGAATCAGGTATCCCCCTTGAGCTGTATCATTTTGGTGATCGCTTTGTGATGCGATTTCACCTGCATCGCTTCTTTTAGTTAACTCAAAAGAAAGTATACCTTATCTCAGTGAAAATAGATTTTGGTATAATATTCAGTTTTTCTTTTTATTTATTATGTTCTATATAAAGAGTCAACATCTTATTGTAACCTTATATCAATCTTAGTCACACTTGATTGTGAAGAGTTTGAGTCATGAAATTTCAGATAGAGATTTATAACAACTCAGCTTTCAATTCAAGCAGTTTCAGCAGAAACTTTAAAGGAATTAGACAAATTAAGCTACTGGTTAAGTTAGCAACCTAGATCTATTTCTCTAGCTTTGAGTGGTCAGTTAACTGATGTTCAAAACTGGAGGCAGAGCGCTCTGTAGAACAGAGCAGCAGTTCTGTTGTTGGTGCGTAGGGCATGAGAGAAGGAAAAATAACCCTGAGTGAAAATTAATCAAAGAAAAGGTTTGAAAGATTTGGGTTGATTTTTTTTTTTTTTTTTTAAAGAGCGGGCAAATGTTGGAGTCTGGAATACAGAGTGGGTGCCCTTGTTTCTGATACTTAGTTATAAGATCCAGAAAAACACTGAATTTCATATAATATGAAATTCATGAGCATGGTTTCATGGTGATGCATGAAAACAAATGTTAAAGTTAGATACAAAAAGCTAAAAGTGGAAGTGTGTAGATTAGAAAGTTTTTTTAAATCACTGGGTGAAAAAGTTTAGAGGAGATGAGATGGAGGATTTAGGGTGTTGTCTCTTGTCCCTTTTTCTTTCTTCTTCATGTTCTTCTCAGAGTGATCAGAGATGTTAAGAGAGACACCGGGGTTTCTGATAAGCCCCCGGAAGGGATAAGGCGAGGCACGTACGACACGAGAGGTACGAAAGGCACGGAAGGCACGGTAGAAAAGTGACACGACGCACCCCGGGATTGCTCTGTCCTGCGCACCTCAGCACTGTGAGCCAAAGTGAGGAATTCCCTTGAGGTAGCCTAAGGGGCCACAGCTTGGACCGCCACATCTCCAAAGCTGACTCAAAAATCCTTGGGCACGAGTGCTTACCTGGCACACCGCTTTCATGCCCCTCTGTAGGTCTTGGACTTCAACTTAGCTCTCATATGCGTGGGGACGAGAAGCCACGTGGGGCACAAGGGAAGGCCGCCTCACCGTCTGGCACGTTTCTGGCAGGCTGTTGTCTCTTGGACAGGTACAATAAAGAAAACCAAATATCAGTGCAAGATCTTAGCAGCACATCTGTGAAAACCCAACACTCACGGTCTCCTGACAATGGCTGGGTCCTTCGCCTGCATGCTTCAGCCCCGCTGGGATGCTGAGGCTTGCGGAGCGAAACTCTTCAAGCGGTATTGCTGTGGATCCGAACGAACCGCCGCCTCGATGAGGTTTGGGAGCCTCCCCGGTTGCGGATGAACGGGGAGCCCGGGGTGGGCCGGGGCTGGAAACCCCTGGTTATCCCACACAAGTGGGACCTACGTGGCCACTATCTCTTCTCAACTGGCCCTAGAACACGGTGTACTGCCTGCACCTCTCGGGGTTCTGGCACTCTGCTGCTTTAGGATTCCTGCCTGCAGCTGCCTCAGGGAAATGGGAGCGCTGTTAGGGCTGCTGTTTAGGGTTGGGGGTGGGGTACAACTGTATTCTACCATACCTGTACCCCTTATTTTCACTGTTTGCTCAGCCTTTTTTTTTTTTTTTTGGAACTCTTGTGACAGATTGAGGGCACTGAGGCGGGACTGCCAAGATGGAATCAAAAGGGAAAAGCAGAAAGATCAGCCCTGCAAATCCACACTGGCTCACCTGTTCAGCTGCTGTTTCCTGGCAAAAAGCTTTGTCCCTCACCACCTCCTCTGAGCAATGCTCCGGGTCCAAGTGCATCCTGGTGCTCCCCCAGACCCTATGACATGCTCTCACCTCATGTTGGAGGCTGAGATACAGAGTGTGTGCCCTTGTTTTTAATATTTAGTTCTAGGATTCAAGGAAACACTGAATTTCATATAATATGAAATTCATGTGCATGTTTTCATGGTGACACATGAAAACAAATGTTAAAGTTAGATAGGAAAAGTGTAAATGTGTAGATTAGAAAGTTTCTTAAATCACTGGGTGAAAAAGTAGTTTAGAGAACAGGAGACAAGATGGAGGATTTAGGGTGTTGTCTCTTGTCCTTCTTCTTTCTTCTTCATGTTCTTCTCCTAGGGGTGTTTGGGTAGTAGTAGGTGATTGGGTAGAAAATGTCACAGTGCAGCACACAGGTGTTGGGTCATTGGGTCACTAAGAAAAATAATTTAGTTGGCACCTGTTAATTGGGTAAATGGACATATAAAAGACCTTGAAGAAGATCTTTGTTAGCCATTTTACCCCTTTTCTATCATAGTGCACATAGCTCCTTGTACCTTGTAATGCTGATAACAAAAAATTAACAACTGAGACCGAACGAGAGAAAACCATGCTCCCTCTCATCAATCTTCAGTTCAAAGGGAAAAAGAACCCAAATCAAAAAGGCCATAAAGAGACAAGTGGCTCCCAAACTTGGGGCACTTTGAACTGAAGGCTCCTGTTGAAAAAAAAAAAAAAAAAGGAAAAAAGCGAAAACAGCAGAAAGCTGGAAAACTCCCTGGAAAGGGGAAAAAGATCTCCGTAATCCCGGTGCTGATGAGAGCGGACAAGCCAAGCCAGACGTCTGTGAGCTGTGGAACGGATCACGGATAGAGGAGCTGAGAGAAAGCTGACCCTGAGGTCAGGTAAGCCGTCAAAAGGGAAACATGTCCAGACCTGAGGGGGAGGTTTTGGCTATTTTGGAAGCTATGGTAAAGGAGCACCCGATCTCTGTGTCCACAGATGAGCTTAAAAGCCTTCTATCCTGGGTACGGGTAGAATTCCCTAATGTGGATTCAGACAAAATTTTTACCCCAAGCCTGTGGGAGAAGATAAATGTGAGAGTATATGAAAAAAACACTCTTAGAGACGAGGTAGAAGCTGAACTTCTAACGGCTTCTGCAGTGACTTATGAAGTCATCGCCAGTAAATGGGACTCTGAAACTCAAGCAAGGGTCCAGAAAAACAGAAAGGTTTGTTTCAGTCAAATGCGGAATGCTTGTTACCGCACGCTGTAAAGTCTGTGTCAGCCTGAAATCTACCTTAGGAAAGAGAATGTGTAAGCCTGTTGAAAGCCCAGAAAAACAACTATACAGAGACGAGGAGGTGATTCTAAAACGCGGGCAGAATCTGCAAAAAGGGGTCTTAGAGCTTTTGCAAGAGTGTCTCAGTTCTCTTGAAACTGTTCCAGCACCCAGTATACTGTTGCAGGCAGAAGAGGGAGGGGAAACTTCCTTGGCCGCCTGCGTGCCGGCAGCCGAGCCCCTTTCCGGCCCTAGGGGGGTGGAGTGGACAGCCCTGTCCCCCCTGGAAGGGTATGGGAGGGCTCGGCCCGAGCCAGAGCGGTCCGGGACCTCCACGGGCACGGCGGCCCCTGCGCCCCGCCTGCCAGGGGTGGGCTTTGAGCCACAGCTGGCAGTCAACGTGACGTCAGCAGTGACGCAACCACAGCCGCAGCTCCAGACCCCGCCTGCGGCACCGCCCCCAGGCCAGCCGTCATCCGGGGCGCCCGTGACGTCACGGGGAGGCGTGGTCCCGTCCCTCCGTGCCCAGCCCGGAGTCGGGGCACAGGCGGGTGGAGAAACCGAGCCTCGGCGTGCGCCGAGCGCTGCGGCGGCACTTTTAAAATTGAATTCGCTTTGCAATACAGCTGCAGCAGAGCAACAACAGCTGGAAAAAACAACAGCTTCACCACAGCAGATTGATTCGCTGGATACCACACAAAGCCAAGAGTCTTTTGAGCACAGCCGTGCTAATGCACAGTTCTTTCACTCTACAAATCCTCCCAGAGACATGGACTCAGGGTTACGGGACATGTCAATACAAACTCCAGCATCTCTGGAATGGTTTCAGAAAAATAGCCGAAAAGTAAAAATCAAAAGCATTGTAAGATGCATTACTGGCTTATCTGCAAATTATAGCAGTCACAAGCTTCAGAAAGAAGCCCTTATTGAAGTGCCTTCAAAAATGGATCAAAAAGTTTAAAAATGTTGCATAATAGAATACATATAGATGTTGTATTTCTAATGATATCTGTTGGTTTTGTTTTTACAGAATAACATAGAAAATTATATTTATGCATCCCAAGAAATTTAAAAGATTTTTCTTCAGTTTCAGTATTCTCAATACATGAAAGTTTTGAAAATGTTATCTTCTCTATACATCTACTGATAATGTAGTATTGTATGATATAGAGTGATCAAGCAGTATTACTGTAGTTACAGTCAGTTTCTACAAGATGCATTTCTTTAAAATTAAGTTGAAAAATCATATGATTAATCCTACAGAAAAAGGATTTAATGACAGGTTTCTTTCATTTTTAACCTTTCATTTGAATAAGTGTATTGTAGATTTAGTTCAATAAAGTTTTCAGTAATCTCAAAGTTATATTAACCGTATATTACCCATTTGCTTGGTATTTTTTTACAATTTTAATAAAGAAATTTTAATGTGAGTCCTTTTGTTATAAAAAAAAAAACCAAAACCAAACCTGTATAACAGCATATATACCAATTTGGATTTTAGATTTTAGTTTAAAAAGTTAAACTTAATGTTTCTGAAAAGTACTACAAAAGCTGAATCGCAAATTACCAAATCTGTGGTGTTGTATTTTTTCTCTAGTAAAACTGAATTCTAAAAATCCTAACAAATTTAAGCATATACCAAGCAAATTCTTGTTACGAATGGTATTTTTAATAACATGTGCAGTTATTATAAGTTATTCTCAAAACCAGATAACATAGAATGGTGATAAATTTGTTGCATCCCTATAATCTCTATAGTGAATCAATATTCCTGTTATATTGTGTTCAAAGAAGTGTATACCAAACTTTTAATTGCCTTTTTTTATAATAACAGAGTAAGATTAAGTTGTGTTTTCATCTAATATAGATTGTGTTAATAAGATTAAGCAAAGTTAAATTTCACTATGTTTAAGTTTGAATGTTTTTTACTTAAGTTATAACTTTAGTATTTTTTGACGTTAAGTTTTGTTACTTCCTTTTATCATAATTATTTTTTAACAAGTTAAAATTTAAATTTCTTTATGTTTTATTGAAGACATTTGTTTAAACTACATAGTTATTTTCCTATAGAGATGAAGATAATTACAACTGAAACAGTGGTGACAGAACACTGGTGAACACCTGCTTAAGAACAGAGGTGAATGCAATTTGTGACACCCGTGATTTCATTAGAAGTTCTATTGTTTGTTATAATCTCTACAGTTTTAGTTTTCTAAAAGTTGCATAAAAAACTTAGTGATTGTTATTTACAAAAAATTTAAAAGTTTTTCATTTTTAGTCACTAAGACGTGAATATTTTAAATTTATTATCTTGATTTCCTCAGACACTCACTGATGACATACTCATTCTATAATGTAAATTTATAGATTTCTATGATGAGCATTATGTATAAAGTGTCATTGTATTTACAGGCAGCTTTATACATATTTTAATGTATCTTTGTGTAATTACCTTTTAGACACGTGTCATTTGAGATTTTTTTGTTTTCTCACTACAGATGCATCTTGGTAAATAAGTTATGCAGCTGCTTCTATACAGAGTTTTTTTGTCTTGGTTTTTACTCTTTTCCTTGTTTAAGAAGATTTGCATTTACCTAATCCAATGTAGCTTTATTATTTTAGTTTCCAGAATTCTAAGAAAATGTGTCATGGTTGAAAGTCAAGGGTTATGAAAGAAACTTCAGATTAAATTAACTACTGAATGGTTTAATTAGTCAATTACCTAAGACATCTGATCATTGGTTTTATACAAATGCCTTTTAAAAGTTTGCTGTGTTTTAAGCATCTTATAGCTGCTATTTTTAAACCCCTTGCTTTGAAAATGACTTAAGAGACATCTTTCCAGATGAGGCCTAAAGCTCTGGCCAAGCCTTGACTTTACCTGGATAGAGAATTTACCAATAAACCCAGAAGTTTTCTGCATCAAAACAATACTCAGGTCAATTGGACTTGGCAATTAGTGAATTAATATAGCAGCTGGATTTTACAGCGGGCTTGGAGAATTGTTATCCGGACATGATTTTCCAATCTTCCATTGATTTATCAGCAGTGACAGACTCTGGGATGAGAGTATATATTTAGTATATTTAGTAATTCATATTACAGATTATTCAGATAAGTTTAATATTGCATAATATTAATTATGAATCTTCTTAATAAGTTTTTGATTTCTGTAAAAGTGTTATTTCCTATATGTGTATACATGTGCAAGTGTTTTAATTTGATGGTTTTTCATTGTCATAACAAAAAAAACAAATACCTTACTTAATTACAAAAAAAGGGGGGGAACCAAGGCTATGCCTCAGAAGTATAAAAACCTTATAAATCTTAAATTTTTGGAAAAAGTGTAAAGATCTTATATCTATTGCAAATAATTCTTGAACGGTCCTTTTTAAACAAGTCTTTTACTAAGCCAGTTCCATCAATTATCAGGTATTGTTCTAACAAGACTCAAGCAAAGTTGAGAGAGAATTCTTTGGTTCTGGTCAAAAGTTCAGAAGCAAAAAGATTAAAAAATTCATTTCAATTAATAATTTGGAGGAAAGTGTATGTTTGTGTATTCACAGGTTTAAAGCAGAAGTAACTTCCTAGAGAAGAACCTGGAAACTCATCAGCTGCAGAGACGAGCAGACGGCCCAAAGAGCAGAAGAGCGAGCACGCAGATGTGAACCGTATCGAGACCGCAGTTGACGGCTGAACGCCTTTGATCCCGCGTGCGAGAGCGATGAACTTTGGGTTTCGTGTGAAAAAGTGGGAAAATGAATATTGTAAAGCCTCATTTGTTAAAACATGAGTGAAGGAAAAATAACCCTTCTTGAAAAGTAATCCAATAAAAGATTTAGGTTGATTTTCTTTATTGTTTTTTTGGTTTTTTTTTTTAAAAGAGAGGGGCAGATGTTGGAGGCTGAGATACAGACTGTGTGCCCTTGTTTTTAATATTTAGTTCTGGGATTCAAGGAAACACTGAATTTCATATAATATGAAATTCATGTGCATGTTTTCATGGTGACACATGAAAACAAATGTTAAAGTTAGATAGGAAAAGTGTAAATGTGTAGATTAGAAAGTTTCTTAAATCACTGGGTGAAAAAGTAGTTTAGAGAACAGGAGACAAGATGGAGGATTTAGGGTGTTTCTCTTGTCCTTCTTATTTCTTCTTCATGTTCTTCTCCTAGGGGTGTTTGGGTAGTAGTAGGTGATTGGGTAGAAAATGTCAGAGTGCAGCACACAGGTGTTGGGTCATTGGGTCACTAAGAAAAATAATTTAGTTGGCACCTGTTAATTGGGTAAATGGACATATAAAAGACCTTGAAGAAGATCTTTGTTAGCCATTTTACCCCTTTTCTATCATAGTGTACATAGCTCCTTGTACCTTGTAATGCTGATAAGAAAAAATAAACAACTGAGACCAAACAAGAGAAAACTCGCCTCCCTCTCATCAATCTTCAGTTCAAAGGGAAAAAGAACCCAAATCTAAAAGTCCATAAAGAGACAAAGTCACTCCATCAGATGTCACTGGGAGCCCACCAGAAACTCCTCTCCTCCAGCATTCCATGCCGATGTTGATTTGCCACTCGAATTTGGCCCTGTAATAACGGCAAAATTGTTGCCGTCTGTCAGGTATGTGTTGTTAGACGCAGGTTTTTCCATAGCCATCTTTTCAAGAACGGGGTGCCATCCCTGCTTGATTGCTAAATTATCAATAAATTCTGGAAAAACTAAATAAGAAAAAAAATCTAAGACACTGCGGAGTTAATATGGAAACCTTTATATCATTAAACTAGTATGTTTTGAAATAAAGTGAATTCTTCCAGGCCTACTGCAAAAATCAAATTGCTAAAAACAAAATAACCAAAAAACAAACAGCATCAAATTCCCATCAATGTCATCAATAAAATCACAGTACCTCCACCAACTAAGGGAAAAAAAATCTTAACCTAGAAAAAATCTGAACCCCTCTCAAAAAGATTCAACACTGAAACACAACTCATCCAAACACTTCAACTAACAATACCAAAACAAATTTTCAAAACAAATATTCCCCCTATCTAAACCACCAATACCACATAAAACAACTAATGTACTCTCATCACAGTGCATCCGTGTCAAAAATCTAAATTGCCCTAAAATTTTTAATTTAATCACAACCCCAAAATAAAAACTTTAATCTCATTAACAAAAAAAACCCCAAAACAGGTAACACAAACAAAACCCACACCGTACAACCAACTACCGGCAAAAACAGATGCTATGCTCTGTCACTAACAGTTCTTATCACATCAGCGAAGTTAAACGTAAATAAAAAGCAACCCTATTGAACTCCACACAACAAATCACACCAACTATTAAAAAACAATCAGACCAACACACTGAACTCAAAACCATTCAACTAACCCTAAACAATAGTTAAAAAAAACCCCAAAGCTCTACCTTTATACTAATACATAATTACAATACTCAATAAAAAAAATAATACCTAATGAAAAACATAAAAAATCTATCTAAACTACTAAAATGTTAAAAAAATCACCCCCATAAATATACCTCTAAAAATCCACCATATAAATGCCTGTGTCCCCAGAAGTAAAACTAATAAGAAACACACTACAGAAAAAAATCCAAACTTATCATCAACACCTAAACTAAAAAAGACAACATTAAATAAATAGAACATATACGTTTTTATACACCAACTACAAACAAAATAAAATTATACCATCAATTACTAAAAATCACCTTAAAACCACTCAATAAAAAAACTTTCAAAAATTGAAAACTGCATCTAACAAAAGCCACCTAATTAACACCCAAAACTCAGCTAAACAAACCAACCCTACCCCATCTGAACTCTTACATCCAATAAACAAAACCCAATAAGGTGTGTTCCTTCTATCCCAGGTGTGCCCAGGTGTCCCCAGATGTCCCCAGGTCCCCCCAGGTGAGTTCCAGATGTATCCTCTCCATTCCAGGTGTGTCCCAGGTGTCCCCAGCTGTCCCCAGGTGTCCCCAGGTGTGTCCCAGATGTATCCTCTCTATCCCAGGTGTCCCCAGGTATGTTCCCAGGTACCCCCCCCAGGTACCCTCAGGTGTGGCCAGGTGTGTTCCTTCTATCCCCAGGTGTCCCCAGGTGTGTCCCCAGGTGTGTCCCCAGGTGTATCTCAGGTGTCCCCAGGTGTGCCCAGGTGTCTCCAGGTATATCTCAGGTGTCCCCAGGTGTGTCCCAGGTGTATCTCAGGGGCCCCCAGGTGTCCCCAGGTGTGTCCCCAAGGTGTCCCCAGGTATCCCCAGGTGTGTCCCCAGATGTCCCCAGGTGTATCTCAGGTGTCCCCAGGTGTGTCCCAGATGTCCCCAGCTGTCCCCAGGTGTGTTCCAGGTGTGTTTCTAGAACGTGTTCTAGATTGTTTTAGATCGGGTTCTAGACTGGGTTCTAGACTGTTTCTAGAGTGTTCTAGATCACGTTCTAGATTGTTCTAGACTGGGTTCTAGAGCGTTCTAGACCACGTTCTAGATTGTTCTAGACTGGGTTCTAGATTGTTCTAGACTGGGTTCTAGATTGTTCTAGACTGGGTTCTAGAGCGTTCTAGACCACGTTCTAGATTGTTCTAGACTGGGTTCTAGAGCGTTCTAGACCACGTTCTAGATTGTTCTAGACTGGGTTCTAGAGCGTTCTAGACCACGTTCTAGATTGTTCTAGACTGGGTTCTAGAGCGTTCTATACTGGGTTCTAGAGCGTTCTAGACCACGTTCTAGATTGTTCTAGACTGTGTTCTAGAGCGTTCTAGATTGTTCTAGATTGGGTTCTAGATTGAGTTCTAGACTGTTCTGGACTGGGTTCTAGACTGGGTTCCAGGTGTGTCCTCAGGTGTGTCCCAGCTGTCCCCAGGTGTCCCCAGGTCCCCCCAGGTGTCCCCAAATGTCTCCCAGATGTTCTCCAGGTGTCCCCAGGTGTGTCTCAGGTATCTCAGATGTTCCCCAGCTGTCCCCAGTTGTCCCCAGGTGGCCCCCAGGTGTATCTCAGCTGTCCCCAGGTGTGGTTTTGGTGTCCCCAGATGTGTCTCAGGTCCCCCCAGGTGTCCCCAGGTGTGTCCCCAGGTGTCCCCAGATGTCCCCAGGTGTGTCTCAGGTATCTCAGATGTTCCCCAGATGTTCCTCAGCTGTCCCCAGGTGTGTCTCAGCTGTCCCCAGGTGTCCCCAGTTGTCCCGAGGTGGCCCCCTGGTGTCACTAGGTGTCCCCAGGTGTATCTCAGCTGTCCCCAGGTGTGGTTTTGGTGTCCCCAGGTGTGTCTCAGGTCCCCCCAGGTGTCCCCAGGTGTGTCCCCAGCTGTCCCCAGGTGTGTCCAGGTGTCCCCAGGTGTGTCTCAGGTCACCCCAGGTGTCCCCAGGTGTCCCCAGGTGCACTCACGTTGTCGGTCAGGGTGACGTCGGCCCCTCGGGTCAGCGGTCGCCGAATGACCTCGATGTGTTTGTGCTCGGCCGCCCAAATGATCGGGGTGCAGCCGCCGTTGTCCTGAGGTATCCCAAATGTAGCAAATGTAGCAAAGAAAGTAAGGGGAGACACATCCCCCCTTGGACTTAAAGATGGCGCTGAGAAAAATGTTACAGAGCAGGAAAAGTATGTCTTTAACAAAGAACAAAAGCTGGCCTTGGAAGATGGGCCCAGTTGGGGAGTTGAGAGAGATAAGAAATGTAGAGAAGAAAGCAGAGGATGCGTGCAGAATTCTTGGAATGCAGAGGCAATGGAAAGGAGGGGTGGCAAAGGGCGGGTTAGAGCCTGGAGTGAAGGGCGAAGGGAAAGGTGGGATGGAGGCGGAGTGGAGCCAGGGGGGAGGGAACGGCCTGCCCACAGGGGTGGTAGTCGGGGCCCAAGGAAAAGGCACGGCAAGCAGGAAGTAGCTGACCAGTTGAGTTCTAACTGTAACCGAGACACGAGCGGTTCAGCACCCCCCCCTCCCCCCCCCCGGAAGAAGCGCTGGGACAACAGCGAGTTTGCTACAAAGTCATGATTTCTTGAGTTTTTAAAAGGTGTTTATGTACCCTTTTGGAGTTAATTTTGTGTTTTAAGTAATTACGAGTTTATGCAATTGGAGTTTTCAGAGTTTTTCTTAGATTTAAAAAGTAGCCCGGCACGGCCGAGTTCAGGAAAACACACGGCAGAACGCTGTTGCCATGGCAACCGCCGGTGAAACAAGTAACAGCGACTTCAATGGAACCGCGGAAAGTAAAGCAATAAAACAACAAAAAACAACAGAAACCTGGACATTTTTAAGAGGGATAAAAAAAGAGAGAGCTTTAATTAGACAATTTAAAAAAATTATAAGTTTTGTAAATTGTATTGTTTATAAATTAGCAAATTGTTGTAATTAAAATTGAGATTTAAAAATAAGTTTTTATTGAATGAAGTGCCTTTAAAAATAGATTAAAAGGTTTAAATGTTGTATTTTTGTATCCCAAGAAACTTAAAAGATTCTTGCTTTGTTTCAGTAATTTCAAAGTTATGTTAATCATATATTACCCATTTGCTGAGTTTTTGACAATTTTAATAAGGAAATTTTAATGTAAATTTTTTTGTTATATAAAACACATATAACTGCATATATACCAATTTGGATTTTGGATTTTAGTTTAAAAATTGGACTTGATGTTTTTGAGAAGTGTTGCAAAAGCTAAATGACAACTTGTTCAATCCTGTGTTGTGGCTTTTTTTAGAGAGGCTGCACTTTGGAATTTTAGCTAATTTGAGCATATATTAGGCAAATTCTTGTTGTGAATGACTGTTTTTGGTAACATTTGTAGTTATTGTGGGTTATTTTCAAAGCTAGATAACATAGAATTGTGATGTATTTGTTACATTTTTATAATTTTATAGTGAATCCATGTTACTATTGACTTTAATGTTTTTAAGTTAAGCTGTATAACTTGGATTTTTTTTTTTAAATTAAGTTTTGCTATTTCCTTTTGTTATAAAGAATTATTGTTAAGTTTAAATGTTGTTTAATTTAAATTGTTTTATGTTTTATTGGAAACACTTGTCTAAATTGCAAAGTATAGTTATTTTCCTAGAAATATGAAAACAGCTACAACTGAAGCAACTGTGATAAACCACAGATGAACACCTGCTTGTGGACAGAAATGAATGCAGACTGTGACACCCTAGACTTCATTGGGAGTTCTATTCAGTTGTTGCAATTTTTGCAGTTTCGTTTGCTATAACTTTTTTATTTTTCAGTGTTTTCAGAATTTTAAAATGTACCATTGCTGAAGATCAGCTGCCATAAAAAAAGCTTCAAATTAAACCAACTGCTGAATGATTTAATTAGTCTGGTACCTAAGACTTCTGATCATTTGCTTTGTACAAATCCATTTTAACAGTTTGCTGTGCTGTAAGCATCTCATAGCTGTTGCTATTGAAAACCTTGTTTTAAAAATGAGTTAAGAGGCATCTTTCCAGTTTAAAGTCTAAGGCCCTGGCCAAGTCTTAACTTTACCTGGACAGAATGCTAACAGATCCAGATGTTTTCTGTCCTAAATCAGTATTTGAGTCACTTTTTGACTTTGCAATTTGACCCTATTAATATAACAGCTGGATCAATTGTGAAGTGGGCTTGGAGAATCATTTTCCGGAGGTGATGATCCAATCCTTCACTGATTTTTTGTTTCTGTTTGTTTGTTAAATATGAGATGCTGGTGCAGTGTTTTAATAATTAACAGTATTTTTATATTGATTGATTTTTAACTGCTATAGGTTCTTATTAATTGTATATAAGGTTTTGTGTTAATGTTGAACAGAAATACATCTCATTTTTATTTTTTAAGAAAACGGGGGAAATTGATACCCTAAAAGCAATTTGATTAGTGTAATTCATTAACTTTAAGAGAGAAGTGCCTGTGTTTTGTTGGCAGGTTCAGAAAAGTCACCTGTCCATTTGACCAGACTGTCTGCCTCTGAACACACAAGATCCAGTGAACAGAGAAGTCATCACACAGCCTTGGTACTCCAGACTTGGATCAGAAGTGGACCTGTCAGGACACAGTTGTGTCTGAACAATACACAGACAGTTGCCAACAGAAATTTTATGTTGTTATTATGATGTGGTGTTTCTATTAATTTTTCAGGTATCCTTTGTTTAAGATTTAGAAGGGTCTAAAGAACAACTTGAACATCAAAGCCCTCAGTCACTGATCAGCTGCCAGCTGACATCACGGGAGCAGTGAACATTCCAGGACGGAATCGTGTTGGAGAAATTCTGTAGAAGATTTGGGAGGTGTGGAGACTCCATCTAACTATATATAAAGCAAATTGTAATTGTGTGTTTATCCTTTTAGCAAATTGTTTTTACGTTTAGACTACATATATATGGAGCATGTATGTTAAAGTAGTTAGATAATAGTTTAAGATAAAGTGTTTAGCCTGTGTAATAATTGTTATGTTAGTATAAAATATAAGTATTTTCCTTTAAGAGGTAGTGTAAGCATCTTTAAAGGTTCATTTAACGTTAAAAGTTTTAGCTGTAAGTTTGTAAGCATGGTGTCATTTACATGGTAAACTGCTTATAGTAATTGCGCTGTTTATAGTTATAACACCTGAAGCATTGAGCCCCAACCTTGTGGTACAGGCTGAGAACCCATGATCTAATAGTCAAGCCCTTGCATTTATACCCAAAGCTTTAATTCCTCGGTTGACTTTTGTGTATTAGCTGTTATCATCCCCAGGGTCCTATACCACTCCAAAGAAGAAGTGGACCAGTACCTTGAGCGAGCAGGCCGCCTTCAGAAAAGAGAGCTGTTGACAGGACTGTCAATAGCAATGCTGCTCGGCTTGGGAGCAACTGGAGCAGCCACGGGAGTCTCCGCTCTGATAACCCAGAGTCAGAGTCTCTCTCAGCTACAGATGACTGTAGATGAAGATCTACAGAGAATTGAGAAATCCATATCCTTTCTAGAAAAATCAGTCTCCTCACTCTCTGAAGTTGTTTTACAGAACAGGCGAGGTCTCGACCTTCTATTCATGCAGCAAGGAGGCCTCTGCATCGCCTTAAACGAAGAATGCTGCTTCTACGCTGACCACACCGGAGTAGTGAGAGACACCATGGCAGAGCTACGAGACAGGCTGTCTCAACGGAAGGCAGAGAGAGAAGCTCAGCAAAACTGGTTCCAGTCCTGGTTCAACCAATCTCCGTGGCTAACCACCCTGGTGTCTACCCTGATTGGACCAGTTGTGATGATTTTACTCGTGCTAATCTTTGGACCGTATATTTTAAATAAGCTTGTATCCTTTGTTAAAAGCCGACTAGAAAAAGTTAACATTTTGTTTATAGAAAGGCAACAGATGCTTTAAAAATATACTTAGTCAACGCTTGTGCCTCATATTTACTAATGAAAACTGTAGTATCCATTTTATAAGCTTTTAGCCTTTTAGTTAAGTATTTTATATTTTACTCAATTTTATATTATCCATTTTTAAAACTTTATAATATAGATAAGTTAGACAAAGTGTTTAGAAATACATATAAAAAATAACATTATAATTTTTAAGACTAATATACCTTATATTTTAGCAAATTAATTATTCATAGAGAGGGGGGAATATGTTGTAGTCTAGGGCATTGCGCTGCGGAAGAATTCGGGATGTAACGAGAAGCTGCTAGACCCCCTCTCTGTTAGGATAGCAAAACCTGCAATTAGCCAATAGCACTTAGGTGTGACGTATGTAGATGGGAGTAACACAGTGACCCTAGGTTATAAATTGTCAAATTCCCCTGCAATAAGCGCCATTGCTTCGCCATCCATCATATTGATGTCTTGTGGGTAGATTGGCCAGGGTGGCCCGGGAGAGAGGCCACGGGCTGGCTCCTGGACTAGGGTGTTAGCCTTGCTTGGAAAACCCACATTTCGCAAATATTAAAATGAATGTTATGTGTATAAGAATGGGAAATTCTGTGGTATTAACAGTTTCCTTCATTTCTGTTATTGATGAAACTGAGAAATAGTAGTATAATACATATATGTTAGGCTATGGTATAGTATTAAAATAAAAACTGCTTTTGTTTATATAACCCAAAGACTTAAAAAAAAAAAAAAAAATAGCTGGAGAACTCCTGCATCTGTAAACTATCTTATCCAGATGAAGACAGCAGTGTCCAGAACTCTGGGGGGAGGAATTTATTACATTTCTGGTATCAGTGAATGTAAATCTCGATGGCACCGAGAAGATTGATCTATTGGGAAGGGGGCAAGGGAAAACTAAACAGAAGAACACCAAAGATCCTAAGAAGAATGTATAAACATGTATGAGAATTTATGGATATGTAGTAGGATTCTGTTTTTAAGGGACAATCCTTTGTCAGTAGGTGTGCACTCTTGGCTGAATGCAGAGACACCCGGCCGTATCTGTATAGTTTATTTTTTTCTCCTAATTATATTTTTTATTAAACTTTTAAATTCTATAAAAATTATGTAAACTTCGTTTTTCACACATGCAATACTGATACAGCCTACCACAAATTCTCTCTCAAATCTATTGCCTAACACAGACAACAAAAAATCCATTTTTTACTTTTTCAAACTAATTTCTCATTTATTAGCGAATACAAAATGATTGCCAGAACTCTAACAACTTCTTCTAAAACTATTGAACTTTACTCCGATCCAAGAACCCAAGCTACCACCAAAACACCCCACGGCTCAAAAAGATCCACGCCACAGCCCAACTCCAAAAACATCCAAACCACACGTGCAGAAAAACCCTTCTAAATCTCCTGCTCTTTTCTCCACAACAAAGAAATTATCTAACGTTATTCATCCTTTTTTCCCTCTTACCTACTCCCTACTTACTAAAATAAACATTTTTTTTCACTTTTCCTCAAAAAAAGTTTCCTTTAAAATCAATTAAAAAATGGACTGAAACCTGCCTTCTATTAAGAAACACATTCGTTTTAAAACATTTCCTCCCAGTTTGTCTCAAACCTTTCCGAGGTTTGGATCCCGTTCCAGTGCACCAGAACCAAATCAACCTGCTCTGGCTCTGGAAACATCAGCGACACCAAACCCAGAGCACGAAGCACCTCGCCGCTCCTACCCCGCTGTCCCTCGGCCCTGCTCTCTCGCGTCCTACGCTGCAGAGCGCTGGGAGCCAGGTTCACCCCCGAGAATTGTCGCATCCATTTCCTCGGACATTCCAGCTTCCACGGGGATATTGCAGGGACCCCCTGCATTCCATTCCCTAGTACAGCAGCAAGACAAAGTTCTCCCCCAGCCCGCGTCTCCAGAAAATCGTGTACAAGCCTTAAACAAGCTCCGAGGTTTGAGAAACACGGTCTGCCCAACAAGCCCAACTCTGCATCCAGAGGAAATGAACATCACAAACAGATTCATGCACACCAGATGCACGGGACGCTGCCAGCTTGGACCTGCAATTAACTCGGCAGTGGAAAAACCTGAGCTCGAAGCCCTCACGTGAAGGTGCAAAAGGTATTGGACACAGTTTCTAGAAGGCGCCACATCGTTATTTAAAGGCGCGGCTCGGCTAAAGAGCAATACCGACAAAGCCCACATACAAAAAGCCTGGGGGATCGGGGTTCGATTTTTTCCCTCCCCTCCTTTCAGCGGCTTTCACGGGAGCCCCGGCAGCGGCGGCACTCGGCACCCAGGGGCGGCCCCGCGCTCCCGGCCCCGGACGGACCGGGGCTCCCGGCAGGAAAGCGGCTCCTCCGGCGGGCGGGGGCGGCCCCGGCCCCGGGACAGCCCGGCCCGCCCAGCGGCACCGGCACCGGCCCGAAGGGACCCCGGCGGTGCCCGAGCCCCGCGCCCGGAGCGGGCGGAGCGGCCGGACGGACACAGCTCCGCGCCGCGGCTCCCGCCTGCCGGCCCGGCAGAGCTCACCTCGCCTCCGCACGGCTCTGTCTCTCCCTGGGGGCTGCTCAGCCGCCAAATTCCCGTTGCACTTCAGCAATTCCCCAGGGAATGCCAAGAGCGCTCCCCTGTAAGACATTTGGTGCCGGGGGCAGAAGCGCCCTCAAATGCAGCAGCACGGCCACACGTGACCCCGCCAAATGCTGGAAAAGCCGGTGTTCCCGTCAATTGGACCCCGGAAACTGAGGCAACAGGGTATGTTCCTGCAATCTTAAACCAATACAATGGCAAATAAATGTGCGCTCGACACTTCATTTCAATCCCCTACGGCAGCAGAAAAAGATTTTTCTCGAATAAAATCTCTCAAATGATGGGAAAAGGGGGATTTTCATCTCAGTTCAGACCGTGACAAAGTGCAGACAACAGGGCTTCCCCCTCAATTTAAACCTCAGAATAACGAAAAAAGGGGAGGTACCCACAAATGAAACACATGATACGGCAACAATACTTTTCCCCTTCCTTAATCCTTGTGTTAAAACAACACAAGTATTCGCTGTCAACCGATATACCTAACACCCTGGAAAAGGCAGGTTTTCCTCCTATCGGTACCCTCAAAAACATAGGTGAAACTCCTCCCAGTTTAAACACAGACAATAATGGAGGAGGAGTTTCTTCCCTCAGTTTTAACTTCTTTTGTCCTCATAACCCCCCCCTCCTTTTTTTTTTTCTTTTTTTCTTTTTTTTTTTTTTTTTTTTTTCTGGGAGAACAAGGCAGTGAATGGCAAAATAAAATCAAAAGGGGAGAGAGAAAAGTCCCCTCTGCAAACCCACACTGGCTCACCTGTTCAGCTGCTGCTCCGTGACACAAAGGTTTGTCCCTCAGCACCTCCTTTAAGCAATGCTCCACATCTGAGTGCATCCAGGTGTTCCCCCAGGCCCTGCGAGATCCCCTCACCATCATTCCATGAGACACCCGGGGGACCCGGCCATAAACCTCTCTCCTCCAGTTGCTCCCTGCCCAAATGAGATGCGGGAAACCATCCCCCTGAAACAGTGCCCAGTAGGACCCACCCCGTCCTCATCCTCATCACTGCTCACACCTGGGGCTGCTCTGTTCCCTCATCATGCTCATAGCTCACACCTGGGGCTGATCTGAGCCCTCATCATCCTCACTGCTCAGACCTGGGGCCCCTCTGAGCCCTCATCATCCTCACTGCTCACACCTGGGGCTGCTCTGAGCCCTCATCATCCTCACTGCTCACACCTGGGGCTGCTCTGTCCCCTCATCATCCTCACAGCTCACACCTGGGGCTGCTCTGAGCCCTCATCATCCTCACAGCTCACACCTGGGACTGCTCTGAGCCCTCATCATCCTCACTGCTCACACCTGGGGCTGCTCTGAGCCCTCATCATCCTCACTGCTCACACCTGGCACTGCTCTGTCCCCTCATCATCCTCACTGCTCACACCTGGGGCTGATCTGAGCCCTCATCATCCTCACAGCTCACACCCGGGGATGCTCTGTCCCCTCATCATCCTCACTGCTCCCACCTGGGGCTGCTCTGAGCCCTCATCATCCTCACTGCTCCCACCTGGGGCTGCTCTGAGCCCTCATCATCCTCACAGCTCACACCTGGCACTGCTCTGTCCCCTCATCATCCTCACTGCTCACACCTGGGGCTGCTCTGAGCCCTCATCATCCTCACAGCTCACACCTGGCACTGCTCTGAGCCCTCATCATCCTCACTGCTCACACCTGGGGCCCCTCTGAGCCCTCATCATCCTCACAGCTCACACCTGGGGCTGCTCTGAGCCCTCATCATCCTCACAGCTCACACCTGGGACTGCTCTGAGCCCTCATCATCCTCACTGCTCACACCTGGGGCTGCTCTGAGCCCTCATCATCCTCACTGCTCACACCTGGCACTGCTCTGTCCCCTCATCATCCTCACTGCTCACACCTGGGGCTGCTCTGAGCCCTCATCATCCTCACAGCTCACACCTGGGGCTGCTCTGTCCCCTCATCATCCTCACTGCTCCCACCTGGGGCTGCTCTGAGCCCTCATCATCCTCACTGCTCCCACCTGGGGCTGCTCTGAGCCCTCATCATCCTCACAGCTCACACCTGGCACTGCTCTGTCCCCTCATCATCCTCACTGCTCACACCTGGGGCCCCTCTGAGCCCTCATCATCCTCACAGCTCACACCTGGGGCTGCTCTGAGCCCTCACCATCCTCACAGCTCACACCTGGGGCTGCTCTGAGCCCTCATCATCCTCACAGCTCACAGTTTGTGCTGCTGTTACCCCAAGACCGAGGGCAGGGGCAGAAGGAACCCATTGCTCATTCCCTAGACAGATTTATATTACTTGTATTTATTTCTTATTTATGCCTATATATAAGTTATCTGCCTATATTTATATCTTTATTATAGATTTGTATATTTTAATTTCTATATTATTTATTTAAAATCCCTGCCTCTAACCAAATAAAAAACAAAAAGCCCCTTCACCTTAAATGGTTATTTAAATATTTTAATGCCTATTTTTATCAAATTTATATTCATGTTTATATACTATATTGAACTAGGCATAACACACAAGGTATCCTATATTAAAAGATATCTCTATTAACAACTATATCTATATTATTCATATTATATATTAAATAGAAACCTATTTGTATGTATTTATAACCCTTATATATATTTATATATTTAATATATATATTTCTATATTGTACATTTTATTTAAAAGCCCTGCCTCTACCCAAATAAAAAAAAGCAAGCCTTTATTTTAAACTAGATTTAAATAATTATTTTCAACTGAGATTTATAGTTTTTATTTATGCTATATTTTGTATATATTCCTGTATTAATTCTGTGGAATATAGGTTAAAGCATATTACAATAACATACATAAGATTACTTATCTTTTAGATGCGCATATTTATGGACATTATTTCTATTATATATATTCTATTTATAGGGCCTTCTATTTTTACATTTATATCTTTATCTATTTCTCTTTCTATTTTTCTGCTTTTTGAAATTTGCATTTCTTTCAATTTTAAACTCTATAAATTCATTCACCGAACACATCAGAATAACAAAAATATAAAGCCCTAGACAACCCCAAGTGCAGAACGCACTCGTCTCTATGGAACTCATCTCTATGGAACTTAGAGACACAGAAATTTCACTTGGTGCATTTTAATGCCTCATTGATGCACAGATGTGTTTCATACACTCACATTTTACAGGGAAGTAAGAGGTGGAAAAACAAAAGCCACTTTCTTAACCCTAAGCCATTCCTGACATAACAAAACCCTAAAGACGGCGTGCACAGAGAGGGGGTTTCTTTCCAAGGGAATTTAGAGAGATCCATTCCTGTTCCTTGCCAATGCCTACCGTAAAAACCAGAACAGCTCCACAGGTTTTTGGATTCTGCATCCAGCCCTCGCAGGGAATTTCCTGGCAGCTCGGGGTCCCCTCTGGGCAAGGGTACCCGGCACGAGCCCTCCCCATTCCCCGCTCACCTTGCTCCTCCAGCGCAGCGCCTGCCTCCCTCTGCCGGGGACCTCGGCGTGCCCCAAGGGACACGGGAACCCCCCAGTGCCCACCCCGTCCCCCTCAGCCTTTGCTCCTCACCCCCAAAGAAGGCACAGAACAACTCCAACTGCCCTGGACAGCAGCACCCTGCTTTATTGGAAGCCCTTCTAGGACTAGACCCCCTCCCAAAAAGGAGCTCTGCTGCAACAAGAAAAGGGGGGCAGGTGCCAGAAATACCTTCCTGGAATTTTGACCCCTGACCTTTTGACCCCAGACCCATGACCTCCTTACCCCCTGACCCTGACCTTTGACCCCGACCTTTGACATGTGACCTCATGACCTTTGAGCCCTGACCTTAGACCTTTGAAACCCTGACCTTTTACATTTGAACCCTGACCTTTGACCTTGAACCCCTGTGACCTTTGACTCTGTGAGCATTGACTCCAAGACCTTTGACCTTTGACCCCATGAACTTCAACCTTTGACCTGTGACATTCAACCTCGTGACCTTTGACCTCGTGACTGGTGACCCTTTGACACTTGACCCCATGACCTTTGACTCTGTGACCTTTGACATTTGACCCAGTGACCTTTGACCCCCATGAGCTTTGACTCCGTGACCTTTGACCCTGTGACCTTTTGACCCTGTGACCTTTGATCCCATGGCTTTTGGCCTTTGACCTCTGTGACCTTTGACCCCTGACCTTTGATCCATGACCCCCCTGACCTTTGGCCCGCTGACCTTATTCATAACCCTGACCCCTGAAATGGTGGTGGTTGTGTTCTTCTGGTTCAGATATGGTGGTGTGAATTCATTTTTAGTTAACTATGGTGGTGCATGTGTACGTCTGGTTTGATATGGGGGTCTGCAGACGCATTTTGGGTTGAATATGGTGATGTGCATTTATTTGTGGTTAAAAATGGTTGTGCTCATGCATTTCTGGTCAAATGTGGCGCTGTGCATTTGTGTGGTTTTCGGATGCTGTGCCACGCGTGTTTTGGCAGGCACGTGTGGTGTGGCTTTTTTGGATGGTTGTGTGGGTTGGTTAGTGGATGGTAGAAAAGTTTTGAATGGGGTTTTTTAAGAAAGTAAATTTAAGTGTTTTTTTGTTTGGTTTAATTGGTTTGGGAAAAGATTTTTTTGGAGGAAAATTGAAAAAAAATTTTTATTTAATGAGTAAAGTATTTATAAGTATAAACAAATGAATAATAATAAATAATAAAATTTGTTGTTGTTTGAAGAGATGGTCAATTTAGAGAGTTCTTGTTGGGAAGTGTAGTTTTGTTTGTTTAGTTATATATTAGTTTTTTTGGTGTTGGAAAGTGTTGAGGCCCAGACCCCCGAGGGCTGGATGTGTGAGTTTTTGGTGTTCGGGTTTTTAGTTTAGAGTACATTTGAATAGGTTTAAGAGAAAGGAAAAATATATATAGTTCGGAGAATTTTTTTGGTTTAGTTTGTTGAAACTTAATTCAAAATAAGGGAGACTTTTGTTTTGTTGCAGGTAATATCGTTTGGAGAAGGATGTGGGGGAATGAGTGTTGTTTTTGAAAATAACTTGTGTGGGGTGATCTGGTTCTTCTGGAAATTAGTTATATATACACAGATAAGAGTAGTGATATTTAGTAAAAAGTGATGTTTATATGTATTTTTTATTTAATGATTAGATTTTTTTGAGGTATATATTTTTTGAGATATATATTGTGTTAGTTTTTTGTATTATTTATTATGTGTCATTTGGTTTTTGAGTAAAGACAATTTTATGGAATTTTTTCAATTTAAAGTGGAATTGATTTTAATTGCTTTTGCAAATACATTTTTATATTTGTTACTGGGATTTTGGTTTTGTTAATGATATGTCAGGGTTTAGATTGGGTAGGGTTAGTTTGCTTGGTGGAGGTCGGGGTGTTAATGAATTAGGTGGCTATTGCTAGATGTTTTTTAATATTTGAAAGATTTTTTATTTAATGTTTTTAAGATGGTTTTTAATATTTTATTGTATTTTTTTATTTGTACTTGGTGCACGGTAGGGGATACGGTCTATTTACTGAATATCATGTTTTTTAGTTTAGGTGTTGATAAGGTTGTTTTTGAAATGAGTTTTATGGTTTGCTTTAATTTTTTAGGGGTATTATGTTGTTAAAGGACTTGTTTTTTAAGGTTTAGGATGATATTTTGAGTAGCACTGTGAGGTATAGGGTAGGTTTTTATTTATTTAGTGATGTTTTTTATTATTGTGAGTATGTAGTGTTTATTTTGGTGTGTTTGGAGTACAGTAATGTAGTTAATTTGTTAGGTTTTTTATATTTCTATTTGGATTATTGTTACAGGGGGTTTGATTGAAGTATATGTTTTAAACTTATGGATAATGTGAGAAATATTGCTTATGGCTAAATTTATTTTTTGGTTTTGTGGTTATTTGGAGATGGTATTTTTATTTTGATGATTCGAGGTATTATGAGATTACTGAGTTAGGAACAATTTTGTTTTGTATGGTTAATTGCAGTTTGTTTTTGATCTTTTTATTTTTGTAGTTGCATGTACCTGTTTATTGCTTTGGCAGTTTTTATTATTTGTATTTTTGGGGATATGAATATTTATATGATGGATTTTTACAGGGAGTTTGTTTTTGTAGTTATTTCTTATTTTTTTAGTAGTTTAATCTTTTTTATTGTTAATGAGATCTTCCATTATTTTTATAGAGCATTGATTATTATTTATGAATTAGAAGGTAGCAATTGGGTTAGGTTTTTTTTAGTTATGTTTAGGGCTCATTGAATGGTTTTGAGTTTAGTAACTTGTTAAGTTTTTTTAAGTAGATTGGGTTGTGTTAAGTTTAATATATTTTTCTGTCTTTTGTTTTACTTTTATGATGGGGTGTGAATTATTAGTAAAAAGAGTGCAGTGGGGTTTGCTGCTCTTCTAATAAACTGGGTATAATTACTAATACACTTCTAAAACATGTTACTGGGATTGGTATGTAGGGGAGGACAAAGAAACTAAAAACTAAAGCTACTTGGTACAAACTTCAGTACTTTTATAAAGTTTTTATCAATCATTATTACTCAGCTGAGCATAACAGCTATTTTAATCTGTGCCCTTTTACTTCGTAAAAGTTATGTATTAGGGACAATATTTGAGTTATTTTTGGATAAAAAAATAAACTTAGGGACAAGAAAGGCATTAAAACTTGAAAAAAAGCTCAGAGACTAGAACCACATGATGGGCTCAACCCTGAGAGACGTGAACTTAAGGAACACCATTACAAAGTCCTTTACCCCAACACACAGAAGTACCAATATAACGTAATCAGTATAGGTTTTTCTTACTCTTTTGAACCCCACATTGGGCAGCAAATAATGAAATGCTTAGAAAGCTAAGACAAAAGTCAAAGTGCTGCAGGATAACTTCACAGCTCCAGACATCTTGTGAGGATCTAGGAACAACCGCTAGACTCCAACTACACCCTACATGACAAATTTCAAATTACAGGGGCCTGGGACTTGGCCTTTTACACCTACAACCAGGCTGGGCAGCAGGACAGAGCAGCTCCGGGACAACTACACCCAGACACCCGTGACACACAAGACAACAGACGAGGGGACACAATGGGGAGACAAAACTCTGGGCCACAAGAACGGCCGCAAGGACCGAGAGAACGCGGAACGAGATGAGCCGGGTGAGAATGAAGGCGAGCTGATGAAGCTCGCAGAACCCGGGAGGAAGAAGATGCTGATGGAATGACAAACTCCAGCAACTGCCAAGACGGATACCCGAGAATCTGAGGGCCACAGCCCCCTACCTATCTCTGCGTTTCTTCAAGACCTAAGCCGCAACAATGGATCCTCGCGGCGCACGGCTGTCGACACAGCTCGGAACAAGACCTCTAAAAGACATCCGATCGGATGCTTTTAAAAGAGAGACGCGATTCCAAGGCCTCTGAGGGCTCCAGAGGCAAAGCTTCGATGGTGTCGGGCTGAGGAGCCCAGAGATCAGAGATGCTACGAGTGACGCCGGGGTTTCTGGTAAGCCCCCAGAAGAGATAAGGCGAGGCACGTACAACACGAGAGGCACAAAAGACACAGAAGGCACGACGGACAAGTGATACGACACGCCCCGGGACTGCTCTGTCCTGCGCACCTCAGCACTGTGAACAAATGTGAGGCTCTCCCTTCACGTGGCCTAAAAGGCCACAGCCTGGACCTCCCCGTCCCCAAAGCTGACTCCATAACCCCAGGTCCAGAGTCCCGACCCGGCACCCCGATTTCAGCCCCTCTGCAATTCGCAGCCTCCGACTCAGCTCTCGGATGCCCAGCGGGGAGGATCCACATGGAGCGCCAAGGAAGGCGGCCTCGCCATCTGGGAAGTTCCTGCCATCGCCAGGCTGCCGTCTCTCGGTCAGCTACAATAAATAAAACACAAAATCAGAGGCTGATCTTTGCAGGGCATCAGCCAAAACCCAACAATTCCGCTACTCACGGTCTCCTGTGAACGGCCACGTCCTGAGGCCGCACGCTTCGGCCACACTGGGAGCTGGACGCCGTCGTCACAGGGCGCGCCTGAGTTAAGAGAAGACAAAGTGATGCGGCATTGCTGAAACTCAAAGGGACCCTCGCTCCTCCTCCCGACATCCCCAACTCACGGCAACCCCTCGGCCCGTTCCTGAAGGCCACCCACACGGCCCCTTTACGTGGAAAAGGCTCCGTCACACGGTTCCATAACGCTTCCGCAGGGCTCACGGGAGCAGTGAAGCAGCTGTGCCGGCCGGTTGGCAAGGACGTCTCAGCGAAACGCGACTGGACCGCCTAAAGCACACAAACAAGATGGGAGGCTTAGCATTGCAGCAGAAACTGAGAGCCCAGCAATAACAACAGCTTCCCTTTACTGGTCAATGCTCACCTTGCCCACTTCGCCTTGACTGCTGCTAGCTGGCTCTACTTCCTAAAAATAAAGACAAAGAAGAGACCTGTCACACAGTGATCGGTTCCAGTTGCCCTGCAAAGACAAACATTGACTTACCTCCTCGGGGGAACCCCCTTACCCTGGATGGGGCGCTCTGCCACCGATTTCATCCGTCCGCATCTGAAAGAAAGCTGAGACAAAAGTCAAAGTGCTGCAGAGTAACTTCACAGCTCCAGACATCTTGTGTCAATCTAGGAATACCCTCTAGACTCCAACTACACCCTACATGACAAACTGCAAATTACAGGGGCCTGGGACTTGGCCTTTTACACCTACACCCAGGCTGGGCAGCAGGACAGAGCAGCTCCGGGACAACTACACCCAGACACCTGTGACACACAAGACAACAGACGAGGGGACACAATGGGGAGACAAAACTCTGGGCCACAAGAACGGCCGCAAGGACCGAGAGAACGCGGAACGAGATGAGCCGGGTGAGAATGAAGGCGAGCTGATGAAGCTCGCAGAACCCGGGAGGAAGAAGATGCTGATGGAATGACAAACTCCAGCAAGTGCCAAGACGGATGCCCGAGAATCTGAGGGCCACAGCCCCCTACCTATCTCTGCGTTTCTTCAAGTCCTAAGCCGCAACAATGGATCCTCGCGGCGCACGGCTGTCGACACAGCTCGGAACAAGACCTCTAAAAGACATCCGATCGGATGCTTTTCAAGAGAAACGTGATTCCAAGACCTCTGAGAGCTCCAGAGGGAAAGATTCGATGGTGTCGGGCTGAAGAGCCCAGTGATCGGAGATGGTACGAGTGACACCGGGGTTTCTGGTAAGCCCCCAGAAGAAATAAGGCGAGGCACATACAACACGAGAGGCACAAAAGACACAGAAGGCACGACAGACAAGTGATACAACACGCCCCGGGACTGCTCTGTCCTGCGCACCTCAGAACTGTGAACAAATGTGAGGCTCTCCCTTCACGTGGCCTAAGGGGCCACAGCCGGGACCTCCCCGTCCCCAAAGCTGACTCCATAACCCCAGGTCCAGAGTCCCGACCCGGCACCCCGATTTCAGCCCCTCTGCAATTCGCAGCCTCCGACTCAGCTCTCGGATGCCCAGCGGGGAGGATCCACATGGAGCGCCAAGGAAGGCGGCCTCGCCATCTGGGAAGTTCTTGCCATCGCCAGGCTGCCGTCTCTCGGTCAGCTACAATAAATAAAACACAAAATCAGAGGCTGATCTTTGCAGGGCATCAGCCAAAACCCAACAATTCCGCTACTCACGGTCTCCTGTGAACGGCCACGTCCTGAGGCCGCACGCTTCGGCCGCGCCGGGAGCCGGACGCCGTCGTCACAGGGTGCGGCTGAGTTAAGAAAAGACAAAGTGATGCGGCATTGCTGAAACTCAAAGGGACCCTCGCTCCTCCTCCCGACATCCCCAACTCACGGCAACCCCTCGGCCCGTTCCTGAAGGCCACCCACACTGCCCCTTTACGTGGAAAAGGCTCCGTCACACGGTTCCATAACGCTTCCGCAGGGCTCATGGGAGCGGTGAAGCAGCTGTGCCGGCCGGTTGGCAAGGACGTCTCAGCGAAACGCGACTGGACCGCCTAAAGCACACAAACAAGATGGGAGGCTTAGCATTGGCAGCAGAAACTGAGAGCCCAGCAAGAACAACTGCTTCCCTCCACCAGTCAACGCTCACCTTGCCCACTTCGCCTTGACTGCTGCTAGCTGGCTCTACTTCCTAAAAATAAAGACAAAGAAGAGACCTGTCACACAGTGACCGGTTCCAGTTGCCCTGCAAAGACAAACATTGACTTACCTTCTCGCGGGAACCCCCTTACCCTGGATGGGGCGCTCTGCCACCGATTTCATCCGTCCGCATCTGAAAGAAAGCTGAGACAAAAGTCAAAGTGCTGCAGAGTAACCTCACAGCTCCAGACATCTTATGTCAATCTAGGAACACCCGCTACACTCCAACTACACCCTACATGACAAATTTCAAATTACAGGGGCCTGGGACTTGGCCTTTTACACCTACACCCAGGCTGGGCAGCAGGACAGAGCAGCTCCGGGACAACTACACCCAGACACCTGTGACACACAAGACAACAGACGAGGGGACACAATGGGGAGACAAAACTCTGGGCCACAAGAACGGCCGCAAGGACCGAGAGAATGCGGAACGAGATGAGCCGGGTGAGAATGAAGGCGAGCTGATGAAGCTCGCAGAACCCGGGAGGAAGAAGATGCTGATGGAATGACAAACTCCAGCAACTGCCAAGACGGATGCCCAAGAATCTGAGGGCCACAGTCCCCTACCTATCTCTGCGTTTCTTCAAGACCTAAGCCGCAGCAATGGATCCTCGTGGCATACGTCTGTCGACACAGCTCGGAACAAGACCTCTAAAAGACATCCGATCGGATGCTTTTAAAAGAGAGACGCGATTCCAAGACCTCTGAGAGCTCCAGAGGCAAAGCTTCGATGGTGTCGGGCTGAGGAGCCCAGAGATCAGAGATGCTACGAGTGATGCCGGGGTTTCTGGTAAGCCCCCAGAAGAGATAAGTCATGGCACGTACAACACAAGAAGCACAAAAGACACAGAAGGCACGATGGACAAGTGATACGACACGCCCCGGGACTGCTCTGTCCTGCGCACCTCAGCACTGTGAACAGAAGTGAGGCTCTCCCTTCACGTGGCTTAAGGGGCCACAGCCTGGACCTCCCCAACAACAAAACTGACTCCATAATCCCAGGTCACGCTTTCATCCCCTCTGCAATTCATAGCCTTCGACTTAGCTCTCGGATGCCCGGCAGGGTGGATCAACATGGAGCACCAAGGAAGGCCGCCTCGCCATCCGGGAAGTTCCTGCCATCGCCAGGCTGCCGTCTCTCGGTCAGCTACAATAAATAAAACAGAAAATCAGAGGCTGATCTTTGCAGGGCATCAGCCAAAACCCAACAATTCCGCTACTCACGGTCTCCTGAGAATGGCCACGTCCTGAGGCCGCACACTTCGGCCACACTGGGAGCTGGACGCCGTCGTCACAGGGCGCGCCTGAGTTAAGAGAAGACAAAGTGATGCGGCATTGCTGAAACTCAAAGTGACCCTCGCTCCTCCTCCCGACATCCCCAACTCACGGCAACCCCTCGGCCCGTTCCTGAAGGCCACCCACACTGCCCCTTTACGTGGAAAAGGCTCCGTCACACAGTTCCATAACGCTTCCGCAGGGCTCATGGGAGCGGTGAAGCAGCTGTGCCAGCCGGTTAGCAAGGACGTCTTAGCGAAATGCGACTGGACCGCCTAAAGCACACAAACAAGATGGGAGGCTTAGCATTGCAGCAGAAACTGAGAGCCCAGCGATAACAACAGCTTCCCTCCACCAGTCAACGCTCACCTTGCCCACTTCACCTTGACTGCTGCCAGCTGGCTCTACTTCCTAAAAATAAAGACAAAGAGGAGACCTGTAACACAGTGACCGGTTCCAGTTGCCCTGCAAAGACAAACATTGACTTACCTTCTCGCGGGAACCCCCTTACCCTGGATGGGGCGCTCTGCCACCGATTTCATCCGTCCGCATCTGAAAGAAAGCTGAGACAAAAGTCAAAGTGCTGCAGAGTAACTTCACAGCTCCAGACATCTTGTGTCAATCTAGGAATACCCTCTGGACTCCAACTACACCCTACATGACAAATTTCAAATTACAGGGGCCTGGGACGTGGCCTTTTACACCTACACCCAGGCTGGGCAGCAGGACAGAGCAGCTCCGGGACAACTACACCCAGACACCCGTGACACACAAGACAACAGACGAGGGGACACAATGGGGAGACAAAACTCTGGGCCACAAGAACGGCCGCAAGGACCGAGAGAACGCGGAACGAGATGAGCCGGGTGAGAATGAAGGCGAGCTGATGAAGCTCGCAGAACCCGGGAGGAAGAAGATGCTGATGGAATGACAAACTCCAGCAAGTGCCAAGACGGATGCCCGAGAATCTGAGGGCCACAGTCCCCTACCTATCTCTGCGTTTCTTCAAGTCCTAAGCCGCAACAATGGATCCTCGCGGCGCACGGCTGTTGACACAGCTCTGAACAAGACCTCTAAAAGACATCCGATCGGATGCTTTTAAAAGAGAGACGCGATTCCAAGGCCTCTGAGGGCTCCAGAGGCAAAGCTTCGATGGTGTCGGGCTGAGGAGCCCAGAGATCAGAGATGCTACGAGTGATGCCGGGGTTTCTGGTAAGCCCCCAGAAGAGATAAGGCGAGGCACGTACAACACGAGAGGCACAAAAGACACAGAAGGCACGACGGACAAGTGATACGACACGCCCCGGGACTGCTCTGTCCTGCGCACCTCAGCACTGTGAACAAATGTGAGGCTCTCCCTTCACGTGGCCTAAAAGGCCACAGCCTGGACCTCCCCGTCCCCAAAGCTGACTCCATAACCCCAGGTCCAGAGTCCCGACCCGGCACCCCGATTTCAGCCCCTCTGCAATTCGCAGCCTCCGACTCAGCTCTCGGATGCCCAGCGGGGAGGATCCACATGGAGCGCCAAGGAAGGCCGCCTCGCCATCTGGGAAGTTCCTGCCATCGCCAGGCTGCCGTCTCTCGGTCAGCTACAATAAATAAAACATAAAATCAGAGGCTGATCTTTGCAGGGCATCAGCCAAAACCCAACAATTCCGCTACTCACGGTCTCCTGTGAACGGCCACGTCCTGAGGCCGCACGCTTCGGCCACACTGGGAGCTGGACGCCGTCGTCACAGGGCGCGCCTGAGTTAAGAGAAGACAAAGTGATGCGGCATTGCTGAAACTCAAAGGGACCCTCGCTCCTCCTCCCGACATCCCCAACTCACGGCAACCCCTCGGCCCGTTCCTGAAGGCCACCCACACGGCCCCTTTACGTGGAAAAGGCTCCGTCACACGGTTCCATAACGCTTCCGCAGGGCTCACGGGAGCAGTGAAGCAGCTGTGCCGGCCGGTTGGCAAGGACGTCTCAGCGAAACGCGACTGGACCGCCTAAAGCACACAAACAAGATGGGAGGCTTAGCATTGCAGCAGAAACTGAGAGCCCAGCGATAACAACAGCTTCCCTTTACTGGTCAATGCTCACCTTGCCCACTTCGCCTTGGCTGCTGCCAGCTGGCTCTACTTCCTAAAACTAAACACAAAGAGGAGACCTGTAACACAGTGACCGGTTCCAGTTGCCCTGCAAAGACAAACATTGACTTACCTTCTCGCGGGAACCCCCTTACCCTGGATGGGGCGCTCTGCCACCGATTTCATCCGTCCGCATCTGAAAGAAAGCTGAGACAAAAGTCAAAGTGCTGCAGAGTAACTTCACAGCTCCAGACATCTTATGTCAATCTAGGAACACCCGCTACACTCCAACTACACCCTACATCACAAATTTCAAATTACAGGGGCCTAGGACTCGGCCTTTTACACCTACACCCAGGCTGGGCAGCAGGACAGAGCAGCTCCGGGACAACTACACCCAGACACCCGTGACACACAAGACAACAGACGAGGGGACACAATGGGGAGACAAAACTCTGGGCCACAAGAACGGCCGCAAGGACCGAGAGAATGCGGAACAAGATGAGCCGGGTGAGAATGAAGGCGAGCTGATGAAGCTCGCAGAACCCGGGAGGAAGAAGATGCTGATGGAATGACAAACTCCAGCAACTGCCAAGACGGATGCCCAAGAATCTGAGGGCCACAGTCCCCTACCTATCTCTGCGTTTCTTCAAGACCTAAGCCGCAGCAATGGATCCTCGTGGAACACGTCTGTCGACACAGCTCGGAACAAGACCTCTAAAAGACATCCGATCGGATGCTTTTCAAGAGAGACACGATTCCAAGACCTCTGAGAGCTCCAGAGGCAAAGCTTCGATGGTGTCGGGCTGAGGAGCCCAGAGATCAGAGATGCTACGAGTGACACCGGGGTTTCTGGTAAGCCCCCAGAAGAGATAAGGCGAGGCACGTACAACACGAGAGGCACAAAAGACACAGAAGGCACGACGGACAAGTGATACGACACACCCTGGGACTGCTCTGTCCTGCACACCTCAGCACTGTGAACAAAAGTGAGGCTCTCCCACCGTATGGCCTAAGGGGCCACAGCCTGGACCTCCCCGTCCCCAAAGCTGACTCCATAATCCCAGGTCACAAGTCCCGACCCGGCACCCCGCTTTCAGCCCCTCTGCAATTTGTAGCCTTTGACTCAGCTCTCGGATGCCCGGTGTGGGGGATCCAGATGGAGCACCAAGGAAGGCCGTCGCGCTATCCGGGAAGTTCCTGCCATCGCCAGGATGTCGTCTCCTCATCAGCTACAATCTAGAAGACCAAATATCAATGCAGGATCTTAGCGGCATATCTGTGAAAACCCAGCACTTACCTTCTCTAGAGAATGCCCAGGTTCATGGGCTGCACACTTCACCCCACAGGGAGGCAGAGGCTTGCTTCACAGCAGTATTGGCTGACAGCCAAATTACCACCACCTCAAGGAGGGGAGGAAGACTCTCCAGTCAGTGAGGGACAGGGAACCCAGGGTACCCCAAGGATGGAAACCCCATCTTATATGACAGCAGTAGGCCCTAGCACCCACTATCTCTTCCTGGCTGGCCCTAGCACCAGGGGTACTGCCTGCAGCTCTCGGGGGTTCTGGCACTCTGCTGCTTTGGGGTTCCTGCCTGCAGCTGTCTCAGGGAAACGGGAGTGTTGTTAGGGCTGCTGTTTAGGGTTTGAATAGTCCTGTACTCTACCTTATATCGAAACCTGTACCCTTTTTATTTTCACTGTTTGTCTCCAGCCCTCGAGCCCTCGACCTCTGAAGCCCTCCCTCAACCTCTCTGTGTCACTGCCAAGCTCTCCCACTGAACCCTACAAACTTAGTTAGAACCCTACGCTTGCAACCGGGGATGCTCCTTATCCATAGGCCCCAAGAGATGTCCATTAGCCCGGACCAGGCAATCCACAGTTGCTCCCTACCCTACCTAAGTTTGGCCCTGAGACAGGGCAGAGGCTGACAGAGCCGAACTCTTTGCGGAGGCTAGGCACGAAGCCCTGCCAACCGCCGCCTCGAGGAGGGGTGGGAGCAATCCCCGGCTGCGGAGGGACCGAGAGCCCAGGGTGGGGCGGGGCGGGAAACCCCCTGTTTCCCCAACCCTACGGATCGTCCCCCCACTATCTCCTGGCTGACCCTAGCACCAGGGGTACTGTCTGCAGTACCAGGGGTTCTGGTACTCTGCTGCTTTAGGGTTCCTGCCTGCAGCTGTCTCAGGGAAACGGGAGTGTTGTTAGGGCTGCTGTTTAGGGTTTGAATAGTCCTGTACTCTACCTTATATCCCAACCTGTACCCCTTTTATTTTCACTGTTTGTCTCCAGCCCTCGACCTCTGAAGCCCTCCCTCAACCTCTCTGTGTCACTGCCAAGCTCCCCCGCTGAACCCTACAAACTTAGTTAGAACCCTACGCTTGCAACCGGGGATGCTCCTTATCCATAGGCCCCAAGAGACGTCCATTAGCCCGGACCAGGCAATCCACAGTTGCTCCCTACCCTACCTAAGTTTGGCCCTGAGACAGGGCAGAGGCTGACAGAGCCGAACTCTTTGCGGAGGCTAGGCACGAAGCCCTGCCAACCGCCGCCTCGAGGAGGGGTGGGAGCAATCCCCGGCTGCGGAGGGACCGAGAGCCCAGGGTGGGGCGGGGCGGGAAACCCCCTGTTTCCCCAACCCTACGGATCGTCCCCCCACTATCTCCTGGCTGACCCTAGCACCAGGGGTACTGTCTGCAGTACCAGGGGTTCTGACACTCTGCTGCTTTAGAGTTCCTGCCTGCAGCTGCCTTACTGAAACGGGAGCGCTGTTAGGGCTGCTGTTTAGGGTTTGGGGTGGGGTACACCTGAACTCCACCTTACCTATACCCCTTCTTTTCACTGTTTGCTCAGCCTTTTTTTTTTCTTGGAATTCTTGTGACAGATTGAGGGCACCGGGGAGGGACTGCCAAAGTGAAATCAAATGGGAAAAGGAGAAAGATCACCCCTGCAAATCCACAGTGGCTCAGCTGTTCAGGTGCTGCTTCCTGGCAAAAAGCTTTGTCCGTCACCACCTCCTTTAAGCGGTGCTCCGGGTCCAAGTGCATCCAGGTGCTCCCCCAGACCCTATGAGATGCTCTCACCATCATTCCATCAGATGCCACTGGGAGCCCACCAGAAACTCCTCTCCTCCAGCAGATCCATGCCAATGTTGTTTTGCCACTTGTATTTGGCCCTGTAATAACAGCAAAATTGTTGCCCTCCGTCAGGTACGTGTTGTTAGACACAGATTTTTCCATAGCCATCTTTTCAAGACCGGGGTGCCATCCTTGTTTGATTGCTAAATTAACAGTAAATTCTGGAAAACCTAAATGAGAAAAAAAAATCTAAGACAGCGCGGAGTTAATACGGAAACCTTTACATCATTAAACTAGTATGTTTTGAAATAAAGTGAATTCTTCCAGGCTTACTACAAAAATCACATTCCTAAAAACAAAATAACCAAAAAACAAACAGCATCAAGTTCCCACCAATATCATCAATAAAATCACAATACCTCCACCAACCAAGGGAAAAAAACCTTAACCTAGAAAAAATCCGAACCCCCTCAAAAAGATTCAACACTGAAACACAACTCATCCTAACACTTCAACTAACAATACTAAAATAAATTTTCAAAACAAATATTCCCTCTATGCACACCACCAATACCACATAAAACAAATAAAGTACTCTCATCACAGCACCCCCGAATCAAAAACCCAAATTGCCCTAAAATCTTTTAAATAATCACAAATTAACCCCAAAATAAAAACTTTAATCTCACTAACAAAAAAAGAAAACAATCCAAAACAGGTAACACAAAACCAACACTGTACAACCAACTACCAGCAAAAAAAGATGCTATGCTCTGTCATTAACAGTTCTTATCACATCAGCAAAGTTAAATGTAAATAAAAAGCAACCCTACTGAACTCCACACAACAAATCACACCAACTATTCAAAAATAATCAGATCAACACACTGAACTCAAAACCATTCAACTAACCCTAAACATTAGTTAAAAAACCCCAAAGCTCTACATTTATAGTAATACATACTCACCAATACTCTATAAAAAAAGTAATAGCTAATTGAAAACATAAAAAAAACAATCTAAGCTACTAAAAAATTAAAAAACATCCCCCCCAAAAATATACCTATAAAAATCCACCATATAAATGCCTGTGTCCCCAGAAATGAAACTAAGAAACACCACAACCGAAAGAAATCCAAACTTATCATCAACACCTAAACCAAAAAGCACATTAAATAAATAGAACATACACATTATTATACACCAACTACAAACAAAATAAAATTCTACCATCAACTACTAAAAATCACCTTAAAACCACTCAATAAAAAACTTTCAAAAATTGAAAACTGCATCTAACAAAAGCCACCTAATTAACACCCAAAACTCAGCTAACCAAACAAACCCTACCCAATCTGAACCCCTACATAGAATAAACAAAACACACTAATCGATATCAAAATCTATTTTAATTCATTCTACCTAAAATACAAACAAACCCATTCATAAAATCATCTTTATTCAAAAACCAAATTTCACTTAGTATGCAACACAAAAAAATGAAACAACATACTGTGTACCACCAAAAAAATCTAATATTGAATAAAAACCACATATAAATGTCTCTACTTACTAAATATTACTACCACTATTTATATTTACCTGTATCTGTATAAAAGCGTATCTAAAATTAAAAATCATTAATTTGACCATTAATCCAAAGATACACAAAAAAAAAAGTTCTAAAATTATATTATATCCCCATCATCTGCTTTATGCCCAAACATAACTTCTATGACTTTAAAACTAAAAAAGAAAAAATTCTTTGAACATACAATCTATATACAGTACTAACACAGCCTCACCCAAGTTCTCTCTCAACTCTATTGTTTAACACAAAAAAAAATCCATTTTTTACTTTTTTAAAATAACTTCTCATTGATTAGTGAATACAAAATAATTGCCAGAACCGTAACAACTTCTTCTAAAACTATTCAACTTTACTCCGATCCAAAAACCCAGGCTACCACCAAAACACTCCACGGCTCAAAAAGATCCACGCCACAGCCCAACTCCAAAAACATCCAAACCACACGTGCAGAAAAACCCTTCTAAATCTCCTGCTCTTTTCTCCACAACAAAAAAAATATCTAACGTTATTCATCTTTTTTTTCCTCTTACCTACGCCCTACGTATTAAAATAAATATTTTTTTTTACTTTTCCTCAAAAAAAAATTCCTTTAAAATCAATTAAAAAACGGACTGAAACCTTCCCTCTATTAAGAAACACATTCACTTTAAAACATTTCCTCCTAATTGGTCTCTGACCTTTCTAAGGTTTGGATCCCGTTCCAGTGCACCAGAACCAAATCAACCTGCTCTGGCTCTGGAAACATCAGCGACACCAAACCCAGAGCACGAAGCACCTCGCCGCTCCTACCCCGCTGTCCCTCGGCCCTGCTCTCTCGCGTCCTACGCTGCAGAGCGCTGGGAGCCAGGTTCAGCCCCGAGAATTGTCGCATCCATTTCCTCAGACATTCCAGCTTCCACGGGGATATTGCGGGGACCCCCTGCATTCCATTCCCTAGTACAGCAGCAAGATAAAGTTCTCCCCCAGCCCGCATCTCCAGAAGATCGGCTTAAACAAACCCCGAGGCTTGAGAAATACGGTCTGCCCAAAAAGCCCAACTCTGCATCCAGAGGAAATGAACATCACAAACAGATTCATGCACACCAGATACACGGGACGCTGTCAGCTTGGACCTGCAGTTAACTCGGCAATGGAAAAACCTGAGCTCGAAGCCCTCACGTCAGGGTGCAAAAGGTATTGGACACAGTTTCTAGAAAGCGTCACATCGTTATTTAAAGGCGCGGCTTGGCTAAAGAGCAAAACCGACAAAGGCCCCCAGACAAAAAGGCCGGAAGGTCGGGCTTTTCCCCCTCCCCTCCTCCTAGCGGCTTTGGCCAGGGCACTCTGAAGCTGATAAGCCACAAGTGTGCCCCAGCGGCCCTCGCCGGGACTCGCTCCCGGGCTGGGGCCGCTCCAGGTGCGGGGGGACCGGGGGAGCCACGCGAGCCCCGGCAGCGGCGGCACTCGGCACCCAGGGGCGGCCCCGCGCTCCCGGCCCCGGACGGACCGGGGCTCCCGGCAGGAAAGCGGCTCCTCCGGCGGGCGGGGGCGGCCCCGGCCCCGGGACAGCCCGGCCCGCCCAGCGGCACCGGGACCGGCCCGAAGGGACCCCGGCGGTGCCCGAGCCCCGCGCCCGGAGCGGGCGGAGCGGCCGGGACGGACACAGCTCCGCGCCGCAGCTCCCGCCTGCCGTCCCGGCAGAGCTCACCTGGCCTCCGCACGGCTCTGTCACTCCCCGGCAAGAGGAAATCAAAAAGGAAAAGGAGAAAAGTCTCCCCTGCAAACCCGCACTGGCTCACCTGCTCAGATGCTGCTTCCAGACACAAAGGTTTGTCCCTCGGCACCTCCTTTAAGCAATGCTCCATGTCCAAGTGCATCCAGCTGTTCTCCCAGACCCTATGAGATGCTCCTGGTATCGTTCTATGAGACACCCCCGGGGAGCCCACCATAAACCCCTCTTCTCCAACTGCTCCGTTCCCAAGTGAACTGAGGGAAACCCTCCCCCTAAAACAGCCCCGGGCAGGACCCACCCGCTCCTCATCAACCTCACTGCTCACACCTGGGGCTGCTCTGTCCCCTCATCAACCTCACTGCTCACACCTGGGGCTGCTCTGTCCCCTCATCAACCTCACTGCTCACACCTGGGGCTGCTCTGTCCCCTCATCAACCTCACTGCTCACACCTGGAGCTGCTCTGAGCCCTGGTCATCCCCACAGTTCAGTTTGTGCTGTTGCCATCCTACGGGTGAGGGCAGTGGCAGAAGGAACTTGTTGCTCATTCCCTGGACAGCTCATTGTCTGCACCTGACACACGGGGGCACCAGGCTTTCCTTGCTATGGATGAGGACACCTCTCCTCCTCCAGGTGCCCAAGGCTGAAAATGGAATTCCGCCTCTACAATTCCATGTGTTTGAGTTTCATAATTCCCAATGTAATTCCCCATGGATCACAAGCCATCACCTCTAATTTTTCCTCTAGAATCACTGCTGACTTGCCTTTCTGTGGAAGTGTTTGACACATCGATGCAGAGTTCAGGGGCTCGTTTATGGCTTATCCTGACGAGCACAAAGGAAATCCAAACACCCAGAATTACAGGGAAGTAGGGATAAAGTTTATAAATACTCCTCTTCCCTGCAACTCCCTGGCAACCTCCCATTGACCTTTTACTCTTAACCTCTGAATTTTGACCTTTGACTCTTGACTTCTGCTCTTTGAAGTTTGATTCCCTGATAATTGACCTTGGACCACACAACCTTGGAAAATTAACCCGTAACATTGGACCTTGGACCCTTTACTCTTGATCTTTGAACCCTGACTATTCACATGTGACCCTTGAAGTTTGAATCCCTGACTTTTCACTTTAACCACTGACCCCTGAGCTTTTGCCCTTGACCTCATATTTATATCTTTATTATAGGTTTCTATATTTTCATTTCTATATTATTTATTTAAAAGTCATGCCTGTAACCAAATTAAAAAAAAAAAAACAAAAAACAAAAAACCTTCACCTTAAATGGTTATTTAAATATTTTTAATGCTTATTTTTATCAAATTTATATTCATATACTATATTGAACTAGCCCAAGGGCACCGGGACTGGCCCGAAGGGACCCCGGCGGTGCCCGAGCCCCGCGCCCGGAGCGGGCGGAGCGGCCGGACGGACACAGCTCCGCGCCGCGGCTCCCGCCTGCCGGCCCGGCAGAGCTCACCTCGCCTCCGCACGGCTCTGTCTCTCCCTGGGGGCTGCTCAGCCGCCAAATTCCCCTTGCATCTCAGCAATTCCCCGGGGAATGCCAGGAGTGCTCCCATGCAGGGGTGTAAGGGGGCAAAAGGATAAACCTCAGGATAATGCAAATGGGTGAGGTACCCTCAAATCAAACACATGATACGGCAACAATATTCTTCCCATTCCGGTTAAAATAGAACGCAAGGATTCCCTGTCAACCGATATACCTAACACCCTGGAAAAGGCTGGTTTTCCTCCTATCGGTACCCTCAAAATCACAAGTCAAAGGGATTCCCTCCAGTTTAAACACAGACAACAACGGACGAGGATTTTCTCCCCTCAGTTTTAACTCCTTTTGTCCTCATAACCCCTATATTTTTTCTGGGAGAACAAGGCAGTGAATGGCAAAATAAAATCAAAAGGGGAAAGAGAACTAAGTCCCCCCTGCAAACCCACACTGGCTCACCTGTTCAGCTGCTGCTCCATGACACAAAGGTTTGTCGCTCAGCACCTCCTTTAAGCAATGCTCCACATCTGAGTGCATCCAGGTGTTCCCCCAGGCCCTGCGAGATCCCCTCACCATCATTCTATGAGACACCCCAGGGACCCGGCCATAAACACCCTTTCCTCTGTTTGCTCCATGCCCAAATGAGATGAGGGAAATCGTCCCCCTGAAACAGTGCCCAGCAGGACCCACCCCGTCCTCATCCTCATCACTGCTCACACCTGGGGCTGCTCTGTCCCCTCATCATCTTCACAGCTCACACCTGGGGCTGCTCTGTCCCCTCATCATCCTCACTGCTCCCACCTGGGGCCACTCTGTCCCCTCATCATCTTCACAGCTCACACCTGGGGCTGCTCTGACCCCTCATCATCCTCACTGCTCACACCTGGGGCTGCTGTCACCCCAAGACCGAGGGCAGGGGCAGAAGGAACACATTGCTCATTCCCTAGGCAGATTTATATTACTTGTATTTATTTATTTATGCCTATATATAAGTTATCTGCCTATATTTATTTCTTTATTATAGATTCCTATATTTTCATTTCTATATTATTTGTTTAAAAGCCCTGCCTCTAACCAAATAAAAAACAAAAAGCCCCTTCACCTTAAATGGTTATTTAAATATTTTTAATGTCTATTTTAATCAAATTTATATTCATATTTATATACTATATTGAACTAGGTATAACACACAAGGTATCCTATATTAAAAGATATTTCTATTAACAATTATACATATATTATTAAATATTAAATATACATATTAAATATAAACCTATTTGTATCTATTTATAGCACTTTTATATCTTTATATATTTAATACATATTTGTATATTGTACATTTTATTTAAAAGCCCTGCCTCTACCCAAGTAAAAACAAGCAAGCCTTTATTTTAAACTGTATTTAAATAATTTTATTAAATTTACATTTATAATTTTTATTTATATTTTATCTATACACTTATATGTGACATATAATGTATTACAATAATATACATATAATTTATATTTTATATGGGTATGTTTTTAACATAATTTATATCATAAATTTTCCATTTATATATCCTATTTTTACATTTATTTATTTATTATGTATTTATCTATTTCTCTTTCTATTTTTATGCTTTTTAAAATTTGTATTGGTTTCTATTTTAAACTATAGAAATTCATTAACCTAACACATTAGAATGACAAAATCATAAAGCCTTAGTCAACACTGGTATGCAGTATAATACCACCAGCTTTTTAGCTCTCTAAGAATTATGAATTTTTAAGTCCTATTCACAGGTTATCCCACCAGGACATGAGTCCTATAGGAATCCTGCTTGCTGTACCCATCCTGGTCCATGCCATACTCCTCGCTGAGGTCCAGTGATTCCCCACTGCAATTACCAGCTGGGACATTTCTCATTTGTGGAGGACAGAGCATAACCTGGCATACTTTGCTGGCACCTGACATAAAAATAATTCATAGCCAAAGAAGTAGAGCAAAAAGATCTAGGCATTATTTTTAATCGGACTGTAACGATGATGTCACATTGTGGTGTAGAAACAAGAGAATAGCTCTCTCCATTTTACTACCTTGGGTGGCTGCAGCAAAAGCTTTAGGCCAGATAAACCAACTCAGGTGTTTCCTAAGTAAGCAAACCAACGCTACCTCCCTCACATCAAGTGGCTTACTCTTAGATGTAGACACTGTCAGGCATGCCACACTGCAGAAGAGTGGCAGTAGACTTTGTACTATTAGCACATGGACACAGCTGCAAGGACTTTGAAGGCATGTGTCGCATGAATCTTTCAGACCACAGTATGAGTCCATACACAGAATTATCCAGCGAAGATGACAGTGACTGGTTTAATGCACCATTCAGAAAATGGAACTCATCTAGTCGGACTCTATCTTTGGTTTACTGATTTTTGTAGTTGCTGGTGTTGTGTTTATGTTGCTGCCCTGTTTTTTAAGCTGTCTATTAAGGGTTTCTTGTCCTTTTATTTTGAAAAGTAGGGCTTATGTGGGAACCTAATTAGACGGGAAAGATCATACCCTGGAAAGGGTTCCTAGCATAAAGGGAATAAACTGAAGCCTTGGGGATAGGGTGCTACAGAGATGCTGAAAGAGTCATCCCACCTTAGACTTGTAAGGTCAGAACCCCTGTCCTGCAGCCATGATTGGATACCTGCCCTCAGGTAACCCTATGTATTGTTAAACCCACCACGACCCTGGGTATTTGGAAGCTGGCCCTCAGACCGTGTGGTCTCTCGGAGAACATTAATATCTATCTCAGGCACTCCATCGCACCCGTCCCATTTTTGTAGCCATGCCACCTGGCCAGACCAGACTCCAGAGCGCAGAGAACTGTGATAGTTTGACTCTGAAGTCACTGAAGTGCTGGATTATGGAAAACAGGTAAAACAGTGGATCGATCACTGATGTTACCCGGTGGGTTTTGGGCAGGGCCCAGCAATTTGCAGCAGGCACGATTAGGGAGAGGAGCCACTGCTTCCCTTTCCAGCAAGGTATGGGAAAGACAGGCCAGAGGATGAGGCTTGGGAAGGAATTGTGAGCTGAAAAGTAGCTCAAATCTGCCTTAAATTCCTGGAATGGTCTGCGTTGGAAAGGACTTTATAGATCATCACATTCCAACCCCCTGTCATGGTCAGGGTGTCCATGGAATATGCTCCATGCCAGGCTGGTGGAACAGGCAAGATTTTCTCCTTGAGCCCAGTCAGGGGCATTTTTGCAGCTTCCACGGGAAGAAGCCTGTGCGCTGCGTTTTTGGAGCTGGGAAGCTCCATGCCTGGAAATGTTTCCAGCATTGTGATTTTTTTTCGGTCTTGGCAAAAATTGGGCATTAAATTCTTCCCAAAGTGAGGCGCTTTTCCCTTGATGGGATTACACACCAGGCACAAAGGCTTGTGTTGTGTTTTTCTCCTGAATGGAAGAGTGAGGGAACGTGGATGCTCCCAACTGTCACAATCAAAATATGAACAAACTCTCATGAAACTCAGCTCTCCAGAAGTTGAATTGGGCTAAAAAAAAAGATGGGAATTCCCTTGACAGAAAAGCACCTGTGAGGCAAAGCAAGCTTAAAATACCTGTAAGCAGGAAATCCAAGAGAAACGGCTGCTGGCTCCTGGCATCCTGGGCTTGCCAGACAGGTTTTGTACTGGACTGCAGGGCAGTTTTCCTGCCTCTGGGGAGTGCGTCCTGCATCCCACTGGAAAGGGAAAACGTGGAGAGAGCGGCAAGTGGGAAGACAGTTGCTGACGTGTTATTGGATCGCGGGTCCTTCCACTGGCTCTGCACTGCTACAAGTACTAAGGAGAGCAGTCTTGAGGTACCTGTTTGTTCACCTGTGAGGCTTGGAAGAGACACTGGATATGAAATTCCAGGGATGTTCCTCTTGGCGGAGTGAGAAGCAGTGGAATCTGTTTGCTGTCTGCTACTTCATTCCCTTCACCTCGGTCCCCTGGGGGTCCAGGTAATCCCATCACACCTTTGCTTTTCCGGGGTCTCCAATTTAAATTAAAATTTAAATGCCATTTTGAGTGTGGCATTTCCTCACCGCGTGGCTGCAGTACATGGTACTTATCACCGGGTGGCAGCAACGATTTTAGTCCCAGCCAAGATCTCAGACTGTGTTATGCTGAGACGGAAAAAAACTGAATAGTCAGAGCTACTTCATTTGCCTTCATATAGGTATTTTCTTCCATTTCCAAGCTCTTTAAATTTATATATACAAAAGTTGTATTTTCATTTTTAAACCCTATATATCTACATTTAGAATTTCTTATATGCCAAGATCCTGTATACAATACAGGGTTGTATTCTGAAATAAATTTTCACTAAAATTATTTATGTATATATAACAAGATAAGAAATGCTACAGGTTTTTTGTATTTTTTGCACAAACGCGCCTCCTAAATTTCCAAGCATTTTTGGGCTGTAACCTTCCTTTTTTGAGAGGACCCCACCTAACCCCTCTTATAACCTACTCACCTTCTCCTCCACTGCATCTTCACTCTCCCAGTGACATTGGGCTGTCCCAGATTACACCATCTCTGCATCACCTCCTACCCAGGGCTCCCCCATCTCCTGCCCCAGTGCAAAGAAAGGGGAAAGGCAGCCAGGAAAAGTTTATTGTAGCAAGTTCCTTCAGCAAGTCTTCTGGCACTTAGGGGCCCTGACACCGGCTGTGGCTCCAGGCCACCTGATGGTGTTTCTGGAGCAGCACTTTTCACACTGGTCAGCCCCAGAAGCAATGGGCTCGCACTGCCCGTCACACCTGGAGTCAGGCCACACTGGGAGCCACAAATATCCCAAAGGGCTTGGAACAACCCCAGGATTTAGCTGGGGATGCCAAGGTGAGAGCACCCTACTTCAAACCTGAGGAGAAATCACCTCTCCACTCCTTTGCAGGTATTTTTCCAATAGTTGGAATCCAAGGAGCTGACAGCATGGGGAAGGGAGCAGGAGACAACAGTGATGCTCAACAGGATCTCACATTTATTATTGAGAAGTGATTAATGGTGAAAAGAAAGGCAACGCCCATTCCTCACTGGCTTAACAAGAAACTGAAACATAGTGACTACACATTTTACAGTATTCCTTCCTTGGTTTGTTTTGGGCTTTTTATTGTCCAAAATTATTGTTCCTGTAAACAAGAAAAGTTTTTACCACTGTTCTCAGCTTTCAAAAAATCAAATTAATCCAGACCTAATCTTTAAATCCATATAATGCACAAGAACAGAAAATTTCTTAGGACTCCTAGTACTTTTGTGTAACAAAGGGTCAGAGAAAAATGAACCCCCTTTAAGACATAACCTTGTGGGCAATTTTCTGTTCAAGTCTTCTGAGGCAAACACTCCGACTTCCTCATGGAATTCCTCCTCTTCCAGTCCAGGGACAGAAAGAAAACTAAAGGTAACTCCACTTTGCATGGCAGATGTTACAATTCAGTGTTCCAAGTGCAAATGTCAAAACCAGGGAAGGAGGCGTAACAGGGTGGATGAAAGGGAAACGGTGGCATTTCAAAATTATAGAAAAAAAAAAAGGCATAGGCCACTTATGGACTTGAAAATCCAAAACCCATAGTAAAGAGACAAAAAACAAAGTGTATGCTCTGGAAATCACAACCAAAGCCAAAAGAAAGGGGACAGGTTTTACCTCTACTCTACCTAAAAGGGATTTTCTGTTGTTGTTGTCTTTGTTTTTTAGTCCTATGTCTTGTGATATTCCAATACTTTTTTTTTTTTTTTTTTTAAAGTGGAAGTTTGTAAAAGTCTTTTTGAAGTCAAAGAAATTAAGAAAAAGAAGCCCTAATTCTCTCTGGGATACTCTTGCTCCTTTCTCTTTCTGAAAGACAGCTGGGATGCAATCTCTGCTGCAATCTGTGGTGAAGGAATGACCTTTTACTTGACACGGCCTTGGCGTTCCTGCAAAACAAGTAACAAGAGATCATATTAGCTGAAAGCAGTTTTATTCACCACTATTACACATCAGCATTCCAAGACATGGCTCTCCCACGGAGCCTATCCCACAGCCAGCAAAGCCAGGAAAAGAGCATAGTTTTTGTCAAAAGAAGTGCTGCTACTGCATCCAGTCATTGCAGAGATGTGACATTGCTGAGGTCAAACAACTCATTCTCCATTTTTTTCTCTTCTTAGGTGGGTGATTCACCACCTGCAGAGCTGCATTCAGCTCTGTGGATTCCAACATCAGAAGGAAGTGGAGCTGCTGGAGCAAGTCCAGAGGAGGCCACAGGAAAGCTCTGAAGGCTGGAGCCCCCCTGCTCTGGGGATAGGCTGGGAGAGCTGGGGGTGTTCATCCAGGGAGACCTCTGAGGCCCTCTGTGGTGCCTAAAGGGGCTCCAGGAGAGCTGGAGAAGGACTTTGGACAAGGGCCTGGAGGGACAGGACAAGGAGGAACAGCTTCGCACTGCCAGAGGGCAGGGTTAGGTGGGATCTTTGTAAGAAATTATTCCCTGTGAGGGTGGTGTGGCTCTAGCACAGATTGCCCAGAGAAGCTGTGGCTGCCTTATCCATCTAAGGATGGATATCTTATCCATCCAAGGCCAGGCTGGACAGGACTTGGAGCAGCCTGGTCTAGGGGAAGGTGTATCCGCATTGGAATGAGATGGTCTTTAAGGCCCCTTCCAACCTAAATCATTCCATGATTCTATGAAAAACACTCCACCTGAACTCCCATGTAGGCATCAAAGCAGGCTGGAGCTCAACCGACAGGGAGCACTGACATCAGCCTTGGTCTGCAGGGACTGAAACAGTCCCAGCACCCAGCAGAAAGCCTCCGTGATACCCCTGACACTACTTGATGGCATCTCACTCGAAAACCAAGGACTTCACAGGAATTTCACACTGCTGCTATCACCCCTGGGTATTCCTCCACCCTGTCCAAATACTTGCACCGGAACAAGGAAAGCGCAGCACCAAATACCCAGAGACACCAAAGGCTGCCACCCCCTCTGCTGTTCTCGGCAACCTGTGCCCATCTCTTCTGGGTTTTGCTTGGGTTTAACAGAGTAGCTCTCACAGAAGCAGTTCCAGGCTTCCCTGAAGGGTTATGAGGTGCTAAAAGTGTCATTCCCAGATCATGAGACACCACCTCAGAAATTAAACCTGTCAGCAGCCAGAGGGCCCTGAGCTGATGCTTCTCCCTCGCTCTGTCTCTTCCTTGAGAACAGGCAGGTCCCTGTAGTCTGGGTACAACATGCACTGTGGGGCTCCGGCTCCTCTGGAGTGAGTCCGTCACCACCCAGCTGGTCTGAGAGGTGCCAAGTCCATCCCACTTTCACAGCAAAGCCATACCTGCAGCAGGTACCCACGGGTACAGCAGGTTTTCCCGCTTCACTCGGAGAGGAGATGCTGTCAGGGCTCTGGTGCTTTCAGCTCAGGATGTTTCCCTGCGTGTCAGCTGCTCTGCCTGGAGTTGTATCCCCTGAAATAAGGGCGGCAACAGAGTCCCCTGCCTGCTTCCCATGGCCCTATGCTAATCTAGTGTTGGGAGGCAGCGTCCCATCTTCGCAGCTCACACAACCTCTGCCACAAGCACACAGGCCGCTACAGGAAACCCCATCCTTTTCAACTGCTAAATCCAGGGAGAGCCCATCCCCAAACAGCTTCAATTCTGGGACAACAGCATGTGCAGCCATCTATCCTTAGAAACCTTCCCAAAAACTGAGGCCTGGCCCCCAGGCTCAGAACACCACCACCACTGGCTTTGGCCTGTCAGCCACAGACCCAAAGAGGCTTCATCTCCAATTCCTCTGTAGGATGCAAAGCAAGGCCAGCATGATCCTCTGCTGTCTTCTGGGGACAGGGATTAGACAAAAGCACACGTTCTCATTAAGAACACTTACCCAACATAAGTCAATTTAATTCTCCTGTTTTCCTGTAACTCTGTCCAAGTCGATTGCAGGTGCTTTCATTGCCAGAAAAACCACTGCACCATAGCAAAATCCAACTGCTGGGGTGGGAAGCAGAGACAGGCCTGAACACAGAGCACAACAAGCACTGCAGGGAGAGTCACAAATCCAAAGAAAGGTGCAAGCTCTGTTTCTGGCTCAGCAGCCAGCATGTTATGTTAAACCGGGACAGATGGCAATGTCATGCATCCCTCTGGGAAGCAGCTGCAACTACGTGAGCTAATGCCACCACTTCCCAAAGGCAGACGTGGGATAAACTGGCTGCCATGTTCAATAATCCCCTGTGCATCTCCAGGGCCAGAGTCCTGGGCCAGGACAGTGGCCTAGGGTCCTGCTGCACACACATCACCCTGCTAGCTGAGCAGCTGGACCCCAATCAATCATATCTTCCCAGTGAGAAGGTGATGCTGCTCCCAAGGCCTGAGTACAGCTAATAAGGAGCCAACTCCAGGGAAAATCCCCCCCCCTTAAATACCAATGCGTCGGAACAGAGGCTAGAACAGATGTCCCCCATGTTGCCAAGCTGGAGAGGGGACCAAAGTGAACATCTTCACTTCAGACCTGCTGTAAACCGGGATTGGAGAAGGTGGTCCCCAAAAGGTCCCCATTCCCCTTCAGTCAAGGGGCTGCCTCAAGGAGCAAGCCAGAGGGGAATGGAGGAAAGGTGGCCAGATATGGAAGGAGGTGGATCCCTGATCCAAAATCACCGAATCCAACCGGTTTGGGTTGGAAGAGAGCTGAAATCCCATCTTGCCATGGGCAGGCACACTTTCCACTAGACCAGGTTCTTCCAGGCTCTCTCCAACCTGGCCTTGAACAATTCCAGGGATTGGGCAACCACAGTTTCTCTGGGCAACCTGTGCCAGAGCCACACCACCCTCACAGGGAACAATCCCTTCCCAATATCCCATCTAACCCTGCCCTCTAGCAGTGGGAAGCTGTTCCTCCTTGTCCTGTCCCTCCAGACCCTTGTCCAAAGTCTCTCTCCAGCTCTCATGGGCCCCCTTTAGGCATTAGAAGGGCCTCTGAGGTCCCCCTAGAGCCTTCTCGAGGTCAACTTCTCTCCCAGCTGGGTCTAGCCTTTGGAGCATCTCTGTGGCCTCCTCTGGACTTGCTCCAGCAGCTTCACATATTTCTGATGCTAGAATCCCCTGAGCTGGATGCAGCACTGCATGTAAAGTCTCACCTGAGTGGAGCAGAAGGATCCCAAGACATTTTGGTCCTTGAGGTGTCACAGTGAGCTTTCAACTACCAGTCAGATCTACCAGAACACACAGGAAGGCTCAACCACGTTGCAAACATCTGTCCTTCCCGGCTCATCCAAATCCAAATCCGCAGGCTATGGAACAGTCTAAGTCACAGCCCACCCAGCTACGCGACGGCCCGAGAAGGAAAAGCAGCGTCTGCGCAAACACATGCTGCGCTTTGCTCTGGGATACAATCCCTGGAGAGGAAAAGGGTTCCATCAGGAAGTGTTTTATGCCCTTTGGCTGCACTTTCATTAAACTTGGGCCGCATCTGATTGATCCATATGGGAGAAGCAAGAAAGACACCTGCTCAGACTCATCCCCATCCATCAAACCCCTCAGGAACAGGAAGGGCAAGAGAAAAATGGCATGGGAATAGCTGACATGTGCCATGGCTCAAATCCTGTGCTGACACCAAGCTCACACAGGGCAAGTATGCAAACAGGAGCCCTTTCTGATCATATCACTCAAAGAAACTTTAGTCCCCAGCTGAACTGTCACTGCTGTCCCCAGGGGCTGCAGCCATGTCACAAACCAGGTCCTGATAACAGCAACTGAGCAATGAGAGATCACCTTATATATTCATGCCGCAGGGGAGCCAGCAACAAAAGGCTCAAGTGTTTGTACCTGACAAGATGACAATGAGAGACAACCAAGGTTCTGCATCAACACTCCTGGTAAACATAAGGATTTTATCACCACACCGCAGATAAAGAAATAGCAGACTAAGCCAAAGGAGCACCTGAAGAAGAAGGCAGGGCACAGCTCCCAGCTGTGCAGCACACAAACCCTAGTTTGTTGGCACCTGCCTAAGCTGCAGCACAGCCCAAAGCCCTTGGGCAGGCCAGGCCAGGCACAGTTTCAGTTTAGCCTGAGAAGGTCCTCCAAGCAAAAGGCATCACGTGCTCAGTGCCTGCCCACAGAGGAAACAGCAGGAGATTCCTTCACTGGAGCATTGGAACTCCCAGTATCATTCCCCAAAAGGCTGAGACACCCAGTCAGAAAATCCTGAGCTGGACCCACAAGGATCATCACGTCCAACTCCTGGCCCTGCACAGGACACCCCAACAATTCCATCCTGTATCAGAGAGCACTGTCCAAAGGTTTCTGGATCTCTGGCAGCCAAGGCTGCCAGACCATTCCCTGGAGAGCCAGTAATCAAGCCCTGGCCTTGGTATACATACACACACACACACACACACACACAGATCAAGCACCTCAACAGCCCCACTCAGCCTGTGGTGCTGCACTTCGCTGTTTGACGCAATCCCACCCAAGCAACCCAGTGGGATTTCCATATGCCCGTGCCTGCGTGGCAGACATCTTAGATCACTGCCCTAGAAATCAGGAGTTACTGCAGCCCATGGCTGAATCTGCTCAAGAAACAGACACAGCACAAATGATGGATGATGTATCACTTGTATATTATACTCCACAAGCAGTATTTACAAACCAAATGTAACTTTTCCTGGTGTCAGCATTAGAAAGCCATTAGAGTTACAAAAAAAGCTACGTCCTAGTCTAGAAGGGATTAAAAAAATCAGATAGTGATCTGGTTATAGCCTGACACCTTCATCCTACCTCCCATTCACTTAATGGGACTCAGCACCAAGGAAGACAGGTGATAATGCAAATAAAAGTGTGTCTTCATCATAGGACAGGCTTTTTCTAATCTACAGAGCAAACCCAAATATCCACAGAACCCTAAACAGGGCAAACTCACATCATTGAACAAGCAGGAGTCAAGAAGAGACATATGGCCTTGGACATCTAATTTCCATGTCAGAGCAACCAGCCTGGTACAAGAAGGGCATGAAGACTTGCCAAGGCTTTTCCTCTAATGGAGTGTTTACACAAGGTGGTCCAAGCTATCAGATACCTTCAGGCACACTGCTGTTCCCCAGAATCTTTCCAAGCACCTTTTAAAACCAATGCAATCAACTGCAAAGAACAAACCTCTTCTTGCTGAAACATCACATTCAATCGCCTGAATAAAGCAGCTCAATTCCCATTTATAATTACTTTCCATAGGTCTCTTGTCCCACAGGGCAGGAAACAGAATGGTGAAAAGCTGAGAACGTGTGGTTTTTTTCTAAACATATTTAGAGCAAAAGAGACACAGCAGAGACTGGAAGGATTCCCAGTGGCATTCCACAGGAGGACAAATGGGCTCACAACACAGCCTGGAACTGGACAGGCTGACTTAGGAGGACAAGCAAAATAAGCCAAGTCCTTCCCAGTCATTAGGAAGAAAGAAAATTCTCCTGGTCTTCAACGACCAGGGGGTTTTTTATTCTACCTCATCACTACACGGGAAATGCACTTCATTACTTTGGTTATCTTAAGCCATCGCTCAGGCAAAAAGTCTTACCGTGAGTGCCACAAAACTCTTTAGAAAAGGAAGGAACTCCACTTTAATGTTTCAGAATCTTCACTGATGTAGAGCTAAAGCCTTGGCAGTACCATCTGTCACACCATGCAGGTGTAATGATAAGGACTGAAAACCCACAGAACTTCAGTGGAATTTGTGGCTCCATATACTCATAAAACATTAGAGAGGAATGAATAATAGTGGCCAAGTTTACGGATGATAATAAGCTATTCAGGGTAATAAAAATAGCAGTTGACTAAATGGATGACTTTCTGAGAAAAACCTGCCGAACTTTACAGCTGGACACGTGGTCTACCTGGTTGAGAAAAATTAAATGACGCATGTGCAGAAAATCCCTACCCCTAATCCCAAGATTATGAGTTCCAAATTGACAGTTAACCATCAGAAACATGATCTGTCACTCCAGGAAACTGCCTACCCTGAAGAAAAGCAAGCATCACCCCTGAACAAAACATACCACTGTGCTGTTATACAAACCCAGACAGAATCTATCCTGAGCAGAGTGCAGCTCCGCTCCTCTCCACCTCCACAGGCACGGAGCAGAACTGGAAAAGGGTCAAAGACAAACAGGGATGAGCAAGGGACAGAAGCATTTCCATCTGCAGAGCCACTGTGCTCTAACTCTCTGACCTGGAAGACAGATAACTGGAAAGGCAGAATAGGCACAGAGAAGTGAAATAATTGGTCACTACCTTTTCTCATATAAGAACAAGGAGGAATCATGAGGCAGACTCAAAGCAAACCAAAAGGACATTTCCCCACACAATACACAGTTTAGCTGAAGAACTGGAAATCCAGTGGATGCTCAAGGAGTGCATCAACAAATGGGATAGAAAAATTATGAACTGATAAAGACAAAGATACATCCTTGGGGTTACGTAAATTCCAAAGCCACCTATTCTTCAAGAGAAGGAAAACCTTCTGAGAGGGATACATGCCTGTACCGTCCTCACAGGTGTTTGCTCTCAACCGTGTTATTGCCAGCTGCACACAGGACTTTCTAAATGGAAACAGAAAGCAGCGATACCCAAGCAATTTCTTTCTCTGTGCCCAGCAGACATGCATTATCTCCTGCTGCCACGTGAGAGGCACTAACACAGACTTTGATCTGACCCACTGCAGCTGTCCTGGTATTTGAGGCTTAAACATCATCTCCATCCCAAATAAGATAGAATAGACACTTCATGCTACAAGAAAAACACACCACAATATTCTGTATTATGAGAGGACAAGAGGAGATCTGTTAGCCTGCTTCTGTCAGCCATGAAGAGCTGAATTCACAAGCTCAAGTAAAAGAGCCAACACTCCCTATAGCATGTCCCGTCATTTTACAGCCACTCGAAAGGGAACACAAAGCCACATTCACTGGAACAGTTTTGTATTTCATATTTTATTTTTTTTTCCCTCCTCTAAGTGTATCAAGAACATGGCTCTGGAATCAGCTTAACTCCAAATCAGGCTGCAACAGCCAAAAGACTGATGACCAGGGCTTCTCAATTTTCTTAATTTTGAGATGATGATCAGAAATTCTCTGAAGGTATTTTACGGATGGTACCACAAATAACAGAGCTGAGATGGAGAGAGCAGAGCCTTCTCCCATTCTTCACAGATACAAAGAAGGAAACTCAGGAGTGTGGTTTCCTTTCCCCCCAAGATTAGAAACAAAAGACAAGAGTTTTAGGTAGATTTCATCTAAGTCTTCCAAACTGGAATGATATTACAATAGCTCTGCAGTTAACCACACAAAAAAGCAGCTTAGCATTGTGCTTTTACGACCAAAAAACAATCCAATTATAAAGAACCAGAAATTTCAAAGTTCTTGCACAAACCCCTAATGGTTCATTATTAACTACTCAAAAACAGTTATATGACTTACATGTCAATTAAAAAGGCTCATACTGGGCACTAGTCACTGGAAGGAGCTACAAACAACCCTCTATCCCAACCATCAGTCTGGATAATATTACCATCCTTGTTTAACAGGGACTTCTCTAGGAACTGCTGTGGTCGAGAGCAGGATGTTGGCACTGTTCTGGCTGCCAAGCCTCCAGTGGTTTGCACCACTAAGGAATTAGTTATTAACTCACAAAGCCATAAGACACTACAATTACAAACCAGAACATGCAGGAAAATGAGAGGACTAATTGCGATGAGAAAGAACACAGCTCAAAACAAGGAGCTTCATGAACCAGAGACAGAAAAGAAGAAAGCAGCTCCTTTCAGGCAAAAAGCTGGTGCAGAATTACAGTTTCAGTAAGAACAAGGAAGGAACAACTGTGCCTTGATGGACTGCACACAGAACAATGCCCTTCAACTGTTTTATTGGGATCCTAATCAGCTTTCAGCAATGTCTTATGACCCACTGTACTTCTGCACTAGGGAAAAATCCAAGGAACTGAACCAGATCATGCCCTGGGGGTTTGACTGAATGAAACAGCCAGCAAAGAGTTTTGCTTGGAAGATAAGTACTTTTTCTGGCACAACAGCTGTTAATAAAATAATCTGAAACACATACTGTGTGTCAGTAGCTCTTAACCTCAGTGCCAGCAAGTTATCCAGAACTCTTGGAGGAAAAAATAAGAGGAGAAAAAAACCAAAACAACCCCTGCTGTTGACACCTTCCACATTCCCTTCTTCATTCCAAGCCCTCCACAGTGTTTCTAGTGAATCTGCCAGCCATATAAAGGCAATTTATCACAGAATCACAGACTAGTTTGGATTGGAAGGGATGTGAAAGCCCAGCCCTTTCCACTCCCTGCTATGGACAGGGACACCTTCCACTACACGTGGTCACGCAGCTCTGAGCCTTGTCTAGCCTGGCCTTGGACACTTCCAGGGATCCAGAGGCAGCCACAGCCTCTCTGGACAACCCCTGCCAGGACCTCAACACCCTTGCAGAAATTATTTTCTCCCTAATAGCTAATCTAAATCTACCCTACTTCAGTTCAAGGTCATTCCATCATTTTACTTCATCTGCTGAAAGGCAAAAAAAATTGGGTTTTTTAAATTTTAAGTCATTCATTTGAAGTCATTAATATGTTCATAATCAATTCAATGAACACATTTATAAGAACAATTAGTTCAGGGTATTCTGCCGCTCAGAGCTGAAATCATCCAGCTGAGATAACCTGGAGTGGGGGGACATGAAGCTTTGCCCACAGTGAGAAGGCAAGAAGTAGGTTGGAAACCAGGTTCACAAGAACAGGGTGTGGAATTAAACTTCCCCTGCTTGAGGCCATACCTCTAAGAGGTGTGAAACCCCATTGCAGATGGCCTGCATTCTCTGGCCTGCCCAACACCAATCCCAGTCCTTGAATCCTAGAACAGCTTGGGTTGGAAAGGACCTTATAAATCTTCTAGTTCCAATCCTCTGCCATGGACAGGGATAAAACAATTGAAAAAAAATTAAACAGTGCATCTCAACAGGCCTTTAAACCAACATCAAAAAAGTCAACTTTAATTATTTTATAATATTAACAAACATTACATTAAAATATTACAGACTTCTAACACAATACTAATAGTGGGAGACAGGACTACAAGGCAAGTACAAGTGGTTTGCTCTTCCACTGCTCTGATTCCACTTCAGTTGCAGTAGCAAACCTCCCAGCTGCTCCTGTTTTAGGGACGAGGAAACACAGCTCCCTGTCTCATAGCAGAAAACACAGATTAGAGCATCAGACAGATCTAAGTCTTCCCTCCAGTCTTCTCCTGTATTTAGACACAGCTAGAACACAAGCAAAAATAAAAATCTGAGTGTTGTTATGTGCTGGCTTAAAAATATCATAAGCACAAAGTATTCCTTACAAACAGACAGTGCCAAGCCACTGGAATAAGCGGGATAGTTTGTTTCCTCCATTCTTGGGCAAATACACAAGCATGGACACAGACCTACAGGATTTGAACAGACAGGAAATAAACTGAAACCATGTGCACTGCTGAACAGCACAGCGAAAATTCTGTCTCGGTGCATCAATCAAATAATTTCACTTATGGCCCGGATCTGGAGCAGAAAACAGCAAATAGCCCTGCCATCACCAAATGAAAGGAACTGTGTGAGTGGAGGGAGTGTTCCCTTGCTGCCACAGAGAACAGTTGGCTTTGCCTGGATATAGAATATCCAGGAAATTAATCTTCTAGTCAGAAATACTGTCCTGTGGAATATGGTACAGCAAAAGCAAATGTAGCGTTCTCCAGGACAACTCTAACAGCAGGAGGAAAGTGTGCTGGTCCACCCTATAGGGAATATTCTCTTCTCCTCCCCTCCGAGATTACAAATTGGGAAGAAAAAAAAGAGCTTTGTAAAATCCATCAGAAAGCATTCATGTATTCCAGCGACTGTGAAATAGCCTACCCATTTCAAACAGGCTCTTACAACACCCCTCAGTTTTCCTTTAAATCATGTGTTCCAAGGAGGCAGTGACTCTTGCCACTATTAATACTCTTTTATCCAGCAGACAGCATCTGCTGAGGCACAAAGCAGCACAATTCCAGAAATAACAGATCCAATCTGGCCAATCCCACCTTTGTGCTTTGAGGCTGATCCTCAGCATGACAAACCCCACCAAAGCCCTCCCCATCCTGCACAGCTCAGCCTGATTCAATACTCCAAGTCCCAGCGCCAAGTATCTCTTCTCAGCTACAAACCTGATCACTAAGCACTCTACACAGGACTGGTTTTCATGAGATAGCCTTCCTAAAAATCCCTCGAACCTGTGAGTAGTCAAATATCAAGCCTGGGCAGGCAGAAAGAACCAAAATAAACTTCACTTAAGAGTTCCCACAAAACACAAGCCATCTAACCTTTCACACCAAGCAGACCATTATGGCAGATCTTTACACCAAGGTCACTGCAGCATTCCTAGAAATACAAGTGCATGACCTTGAGGCAGGGATTTGTATTGCTGTTTCGGTTGTTTACAACAAAGATAAAATAATTCTTGCATGGAAGAAGTCAGCGACAATCTCTACCATAAAATCAGTTATTCTGGGTTTCAGCTTTGCACCAGGCAGAACTGCACTGTGAGTTGGCTCCACCATTTTGGGTCAGGAGAATATTCAAACCGTCTAAAAAACTGGATTAGTAGAGCAAAGCAACACACAGAAAAGGAACGGGGATTAGCTTTAGAGGAACAGGATGGGCATAGGCAATAGGAAAGGAAAGAGGATTATTTCAGTGTTTTCAACACTGAACTAACTACCCACCCCTCTCCCTTCACTGGACAATGGAAACAGCATAAACACTACATTTTTCACTTAATTTCTTGGACCTGCTTTAGGGCATTCTGAAGAAATGACTAACAGTGAGAAGTATAAAAGAATATTCAAGAGTTCCAGACTTTCACAAGAGATCATCCATCTGCTCAGGCAGCAAGCAGGAATCTATCTGCCGAGTGAAACAATTTCAGCTCAGGAGAAGCTGAAACAAGCCAAACCTTGAAACATTTAAGCTTCAAGGAACACAACTGCAGAGCATCAACACCTCACACTGTGGGAGAGATAAAAGAGCTGGGAGCAATGGGATTTCCCTAGCACAAAGCAGCACAAAAAGCAGGGAGCTGCTGACAGAGCAGCATTTTAACTTTCCAGTGCTTCAACTCTGGTTCCTCATTTATTTTTTTAATTCAGGCAATTACTTGAGATGCTTCAAGCAGCTAGAGCACAGTTTGGGGTTTTTGGCACTTCTAGTCCCATGGTAGGAATCACCTCAAGGAAAGAGAAAACTCTCCTTCAGCAAAAAATAACTGGTCTCCAATGAAACCATGAAAGAGAAGTTACAGAAACCTTATCTACATTTCAGGCTGTGTCAGTGAGTGACAGAGGAGGTCAAACTGTTGCTGTAAGAATGACCAAGGCCCAGAGAGTCACATCCTCCGTGCCGGATGTTACAGGGGCCCAGAGCATGAAACACAGGGTGAGTAAATAGAAAAGAGCAAACACTGACTGTGTTTACACAACTCCCTTCTCCTCTGTGAATTCCAAAGACCTGTGACTAAGTTCCATCGGAGAGAAAGAGCACTTTCCTAATCAACTGCTGCTGCATCCACTAGAACATGGTTCAGAAAGGAAGCGCTGGCACTCAGATTATCGCTGCTTTCAACTCTCCACACGAGCAAGTCTAAAGAAGCAAGCAAGGGGAGGAGACTTTAAAATGCAACTGGGATGATGAATATACGCTTTACAGCTTTAAGAAAACTGCTAGGCCTCATTTCTAGTATATTCCTGATTTTCAGACTTTACACAGCAAACACAGCAGCTTTCCAGAAGAAGAGCCCATCGTTCTGTCTGCTTTTCCCAAAGCCTTCTCCTCTCTTTTCCTCCTCTTCCTTCTGCTTTCCCGTACTTCGTATTAACTCTTTCTTTCCGTCCGTATGTCCATCCATCACCTGTCCCTAAGGAACATTTTTCCCCTTCCCCTGCATTCTCCCACTGTGCCAAGGTCTGACTCTAACAATGGTAACTGTTGCTCCCTGAAGTCAGGTCTGGAGGGTATCACCGAATCCCATAATGATTTAGGTTGGAAAGCACCTTACAGATAATCCTGCTCCACCCCCTGACATGGACAGGAACATCTTCCACTAGATGAGGCTGCTCCAAGCCCCATCCAACCTGGCCTTGAACACTTCCATAAAAGGGGCAGCCACAGCTTCTCTGGGCCAACCTGTGACAGAGCCTCACCACCCTCACAGGGAAGATAAAGGCTGGATAGCAAGTGAAACTATTCTAGGAGCTGAAATGACACAAAACAATCAGGTCCTCACAAAATACCAGTTTACACCTTCACACCTTGCCATTTATTATTCCTCCCTTATAGACTTTCTCCAAGCACTGCAAGTGACCACCTTTGTGCCTAAGTGTTATTATTTATATGATACTTCATGTAAAATATATATAAAAAATTAAAAACTGCATTCACTGTCACAGTGATCAGCTGCAGCTCCTGATTCTGCTCTTCAAGTCTTGGGTGAAAAATTCCCCATTGCTCAAACTAAAGAGATCATCAGGAAACTTGGCAAACTCCCAGACAGCTGTGATAATGCTGATTTTTAGAATTATCATTTTGATCAAACATAAGCCAGACCCACACTGAGGGTAAGGGCAGCCCCAGGTGACTACTACAGCTGAAGCCAAGTAAGATTCAAAGCCCACTGATTCCTTAATTTGGAGCAGGATTTTCAATTAATGCATCGTTAGGGAGTAGATGATGACAGGAGGATTTGAGAGCAGCTGCAAGGCAAGTTGTGAGCTCAGCTCATGCGCCACACTGCTGGCAGTGCAATGCGGGTGACAGCCCACCGTGGCCCCAAACAGAGCAACAACCACGTCCACAGGACAAGCAGTCATGGACTTCAATCGCAGCGAGGGAGATTTAGGTTGGGCATTAGATAAAGCCTCCTTACAGGAAGGATAATTAAGGAGAGGCATAGATTGCCTGGGGAGGGACAGGAACTGCTCCTGTTCCTGGAGGTTTTACAAGTGGAGGAAGACATCTGTCATGCTGACCCCACTGTGGCCAGGGGGTAGATTAGCAGCCGTTCTAATAACCCAGCTCTGGTTTCTAACACCTTCCCAAATGCCCCCTGCTGGTCTCTGACTTCAAACTGCTCTGATTCAGGAGCTGGTAATGGCACAGAAATTTATTTTGTTTACATCACAACACTCAGCAAAGGCTGAGATTCAGCATAACCAACACACAGTCAATCAAGGGCAGGGCCTGTGTAAGGCTCCTCACCCTGCTCTGCCAAGTGCTGGCACTCATTTCATAGAATTATAGACTGGTTTGGATTGGAAGGGATGTTAAAAGATCATCTAATTCTAACTCCCTGCCACGGGCAGGGACACCTTCTGCTAGACCAGGCAGCTCCAAGCCCCATCCAACCTGGCCTTGGACACTTCCAAGGATGGGGAAGCCACAACTTCTCTAGGCAACCTGTGCCAGGGCCTCACCACCCTCACAGGGAACACTTTTTTCCTAATATCCAATCCAAGCAACCTATTCTCTCCATTTAAAGCCATTCCCCCTTGTCCTGTGTCTCCAGGCCCTTGTAAATAGTCTCCCCCCATCTTTCCTGTTGGCTCCTGTCAGGCACTAGGCAGCCACAACTAGGTCACCCCAAAGCCTTCTCTTCTCCTGGCTGAACAATCCCATTTCTCTCATCCTTTCCTCACAGGAGAGGTGCTCCATCCCTCTAACCACCTTGATGGCTTCTCTGGACATACTCCCACCCAAGGAGGGACTACTATTTGGGCGCAGGTTCCAGATAGGAGACAGATAGCCAAAGGCAGGCTAATGCCCACAAGTCCACCCTTTCACACCCCAGAGTTTGCCCAGTGCAAGGCAGCCCCCGCTAACTCTTGCCTCGCAGAACTAAGACAAGACACACAAACGTGTTACCTTTTTAACATTTTCCTCCTCCTCTTGGCGTTTCTCATAGTGTGAGAAGTCATCAAAGATGGAGGTGGTGTGCTTGTAGGTGGCAATGATTTTCAACACCTGCTTAGCTTTTTCCAGAGGCACCTCCTGAGTGTCCCTGGAGTTGGTCACTGGTTTATTCTCGTTGTTCTCTAGGCGGATGTGTCGCAGCTGGCTGTTGGGAACGTCCTTCACAAAAATCCACCTGACATCAAAACGTCCCTTCCATTTGTCCTGGGACCACACCCCTGCACAGGTGTTATAGTCCACAGCAGATTTCATTTCTGCTACGCCGCAGAAGTGACCACTACCATTGACACTGAACAGTAAGTATACGGGGCCCTTCCCATTCGTGGAGCGATAGGCTGCATCCAGTCTCTTGTTGCCATGCTCCGTACTACACCAGATGTTGTATTTAATGGAACGGTGGATATCGTCCTCAGAGTAACTCTTAATGATGAAAACTCGTCCATGCTTTGGGTTCCAGTCAAAATCCTTGGGGTTGTAGTTGTTGACAGATCTCAACTTCTCCAAGACTGGGTGTGGCTCTGAAGGAGAACCAGAACTGGCCTGAGCTTGTCCCACTCCGTTACCGTCCGCTCCGTTCTGGCTGAAGCCATTGCCACGATTCCGAGGGGCAACCCAGCGGGTGGGCTGTGCTGGTGGCACAGGCAGCGGGGCTGGCGGTGGAAGCGCCTGTGGCTGTTGCCCACCTGGAGCCTGGGTCACCGGTGGGCTACTATTGATCTGCTGGCCCATGGGCTGTGGAGACACCTGCGCTGGCTGCTGAGCAAGATTCTGGACCAAGGCCTGTGACGGCGCTTTTGCCATTGGACCTTTGTTATCCCAAGTCCCGATATCCATGTTATGTTTTATGGGAGGCGGCGGAAGACTTGACCCTGCAATGCCATTCTTGGTCTTCAGCTTGGGCTGCTGCTTGGCGGGTTTGCTGGCAATGTCAGCCCACGAAGTTGGCTTTGGTGGTGCAATCGTTGCAGGAGGCAAACTGTTCGACGTCACAATATTACTGGTGATAGATCCACTCCCCACGGCTGAGCCGACAACTTTTGGGACACTGCTCACCAGGTCTGTGCTGCCCAGCTTGAGGGCTGCCATGCCCTGATCAATGGTGTTCATGCCAGGAGCCTTGTTCAGAGTCTCGTTGGCAAAGGCCGACTGCCCATCGATCATGGCCCCTCCTAGGGAGCTGGGAGCGTAGGCATAGTTGCTGCTGTAACCAGAGCTTTGAGTGGATTGTCCCTGAGAACTGTTATTCCCCCAAGCCGAAAAGTCAATCCCGCTTGGAAAGAAGTTAAAACCGTGCTGCCCGAGGAATGGAGTGCTGCCAAGGGCCCCTGGCTGCCCGAACATGGCATCAGGGAGGAAGTGTGGTTCCCCATTGCTCAGCTGTCCATATGACGTCAGGTAGGGCATGGGGGGGTCTCCCCCTGTGGACCAGGCAGCTTCACCTAAGGAGTAGGAGAATCCAATGGAGGGACTGAAGTAGCTTGGTAAGTAGGAATCAGACATTGCAGTGTATGCATTATTCTGAAAGAAAACCACAAAAACATAAGCACTGAATAGTTAGGAGGAGCTGGACCAATTTTAAGGGACCAGGAATAAAGGCAGCTTAGACTTCCCATTCCCCACTCCTCCCTACCGTAAGGCTGGGCAGATAAACAGGCCCAGCCTTGAACTCCTTTGTAACAAGGGCTCTAAAATCTGTTCCATTGCCGGAAAGGTTAAAGACAAAGGCTAAGAAAGATTAAAAATGTAACTTCCCATGCCGAGAGGGGAGTGTGTGGTGTTCCTGACGCATGGTGTGGGATTGGACACTGGGAAGCCCCAGAGCTTCTGCTCAGGCTTTAAAATCCAGTATCTTGCATCCAAATATCATCTTCTACTAGTAGGTAATTCCAACAAAGATTATTCCTGCCCATGTAATATACCCTTTCTAGGATGGTCCAGGGAGGATTTGGGGAAAGAATGCAGAGAGAAGGGGAATAAGAAAGAAAAGGATCCAGTGGAAACACACTACAAAAATCACAAGTGTCCCTATCTGTTTTCCTTAAACTTACTAGCCATGAAAACAGCTTTATTCCTACAATTCAAAGTTCCACACTTCACACTATTCCAAGAAAATGGAAACGAACAGGGATTTAGGGCCTATTCCTCAAAACATGAACGTCTGCAGTGCTGTTGGCCCACACTGAAAATTACTTGAAAATGGGAAGTAATCAATAGAAGCCTTTTACAGCACAGTGACAGCACCAGCAGGTTTCAAATCCAGAGAGAGAAAAAAAAAACCCAGCTCCATGCCTTGATCTCTCTTTTAACATCCAGGTAGCCTTTAGGTTACAGAAAACAAATGTCTAATTTGACAATAAGGGAAGTTTCAGACATCCTCAAGATTTGCTTACATGAAAAACATCTGTCATTTCCCATTCAAACCCAGGTCCTCTCCGGGGAATGGTTTCAGTCCTGCTAATGGGACATCATCCTGAGTAATTCAAACCTGTGAGCAGCAGCCTGGTGCTGCCCAGCCCCTAACACACCATCCCAGTGCAGATGAGATCAAAGGCATGTTCAGCTCCCAGCTAAAAGCTCGGCTTGCAGCAGGCTCTGCTCTGTTTCTCACTGAATCTTGTATTCACGTGCCAAGCACAGCTCCCAGAGGACTTCATGACAGGCTGAAATCCAGGGAGTCTTTCAGGATGGCTCTGGCACCCTCCAGACATAGCTGGTTTGCCACTCTACCTTCTACTTACAGGAGAGCAACAGGTTTGGGGCTAACCAAGCCTCAACTTAAATTAGTTCCAGAAATTACCTGGAATTATTTAACATCGTGTTCAGGGCTGTGGTACTGCCTGAAAACTCAGAGATGCTCTCTTCAATCTTTGTTTTCACAAAGGTCTCCCAAAAGCAAATGAGTAAAAAAAACTCTCATTCAGGGGTTTTACTAACTGAAGAACTCAATCCTACTACACTCAGGACTCAGTATGTCCAAAGTTTAAGACAAAGAACTTAGAACTTCCTATTATTATTTTGAGCCAGCAAAGTCACTCCTTAAGTTAATAGCCTCAATGGTAAGGGTAACATTTTCTCTCCTGAGCTCAGTTTTAAAGAAACAGGAATGTGCCAGACCATCCCTAAACCCGAGGCAGAGCCATTTTCTCTCCACAGGAGCACTCGAAGCACATAAGTACATCAAATAAAAATCTTTCCTCTTGTCACCTCAAACTATTTTCCCACTTGTCAATTAAGTTCAACTCTGAGATATCTAACACATTAAGCTATGACCTGTGAAGTACTAAGTAGCTACATACAGGCAGTAAGGAGGGAGCAGAGCAGTTCAAGAGCTGAGCACAGGCAGCTCAGAGCAGATTTGGGACACAGCCACTGCTGTTCTCCACCTGAAAGTCCCCAATACTGCTTTGTTATCAAACACAGCATCCCGCTCTGCTCCCCTGCCCTCGCGAAACTGACACACTTGCTGATTACCATGCAAATAAATTTCCACCAGCTTCTCATTCTCTCTGTGACTAAGACTCTTCATGAAGTTATTTCCTCAAATTCACTGTTCCACTTCACCCCAGACCAGAACCAGGATTCTGAGTGAGCCTTGCTGTTGGAGCTTTTGGTTTTTAAAGGGCTGAAGAATCATTTACTGTGTATCTGAGCTTCAAAATACACAGTAACCTCATGGGAACTGACAACAGTCATACCTGAAAGAGCAGGTAGGGAATAAGGAGCAGTGAAATTTTGCATCATGGGTACCTCACAGGTGCGTGGAGAGCTCACAAAGCAACCCCAAAACTCATTTAATTCAATTATTCAGAACACTTTCTCTAATTCCCTTTCCCATCTCCAGCAAAGAGGTGCACCCTTGGATACCTGTGTATTTTTGCCTCCGTCCAGACCAAGCTCTGGAGGTTTTGGACTCTATATTATAGAATACAGACCAACAACACAGCGCAACAAGGAACCGAGAGTCACTCAAAGGTTCCACTCAAAGTTAACTTGGTGGTTTCACCTTGCTCCAGCTCAGTTTCTACCTCCCGGGGCACATCCAATCATTTCTTTCTTTTTAAAATTTATTTTTACCAGCCTGAAACACACCCACAAAAATTAAAGATCCAGAAATACTTCACCAAAACATGTAAAACAGAGTAAAATACCGTGTTGCTTCAAAATAATAGTAACCCTAATTGTCTTTAGGAAACTTAAATAAACTGCAGTTTGTAGGAAATACATCCATATTCAGAAAGAAGGTGGGAATTAGGGACGTTGACAGCTGAGATAGAATAAAACAGCATTAAATGACAGCTACCAGGAAAGTAGCTGCTTTTATTCCAGACTTGAGAAAGCAATAATGTTCTCTCACCCTATGAAGGCTGAATTTAGGCTTGTAACTTTTCAGAGGGCTGAATGCAATGAGTTGTCTTGATGGACAGGCTGAATTCTGAAGATTATGAACAGCTGACAGACAAAGAATACATATCCTCAGATCTTTAGCACAAACTAGGAAAGTACTTGTTGAAAATTTAACTGAGACAGAAATGTGTTCCTGTGTTTCAAAAAAACATGCATCACATTTACATGAAAAAAATAATGTACTGACTAGTAAAAATATAGAAAAATACAGCAAGGAGAAACCAAACCAGCTTATTTTCATTGATCGCAACCAGAAATAGAAGCCAAGGGAATAAACTGGCTGCTCTTGTGCTATTACAGATGTTTATCTATAGCACTCATTTGTACATCTAATCAGCTCAACTCCATCTGTTCTGTGTCACTCCCCTGCAGCTCATTAGGGAAAACAAACAAACACCAGTTAACAGTGGTGTTACTCTAAGAGAAAGTGAAGAGGAAAAGTAGCTGTAAGTTTGACTTCCAGGATCTGGTCACAAAATTCCAAAACTCTCTGTCTCAACTTGTAACCAAAGTTCTCAGAAAGTCTCAACACTTGTATCACAAGGGCTCTGTAGCTGTTTTTTGGGTTTTTTTCGTGAAAAACAGAGAAATCCCCCTGACAGGCATCATCAGTTGATGTGGTGTAGAGGTAAGAAGGCTGATCTGATCCTCCGAAAGTGCAGCAGCCTCATGTGAAGCAACTTCACAACCCAACTCAGTGTATTTCTCTGGTGAAACTAACACAAGCACAACACTAAAACCTTAAGAGAAGAAATGGTGACTTTGAGACAGTCACATTTTAAAAAAACCAAAGAACTGGACAACAACTCTAGGAAGTTCTCACAGCCTTAAAAAGTTGCTAAAAACCTTCCTTCCTCACCTACCACAACCTAAGGGTAGTCAATGCTTTCTACCGGCAGAAATACAGGTGTAGCATAGAACGTAACTTAAGGCAGCTGGCAAACTTCAAAATACAACCAGTGGAGATGGGGAACATACAAGGAGGCCACACACTTGGAGCAGCAGGAAACCTTGCTGCTCTTGGTGTTCCTGCCTGCAGCAGGTACTCACCGGGCGGGCCTGGGGACTCAGGTAGGGCTCAAAGTCATCATCATTCAACCCATCCTTCTGGTGCAAAGAGCCGTTTTGCACTGAGAAGAGACGTGTCACGTTAGAAAAACCTACGTAATAAGCTCCCATTATTATCAGGTTAAAGTATTTAAAGCCAAACCCTACAATATAACGAATTTCTGCCAATTCTAACACTTAGCCCACAGCACACAGACACATCCCCACCGCACAGACATCACCTGCAAACTATCCCCAGCCCAGCAGCCAGGCCCAGTCGCAGGGTTTATGTCCCTCCCGGCAGGTTTTAGGGACACCCTCCCTCTCCCGGCGGCGGGATCCTCCCGCTCCCAGGCGGGCCCGCCCGGCCCCCCGGGATCTCACCTTTGTTGCCTTGGCCTTTGGGTCTCTGGCGCGACAGCGGCGACGTGGGGAGAAAAAGAGGGAAACCGGTGAGTCAGAGGGACAGACCCGCCTCGGGTGGGGACACAGGCCCGGGCCGGTGACGGGGGGGGGGACAGAGCCAGCGTGGTAAACAGACCCGTTGCGGTTGGGGAAGCCAAGGCCCGGCACGGATAGACCTGGCCCGGCGAGGGGAGAGATCCGGCCCGGCGGGGTCGAGCCCTACGGGGACAGGCCCGGCCCGGCCGCATCACAATGGAGCGCAGCTCAGCGACGGGAGAGGAGTAAGGCTGCAGCCGCCGCCCGGCCCGACCCGGGGCGCAACCTTCGTTAGGCCCAGAGCCGCGGCCTCGCCCGGCAGGGCCGTCCCGGTGTCGGCGCGGGGGACTCCTACCTGCTCCAGGAGGCTGCTAGCCGACATGGCTCCGCGGCGGGGCTGCAGGCGGGGCGGGGCGGGGCGGGAGGCGGCGGCGCTTTGTCCGGGCCAGACGGTAGCCCTGGCGGAGTCGGGGCGGCCGCCGGCGGAGCGGGGCGGGGGAACGCTCTATGCCACCATCCCCACCCCACCCCCAGGCCGCGCGTCTCTATGGCCCGGGCCCGCCGCCTGGAGCTCCCCCCGCCCGGTCACGCGGCACCGCGCGCGCCCAGGCACAATGGCGGGAAATGAAAGGGGGCGCAGTGCATGCCGGGACGGCGGAGGACCGGAGCGAGGGGAAACAGCGCCCCCATTCGGCTGGAAGTGGGAGATCTCTTAAAGGGCCAGGCGGCGCCACTGAGGTTTTAAGGCAAGAAACGGCAAATTCGGGATCCGGTTGCGGGCTCAGCCCAACCTCATCCTGTCGCGCCACGATATTTTATCTCCTCCCGTGCCCAGTCCAGCACTCCAGGGTGCAGAGGACTCAGGGGACATGACAGTCCTATGGGACCCCGACCCAGGTCAAGGGGGCTACCTGGGTGTTGGTTGGGTGTACAGTGAGCAGGGAGCCCAGATTCACCCCCTCTTCCCGGCCAAGAGACGGGAACAGCTCCAACAGGGACCTGACAGGAACTGCTGTATGCCTGGAATGGGGAAGGGAAGCCCCAAAAGGTCCCCATTCCCCTTCAATCAAGGGAAGCAAGGAAGCAAACCAGAGGAGAATGGAGGGAAGGTAGCTGCATATAGAAGGAGGTAGATCCCTGATCCAAAACCACAGAATCCCAGACTGGTTTGGGTTGGAAGAGAGCTGAAAGCTCACCTTATTCTACTCCCTGCCATGGGCAGGACACCTCCCACTATCCCAGGCTGCTCCAGGCCCTGTCCAACCTGGCCTTGGACACTTCCACAGACAGGGTAGCCACAGCTTCTCTGGGCAACCTCTGCCAGGGTCTTCCCACCCTCACAGGGAACAATTCTTTCCATAATTCCATCTAGCCCTGTCCTCTGGCAGTGGGGAAGCAATTCCTCCTTGACCTGCTCCTCCAGGCCCTTTTCCAAAGTTCCTCTCCAGCTCTCCCGGAGCCCCTTTAGGCATTGGAAAGGCCTCTGAGGTCTCTCTGGAGCTTTCTCTTCTCCAGGCTGAGCATGGGAGCTGTTTCCACCTCCACCCCAAGCCAGGAAACACTTCCCAGGGGCCAAGATCAGAGCAGCAGCAACCACCCCTCACAAACTGGGATTCAGGAATCCCTGCCCATCCCCTGCTGTCCCCAGGGCTATGGGAGGCAGAGCCTTTCACCTCTCCAATGAAAAAAATCCATTGGAGCTTAATTCCACTTTTCCTTTTAATGCAAAAAAATAGCCAAACACATCTTCCTACCCTCCCTCACCCTCCCCAGGTGTTTTCTTTGCTGTTGTTTTGCTTAATATTTCCAGCCAAGCAGCTCCCACCCTCCCAGCCCTCCCAAACCTCCACGGCTCTAAAGCCACCCGGTGCTTCCCCCCCTTCCATTTTCCCAGTGTGGCAAACCCCAAATGCATCTCCAACCACCAAAAAAAATGAGGGAAAGAGGGAAAACAGCGGGGTGCACAGTATTTCAGCAACGTGCCAGTTCTAACCCTGCCAAGAGATTATAGGAAGAAAGAAGAAGAAATAATACAAAAATAAAACCACCAAACGAGTAGCGACAAGCATGGAGCAGCCTCAGCACACAGTGTAAACAGAAGCTGTCCCGATCCAAAATCTGGCTCTCCCAGAAAGCAACAGCACAACATGCTTTGTACACCCTGAAAGGTCCCTGCGGCACTGAGCAGCCAAGGGGAAGGACCTGGGTTTGAGCTTGAGCTGATATTTTTTGCCTTATACAGAAGGCTGAAGTGATCTCGGAGTCTTCAAGCGGTGTTTGCAGCACCCAGCCTTGCCAGGCAGGGAAAGGGATGTGGGAAAAGTGCCATGGGAAGAGGAGGGATAGGGATACAGGGACCCTGAGAAAAGGTCCCAGGGCTTTGCAGCTGAGAAACCTGGACAAGGGAAGGGAGAGAGCAAACAAATACAAAAAATAGATATAAAAACAGTTTGTGTGGAGGAGAACACGGACAGTAAATTCATTGTACTGTTGGCCTCCCCAAAGCAAGAAAAATAATAAAAAATCCCATTTGAGGTGACAGTGAAGGGTCTGACAGAATTCCCTTCCCTGGGGAAAATAAAAATACAAATGAGGTACCTGTTCCACCCCAAATCTGTCACCCCTTTTCATAGCCACATCCACACGCAAGCGTTATTATCTCTCAAATAAAGTCTCTGGGCCAGGGCGGCCCTGGAGCAGAAGCACCGAGGCATGGCTATATCCTCCGGGTTGGGTTGTCCAGCAAAGATCCAGTCTCTCCTTCACCCCGCCACAGGTGGTGTTGTTCAGTGCTCCACGGAGACAGAGCCTTGTCGATGTCTCACGTGTATCGTCAGCTTTGTTTTAAAAAACAACATTTTACACATACACACACATATATATATGTATATATACATATATATATACACAGTACAATGAAAATATCCATGGTAACAAATGGGGTGACTGGAAAAGATGCTTAACAAAAAAGCCTGAAATAAAACAAATTCCCAACTCTTCCCCTAACTGATGTGTGCCTTCCCCACTAGTCTTCCAAGACCACAATCTCCACATTATGGACCTGGTGCTGATGGTCTTCCACATCTCCCACCACCTTCTCCTCAGTCCTCAGCTCTGTCTCCAGGATCACAGCTTTGCCCTCTGATTCATCGGTGTCCGCCTCAGGATCTGGCGCTGGGTCGATCTCTATGATGGTCTGGCCATCGTCCGAGGTGCCTTCCACAGCTTGGATGGTGGAAGTGATGCCAGACTCCATGGCCACCAGTTCCACGGGGTTGACCATGGCTGCCACATTGGCCAGGGCCCCACTGTCCTGCATGGCTGCTGAGCTCAGCAGTGCCAGGCTGGAGGACGGGTGCAGGGTGACGGTGTCCGAAGAATTGGTCTTGGAGGATGAAACCACAGTGGCATATCGAAAGAGCTGGGAGCCAGACGGCAAGGTATGAACAGTCACTGGGCTGGAGCCTTGGTTGAGGGTTGCCACTGGGATGTTGCCCACAGAGAACTGTTGTCCAACAGGTGCGATGGCAATGGGGGAGATGACAGTGAACTGAGGCTGCTGGATGGGGGTGGAGGGGCTGAGGATGGTTGCAGAGGCTGGGCGCTGCAGACGGGGTCTCTTGGGAGGCTTGGGAGCACTCATGGGCATCAGCACCACATTCTGGATGGTTTGGGACTTGGCCTTCTGGTCCCTGGCAAGTTTCTTCTGTTCTTCGAGCCGCCGCTCCAGGTCTGCAAAGGTAATGGTTGAGCAACACATCACACCAAGGTAAGTAGGAGCTCCTGGGGCTCCAGAACCATCATTCCCAGGTTTGTCACAGGAGGTCACCCAACCACCCAGTGAGCCTGATCTTGGCTTCTCCCTCGAGATCAAATGGCACCAAAGGAAAAGGGGAGGTTCTCCTGCCACCCACATAAACCTGGTCAATGTTCCAGCTGCCAGCACCTGGGGAAGACACAGGTAATATTCCATACTTGTTGGCAACTGCTACTGACAAGGAGATGGACATTTCTGCTCCCCACAAAGCTAAACCCACCTGCAAGGGAGAATGGATAAACCCCCCCGCAGCTGGAATTGCTTCTTGAGCTTGGCTGGGTCACCTCCCCAGGAGCCAAGCACCTATACTGGGGACAGCCAGCAGGATGCCTGGGTGAATGAAACATTCCCCTCAACCCTTGGCAGTGGGAACACTGGGTGCCAGAAGTAGCACAATGACCTAATTTATCCAGGGCAGGAGGGGACTAGGACATCTCAGATAACAACAGATCCTACAGGACGTAGTGAGGAGGAAGGCACATCCAGTGAGCAGTTCTGGGGATCCCAGGTCAGTCAGTGGCTTCACTTCAGGGGAAGTGAGCAGGATGCCCAATAGCACCACAAGACAAGCAGATAGCCCTGATAGCCAAGACAAGGAGAAGCTCAGCACCCTATACTCCGAGAAGCTTATTAGTTTGGGTACAGCACAACACTGTCCAAGGCTCAGGTGACCATGGCACAGCACTGAGCTGGCAGGTTCTATCCCTGAAATCCTGAGGGAAATTGGACACATGCCCACAGCACCCCAGCTGCAGCAAAGGGCACAGACTTTGGGCTGTCCAATGTCCCAAGTAACTGCTCTCTGTGAGGCTGGGGAGAGAGGAAATTCTATGCAAGCCCTAGGACAGAAAAGGGTTAGGGTTGGATTGGGATGCACTTGTTTTGGAGCAGCCTGTACTGAACACTAACCCTAATTCATTGGGGTTGTGTGGAAGGAAAGTCATGTCCATTCCCAAGAGTAGCAGCAGGATGTGAACCGTTAGTAGGCACTTTACCTGCCAGTGTGTAAAGAAACTGCTCCTCTCCTTGCTCTGTCTGGTTTTTCCTGTTGTCCAGTACCTTCTTGACTGTGTCCATTAAGCCAAATGTATGGGCAACGTTGTTCAGGACTGCAGCATCTCCAAGGAAAGGGCACAGGGATGTTACAACTTGGGCACTCAAAAGATGCTCCTGTTTCACCAAAATTTTTCTACTGCTCTTTAAAACTCTCTCTGTTCTTTCACAAGAGTTAGCTGAAAAAGGGAAACCAAACTCCCTCAATCTTCTGACATCCCTGGATTAAATAATTCCATTCACATGATAAAACAAATTGGACAGAGTTGTGGCACTCAAGCAGCTCCTCCTAGCTTCTGCAAATTAAAGTGCAATTTGTAATCACAGAAATACAAACGAGCTCTCCACCTACAAATCATCACCCCATGCTGCTGACAGTGTCATTAATGTGCCAAGCTCCACTGAAAGCTGTACAAAATGTCTATTATAATCCACTGACTTCAATCACTCACAGTTCCCAAAACCTGACACCTACCAGACTCAAAGATGTGCCAGTCCAAAGTTAAATTAGAAAATTTAAAAAAAAAAAAATACTCTGGGTAAAATGAAGTTTGTGGCTACATGGATATTCTTTCAGGAAGAGCATGAACACAAGAAGCGTTCACAGGGGCATGTGTCAGATCCAAGTTAAAAATAACCCTAAAAAGGGGAGGGGAATTATTTTTAACATAATATATAATTTCCCTCATTATTTCTGGTTCAGCCCCCAGAACAGGTTTTCTGGCACCAATGAAAGCAGAATGAAAAGTGAGGGCGCAGGACCTGTTTAAGCCTGCAGTGTGACAGGGAAGTGTTTGAGTAACTCCAGTATAAGTGACTCTGGGAAAGCTTCCATGAGGGCTGGGAGCTGTGGGCAGTCATCTGATGTTCCCAGCAAGCTGCCAGGGTCACTTTGCTCAGGGAACAGCACGGAATGTTGTGTCCTTGTGCTTTGAAGCAAAGGTACTTCACAGCTGGGCAGGCTGAGAACACAGACTGTGCTCCCACAACTCAGCTAAATGAGTGGGAACTCGCTCCCCATCCTGACTCACCAGCTTCACATGGTGGAATGGACCCTTAGCACAGTTGTTTGTTTTCTTTTTGCCCGCAACTGTCCTTTTGAGGTTTCTTCCTCACAACCTACCTGTCATCTGGAAGGGAGACTGACCCAACCGCTGCTGCACACCTCTTAGGACTTCTTCTATCTCCTTCTGGATGTTGCACACCACCTCTTCCATCAGCCCCACATCAGCTATTCCTTTCCAGAACATCAGCGTGTCCTCTGGCACAAAAGAGGAGGAAAAGAAGTCAACATGTGCAAGCATTAGGCATTTTTCCCACAGGGCCACCTTAAACTTCTCAGGCAAGTGTATCTTTTCAAGGTGACTACCTTCGCAAGGTAATTTGGCTACTGGGGTGGACAGGACATGTGAAAAAAATAACCAACCCAAAATCAAGCAAAATGGACTCAGGCAGCAAATCAGGAACAGGTTTTTAGGCAAGTCCATGACTTCCAAGGCAACATTTCACATTTTTGCAAGGTGCAGAGCTTAAAATCATTATTTGAGGAAATTCTAGCTCAACTTCCATACTGATACAACAAGGGAATGCAAGGCCAGAGAGAGACAGAGCAGAGAGTTGACAGGGAACAAACACGACTCTGCTCTTTGTTGGTTCCAGCCTGCCTCCAGGCTGGCAGATGTGTTTCACATCCTTGGAATAAAACAGAAAAGCTCCTCACTGTAACCAGTAACATCTGATCTGAGGGATCATCCATCAGCCACGAGGCCAGGGCCAAAGTCCTACAGTGGTGAGGAGCTCCATTTGTAGAAAGCCTAGATGCCTGGGTAATGCTGGAGATCCAAGGGGCTGGGGGACAGCTTTGTCATTGCCCAAAATTTAATTATTTGCAAGATTTGGGTTTCCAAAATGTAACAGGGGAGGAGAGGGGAAGAAAACACCCAACAAGCAGCCTGAACTTACCTGAGATCTCATCCGTGTCCTTTTTCATGCCTTCCTCAGTGGCCATGGTGACAGCAGCTGTCAGAGCAGAGTTCCACTCGATCCCCTCATCCATACTCTCCTCCGACAGTGCTATCTGGGTGATGCTCCCTGCCAGAAAGCCTCCATCAGCTCTGTCCGACAGCCTGAATCCCTGCTTTGTTTCCCAAACCCTCAGCTCTCCCCAGGCTCTCTTTCACTCTTTGGGCCAGGTTTGTGCTTGGCTTCTTTCAACCAAACCAGTTAAAAAGCAAATATTGCTGCTTCTCATTGTAACTGTGACTGTGTAAAGCACTGGGACTTCTGAAGGGAAAACCATGTGCCTTGCACAGTGGAGTCCTGGCTCAAGGGAGCAGAAAGGGATCAGAATAAAGAAGGGAACAAATAAGGCTCAGCCCAGCCACCCTTCTCCCCTTGTATCATTCACAGGAAGCTCTGCACCCCCAATCCCCCACAAAATGGATCTGGGGTCTCAGCTGGTTTACAGAAGAGAAACTGATCTGATGCAATTTTAAGTTTCTGGATCAAATTTGGGACTAAACCAACATGCAGCCACTGTAAGTTGGCTATGGTGCTTTCCAAGAGATTCTCCTTACCCTAAGGACAACTCTGCCATGTCATCCACCCAGGGGCTCAGAGAAATGTAACCCATCCAGCTTAATGATATGGTACAGTTGGGAATAGTCTTCTCCCTTAACCTCAGCAAAGAGATCAGTTTCTACTCTGGAGCACAGGATCACTGAGAACTTGCAGTTGGAATGACAATCAAATCACATCCACCCACCATATCCTGTTCATGGATGTTCTGAAGGAGGACAACATTTCTAAATTCACTCCTGAGACCAACTCATGCCTTTAAAACAGACTCCCAAATGGAAAATTTATCAGAAAATGCTGTGCGAGGTCTCACAGGTGTTTGATCCCTGCAAGGCTCTCAATCCTTCTGGCTATGAAGGCTGCCTCTCTGGAAAGCAGCTGCTTGATGCCAGCAGTTTTCCAGCCTTCCCAGTCCCACAGAGCAGAGCTCCCTGACAGATGCTGCCAAGACTTCTCCAAACAGACACAAGAAGCATTTTCCTTCCCAGAAACTAGAGCAATCTCCTGGTGCGACTTCCCTGATGTGCCCAGGGAGAAGGTGTAAAGCTTGTGTAGGAGGGAGAGAAGCATCAGAGGAAAGTTCCCATGGCACTGGTAACTGGTTTCGTACCATCAGCTGAGGCTGGAGTCTGCACCACGCTCTGCTGCCCTGGCACTGGTGCTCTTGCACTGCTGATCAGGAGATCAAACTTCGTGCTTCGACAGGTGTTGGTGCAAACTTTGTCGTGTTGGTAGAAGTCAATCTGCCCTGAATCCATCATCTTCCTGTGCAGGGAGTGGGGATAGAATAAGGCTAAGCTCAAATCTCAGCCTAGACACAAAAGGGAGTATTCCACCTGGGAATGCTATGGCCATGGGAAGCAAAGAGAAAGGGACATCCCCTTCTTGGCCACTCTGCACCCAAAAAATCTCCTGCAAGGCTTACAAATGGCAAACACAAGTGATCCCCAGCTACATATACAGTTTCAGTCCCGTTCCACCCCAGGTTCCCCAGGCGATGACACTTCTATCCAGGGTGAGGGATCCTGACTCTCACATCATGGGGTCAGGATCTCTACAGGCTGCTGGCCAGGTACTGTGGGCCTCCAAGAGGCCTCCTGGGGACTGCAAAGCAGACAAAATGCCTGCTGGGGGTCCTGCAGCTGCAGGGGTGGAGCCCTGAAGCAGGACAGGGTCAAATACCTTAGCATGATTCCTCCAAGGCGAATGGCTCTCTTCCAGTCCTTCAGGGTAGACTTCCCAGCCAGGTGAACAAAGTGCTTTGGGCTAATCAGTTGGTCATTGAACTGGCAACAAGACAAGCAAAGGCTCAACAAACAGGGTAATATCACTTGGGAGGATTGGGACATCCAACACAGCTCACCTGAGCTCCCGCTTTCACCCAGAGAGAAGCTGCTTCTCAGATCCCCCCAGCTTTGATCGCCTGGGCACAGCAATGCTCACAGCTCCAGGAAGCATGTCTGTAGAGATGCCCTGCCAGCCATAGGCATTCACAGCCCTAACCAAGAACAGCCCTGAAGGCTTTATATGAACCAAATCATCTCCTATGAACACGTATAGTCATTCTGGAGATCATTACAGGAAGTTTCTGTTACATCAAATGGCCCAGCAGCATCCAGCTGACACATCAGTTCTGCCCTACTCCAGTGACTCGAGTAGTTCCTGCTGAGGGCAGAAGCACAAGGGACTTTGCTGTCACACTGCTATGCTCTCAGGTGGGAAAAGGTAACACCAAGATTCCCCTTCTCAATGCAACCTGCTTGCCCGGGAAGTGACAGGAGTGGAGTACCAGGACACCAAGGAAAAGGGAGGAGGCAAAGCTCTGCCAGATGTCAACACACATCTCCTGCCTGCCTTCAGTCCCTCCTCAAGGGCCAACACAACTGAAATACAAAGTGGGTAATATCCTTCCCTCCTTAATACACTCTTTCCGTGCTTCTCCCCATCAAAAAACAACTTCAGCACCAACAATCAAAGGACTCAGGATGAAACACAAAAACTTCCCAGGAATTCCTGTGGAGGCCAATAGCACAGCTGAAGAGCGGAGGAGGAATTCACTCTGAGTTTCTCCCTTACCTTCACACACTTGACATTAATTCCTGGACAGACAAACTTCTTCCAGAGAAGGATGGCTTTGCTCTCCCCACAAGTGATGGGATAGGCAATCTCGATTTCCTCACTCGTTTCAAGGGTGCTGGGGTCTGAGGGAGGAACAGCTCAAAATGAAACTTTCCACCCAAGAGGCTCCAATCCTACAAGGCAGGAGCTGGAAGCTCATAGGTTGTGAGACCTGCACTTGGGAAACCAAAAAAAAAGGGCAGATCCCAGTTCAGGATCAGTCCTCTCTTCATCTTCTCAGAATTAGTTCAGATTAACTCTAACAGCAACTGGCATCTGCTTTTTTGGTATAACAATGCTCCAAATGAAGCTCATCTATAAGGAAACATGAAATCAGAAATCCAACACATCTCTATGGGGGGAGGTGTAAATGAGAACAATTTAAGTGGCAACAAAATGGTTTAAAATTTGAAGCACAGATATCTCTCCGATTCTTGCAGCTCTGGTACCTCTTTAGCAACAATATCAGATATTTACTGATAAGATATTCTCTTCATGTGCAGAGTTTCTGCTAATCCTGCCAAAAGATTCATACCCACACAGGAAGCAGAACTATAGTCAAGATCTAGTGATAGCACCTGGTGACAGGATCCTTTTCCTCCACACTGCTCAGGATGGCAGAGAACATTTGGAGCCAACCTGCTCGGTTCTTGTGAACATCCAATCCAAACCATTGGACAGTTGGTTCAGCAAAGACCTCACAACCAGAGCCTGATGCTTCAGCCACCATGTCCTCATCACTATCATTCCTGCTGCCAGTGTCTGCACACCAGGACTAGGGTGACATCCTCGCTCCCCTGGACCCCATGGGAGCACTTATCATTCACTGCAGGAGAGCCAGGATGTTGCTTCTGTTACTTTGAGACCAAGCAGTAACAGCAGACTCTTATTCCAGAATATGCCCAGCCCCTGTACCTATATCCATGCATATCATGGATATCATGGAATCAGCATCTGCAGGGGCAGAGCCAGAAGGAAGCCCAGCAAACTGGAGACACCAGCCCTGCACAGGAGGGGATTCATCCATGCCAAGTGGGAACTCACCAATCCCTTCTTCCAGCTTGTGGATGGTGTGCGTTTCCACAGCCACCACAGCGGCGCTGGCCTCGGAGCCCTCTTGGTAAATCCTGTGGTGAAAGTGGCCATCCATAAACAAACTATATAAATCACGGGAAATTAGAATTCACAGCACGGGGTTAAAAAAAATCAGTAAATTTCTTTTGGCCAGTCCTCAAGGGTCATTAATTTTGTCTGATACAGTTTCAATTACCTGGAATTTTCTGCGAACACTAATAAAACAAAACACTAGCAATCCCAAGGGCTGACACATGCAGAGGCATTCCCAGTGCTGTCATCCCACCCCGCACTCTGCCAATGCCACTGAGGCAGCTCTGCAGGCTTCCCTGTGCCTTTTCGTCTGCTTTCTGTCACCCTCGAAAGAGGGTGGAAAGACATGGCAGAAAGCAGAGCCATGTGTCCCAGGATTTCCATTCCAGCCCTGTGTGACAACCCAGCACAGGTGACCACAAAGGGAGGTAACTGTCAGGCTCACAGCCACCCTGCCCTGCAAGTATCAATCTAGAGCCATTTTTTTTCCATCCTGATTGATCCAGAGTGAAGATGAAGCTACTCTCTGCAGCAGCTGCGAAGGAGCTACAAAGTCCCCTCCACATCCCAGCCCCACTTTACTTTAGAAGAGGATTATTTTAGGGGAGAGCTGGCACAGAGGCACCTGAAGGTCTGAACACACAGACCACCGCAGCCAGCAGCTGCAGTGTGACAAAAACCAACCCTGGGACTGGAGAAGGAAGAGAAGGACTGGGACACTGCCCCCATGATCAGGGAGCACTGCATCAACACAGCTTCGCAGGAGAATTTCAGCCCTTGGTGGCCCTGTGACAGCCACACACACAAAAAGATTTAATCTGTTGTATTTTCTCTCTCCCCTGCGTGGCACAAAACCAACGCAGACCTGGAAAACACAGTGACACTCTGTCCCTACACCACAAAATCCCACAGGGCTCCCCCCCATCCCACCTCGCACCCCCCAGTCACACCACTACCATCCTACTCACCCTTGCTGCACTGGCTGGAGCTGCAAGATCACTTGGGTTTTGGTATCCTCCGGGTTCTCCCCTTCATTCCCGTCACTTGGTACAACCACCACATCACCCACAGGGACGCTCACCTCGGCATTCGCCATCTCTCACATGAGCCCAGTGAGGTTTTCTCCTCCCTGTGGATCATGAGAGCTCAGAACAGATCCCAGAGGCAGATCCCACCAGTGTCATCCCACTCATAACTTCCTGAGCCAGCAGCTCTCTCCAGCTCTGAACCCCCCAACCTGGCACCAAGGAACAAACCCACATGGATGGCTTTTGGCAAGAATGTGTTTCCAAAACAAAGCTTCTCCTGCTGGTCCTGGCCAGCAGTGCTTCCAGCCACCCTTGTGGGATACTCTGGTCCACCCCAGCATGCGCTGATACCTCACTACCAGAAGCATGCCTGTGGATGATCCTTCCCAGTAGAAGCTGGTGTCAAGGTGTGATGCTACTGCAGGAGGACCGGACAAGGGTCTTGGAGAAGCTGCACTCCCAGGGGATGTGCCTATGGTTGTGCACAAGGCATAGAGGTGGTTTTGCTATAGTGTGGGGCTGGAGGTCATCCCTGCAAGCCTGGGGTCTACCAGCTGCTGGGAAAGCCAATCTCAGAATCGTGCAATGGTTCAGGTGAGAAGGATCCTGAAAGCTCATCTCGTCATACCCCCAGCCATAGGCAGGGACACTTTCCACTGGACCAGGCTGCTCCAAGCCCCATGCAGCCTGGCCTTGGACACTTCCAGGGATGGGGCAGCCACAGCTTCTTTTCATAACAGGATCTCCTGGCGGGTGACTGGGGGCCTGGTCGGGATACACCAGGACACACCTGGGGAGCCGCTGGCACAGGGGCCACGCGCCCACGCGGCTCCAGGCGTGGCACTTCCGCGGGTTCCCGCACCACATCCCGCTCCGAGGGGAAAGACAGACCCACCCGGGACCCCGCGAGAGACTGCGGGGCTTCCCCAGGATATCTGGCGCAGGGGGGGGGTCAATATGACACGGACAAATCGCGGGGGCGATCGCGCCGAGGCCTTAAGTGAGGAGGAGGGGGCTGCACAGGGGAACCCCCCGGCCCCCGCGGGGTCTCCGGGCTGCGGTCCGAGGGTCGCCGCCTCCGCCGAGCTGGGGTCGAGAGGTCACGTGAGAGGGGATCCGCGCGGCCACCCCGCGGCGCGCACGGCGGCGAAGGGGCGTGGCCCGCCCGGGGGAGGGGGCGTGGCCTCGCCCCCCCTCCCCACGGCGCTGGCTACCCCCCCGCTACCCCCCCCCCCGAGCGGCGCGCGCGCGTCGTCCGCCCTCGCGGCAGCGGCGCCGGCACGTACGGCGGCGACCCCTCCCTCCCCTCTCGGCGGGGCCAGGCCCCCTCCCGCCCCGCCCCTTCGCGGCGCATGGTCCCTCCCGGCCCCCGTAGCGCGGCGCCGGCTGGGCCTTACCGTCGGCGAGCGGCCGAGACCGGGGGCTGTGGGACGGGGGAACGGGGGGATGGGGGGGGAAGGTGGGCCGGGCAGCAGCAACGCATGCGCAGTGCCCGCCGCGGCCTCGGTCGCCAGCACTTCCGGCCACCGCCTGCCTTAAAGGGGCCGACCGGTGAAGCACGCGGCACTGTGCTGCTCCCTGGTGGCCGCCGGCAGTATCGCCTTCGTGGCGTCACTCGCCAGCCCAGGACACGAGTTGCTGGTGGGGGTGTCACGGCAGGGTTCGCTCCCCCCTGGTCTCAGAAGCGAGTCGTGGAACGCGCTACCGGGTATCTCCCGCCCCAAGCCAGCCCCGGCCGGACCACCGGCACCTCCCAAGGCCGGCCCGCCGAATTCCACACTGCCCCCGCCGCGCGGGCCGATCGACTGACAACGAGGCAGACCAATGGTGATGCGGGGTCGGACGGCGACAACCAATGGGTGCGGCAATGCGGAGCGGGGCGGGGTCGGGGCGAGATCGCTGCGGAGCCGCGGCGGGGCCGGGGCAGCGGCGGCGGAGGATGATGGTGATGGTGGTGATGATGATGATGATGATGCGGGTGGGCAGCGGGGCGACCTCGGGGGCGCTGGCGCCGGTCCTGGTCCGCCGCTGCCTCCTGCTCGGCCCTCTGGGGCTGCGCTCAGCCGGCGCACAGGACGGTGAGTGCTGATTGCGGAGCACTGGCGGCGGGACATCCCACACCGGGACGCGGCACTAGGAGCCGCACTCCCACCAGCCCGGAGCTTCTGCTTCCCTCGCCAGGATGGGACTGGAACTTGGTGCGGGATGGGAACTGGGAAGGGGGGCCGGACGGGCTCGCCTCTGCCCCAGGACTGGCCGGGAGGGGCTCTTCGCTGTGTCTGGAACGGGATCGAACCAGGATGGGCTACCGGGAACGGTTCCCCGCTGTGTCCAGACCGGATCACACCGGGACAGGATCGTCGTGGTTCGCCTGCTCCGCTTCCTTTCCGGAACAGGATCTCTGCCATCCCTCTGTCCCGTTACCGATCCGGGACAGGGTCCCTGCCATCCCTTTGCTCCGGTACCGATCCGAAACGGGATCCCCGCCATCCCTCTGTTCGGGTACCGGACTGGATGGGGTCCTCGCCGTCCGTCTGTCCTGGTACTGGTCCAGGACGGAGTCCCCAGGTTCTCTCTGCTCCGGTACCGGACGGGACGAGCTCTGTCCCTGTCCCCACCACCCCCGCATCACGCCGGTCCTGCACCCCCCATTTTCCCCGCAGCCCCTCCAGCTCTCTCTGTCCCTGCCTCCGGTGGCGAGTACCCCGGGGTTCCCAAGAGTCCCGCGTTCGTCTCCATCCCGCCTGCAGGGCTTTCCCAGGGAACCCCTAATCCACGGGTTAAGAGGATCGCTGGTGTTTATATGCAGAACCGGGAGAGCCGGGCAATGGGCTCCATCCCGGGGATGCCGCGGAGCCCGGCAGCGTCGCTCCTGGGGGGATTTGTAGCCGAGGGGTCCAGGACGACCCTGAGGGAATATTCACCCAAACGTGATCCCAAAGTTCGTGTTTCCCTCGTCCCTAACTCATCCAAGAGCGAGGAAACGACAGAGCATCCAAAGCATTATTCTCCCCGAGGGGAAACTGAGGCACGGGGACAGGCTGGGATCACTGGAGGCAGAATCCCGCTACGTCCCCCAAGTGTGATTTGGGGCACATCATGCAACGGGTTTCCACCGGATCCCAAACCCACTGGTGGACGTGGGGGAGCTTTCCCGGGGCTGGCAGCACGACAAGCTTTTATCAGAGCATCGCCCTGTTGTGTCTTTATTGCATCCTTTAAGAAAACAAACAAATCCTTGGCAGGAATGACCCCAGCGGGGTCTGGCCATGAGTTCACCCTCACCCAGCAGAAATCCAGTTTTTGCATTTTTTGGAGGGGAGTAAAGTTTCCATGGCTGGGGGGCAAGTCCTCTGTGGCTCTGTCTTGGCTATTCCTGGCCCCTTGGTAGCATCTTTGGAGCCAAATTCCCAGGAGTGTCTGCAGTTCTCAGTTTATCTCTGGCATTCCCTCCCGGCACGCACTGGTGACACTATGATGTTTTTAACAAAGATTTCCTTTCCTTGGATGGGTTTTTCCCGGAATGGGTCCCCACAGCTCCTCTGTACCATCACTATGGATATGGAGCTGGGGAGGATCCATCCAAGACACCCACAGTTGGGCTCATGTGTCCAGCTGTCTTGGCCGTAGAGGATTTTCCATGTAGATCCCAATGGCTTCAAATTTCTGTGCTAGAAACTCCCCCTAAATACCCCAAATTTCTCTTCCCCACCAGAGCACCCCTTCTGGGAGCTATTGTCCTGGCAGCTCTGGGGTCCCCACTGCCCCCCCCCCAGCCCCCAGCCCAGGATTAGAGGGCCTGATCCTTTCCAGCTCTGCTCTAATGCTGCCTAGAAGGGGATAAAGTTGGTGATTTTTCCCAGTCCCACAGCATAAGCCCCCAGTTTGGATGCCAGCCCTTCCCACAGGCTGGGGAGGAGGGGGCTCTGTGGGGGTGCTGGCAGCTTTCACCTCCAGCCCCCCTTTTTTTATCCCTGCAGGGTTTTCCCTTTCTAGCACTTTGTGTCGTCTCCCAGCGACAGTGAGGGGAGCCAACGCTGGGCAAATCTATGCCCACCCATCTCTTTTCTGTCTGGCTGTGCCAGGATGATGCTTGGCAGGAGCAACAGCTTTTGGGGGATGTGGGGAGGAGGTGTTGAGCACTGGACTCCTACAAACACCCGGCCCACACAGCGGGGCTGAGTGGTGCCTACCCCCTTTCCCTGCACCCCAATCCTGCCCAGAAATTCCAGCCAGGTCTCAACGCCAGGTGCTTTCCGCTTATTTCCAGGATATTCCCTCATGCTCAGAGGCAGTGAGCCCAGAGAAAAGCCCCTTTTGTGGTGGTGTTTGGCATCAACCTGGGAAGGAGGCAATGAGGATGCAGCTGCCCAAGGTTATTCTCAAGGTCAAGGCTGCAGTCAGAGGGTCCTGGGGGCTGCCCAGTGCTGTACAGCGCCATGGAGTGGCAGTATTCTCTCCCTGAATCCTTTTATATCCCTCCAAATTGGGGTTCTCCTGGACTGGGAGATGTAGAGGAGCTGAAGGTAGAGGGGTGTGCTGGGTGGCTGTGGGGGAGACTATGGTAGCTTCATCCCTGGATCCTGCTGTGGACAGTTCCCAGTACCAATGGCATCCAGAAAAGCCACCAGAAAATGATGCTTTGGATGAGGAAAACATTTGAAGAGGCTGCAGGTGCCATGGGGTTGTTCTGGGGGGGGGGGGTCTTACTAGGGGGAAAACTGAGGCAGGGAACAGCCTGTCTGAGCCCTCTCCCCGGTGTCTCTGCAGGAAATGGCTGTGGCCACACGCTGCTGACACCCCACAGTGGCACCCTGAGCTCCAAGAACTACCCGGGCACATATCCCAACCATACCATGTGCTGCTGGCGGCTCCAAGCCCCTGTGGGCACCTCCCTACTCCTGGCATTCGGGGATGTGGATCTGGAGCCCTCGGAGCACTGTGCCCACAGCTCCTTGCTGCTCACTGACACCCAGACTGGCACTGCCTATGGTAAGGGGGGTCCTGGAAGAACTGAGGCAGGGGTGATACAATTTTGTGTATAGGGAGAATAGCAGGAAAATCTGGGGTTTTAGCTGATTTCATCATGGGGAGGGAGGATATCTAAGGAGTGGGGTATCCAACTGGGGTAGTATCCAAGGAAGGGGGTATTTGAGGAGGGGATATCCAAGGAGGGGAATATTGGAGGATGAGGGGTACCCAGTATCTGATGAGTGGGTTATCCAAAGAAGAGAAACATCGAAGGGTGGGGATACCTGAGGAGTGGAGGTACCCAAATGGAGGGGATGGATGGAGGATGTCAAAGGAGAGTAATATTTGCAAATGGGGATATATCTGAGGAGGTGGGTACCCAAGGAGATGATTATTGCCAAGCTTGGGTGGGGAACTGCCCAGCTGGGACCAGATGCAGCCACTGAATAATTAATGTGTCGGTCCAGCTGCTGCCCAAACGCTTCCAGTAATTTCCCAGACAGATTTAATGGTCTTGGAGGGATTTGGCAGCACTGGGAACATGACAAACGCTGAGGAAAACATCTAGGCGTGGGGAAAAGCATCAAGTGATGGGGTGGGATGGAGGAGCAGTCCTGGTGAGGGGCAGAGACTGGACAGGAGATGCAATGGGAAATGTGGGATGGAAAGGAGCCATCTTGGATCATGAGACTGGGAGTTTTCCCTGTTCTTCAGGGCTTTCACCCTTCCTGGGCTGGTCCCCAGAAGAATGACATCATGCAAGGTCCCATCCCCTCCTCTGTGGCCTCAGGGATGTCATTGTCCCCAAAGCTAAGAGACATCCATCTCATCCAGGCTGAGACACAGCAATGTGGGAAGGGGGGGGACCCCCAGATTATGCTCTTGAGGGCCTGGGGGAGGTGGCTGGGCACCTGCAGCCCCTTTGGGTGCCTCAGGGCTATGCCAGCATGACACAGAGCTTGGGTTACACTCCCTCTCCTGTGGCTGACGCCGGTCCTTGAGAAGTCCCAGATGTTTTTCAGGAAGCGGCTGGAGCAGGCGGAGGCTGTGGGTTCCGTCCTGCTGACTCAGAGCCGGTGTCTGGCCCCTGGCCTGACTCTGTTGGGGTGTGGCAGGCAGGGTCCCCATGGGGGTGGCAGCCAAGGGATTCCCAGCTCCCAGGGTATCACTGAGATCCATACAGAGGTGGCACCACTGACCCAGGGCAGTGCTGGCATCTGGCAACAGGTGGAAGGGAAATCTTCATGTGGGTCCTCTGCATCTCATCTGCATATTGTGCAAACTTCAGTTCTGTCACTTATGTGACATCTCCGCGTGCACGTGTCCCATGTTTCCTGGGCTCGACCTCCTGGTTCAATATGACCAAGGCAGGATGAGGGTGTGGGTCAGGGTAGGGAAACTGAGGCACAGGGGGAGGTGTCACTGGTAGCCCCAGGGGAACACAGGGACACAGTTCCCTGTCCCCAGGACAACAGGGGCATTTTCTCAATACATTTCTGGGTACCCAGAGGTCCCAGTGGTGGGCATGATACAGAGCAGAGCAATGTGGGGGACAGGGGGTGGTGGCAGTTCAGGGATTGGATCCACCTTCTGTCCCTAGCTGGGACAGAAGAGATGTCCCTAAGGAATCTGCCTGCCTGCTAAGCTGAAGTTTTAATCAGGGAGATGGAATTGCAAATTAATGTGGGTTAAATGGGGGGAGGAGGCAGTTTAGGAAGCAGCTTCAGCAGCACCTGTGAAAGGGGACATGGGAGGAGACAAGGACACAGCTCCCATTTTGGGGTCCTGTGGGGTAATGCTGCATATACCAGTTTCTGCAGTGGGGTATGTGGTGGCAGGTGCCTAGTGAGGGCAATGGTGCCACCGTGGGGCTGGGACCACCCTGTCATGAGGTTGCCCTGGCATGGGACCACCCTGGATATAGGACCATCCTGGAACATGGGACCATTCTCAGGATGGGACCAGCCTGGCATGGGGCCTCGCTGCATGGGACCACCCTTCAGCACCCTGGTGCTCAGACTACCTTGAGGATGGGCCACCCTGGATGTGAAACAACTCTGGGACCACCCTGAGCAGAGTCCAAATGCCTGAGCCCCCTGGCCTTGGCAAGGACTAAGCTAGGGGAGGTGAAGTCCTGGAGTCCAGGTGCCCAAGTGCATCCCCAGGGATGCCAAATCCTCTCCATGGTGCCATCCCTGCTGGCAGGGCCCTACTGTAGGAACTCCATCCCTTCTGCTCCACTCCTGGTGACAAACTCCAGCACTGTGACCGTCCTGTTCAACACCACCAGCCACCGCTCGGGACGAGGCATCCTCCTGTCCTATGCCACCTCGCAGCACCCAGGTATGGGAGCAGCATCCTCTGGGACACAGAGACACCCCTGGGATGTGTCCTGGCCCATGCAGGGGCGTGAAGGGAACTCCTTGCTGACCCCAGGATGAGCTCCCATTGCCCTGAGCTCCCTGAACATCCATGTTCTCCATGGGAGCCCCCAGGCCATACAGCCAGCTGGGACCCCTTTGAGAACCTTGAACCCTCAAGTCAGGTGGCACCCCAATATCAGACAGTGCCAGAGGCACCATAGATTATGGGGCCAATGGCTGCAGGGAGCCATCCCTTCCTGCCCCTCCAGACATGGGAGCATGAAGGGCAGAATCCAGATGAGGAGCAGAATTCGGTTGGGAAGGGGAATGGGATGCCCTGGGGCATAAGTGGGTGTGTGCTGTGGGGCAGGTGGGAGTCCCTCACCCTGGGGTGTCCCTTCCTTGCAGACTTGGTCTCCTGCCTGGTTCGAGGCACCCACTACACCCAGGAGCACATCAGGTGAGTGGGGAATGGTCCCATTTTGGTGGCTCCTGCCACAGTGGTCCCAATCAGCCCTGGTTTCATCCCTGTCCCTCTCCTGAAGTACACCTCTGGTAGGATGGGGAGCAGAGTGGGTATGCAAAGGGGGTTTGGATGGAAGGGAGCCCTCACCTACCCCTTACCATGTGTTTCAGTGTGTACTGCCCTGCAGGCTGCAAGGACATCCATGGGGACATCTGGGGCAACCCGAGCCAGGGCTACCGGGACGTAAGTGTGGGCACCATGGTGCACCTGCCAGGGATGGTCCCCACAGCACGTGTGGCCACTGCTTGTCACCCCCAGCAACCCAGAGGTGATGAGTATGGCCTTGGGGTGCCCCACGGGGTGCTTGGGCCAACTCTGGGGGGCTGCCCTTACTCCCCACTCCCTGCAGACATCGGTGCTGTGCAAGGCAGCCGTGCACGCTGGGGTGATTGCAGATGAGCTGGGCGGGCAGGTCACCCTGTCCCGGGAGAAGGGGATCACGCTCTATGAGTCAGCCTTTGCCAACGGGCTCCGCTCCAAAAGGTGGGTGAGGAGTGGCTGGGGCTGCACCCCACATGGAGCTGCAGGACTCACCTGTGCTGACACTGGGAAACTGCCACCCCTCAGTTTCAGAGACCCCAGGGTTTGTTCACCACATCTGATGCTCCCCCTGCATTCTTCCACACAGGGGATCTCTCTCCGAGAAGCGACTCGTATTCCACAAAGGTATTTTTTTCCTATTTCCCCTGAAATTAAGGCATGATTTTAGCTGACAGACCTGGTGCCGCCCCCATGTGCCCAGTTGGAGTTTTTGGGTTCCCAGTCTGCTGTCTCCTGTCCCCAGCCTGTGATGATGTCCTGGAGATAGTTGCCTTCAATGCCTCATCCTGGTGGCACGAGGTGGACATGCTGGGCCAGGACCGAGCCTGGGTGGCTGAACGGGCAGCACTCAGCACCACTGGCCACTCCTGGGCAGCCGAACCTGGCACCAAGGCTGCCTGGCTGGAGCTGGATCTGGGCACCCGAAAGAATGTCACAGGTGAGAGTTGGCCATCGGAGGGGGACAACAGCTGCCTGTGTCCCCCCATGCCACCCTGACCACTGTCCTCCCACTGTGCCAGTGTCACTGATCCCCACAAAACTGGCCAGGGCAGTTGCACCCCCATAACTCCCAGGATGCACTGTAGTTCATTGTGCTGTGGTTTTACCGGTACAAACTGGGATGCAGAGTGCATGAGCCCCCCACAGCTGCTCCTGTCCTCCTGTTGTCCCTTTGCCCCCCTCATCTGCAGTCACTTCTGGGATGAACAAGTTAATATGCTCTTGTATCTGGTGCCAGTAAGCATCTTTTGTCTGGCCTGAGCCTGCTAAAAGCAGGGGCTTTGTGCACCAGCAGCTGGCAACCACAGCGATGAAAATAGGGACATTGTCTGGCTGGAGGCTGGAGGAGGGAGAAATGCAGGGCTGGCAGCCAGGGCTGGAGGTTATTGGTTCCTGGGGGCAGGCCAGAGTGTCCTACACTGGAATCTGCCACCCAAAACTCCTCCCAGGGTCAGAAACCCCCTCTGCCAGTTGACACGTCCTGCCCTCCTAGTCCTTTCCCGGCTGGGTCTTGAGTATCCCAGAGATGGGGATTATTCCAGCTGGGAGAAGAAGCCAGTGGGGTAGAGGGCTGCCCTTCCCCAGCCCCACAACCCCTGACTGACAGCAGGGACCCCCCTCCTGCATTCATAGGCATCATCACAAAGGGCTCCTCCGAGCAGCACAACTACTACGTGACATCCTACCATGTCTCCTCTAGCCGCGACAGGAAGAATTGGAGACCCTACAGAGGCAGTAGTGGCCAGGAGGACAAGGTGGGCATGGGGAGAACATCACAGGGCTGAGACTCCCTGCCCATGGATATATGGCCATTGGTGTCTCTTCACCCGCTCCGGTAGGTGTTTGAAGGAAATGCTGACAGCCAGGGGGAGGTCTCCAATGCCTTTATCCCCCCCATTGTCGCCCGCTACATCCGTGTCACACCACAGAGCTGGCACCAGAGTGTGGCCCTGAAGGTGGCCCTGGTGGGCTGCCAGCTGGCACGGGTCCGTGCACCCCGTCCCAATGGTAAGCCCCTCCACAGGAGCTCAAACTCCCATGTCCAGAACATCCTCCTGGGACCTTCACCTCCCTGTGCACACAGTGGTGGTCCCACAATCACAGTCTCCATTGCTACTCTGCCCCATAGTGCCCAGTGTCTCCAAGGAGGTCCTTGAACCCACCAGCCACCCAGCCAGCTGCACCCCCATCTCTGGCATCGCTCTGGACCCAGAGAAGGCAGGTGGGTGCCATGGGGGGCTGTCCTTGGGGTGCAGCATTGTCTTTTGGTGTTTCAGGTGCCACTGGGGCTTCATCCCCCTGTGGGAACACATTGATTTTCCTCTAGTGACCCCAAGTGGGCTCCTGGCATGCATGGGTGCAAAGAGGTGGGATGGGGACCCAGGGGGCTGACACCGCCCTCCCTCCCCAGGCTCCACATTGTTGGCAATGCTGCTCATTGGTGGCTTTGTGCTCCTCTGCTCCTGCCTCCTGCTCCTGGCTTTCCTCTGCTACAAGAAGAGGTTGGTCCTGTCTTGTCCCCTACTTTGCCCTGGGGGACTCAGCATCACCTCCCCGAATTGCAGCAGCTTCATCCAGCTGCTCACCAGATCCCAAGGGGAGCAGCCGCTTATGTAACGGGTGTGAGGAGATGGGGGATGGTGGGCACAGGGTAGCTGGGACTTCTTGCCCCATCTTGCCTCTCCCCTTGGCAGGAAGTCAGCAGCGGAGCTGAACTGTGAGATCACAAAAGGTAAAAGGGTCCACAACTCCTCCCCAAAATCGGGGATCTGTGTGCCGTGGGGTGCAGCTGGTTTATCTGGTGCTGCTGCCAAGCTCAGAATTGTCCCACCCCCCAGGGGCACGTGCACGTCCAGGTGACAGCCTGTGACAACCGAGGGTTTCCTCTCCCCCCGCAGGGTACCCCAAGCTGGAGTCGAGCCAGGTTTGCTCCCTGCAGAGCCTGCCAGCCCCTAGCCTGTCCTCCTTCCCCATGGCCCCCACACCAGGGGACCTCAGCCAGACCCATTTACCAGGTAACAGGGACATCAGGGTATGAACTGGTCCCTCATCCCAGAGCTGGGGCCAAATCTTCCTGTTTGCACCTCCCTCCCTATTCTGGTCTGACCCCTCCCCTGCATCGTGGTCCTGTGCAACAGGGAGGCCCTGATAAATTAGACGTGCCCATTTAATTATTATTATTAATTATTATAATTTCTTGTAAAAACACCACACATTATTTAGTAGTAGAAGTCCACCTTGATGACAGTTGTTGCCACTGGAAAATTGCTGGGGACAGCAAGGGCTCCTCTCTGTGGTGTGGCAGAGGAATGTGTGGTCTCCATGGGTAGGTGCCCTGCCCTGGGTGGGTTTTGGCAGTTTTCCTATCCCTGAAAGTCCAAACACGCTCAGTTTTTCAACCCACCTCACCCACCTCTGCCACAGCACCATGACCCTCCTGACACAGCAACCTCCCTGTTTCAGAGTATGCTGAGCCAGACCTGGTGCAGGTGAGCCTCAGCAGTCAGACAGGTCCCTGCACCTTCAAGCCACTCCTAGAAGAAGGCTACACTCTGCCGCTGGTCCTGAGCCACTATGACATCCCAGGAAAGCACCATGAGTACGCGGAGCCGCTGCCACCAGAGCCTGAGTACGCCATGCCGTTTAGTGAGCCGGAGCCCATTGGGATGCACCGCAGCACCTGCAGCATCGCAGGGCCTGCCGGGTGCTCCCTGGTGCAGTACCAGACACCTGCCCTGCGGCCCGGAGAGCTGCCAGCTGGGGTGGAGGAGACTGGCAGCCCCTGTTCTGAGGGGTCCTGTGCGTGGCCTGGGCGCTGTCCCCTCGCACACGTGTACCATGAAGCCTTCTGAGAAGGGGAGCACAGCAGCATGATATTGGGTGTGGGGGAAGGCATGTAAAGGAGGACTTTCCCCGCGGTAGCACGGGGCTTTGTTAAAATAATCCTGTAAATATATTACATATAGAAAGACAACTGTGGAACGCAGCGCCCCCCACCTTTCCCGCCGCTGTAGATTCAAACCCCCCCCTGCAAAAACAAACGCACCCTTAACTCACTCGGCCGCTTTCTGCCTTTCACCGATGCCGGGGTGCCGGAACGAGCGGTTACCGGCAGCCCTCTCCCACAAAAATTGTGCTTCCGAAATCTCTTGATGTCGATTCCGCGGGGGTGGCGCGCGGCCCCCCCGTGCCACGCACGGCAGAAGCCCTTTTTAGAGCTCTTCCCCGGCCCTACCCACCTTGGGAAAGCGCCGGCGGACTGGCTAGGACAGGGCGAGGAACGCTGAGGCTGCCATACACCCTGTCCGGTGCGTCTGTTGTTTTATCCTTTCTCATCCAGATTATTTCTCCTGGCCATTTCTGCTGATTTTCCCTCAAAATTGCCGTTTTCCCCGCTTTTTAGCCGGCCGGGGTTATGCAAATCGCGCGGGGCATGCTGGGCATGCTTCTTCCCTGAGGCAGCGCGGAGAGGAGGAGCGCCTTTGGCGAGAGGGCCACGGCACGCACGCGCGCGCAGGCAGACTCGCTTCTGATTGGCGGCGGCCACGGGCGGAAGCGGAAGCGCTGCTGTGTGTCGGCGGGCGGCGGAGGGAGCGCGGCAGTGGCGGCGGGGCTTCGGTGTTCCCGCGGGTCATGGGGAGGTACGGGGAGCTCGAGGGAGCTGCGCGGAGCACCTGGGGATTCCACACCAAATCCGGGAGGGAGCACAAGAGTGGGCGCCGAGTTGGTCCCGGTGGCGGTCGGTGACCTTCGCTTTGCCCCACGACTCCCAGCGGAGACGTTCTGCACTGGGAGAGGGATTCGTTCCCATCCCGGCCGTCTCCGTGGTGCTGGTGAGCCCGTTAAGCTGGGAATGTTCAGCCTGGAGCAGAGAAGGCTCCAGGGAGCGCTCAGAGCCCCTTTCAGTGCCTAGAGGGCCTCCAGGGGAGCTGGAGAGGGACTGGGGACAAGGCACGGAGGACCAGGACACAGGGAATGGCTTCCCACTGCCAGAGGGCAGGGATGGATGGGATACTGGGCAGGAGTTCCTCCCCCTGAGGCTGGCGGGGCCCTGGCACAGGTTGCCCAGAGAAGCTGGGCATGATGCTCCTTCATACCTGGAAATGCCCAAGGCCAGGTTTGAGGGGCTTGTAGCCAAGTGGGACAGTGGAAAGTGTTCCTGCCCATGGCAGGGGTTGGAATGAGATGACCTTAAGGTTTCTTCCCACCCAAACCATACTGAGATTCTATGATTGTATTTAGATACTTGGTTGTGGTTAATGGAAGTGGGATCCCCCTGAGCACTCCAGGGAATGTGCTGTTTGTCATGAATATGGAATTTAGTTATGGCTCTATTGCTGTGCTGTCGCAGAGCTGAACAAGCTGTGCTGATCGCAGCACCCAAACCTCCTCCTGCCCTGGAGGGAGCTGCTGCTGTGAAGGTCTGGGCTTGCCTGCACATCAGCGGGTACTAGAATGCTCTGTTTCCTGGCAGAAAAAGGCAAATTGGTCATATTTTTCTTCAGAATCCTGCTGGATGCTTGTCCTCTGCAGCAGCGACTGTGTAATCTTTCTTGACAAAGAAATCTGTGGCACTGTAGTGAGGACAACTTGTGAAAGTGTTTCCTGTAACCATCTTACACAGAATAGGTGATACAAAAAATATCGAATGTTTTTGTAGGAATGAGAGTTGTGTGGAAGAGGAGGATGCCAGAGTAGGTAATGCTGACTGGTGATGTTCTGGGAGGGGTGTGGGCTGTGGCTTCTCCGCTCACTGGGCTCACAGCAGTTGCTGTGCTTGTGACAGTGGAGGGTGCAGGGTTTGGGTGAATTTCCTGTCACAGAGCAGTGAAGACAGAGCAAAACTTCATTGAGCCTGGGGCTTAGAGCGAGCAGAAACAGAGGAGGTGCCAGTCAGTGTTTTCCTCATGACCAACAATCTAAGTAACTTCAGCACCTGGAGGATCTGTGTAACCACACAATCCACTTGTGGTTCACCACTGGGAGCTCCATAAATCCCACTCTATTTCCTGTGGCTGTCAGTTGCCCAGTGAGGGAAGAACAGGGGCAGGTGTGGGCACACACGTGTTCCTCCCCCTCTGAGCACCAGATTGTGCTCTCAGAACCCAAAATGAACCAATGTTCTCAATCCCACATGGAGGGGTCACTGAACGCTGGGCTGTGAGTGTGATGCTGCCAAAAGCAAGACCCCCCCCGCTCCGTGGAGACCCCAGGGAGGCAGGGTCCTGCCTTCTCTCTGGGACTCCGGATTGTGGGCATGGGGAATTCCATGCTGCTGCAGCAGGAACAAGCCATGTCCTGCAGTTAAATCTGCTTTGAATGGTCTGTTCTTTGTGGGAAATGGCTTCAGGAAGACTGTGTTGGGGTGGATGTGGGAGTGTTCAGCTCAAGAGGTGAATGGGTGGTGGGTCAGTGCTGCTGGAAAACTTAATTTTCTGTACACCAGGGAAGGTTTTCTCTGCTACTAATCATCACTTCTCCCCTCATGCTATGAGCAGAGATTGCTGTCAGAGCACTGCACTTTTCCCTGGACAAACACTTGTTCACCCTGCTGAATTCTATTTGCTAGCCATGGCTTTCCTCTCCCTTTCCAGTTGACTGCTTTGGATCCCCACAACCCCAAGAAGAAGCAGGACCTAGACAAACTTTATGATCTAAAAGCTAAAGCCCAACAGATTATGAACCAGTTTGGCACTTCTACCTTGATCAACCTCTCCAACTTCTCCTCAATTAAGCCAGAACCAGCCAGCACCCCCCCCCAGAGCTCCATGGCCAACAGCACCACTGTGGCAAAGATGCCAGGAACACCCTGTGGAGGAGGGCGGCTCAGTCCTGAAAGCAACCAGGTAATTCCATCCCTGACTTTGGGACAACAGAGATGATGCTCAGACATCACAAGCATCACAGACTTGCCTGTGGCTTCATTCGCCTTCACCATATATCACCAGCAGAAATATAATGTTTATTAAGTTGTCAGTTACTGAGTGAGCAAAACTTCCTCACAGAGTTCTGCTCTCCCAGGTGCTTCCTGGCTGGATGGGGTTTGGATGCGGGAGGTGTAGAGATTTTTCCAGTCTTAGGAAAGTGTATATTGGGGTGTGACAGGGGAAGTTACTTTTAAATGGGGTTTAGATGGGAGAAATATGGGGAGAAATGGGTGATGAAGATGCAGGTTGCCCAGAGAAGCTGTGGCTGCCCCATCCCTGAGAGTGTCCAAGGCCAGGTTGGATGGGGTTTGGAGCAGCCTGAGATAGTGGAAGGTGTCCCTGCCCATGGCAGGGGGTGGGATGACACAGACTTTAAGGTCCCTTCTAACTCAACCTGTCATGGAGCCTTTGATGCACATAAAACAAACTGCTGCCCAGGGAATGCCCTGGCATTGCTTCCCAGTGGCTTTGCTGGCACCAGGACTCTTTGGAAGTGTGCTAGACCCCAGCACAAAACAGCCACAGCAGTGAAGGAATGAGGAAGGGCAGGAATTTCCCATCCATGTCTGGTTGACCTGACCAGGCTGACAACTTCCATCCGTATCTTTTAAGACTCAGCATCCTGTTCTTCAGGATGTGTGACACAGATGTGTGGTTTCTGCTCCTGCCACGTCTGATTGCCCTGGAATGACCCAGCACTCCCATAACTCTGTTTTCCATGTGAAGCACTAAAGCTGATAAGTGCTAGAGCCATGGAAATACTTCCCTTGTGCCCTGAGCACAACTTTAATCACTGTTCAAATCAAGTGCTGATTGCACTTGCTGTCTGCATCTTAACAGTTGTAGTTTTGCCTTTCCACTCCTTGCCAACAGTATTTTAGTGCTGGAAACATTTATCCTTGCAGCTGCACTCCAGTTGTTGACCAGAGCAACCACTGGTGATTGAAAATTAGTCCTTAACGCCTGATATTTCTTATCTCTGCCATTCCTGAGCTGATAGACTGTCAACAGCGTGACTCGGCCCTGGGGGCAGGGGGGAGGAGGTGGTTGTAGCTGCACTCCATGGGCAGCCTCTTAGCTGGAGCAGGGCAGTAAATCCTTCTCTCCTCCCACACGCTCAGGTTTTAACCAAGAAGAAATTGCAGGACCTAGTGCGTGAGGTGGATCCGAACGAGCAGCTGGATGAAGATGTGGAAGAAGTAGGTTCCAACCCGTGGAAGGGACTGCAGAAAGAGTTAATTTGGGATTTGTCACAGATCAGTGGCCCTTTGTCCAAGGAGAGAGCATTGGTTCGTTTAACACTTGTTTTCCCGTGCAGCCTTCAGCCATCCCTGTTTTTGTGCATCCCAGTCCCAAAAAGGCTTTTAAAACAGCAATTGCTGTTTTAAAACACCTATGAAATCCACTCCTTTGAGTGGAATTTTGGACACCACAATATAAGAAAGATCTAGAACTATTACAGGGCACTCAAAGGAGGCTGAAGGTGGGGAAGGATCAGGAGGGACAACAAGAGGAGTGGCTGAGGGCACTTCATGTGTTCAGCTGGAGCAGAGTAGACTGAGGGCAGAGCTCAGTGGGGGCTGCAGCTTCTCCTGAGAGGTAGCACCGATCTCTGTTCTCTGTGACCAAGAACAAGACCCAGGGAATGGCTGGAGATCAGGGTAAGGTTCTTCTCCCGGAGGGTGATTGGGCGGTGAACAGGCTCCCCAGGCAATGCCAGCTCCCCAGGCATCCAGACTCACGGAGCATTTGGAGAACACTCTCAGGCACGGGGTGAGGATTGCTGGGGTGTCCTGTGTAGGGCCCAGAGTTGGTCTGGATGATCCTTCAAATTCAGGACATTCTGTAATTCTAAATACCAGCTTCTGAGAGCTTGTTTTCATCTTCTCACGTAATTTCAACTGCTCAGTGCTGACCAGACTGGTTGTTGCCCTTGTTCCACCACAGATGCTGCTACAGATTGCTGATGACTTCATTGAGAGTGTGGTGACAGCTGCCTGCCAGCTTGCGCGGCATCGCAAGTCCAACACCCTGGAAGTGAAAGATGTCCAGTTGCACCTCGGTGAGTGACTTTTATCTGTTTCTTTCCCCTCTAGCCCCAGATCTCAGCTCCTCCTGGAGTCAGGGCACAGCTGCAGTGCTGTGGTGGAAACCTGTGAGTAGATAATGCATCCCTGCCCATGGCAAAGGGCTGGAACTGGATGAGCTTTAATGTCTCTTCCAACTGAAACCATTCTGTGAATTGCAGAGCGCCAGTGGAACATGTGGATCCCAGGCTTTGGTTCTGAAGAAATCAGGCCCTACAAAAAAGCCTGCACTACAGAAGCTCACAAACAGGTAAGAAGCCCTCACAAGACCAGGAATCACAAGGAAGGCTGATATGGGGATGGTGGTCATGGCCTCCTGGCACTGTGAATTTGTGTCCTCTTCCAAGTGTTTCAGACTGGAAATGACTTCCAGAGTCTCCTGACCTGTTTGTGCGGGGGGTTGAGGTTGTTGTGTCTTCTCAGCTATGTTGCCTTTGCTCAGAGAGAAGCAGCAGCTCTTGGTGTTTGGGAGGGTTAAAACCCTGAGCTGCACACAAGCACTTCTCAACTGCCCCTGGCAACTCCATCTCTATGCAAAGGGACTGAAAACACCCTTAATTTTGCTTTAAAACTGCATTGGGCCATTGCTTTTTAAGCCATCGTCAGAGCCTAGAAGGAGCTGCCCTGCAGTGGGTTCACGAGTGATGCTGCAGCTCCCACTGGGCAGAGAGAAGGACCTTGAGGTGGGCTTTGATTTCACAGCCCCAGGGTGCCAAGTGGAGTAGCACACACACTCCCTTCTCTGACTTCAGCCTGGGACCCTATTAAGATTCAAATAGACCTGAAAGACCTGTGTGGGAAACAAGTCAGGCAGCGTCCTGGAGCACCTGGGATGCCTTGTTCCTGCTGTGGGTGGTTGTGCAGTCACCTGCTCTGAGCTGCTTCTCATGGAAAACCCTCTCTTGTTGCAGAGAATGGCACTGATCCGCAAAACTACCAAGAAATAGCTCCTGAGCAGAGGCAGAGACACCAGGACACCTGTCTCTCCACTGAAGCCTCCATGATGTCACCTGTAGGATACTTTTTTAATGCTTTACAGAAAAGCATCTATTTTTTATTAATGGTGCAGCAATATCTTGACTTGATGAGGAGACCTGCCAAAAACATTCTATGCCCTGTTCTTCGATCCTCCTCAGAGTGCGACATATCTCAAACAGAGACTTTTATTTGTGACTTGAAAGTGGTTTATCGTACAAGTGATTATCCAAGGGACAGAGCATTTGATCATGTGTGGGACAGTATTAGAAGCATCTGTAGAGGTTTTTGTTTCCTCCTTCCTGCCCGTATCTGGTCCAGTACTTTGTAATGTCAGTGTTTATATAAATACTTGCGTTTGTTTTTCATGAATAAAGAAATTATTCTAAGCTGCTGGCATAGGCTTGTGCTCTTTAGGCAGCGTTGCACAGGGATGGCAGGGGCCCTGTCACCTCAGCTCTGTGTGTGGTGCTGCTCTGTGAGAGATCTGAGAGCAGAAATATGGAATATTCTGAGCTGGAAAAGATCCCCAAGGATTATTGAGTCCAGCTCCTGGCCTGCCCAGGACACCTCACGAATCCCACCCTATGCCTGAGAGCATTGTCCAATGCTCTCTGGAGCTGTGGCAGCTGTGCATTGCCAAGCACCCTCTGGGGTAAGAACTGTTTCCTAATATGCAATTATTTCAATTGCAATTGCAGTTATCAAATTACACAGCTTCAGCTGTTTCCTGGGTCCTGTCCCTAGTCACTGGAAGCAGAGATCAGAGGTGTCCCTTGGGAGGAGCCGCAGACACTGGTGAGTCTCATGTTTCCTCCAGGGTGAGCAAACCAAGTGCCTTCAGCTGCTCTTCCAGAGGTTTCCCCTCCAGACCCTTCTAGATCACAAGGATTTGGCCAGTCCCTCACTTGCCACTCAAGGATGGCCAGGTCACTTCCCTCCTGACCTCCAGCTCAGAGTGAGTCCCTTCCCAATTGTTGGGATATTTGGACTGTTGGGAGGGGGATGTTGTGACATGATGTTCCTGAAGTCAAGGTCCCCTGGTTCTGTCTGTGCCTGGACATTAAAAAGGCCACATGCCCCTGCCTGTTCCTGCTGTTCTGCTCAGGGAAGCTCCAGGGGCTGTTATGGGGATGAGGGAGTTGACAGCACTGCAAATGCCCCTCCATGACAGGAAGGCTCCTGCAGCCCTAGGCAGAGCTGGGCTTATCCTCCCTGTCCAGCTTTCTGGAGGCTCCTGGTACCTGTAGGGGAAACGAGGGTGCGTGAAGTGATTCTAGGACCATCCCAGGCTCACTCCTCATGTCACTGTGGGATGAGGAGCCTGGTGAGCTCCTTTCTGCAGCCTTGTATGGGGGGTTTTTTTGCAAATTACACTGTATGAAGATCAATCTAAAAGGGAAAGCAGGCATTTCTTCAGACTGGTATGTCATTCTTTTTCGTTTGGGCTCAACTAGGCATGTACTCAGCCAGAATGGCAGATACATTATCTGAGTTCCATGATAAATTTGTCACTTTTAATTCTATTTGGGAAGACTTAAAGAATTCAGGGCTTTATGATTAGGATCTCAGTCAGTACAAGAGAGAATAGGAGAAAGGGTGACATTGACTTCTGCAGGCCTGTGAAGTCTCACTGGAGGACTTCACCCTTCCAACACGCTTCCTCTTTCCCAGGAAAACACAGGCAGGCAGAGGGTGACCAGAGGTATTTAATGTGGCCATGCCACTCCTGCCTGTGCCTGGCTGCTCCATATCCACTTCCCCTCTTGAGCCCAGCGTGTGCCTGCCTTGCCAGTGTCCCCAGCTCTAGCACGAGCATTTCTTCTGCTTCTCCTTCTCCAGTGCCTGAGCCTTGGGCAGCACTGGCAGTGGGACGCTGCTCTTCACCCCGTTCCATGCCTCGGTGGCCACCAACTGCCCCGTCTGCAGTGCTTGATAAATGGCCACTGTCAGCATCTGGAAAGCCTGGACCACATTGGAAGCATCTTTGGCTGAGGTCTCCACGTACTGGACACCCAGTGAGGCCGCCAACTTTTCCGCCTCTCTCTGGCCCACCCGGCGCTGCCCAGACAGGTCACTCTTGTGTCCCACCAGCAGGAAGACCATACGGAAAGGCTGGATTGTGTCAGTCACCTCCCGGTGCCATCGCCGGATGCTCTCAAAGGACGCGCGGTTAGTGAGGTCGAAAAGCAGCATCCCCCCAGCCGAGTTGCGGTAGTAGGAGCGAGTCACGGACCTGGGGTGCCAAGAGCAGGGAGTGTGAGTGGCCAACCCTGTGCCACCTCAGACAGCATGTTCCCTGCCTGCAGAGTGGTCCTGGCTAGGACCTGCTCCTGCAAGCAGCACCTTGTGTTCAAACCACCATGAATGAGAATCAGCCTTTTGCTGTGTAAGAGTTCCAGAGTTTCTGCTCAACCACCAAAGCTCATCTGTCTCCTGCAGTCACAGCCCCCAAGTGCCCCTGTGTCTGCAGCCATGTCCACAGGGCTCCACCATCCCTGCTGTCGCGGTCCTGGAACTCTTCTGTCCCTGCTGCCATGTCCCCAGTACTTTCCCATCTCTGCTGCAACCGTCCTCTCTCATTCCTGCAAACAACCCTCCCATTCCTGCAAACCCAGATTTTCCACTCTCCCATCCCCTGTAGCCACATCTCCCAAGCTTTCTTGTCCCCAGGAGCTGCCTGGCTGGTGGAGACAGCCCCACAGTGAGGTGTGAAGGTTCCTAGCAGCTGAGCTGAGGAAGATGTTTCACCCAGCACCCAGTAGGCTCCCAGCTGTTCCCCAGCCCCTCTGCACCTAGTGTGGCAGGGGGGTTCTTGGGGCAGTACTGTATCCCCAAGCTGGAGCAAGGACTTACAAGGCAGTCCCAAGGGCTCCTTTCCCTTAGCTTTGGCTTTTGGCATGGTGTTTCCTCACACAAAGGGACAAGTGGGAACACAGCCACACCAAGGACCTCCTTGGGCTTGTAATCACACTCCACCCCAAATCTGGAGGGGGACATCCACCTTCACCACCCCATGGACCCACCTGAATCTCTCCTGCCCGGCTGTGTCCCAGAACTGCAGCTTCACTTGCAGCCCTGGCTCCAGCTCCACGAATTGGACGTAGAAGTCCACCCCCACTGTCTGGTTGACAGTGTCTAGGAAGACACCTTCGGTGTAGCACTGCAGCAGGGAAGATTTCCCCACTGTTGAGTCCCCCAGCATGATCACCCGGAACTGGTACTGCCACCGTGGCTCCATCTGTGCCTCTGCTGGCTGCCAGGACCTGCCACCCCCGCACCGGGAGCGTGTTCAGGCAGGCAGAGAGCTCCTCCACCCAGGAGGCGTTCCCAGCACCACTGGTGCTGCATGGCCCCTTTGGAGTCCCTTTGTCCCCTTTATTTTGGCTCCATCCAGCTGGAAGAACTCAGGGGTGCTTGCTTCCATTTTCCCATGGACAGGACACCCTGAAAAGTGTCTCAGACAAGGGGAGCTGTTGTCCCACCAGCAATGCCCCCCAAAGCAGAGGATCCCCCATGCCATGGTATGAGTGCTGTGCCTCTGTCTGGGATGCAGAGCTTGGCACAGCCTTTATTTAGTGTGGAAAAGCCTCAGGTTTATTAAAAACACTCCTACAGCAGAGTATTATTTTTTCAGAGCCCCCAAATTAAGGTTTGAAATAATCCCAAGCTCAGGTGGAAGACCCAACCTCATAATCTGGGGCTGCAGGTGCTGCGTGGAGAGAGAAGCATCCTCACGAGTTGGGGTCCCACATCCCCCTGTCCCCATCAGCACTGGCAGTGCTCCTGGGGCTCTCTCCCTGCTGGGGGCTGGTGGCGACTCTGACTGGGGATGAGCCTGATGCCATCACATTCCTGGTGTGGGGCAAGGATCCCCTGGCCCAGTACCTGCTGGATACCCCCAGCCAGTGTCTGGAAGGCCAACTCCACGTTGATGTTGCTGCAGGCCGAGGTCTCCACAAAGGCCATGCCCAGGGTGGTGGCGAGGTGTCCGGCTTCCTCTGCTGACACGGCTCGCTCGGCCACCAGGTCACACTTGTGTCCCACCAGGACAAAGACAGGCAGCTGGTCCCCTGCAGCCTCACGATACCACTCAGAGACATGCTCGAAAGATGCTCGATTGGTGAGGTCGAAGACTAGCAGCACCCCTACTGCACTCCGGTAGAAGGACCTGGTGATGGATCTGGGTATACCCAGCAGGGTTTCAATGGGTACTGGGAAGCTCTCACACTGACAACCCTAGGACGGGGCTTGGGAGATTTTTGGGTGATAGATCAGACCTCGGGAGTGGGAACAGGAGACCTGTCTTGGCCATTTACAGCCCTTTTTTCTGTTCAGCATCCCTCCCCTGAGACTGAGGGGGCTCCAGAGGAGACCTGTAGGGTTTTCAGGGACTCTGTGGTACCATTATCCCCCCAACAGCCCCCGGGTGTAGTGGGGATAGGGCAGCACTGGACAGAAACAGGGCACCACCAGGACGAACCTTGGGGTTCCCAAAAGGTTCCCAGGGATGGGGAGGGCCTGGGAGCCCAGCTCCAGCCACATCACTTTGCTCTTCAGCTCTTCGTGCCCCATTTGAGCCTCTCTTACACTCCCAGGTGCTCCTGGGAGTTGATTGGCCTGATGTAATCAGGAAAGAAACCACCCTGCCCCAACCCACCAGCACACCTCAACCAGCACCCGGCCCCTGAACAGCTCCAGTGTCACTGCAAGCTCAACACAAGGTGTCACTGGCCCCTAAAGCATCACCATCCCCGAGAGCTATCGCTGCCTGTCTGTGCACACCTGGCCGGGGATTTACAAACACCCCAGGCTGGGAGGATGACTCAGTGGGGTGCTGGGGTCCACATACCCACCTCACCTGAACCTCTCCTGGCCAGCCGTATCCCAGAGCTGCAGCTTGGCCTTGACGGTGGGCGACATCAGGATAGTCCGGCTGTAGAACTCGACCCCGATGGTTGGGCCAGGGGCGGCTACCCCACCAGGGCCCCCACTCGGCCTGTCAGCGAAGCAGCGCAGCAGCGAGGACTTGCCCACGGCCGCGTCCCCTAGCACGATGATGCGGAACTGGAAGTGTCCCTCAGGGTCGAGATCCTGGTGGGGATCTGTCACTGTCTCCATGGCTGAGCTGGCTGGATCCTGACCCACTGCATTCCTGCTGAGCTAGCAGCAACAGGACAGGTCTCCACCCTTGTCCCCACCCCACCTGGGGACAGGGATGGCTCTGGCCCCGAAGTCACCTGGGCAGGCAAACAAACTGTCCCAGGGAGAACTGTCTCAGCTGCCAGCTCAGTCCTCATCCTTCCCGGTAACACTGAGGAAAGAGGGTTACGTCTTCCCAGGTTTACATACCAAAAAAAAAAAAAAAAAGTTTCGAGCTGCTGCATGGTTATAACCACCTAGGAAAAGCACTGAAATAAGTGATTTTTTAAATTCCCCTGTTTTTAAAACTATTTTTTTCCCATTTGCCTGCTTCCCAACCACCAAACTCCAAAACACACACCCTAGTAACAGCCCAACATTTCAAACTTCAGCAGCAACACAAGTTCACACTAATCATTTCCTTGCACATTCTAGCATTTAGTCTTTGTTGCTGCCAGGATGCTGTTTAGTGTTGCCACACACCAGCTCTCTCTGCTGCCTAGCTTTGGTGACAACAGGGACAGCCAGGCAGTGAGTGCACACTCACTGGTGTTCCCCAGAAGACAGGATTCTGGAAGAGCTGGGAGACACTCCACAGGGAAGGGGCTCTCAAGACCTGCCAGTAAGAGACCAGAGGGGTCAGAGGCACCAGCTCAATATTCCAGGACAAAGCACTCTTGGCACCCACATTACCTCAGGTGCAGGGACTTCGCCACTGTCCAGCCACCCAGAGACAGAAGTAAGAGAGCAGCTCCAACTGAGAGACTGTGGCCCCCCACCACCCATTTTTCTCTATGGTGGGAAAACAGGCAACCGGAATCACCAAGGCTTCAGCTGAGGGTGTTGGAGCACCCCAAGGTTGCAGGAGCTGCTCTAGCACCACCATGAAGGGCCAGGTGCTTCTGCACTCCACAGACCTCTGCTGAGTGCTGGGGGGAGTCACACCCCACCGTGCAGCAAGCAGAGACTCACCTCTGAGCACAGGTGAGCTCCACTGGAAGGGGATGTCAGTGTTGTCACAGTACAGCTGGCTTGGGCTGGCCAAGGTAAATCTGACCATAACACAAATCCAATTCAGCTAGCCTAGTTCATGTCTGAACATGTCCTGGGATAAATTATAGGGGACCCTCAGCCAGCCCCATCCAAGCTGAGAAGAGAGCACACAAATGGCCAGGAAGCTGGGCAGGGAGAGACGTATCAGCCAAGGCCATCTAGCCCAGGAAATTTTAATTGAGTATTTAAGTGAGTTCTGAATAATAAATTGTTTGTCTCATGAGCACCTGGAGCATGAGTCGTGGGTTTCTGTCTCCCCACCCACGACCTGCACCTTACAAGGGGATGCTCAGGCTCCCTGGCTCAGAGCCAACCCAGCCTCACCCCATCCCAATGCAACTCAAAACACAGGAGACACCACAAGGATTTGAAGTAATTGCATTTATTCCAACTTGTATCACACACAGAGAATATGCTAAGCTGGAAGGAACTCACAGGGATCCCCAAGTCCAGCTTTTAAGTGAATGGCCTGTACAGGAATCAAACCCACCACCTTGGCATTACTGGCTCCCTGCTCTAACCAAGTGTTTGACATGCAGACCCCCTCCTGAGAAAACTCCATGGAACAGACTGTTCTTCCATGTGGAGCATCTGATCTGGAGCTTGGGCAACACTTGAAGCCAAACCAATTCCATCTCCCTCCACGGCGGGTGAGTGGAGCCCAGAAATTGGGGTGATCCCACTCGGTGGAGCTCAATGCTTGGGAAGGAGCCAGGATCTGGCTCTGCAGAGCTCCCACTTCTGGAGGAGAGAGCTGGGAAAAAACAGTCTGACACTGCAGCACCAAGTCCCTCAAGGATGGCTCACCCTGTGCTTAGGCCTGAAAAAAGGGATAAAACATAATCCAGCTGAGTGATAAGCAGTTGGGCTCAGCGCTGTGTCAAGATTCCATTCACATTCCAGAATTTCTGGTTTTTCCCTACCCACTCGTGCCTGGCCTCAGCCCCATATCCGCAGGACTCATTCAACAGTCTCCAGACTCAGGAATCATCATGGACCAGGCTGCACTGCCACTGATTTCACTCACACCTTGCATCACAGATCACAACTCTGGTTAATTAAAAGCCTCTGAAACGAGGTTGATAATTCCCACCTGCACAGTTCCAGGTGAAAAACTGGCCACATCCAGCACAGGCAGTCAGCTTGAACTGGACCCTGTCCTTCAGACCCCATTCCAGATCATGAAATCCCAGAATGGTTTGGGTTAGAAGGCACCTTAAAAGCTCCACCCTGTTCATGCCATGGGCAGGGACACCTTCCACCAGACCAGGATGGCCTAAGCCACATCCAGCCTGGCCCTGGATACTTCAGGGATGAGGCAGCCACAGCTTCTCTGGGTAACCAGGGCTTCCTCATCCTCACAGCCAAGAGTTTCCTCCCAGTATCTAGTTTAAACTTACTGTTCCCTATGGGACACTCACATGCTCCACACAGCAACTCAGGTCCTGTGGGAAGCAAGCTGAAGCCCTTGGGACAGGGCTAACAAGTTCTCACCCTTTTCCACAGATTAACTGCTAAAAAAACAGAGAGAGAGAGTTTAGTGCCTGAAGCTGACGGGTCACTGTAAATCCATGGCTCAGATACTCCCAACAAATCCCAACCCTCGGATTCTCACAGCACCTCTGCCCCCTGTGCCCAGTGTTTATCCCTTCTCCTGACCAGGACTTTCCTTCCCAACCAGACTTCCCAAAACAGTAAGGCCGACACAATCTGTCTTCCCAGTGGCCCCTCTCAGCATATGACACACCTGCAGAGAGCCCAAGACCAGCATGAATTTTACTCTTCCTCCTTTTTCGACCACAAGATCGGTATTCAGATCTAATGGGAAAGGGATTTGGAGGGATGTGCTGTGGAGATCCAACAAGGGTACTACCTTCTCACCTGGGTTTATCCATCAGATGGGTGAGCTCTGGAACACCCAGGAGCCCTGGAAGACATTGTAACATACCCCCAACATCAGCAGTGGGCTGCAGACTCTTGTAGACTCATTCTACCCCAAAACCACATGCAAAGAACAGCCCAATTCCCAAAAATGTATTGGAGGGGTGAGTGACAGTCATGGACAAAAGAGGCCCAGCAGTCAAAGACCTTCCCATTGCTCTGGCATGTTGCTGGAGACCTGCAGCTACTGCGTGGAGCCACAGCTCTTGGATAAACATGCAGGTAAACATGGAGCTTAAACGGTGAAGTCTATAACAGAGCAGTCAACTGGCTCTGGATCAGGGATGATTCCCAGTTCTGCCTCTAGGGAGCCCCTGAGAGAGGAATTGCCCTTATCTCACCCATACGTGTTCCAGACGGAGCAAGAACGAAGGGAGTCTGCAGGGCCCAGCCCCAAGAACAAGCCCTGAGGATGCACAGCCTTGGGACAGCACATGCTGGCACTGTCTGATAGCAGAGGGGCAGGAAATGCTGCTGGTTCTTACTGTGGCCCAGGGAAGCCACAAAATCAACCAAATGCTCAGCACAATGGAGGACTCCAGAACCCGGACCACCCATCTTACCTGACCAAAGCTGAGGCCATCACGAGCCATCCCATGCCCTGGGATCACCTTCCATGCCAGGATGCTGCTGGGAAAGAAGAGTCTTGAGGTTTAAGTAAATTACAAGAATAATAAGTTAAAACAAAACTACAGAAAGACGGGATACACCCCTCCCTCCAACCGGTGCATCAATTTAGACCCCAGGGGCACGGATTTGCGGCAGCTGCCTACTTCCAGCACCAGTAACCCCCTAACCCATGTCGGGCCGTGTACTTTCCCGAAATGTTGCCGAACAGTTACAAAAGCTCCAACTGAGCGGCGACCGTCGAGGAAAGTCCCTTTGCTCTCGGCTCCTTTTTGACTGCATCTACCATAGCACCGACAGACACAGCTTCGATAGGGCCGGGCGGGTCCGGGGGGCTCTTCTTCCCGCAGCTGCCTGTCCTGGGACAGGGGATTAGTTCAGCCTCGGGGGTCCCCCACTCACCTGGGGCCGGCCCCAGCCTGAAGAGGAAGGCGGGGGTAAGGTCGCGCTGCCCTTCGCAGCCTTCGGAGCGCACCGAAGCGCTGCCGCCGGGAGCGATGCCCACGAGGCTTCGATGCGGCGGGAGAGCCCCAGCGAAGGAGGATGGCAGTGGATGGCAGTGGATGGCCCCTGATGATGGCCCCTGATGAAGGCCGCGCAGACCACCCCACTCGCCGCCATAGCCGAAAGAGGAGGAAGTTCCTCCGTGGCCATTTTTTATACCGCGGCAGTGTGGGCTCCGATTGGCTGCTGGTGCCGGGCCCTCCCGCGGAGGGTTCTGGGAGTTGTAGTTCGCACTGCCCACAGCCCTCCCCGTCCTTCCTGCCTTCCCCCTTCCAGCCGCCCACTCCCCCCCGTCCCAAAGGATAAAGGAGGCCCCCGAACAACCTGCTCTAGTAGCAAGTGTTCTTGCCCATGGCAGCAGGTAGAATGAGATGAGCTTTGAGTCCCCTGCCAAGCCCAACTATTTCATGATCCCATGATTCACAACCCCTACTAGCACTGGGAGCAGCTGCACACCCCCACCCCATCTAAATGACTCTCCAGTTCAGGTGGGACAAATACAGTTTCTCTCTCCTTCCGCATGCAAGGTCCACACCAGGGGTTACTCTCTGAAAAACTGAAGCCAGTAGCTATGTTTCCCCTATTCCTTCCTCCCTTTTGGAACGGGGGGGAGCACTCCACCCTCGGGGAATAGAAGGAAAGGATCTTGGAAACAGAAGTCTGTTTGCCAACACAGTACCTCTGTAAGGCTCCTGGGTCATGATTTATAATCCGTGGAAAGGATTTAAAATGGGTGCACCTGCCAACGGGCTGGAAAGGAGTGCTGGAACAGCTGCTGGTGCTGATTCTGAAGGCACACCCATCGTGGGAAATCAGCCGGAAAAGCCTGAGACTGCTTCCTGCCCAAGCCCTGGAGAAAGGGCAAAAAGGATGGTCATGTTTTAATCTGTTCTGAGCAAGTGAACAGATGAGAAAATTCCCAGCGTTCAGTAATGGTCTTTTGAGCTGGTAAATTCCTCCAAACATGGTAGATCAGCAATAAAATAAACCCTCAGCCGTTTAAGGCCAAGTCTGGGAATAAGCCTCAAACTTTGTGTGGCCAAACCCTCCCCAAGACAACTCTTGCCAAAGCTGTCAGGTACCAGGTACAAGCAACTACTCCCATTTTCCTCCTCTGTGGATCTCACAGCAGCTCTGCCAAGTCACGAGGCAATCCCTGGAGTCTCCTTGGCACATACAACATGAGCCTAGAAATCATGTAAAATCTTAGGGCAGGGCAGAATCTGGGAGATTACTGTAGGAAAAAAAGCCAACAACCTTCCCCAAAAATTCAAACCTTGGTGAACATTGCTTGGAAACAGATTCTTCCAAATGCTGAACTGGGAGAATCCATGAAACTGGGAGCAGCAATGAAAAGCACTGCATGCCCAGCAGACCTCAGACTGACATGACAAGACGGATGCAGATCCAAGAGGGGCAGAGAAAACCCCACTGCATGTCCATGGTCAGTGAAGCCCGGATCAAACCCCCTGGGAATCTTTCACCAGCCTCTTCCACAGCACAAGACAGGGAGCATATGCTGGAAGAGGCTGCAGTTCCCAGCACCTGACAATGGGAGCAGAAAATACACCTGTCTTGTACAGACAAGACAGTACAGGGATCTGAAAACTATCAGTAAGGAAAAGCAGGTGTGCATTACTGATCCAGGTGTTGTGCCTGTGGCTCCCTGGGACACCTCAAGGGGACAAGGCAAGTCCTAGCCATCATCAGCTCTCAATCTCTGTCAACTGTGTTATCCAACATTGCTTTTTCCCTGGAAATTTTACAGCAGAGCAGTATGATCTTTGAATTATAGAATCATGGGACATCCTGATTTGGAAGGGGCCCACAAGGATCATAAAGTCCAACAGTCCTGCACAGAACACCCCAAGAATCCCACCACATGCCTGGGAAAAATGAGTATGTGCCGAGCAGGACCCCAAGCTGCTTCCTAAAAAAATGTACTTGGCAAAGCCATTTTGACTTGGAATAACTTCTAAGGAAGAAAAAAAGGAGATATTTTCTGAAGAAATGCTCTAACCAGGAGAAGAGGGAAAGTGAGCTCTGTAATTGACATTTCCTGAAGCAGCTCTGTCAGTTTCTGCTACTGCATTTTAAATTCATACCATCCTGCCACAGAATTAGTTTCATGGTTAAGCAAATCCCAGGTTAAATCCAGAAATGGGTTTATCCAGTATGTTCACAAGATCACTGGGAGAAGGCTGGAAGGTAAAAATTCTTCTCAGATCTTGTTTAGCAAAAGCTGAAGATTAACAAGCCAGTAATGAGAAACCAAGTACAGGAAGATTAGAGTCAAATATTTATCTCTGTTCTCAAAAGGGATTCAGAGAAATTCCCAAGGGTGTTGTGTATGTCTCAGTGTGTGGGATATGAATCCGTCTCCAGAAACTGATCCAAGTAACTGGAATTTTCTCTAGTCAGACTCACACGGGAAAAAAAAAAAAAATTACCTTCAGCCCCTTTCAGCCCTCTTATCCATACATTTGCTGAAGAAATGCTTCCAGACTCCTCATCTATTTGGAAGCGGGTCAGGATTGCCCCCAGGCCACCCCAATGTGCATTGTCAAGCTTTTAATTAAACACAGGCTAATGGCAAGGGACCACCCCGCAGCCTGGGAGCTCAGCCTTCGGAAATCACCACTATGTGCCTGAGAACGCCCATGTACCTCCACCTCTGCTGAACATACCCAGTCAGTGTAACTCAAAATGGGAATCGGAGTCCCTACAATTTCATCTAAATTGGATGACCGCATATTCAATAAAGAAGACAATAAGAGCGTTTGAGTTGTTTTTGGAATTGCTATAAACCCTGCCTGCTTAAAGGCAGAGTGCTTCATGATCTCTGTTGCTGATATAAATACAATTTTCAGGAATTACACAATCCCAGGGAGCTGTGATATCATCTGCCTTGGACTTCTTGCCTTTAGCATGTAGACATAAAAGCAGAACTTACCTTACTACGTGGACTCCTTGTCTTTCATCCTCTGTGACACTAAATGGTAATTAATCTGGGACTTTCCTATAGCCACCCAGGAGAAACAAAATCCCACACTCTGTTTAACTGGGATTCCAAAAGGCAAACCCTACAAATCCCAGGAGGTGGCTGTCTTGTAGCTTCATATAAAAGTCTCTCCTGTGCTTCACACACTGCAGTAATGGCTGGGAGCTGAAAATGAACATTAAGATGAGTAAGTATTATAAAAAAAAAAACCCAAAAAACAATGCAGAGATTTAACAGCTCCACGGACTCTTGGTTGAGGTTCTCCCAAACAACCCCAAAAGCCTGGCTCATACCTCCAGGGAATGAGGTCCAGAGCCTCGCATCAGCCTCTCTCCTGAAACAAAAGTGGAGCTATTTTAAGCTCTGGAGCACCAGTAAACAGGAGTCAGCAGGTCATCTCTGCTGGCCTCTGCAATTCCAAATTATTCCTCACAAGGGTCTGTATGTGCTCAGCTCTCCCAGAAATTAGGGGTTAGGATGGGTTGGATTAGTATTTACCATTTTTCTTTCCAGCACAAAACAAAAGCAGAGAGCAAAAAAAAAGGATTTTCCCGCAGGGTTGCTGTCTGATCCCTAATAAACTGCTCTTCGCTCCTCTAGAGACAGACCTGTATGGAGATAGTTTATCCAGGCCTTAGGGAATACTCCACAGACAACAACGCTGGGCAGATGAGAACAGCAGAATAAATTCATATTGATGAATAAGCGTGGCTTTACCCCCGGGAGCAAACTGGGATGGCCACATTGTAAAAACTAAAATTTTTACTAGGGGGTAGGAAAAGGCAGCTCCAAAAGAGAAGGGCAGGCACACGGGGTAACATAGTAACAGAATGATCTAGAAAGTGTTTTAAATGCCCTTCTTTACATCACTTCTGCAATGCCACTCTGCTGAACTTCCCAAGGAGAGGGGGTGGGCTGAGCTGAGAGGCCACAACAGAGGATATAAAGCTCTGCTCTCTTCCACTTCTGCTGCTTCTGAAACTCCTGGCATGCACAGGGAACATTCCCTTCCTTACATTCAGAGCAGCTGAAGGTGAGACAGCAGCACACTCAGGGGCACAGCACAAGGAAAATACACAGTAGATAAGAACGCAGGAGTCCAGCAGTCCTCTAGCTCCGTTTGTTAGGAATAACATAACTCCAGTCACATCACCATTCCCCTCATATACCACTTCCAGTCGATAAAAAAGACCACAGACAGACAAATAGGTCATAATTATGGACACAAACAAAGGTGTAATAGAAGTAGCTTTATCGAAGTATTTAAATTTTGTGGCAAATCTCTGCATCAACATGGGCAGGGAGGCAACGAAATGCTCTGCAGTAGCAATTTCAGTTACCAAACTATTCCTTGGATAGACATTTATTACAGGTAGTTTCTCTGTTCCTATTTCCCCAAAAGTTTAAGGCACAAAAGCCTGAATAAGGGCTTATAACATGTATGTAAGTGCTATTATTTTCGCTTTCACCTCTAATGCAACATATCAGCTTAAATATATTGCTTGTCCATCCAGCTTATACAACATCCAGTAGAAAACCACTTTCCAAGTTAACAACCATTTGTTGCACAATACAGCAGTGCAATTTCTCTGACCCGTTTTTGCTGCAAGAGCTTCAGTTTCACTCTGACTGGACAGTGGAAGACACTACAAAATCTCAACATCTCAATGAGATCATCAAGGTGTGTCCACAATAAAAAAGAAATAAAGGCATGATACACAAAATAGCATTTAAATATGGCTGCTGGAAAAAGTGTTTTAAGCTGCTGGTTGATGGGGAATCATTTCCTCATACACGGTGGAGAAGCAGGCCAGGTGTGCAAGAGATCACCAGGTAAAAGGCATCAATCTGTAGCTTTGTAACACTCCTTTCTGTCTTTGCTCTCCAAAGTGCTCTTTGGGTTGACTGCTTAAGAACATCAAACTTGCAAGCTCAAGATCACAGCTAAAGTTAACCACAACATAAGATTTCATCCCATGCTCAAGTTACAGCAACTCTACTCAGTCACTGGAAAGATTTTGAGACATTTTAGTGGTGTCCAACATGGATCTTTTTTGAAATAACACATTCATGAGCGTTGGGTTAAATGACTTAAGACAGTTGAATAGGCAGCAAAACAGAAAGATGGGCAGGAACCAAAATGCAAAGTGTAATTTTACTTAAAAGACCAACTCTTTTATTGTTTGATGGAGTCTCTCCCCTGTGTCATCTTGTTGAAAGTTTATAAATTACAATTTCCAGTAAGTATTAAGAGTTCATTTCAAGACAAAGGGAATAAAACTGTCGCAGCTCTAATTTTCACCATGAATAAAGGTTACCGTGATGTTCCTACAATACTTATTCTCTACAGGAAAGGCCACAGTCCTCCTGTACTCCGAGTACCAGACCTGGGTGGGGAAAGGGCCACCCCTCACTATTGCAGGATCCAGGGGCAGTGTAACAGTCCAGAGCACACTGGCAGGATGTCTCAGACACAATGCCTCAGCAACGAGGCTATAACACGGCTGGGATCTCTGATGAGACAGTGTCCAAAGGCTGCCAATGACAGTCCATCAAGGCATCGTAGAGCTCTTCGCTCTGTTCCATAAACTGCTTGTTTGCTTCATGGACATCTAACTGAGGCGTAGGATCTACAGGAGGAAAGACAGACAAATAGGTCGCACATCAAAGGTGCTCAGGAAAAACCCTCCCTGTAAACAAGTTGGTATATAAAAACAAACACGGGGGGGAGTCTCAATATCTCCAGGGCAGATGTCAGAGGATAGTGCCAGACTGTTCAGTGGTGTCCACTGACATTACAAGAAGCAACCACCTCAACATGAACAAGAAGTTGTTTTCATGGAGCACTGGAAGAGCTGCCCCAGGGAGGATGTGAAGTCTCCCTCTCTGGAGACATTCCAAACCCACCTGTATGTGTTCCTGTGTCCCATACTATAGGTAAGGCTGCATTAGCAGGGGATTGGACTGGATGATTTCCAGAGGTCCTTCCAACCCCAAGTATTCTGTGATTCACCAAACATTCCCAGCACTTGCCCAATCACAAACCTAACCAGATCAGCCCTACTCAATCTCTCTGCTATGTGTTAAGGAATAACTACATTCAAGCACATCCCTTTTTACAGTGGTGATTGCCCCACAGTAGAGCCAGTGGAGGGAACGCACACCTGCACCTCACAGCCCAGCACAGCCACCTGCACTGCCAGAAGGAGTTTGGCCTGATGGAAAGGGCAGGAGCAGAGGCAGAGGCACCCATTCCCCTCTGCTCCCTCCACTGTGAGCTCACAAATGATGGACAGACAGATGGATGGGAGTACCCTGTGCTGCTGCAAGCAGTCACCAGAGCCTGTCTACCAAAGCCTCCAGCAGCTCAAAGTGGGAGCCACAGTTAGGAATGAACGCAGTGCTAGTGGCACTACAGCATTACGTATGAGCATAGCCCTATTTCACATGTGGAAGAAATGTTTGGACAGCATTTTGGATGGAGCTGGACAACAAGCCAGCAGGTCCAATCCTGCTGCTTCCACTGCACAGTGATGGACTCTCCAAACTCTTGTAAGGTATAAAGGTCACCTGACAACAGCGGCAACCCAAATCTCAGTTTATCAGAGTAGCACAATCACACAGGTCAGTGAATAACTCTCAGTATAAAGCTGAATGAATGGAAATATTCTAAAACACATCAGGAATAAAATGTTTATAAACATGTGACTTCCATGTGAGGGAGGTGAGGCCCTGGCACAGGTTACCCAGGGAAGCTGTGGCTGCCCCATTTCTGGAAGTATCCAAGGCCAGGCTGGACAGGGTTTGGAGCAACCTGGGATAGCGGAAGGTGTTCCTGCCCATAGCAGCGGGTGGATAAAGATGGCTTTTGAAGTTCCTTCCCACCCAAACCATTCTAGGATTCTATGTTTGGTTTTAGCTACATCATTACAGGAGAAGAGATTTAAGGAAAAGGAATGATTCAGTGGCAATATGTGGATTCAGTTTCCTACAAATGTAGGAATCTTGCATTTAATCAACCATAAAAAGAGATATCCAGGGATATCCCAACTATAGTCCTGGGATGTTTGGTTCAGCAAAAGGAAAGCTCTCCTGGAACGCTTTTACGAGCCATTGAGAGCTTCCACACACATCATCACTCATACCAGTGGACTGTGTAAATCTGTTACCGTGTATTTATTTTTTTTTTAAGAGAAAAGTAACATATACTGCATAGTGCATATTCCACTCAAGACAGAAATCTGGAATGGCTGACATGAAATGATAGTTTCTTGCATCAATAAATGAAAGCTACTTGTACAGGTATCTAAAACCCCAATCTGGTTTAGTGACCCATTTCAAGCAATGACTGCTTGAAATATATTGTCAGTGTGGTGACTAATATTATTCCCTTTTACTTTTAAACTAAAAGCACAATGAAGTATTCTGGGCTCTAAATGTCAAGATTTTATAGAAAAACAGAATATCTACTTTTTTCTTGGTAGCATATCAGAAAAAAAAACCCACCCTAGTAAAAAAAGGATAAAAATTTCAGTACTGCAGAAGATTGAAATCTCAGTGCTGGGGAAGTCAAACAGTTTCAGTCCTCGTCAACCGTAAAACCAGGATGTAACTGTTCTAGGTGATAGCAATGCACAGATGTTCCCAGATTTACTCAAAGATAAAGATATATTATGAATTGAAATTAGGGCCAAATTGAGAAACTCTATTTCTAAGCAGTGCAGAACATACAGATAACTTCAATACAGAATTTGAGAAACATACCTTCCAATGCATCCTCACCAACTTCTTCATATGTCTGCAAGGAAAAACAAACCCCTTAGGACAGTGAATAATTATCTTTTCTTTTGCAAGCATCACTTGTTGATTAGTGCTGTGAGAGACTGACTTTTATACTAGAGTTATTACAACAGAATTCTTCACACATAAGCCTGTGTTCTATTCCCAACAGACCGTGGGCAAGATCCTACACTAAACCTCTAACAGAGGCAGTTCTTGAAATTTCAGGGTTGAAGTGGGGTGACTGTTCTGATGTGTTCTATCCTTTATAAGAAAGTTTATGAAGGATCCCAAAGGCACTCTGAGCATTGCCTGTACCAAGAGAACTCTACTACCATGACAACTGTATTAAGAGACCCTTTGTGTCCTCCAGACCTTTTTTTACCTCAGCAATATACTCTCCATAAGGCAACAGGACACACCAGGGGCTAAACACTATATAGTAGCTATATTAAGACTTCATTATTAAGAGGTTTGTACTAAGATCTCTTGGTGTGTTCAGTCTGGTGCAGAGCAGACTGAGGGCAGAGCTCATTAGGGTCTGCAGCTCCTCCCGAGGGACAGCTCTGATCTCTGCTCTGCATGACCAGGTCCAGGACCTGAAGGAATGGCTGAAGCTCTGTCAGGCTGGATATCAGGAAAAGATTATTCCCCCAGCGGGTGCTTGGGCACTGAACAGGCTCCCTAGGGAATGGTCACGGCCCCAAGGCTGCCCCAGCTCCAGGAGCATTTGAACAATGCTCTCAGGCACAGGGTGGGATTGTTGGGGTGTCCTGGGAAGGGCCAGAAGCTGGACTCAACGATTCCTGTGAGTCCCTTCCAGCTCAGGACATTCTGTGATTCTCAGAGCTGAAGATAAGATGCTCCCATCCCACCTTTCAAGCTCTGTGGTCTTTCTGTGCTGCCCTACCTGCATGGTGCTCTGCGTGTAGCCATACTGGGGATAGCTGTAGCTGTAACTGCCCGTGTTCTGGTCGTACCCCCACTGAGCGTAGTAGTTGTGATACTGTTGGTAATACTGGCTGTAATTATAGTTGTACATCTGATTGTATTCCATTGGTTTCACACGATTACTTAAAAAAATAAAGCAGGAGTAAGTTGCAATAGAATAGTGCAGAACAAGTATGAAAAAAGCAGTGAAATAGCTTAAGATACAATGTGGTAAAGAGACAAGGCTTAGTCTAACATGCAAATTTCAAACTTTAAAATATATTCACTATTTACTGCAGCAATCTTTATTATTTCCATATATTTACATAAAGAAAGAAGCAGTTTAAATTTAATACCCTTTCCTGTATTCATACTCCTCTTATTAATAAACATTGCTTTCATTCTTTATGAGCTAATTGGGTGTTATTTCCTGGCTTTGGGAAGGGAAGAGTTCAGGACTATGAGCTTCAGTTTAGAACAATCCTGAACCACAATCCAGATACAGGAGTCCCTTTTTCCTTCTGATAAAGACTATGAAGTTAAGTGATCTGCAGCTTTCTGAGAGAAGGTACTGAGTCTTGCTTTACATGAAGAGTTACAGACTTAAAGCCTTGCAAAAAAACCTCAAGTTTTCTTTTGTAAGAATGGAAAAAACTCTCTTCTTCTGTATGCCATGGTCATACAGAAACCTAAGCAAGGACTCATCCCCTTTCTCTCTGAACTGGGTGATATTCAATGCACAGACTTGAAAAAGTTCATGAAATAAGAACTACTAGTAATGAAAAAAAAAAAATACCCTGAGAACCGACTAAAATTCCTATTCCTTGCCATAAAGTGTCACCATTCCCAAGGAAATAGGATTCTAACTATCAAGATTTGAAATAATGAGATGACAAATACTGTTTGGAAATGGCTATTTCTACCAATGACGAAATTAGTGAGAAGTAGGAAGAAGGAAACATCAAACTTCTCACCATGATACACCCCTTTTTTCTGTTTTTCTCTTCCTTTTTTCCCCCAAGACTTATGAGGTCACTGCAAATCTAAATATTATTCAAATAGGGAGCAATTACTATGATTTGTATTACCCTAGTGCTACGAGCACCAAGTCAGACCAGGATCTCATTGTATCAGGTTCTGAACAAACACAGAAAAAAAAGTTAATCCCTGCCCCAAAATTCTTATATGTAGTAGACATCATAATATAATTAGCAAGGTAGTAGAGCTTTGCTATCCAGACATCATTAAGCTGATTTAAACTATTTCAATTTAATGCAAAGGAACATATACTTTTAAAACAATCATATTTAACTACAGTGTGTGCGCATGTGTATGGATTTAATTATGTATACAATTCAAAACAGTGTAAAATTCTCAATCTTGAGCTAATGTTATAATTTCTTTGAACTTCTGGGCATTCTGATACTCCCCATATTCATGGGTATGCCTTCATTTTGTGATGGAGACATCTAGGACATGTACCCAAAGCACTAAAAGGCATTTAAAACCAGATGTGATTTTTCATATAAATGTCTGGCTGTTCTACTCACGCTTTTGGTATAGCCACACTCAAGCGTACAGGTTTAGAGCCCAACCCCACAGCTCCCTGACACTCTGTCAGTGCTCTTTTCTGTTCCAGCTCATCCGTGAATTTCACAAACCCGTAACCTCTGCAAAGACATAGAATAACTCAGATAAAACCAACCCCAAAGAGCCATGCCCCGTTATAAAAATTAGTTACAGTGAAATTTGAATTGGTTTGGGAAAGACAGTGAATGAAAATGTTCATTAGGGTTGTTGTCCCTGCTTTTGGGAGACATGAAATTATTCTGCCTTCCAGTTGCTTTTCCAGAATGCCTGAAGCCACACGTCCAACCTCTGGCAGCACTTTCAAGGGCTTGTCAATGTAAAGTAGTTCTTGTGCCAGTGGATTCCAGGGAACTGGAAGTGAGCTGACACAAGCCATATTGAAATGCGTGAACTGACACATGGTAAAACCTCAAATCTCTGCTGGGAGGATACTGATAATCTCAAGAGTTGCAAGTCAGCACAGGATTGACAAGACAGACCCTGCTTTTATCCAAAACTGCCCCACTGTGATGGAAAATACTACTTTTTCCTAGGATATGCTTTCCAATCAAGTTTGCTTTTCAACAGGAATATGTACAAATCAGCTTTCTGCCATTCCCAAAAACAGCATTTCCAACAGTGGACCTGAAAATGAGCTCTCGACATCAAGTAGGTAAAACCTGCTCTGAGAGCACAACTGGAACTGGGACAGCACATCCAGAACCCCAGGACTCTGCAACAACCCTTCACTGTGGTGTGGCAGCACTGCACGTCAGCCAGACAGAAAACTTTGACTCCCTCCAACCCCAACAGTCCTTTGCGTGGGATTTTGATGCTGAAGTGAGTCAGAAGAAATGCAACAGCATCCAAGAGGGCAGTGCCAGGATCCCATCATGGGATGGGCTGCCTCACACAGCAGAAAGATCAAAGACTTAGGTGTGGGAGGGAAAGAGAAATCCATCTAACCAAAGGAAGAAGTTTGGGAGGGAAGGGCTTGTCTACCTGGGGAAAAGAACAAGCCGTAAGCAAGGGTGTAAATTTACAGTGCATTATCTATTCTGTGGGAACTGCTAAACACCAAATAATGTGCTATTTTGAAAGCAGCATCACCTACTACTCCTGGGAAGTCCCCACACCTATTTCAGAGCTACTCATGCCCAGAAAATTCAGTACCTTGCACAGCAAGCTCCACACACAAGTCCAAATATCTTATTTATATATATGTATACACACAAGTATGGATGTATCCTCCCCACAAAAAGACCAGATCAAAACTTAGACTTATCTACATACAAACTAGATTATTAAGCACAAGCAAAACTCTACACAGACCCTAACTTGCCCTCTGCCAAAGAACTATGGTAAATTAATACAGTGCAAGTCAACTTATAAGTCAGTTTAAGGTGTTCACACACAAACCCAACTAAGTTTCTAAGCTGCCGAAAGACTCAGAAGATTTTCAGATGGGACCAGGAGTGCATAAGATAAACTGGGAAGATTGGCAGTTCCAAAACAGAGACAGATAGAGACAGATGCAGTGTACAGGAGAAGATGATGGATGCCGCAAGTGAAACAGGACAGTGATTCTTCCAACTCTTCCAGATATTTTGCTTTTCCACACCAATGGCTAAACCATTGGTATGGAAAGAAATACTTTCTTCTTGGCCAGGACCTCCCTGCAGACCTTCTGTCCTGACCCAGAAGTTTGGAAAATCCCAGCACCTGCACCCTCAGCAGAAAGAAGCAAGCACAGCACCATGCTCCAAGTTCCTCTCCTGTCTGGATAAGAGGTGCTGGAAGGAGGCCTTCCTGATCCACCAGCCCTGGCTGGAAGGGCCAGGGCTTCACTGGGCATGTCCACAAGCCCTAAGCTCCTCTCTCACATCATACTGACACCTGCAGTTGCCTCAGCTTTCAGCAATTGCACAAGTCCCAACAAAGCCCCTGGCACCAACACTCTGGCACTGCCAGGGGAGACAGACAGCTTTGCTCTTCCCAGAAACAGGACTCTAAGTCCCTGCTCCTTTCCCACTTCCCAAGCTACCACGGATTCCCTTTCCTTGAGGTCTGCACCTATGTACAGTTCCCAATACCCAACCTGCAGCATCAACACCTGTTCTATAGACAGAGACTGAAGCAGGTGCAGCACAACAGGAACTGAGGAGCAGAAAGCACACAGAACCCAACCCAGCAGTGTCAGTCCCAGGTGAGATGGCAATGACAGCACGAGGACCCAACGGTCAGACAGACTAAGTAGCTCTGCAACGGGTTCAGGTTGCACTTGAATAGGACCTTCATGACCGGGGAGGAGTGCAGCTCTGGAACAGGCTGTCCAGACAGATTGAATTATCTCCAACCTGGGAGGTTTTCCAGGCCACACAGTTTATGGATGGTATGATCTAGTGCTGTTTGCAGTCCTGTTAGGAGTTGGACCAGTGGCCTCCAGAGATTCCTTCAAACCAGCCTGTCTAAGACTGAGAAACCGCATATGAGAAAGTGGGGGGACCTACAGCCATAAGCCTACATCTTATCCCAACATTCTCACAGGTCAGAAAAATTGTGCTTCAATTTTCAATTTTCAAAAAATATCAGAAAATTGTGCTTCAATGAAGCCACGCTCTGCTTTGAAAACAAGGGTGTTCTCCAACTCCTCCTTCCTCTGAAAATACAGTTTAATTTTGTGCTACTTAGAAAATGTTTTAATTATGTTAAGAAATTCAACTTTTTGATACCTGTTTTTGGCAAGACATTTTCAGGAAATACAAACAAGGCAGCTACTGAGAACCTGACAGTGAATCATACCTCTGTGTGCCCTACCCTGTCTGAAAAAAAAAACTGTACAGCTCTCACAGGAATATACACTCAATAGCCTGAAGTTTGTAAAGCACAATTACACCCGAGAGTCCAGGAAGAAAGTGTTTCAAGATTACTTAAGACATTTTTCAGCATTTTAAGAAGTGCAATAATACACAAAGGGCCTCACACTGACAGAGAAGTCAGAATACCCATGGTGACTATCAAAACTCAAGCAAACTTCAGAATGAATGGCCAAGAACACTATATTATAAGATTAATAAAATCTAAGCAAAAATATTTTTTTTTTCCCCTTGCTGCTTTCTATCTTTCCTGTTGCCACATGTGAAGTGAAAAAAAGGTGAATAAAAGACAACTTACTTGGATACTCCTGCCTGGTCCAAAACAACTTTTCCACCTCTACACGATGGATAAACTTTAACAAAAAATTCATATAACATCCCATCATCCACATCGGGAGTCAGATCTCCCACAAAAAGGGAATATTCTGGACTAAAAAAAATCAGAAGAAAACTTCTTAAATACAATAATTAAAAAAAAAAAAAAAAAAGGAAGGGACATGCTGAGTGACAGTTACCATTTAGCCTAAATATTTTAATTCAGAGAAGAGTGATATTAAAAGACCATTTAGTGGAGACTTTAAAGTGTCACCAGTTAAGCTGCTTAACTAAAATTTTCATTGACACTGCTTTTTCAAGTTAATTCAAGCAGCACAACCAACCAACTTAATGCTGCTTTTTATTTAAAGATTATTTCACTGCTTATTACTCACAGGGTATCTCCGACACCTAAAACAGCAAGAAAACAATATCTCATTTATAGATATGCTACTTCCAATACCTAGATCTTAAATTATAATATGTGAATTAGATGCTTTGATGCTACAAAGTTTAAATACTTGAAAAGGACACTGGATAAATCTGCTGTGCCACACAAAGGACAAAGCACAAAACTGTCAGTCTAAGATCTCCTCACCCTACTGAAGACTGGCAGTGATGAACTTTGGGTTTGCATATTTTGAATACTTTTTGCAAGGCAATTAATAAAGAGACATTAAGTCGGTAAAATTAGTATTTAAATATTGAGCTCTTACCTGCTATCAGGCTGTTTTCCATATGTTGCATAATTCAATTTAAATCGCTTCGCCTGAAACAAGGCAAAAATTAATCCATACATTCAAATGTTGTCATGTGATTTAAGCAATTAGGGAAAAATACAATAAGCTGATTTAATACAACTTTCTTAATGCTGACACATGTTCAATGCCTTCAGGCCAGACAGTTAAGGTAACAAGCACATTTTTATTTAGTGTCAATATAGATATAATAATGAAAATAAAAACCTGAACAGAGATAGTAATAACAAATGTTAAATTTCTTCCAATTTAAAGGTCTTAAAATGAAATGACAACACTACTACTGGACTTCTGTGATTTAACACAAACACTAGCAGACCAGAATCCACCACACTGGAAAATGGATTCAACCTGAGTCTGGAAGCGTGGCTAAATACTTGGCTCTGGACATTAATAAGATCCAAAATGAAAGGGTTCTGAAAGAACTACACTGGCCACTGAAGGCCTCTTTAAATTTTGCATCTGAATTTATTTTTGAAAGAAGTTTCACAGCAGCCCAGATTTGTGCCCATCTGGAACTCTTTGTCCCCAACCTACCAGACTCCAGCAACTTGTACCCAAGCAACAACTTACATGTAAGTTTAGACCAAGATCTAAGGAGACCAAGATCTTCGGATCAGCTCTGAGAGATCAGGGAGTAATCTCAGGATCAGAAATGAGAATTTCACATCACAATCAGAAATGACCTAGAGATCAGGGTACTTGTTCAGTACAGTGAAGAGCCCAGTGTGTTCCCAGACCTTGTATGATGGATGTGCTTACCACAAAGACAGGTAAATAATTCTTGGGAAAAAGAGCACAGACTTAACTCTAGGCTCTAATCCTGTTCCTTGCATGTTTGCATTCTCTGGAGCACAGTACTACACAACGTTCTGTGGATCATTTACAAGCTAACACAAAATTCAGATTCCATTTTGAATTTTTTTCTTAGATCTTGCTCTTCACTGCAATATTCTGGGTTTAAAATCAATGAGACACCTGAGAATAATTTCACTCAGATGGGAACTGGGAACACCAGTGCTTGGAAGAGAGACAGCACCAGCACCACGGCTCTCTGTTATTCCTTAGGCTTAATCAGTACTTAAAAATAAATAAAAGTATTCACTTCTGTAAGCAAAAGTTTCTAAATGCAAAGGATGAGCTGGGCAGTTGCCTGCTGAGTGCACTGATTTGGGCTGCTTTGGATCTCTGCTTGACATCTGTAATTCTCTCCATGTGTTATGCAAATCATCCTTCCACACAGCACTGTGTTTTGAACAAAACTGTGAAGTAAGATGGGTATTCCCAAAACCAAACTTCCATTATTATCTTACTCCTTGCAAGAGCTGCTCTCTTGGTCTCTCCAGTGACTACAGAAGGCATCCAGGACGATCAGCTTGCCTTAATCATGAGCAAACACGTGAAACAGATATCTCCAGGCCTCTCATCGACTCCTTTTAACGGGGCACGTCACTCTCTCAGGAATGTTGACTAAATAGCTCAATCTGAACTTCCCGGTTTCCTACTCTGGGTATTAACTACTCTGAAATAGGAATCCATTTACTTTGTATATCACACCATAACTGAGGTGATTCTAGAGCTGCATTATGAATCAGTCACCCCTGTGTCAGCTGTCCCATTTTAATCTACCACATATTCGAGTCAACATCCTAAAATTAACTTCTCTGACTATTCCTCCTCTTCTTCCTAACTACCCAGCTTTTATGTAGAGGAGACATTAGTTATGCACTGCAATTATTCAGTAGTCTGGCTCCTTCTCCACTATAAAGAGGTTCAAGTAACTTCTGTTTGCTAAGGGCCAAGAACAATGCCAGATTAAATGTCATGCATGTTTCTCTTGCAAATCAATGTTACTCAAAAGACAGTGTGAACTTGCAAGTTGATCCTGTACACATGTAACAACACACACAGCTAAATTCTCAGTTTGCCTCATCCCTGAAAGTGTTCAAAGCCTGGCTGGATGGGGCTTGGAGCAACTTGGTCTAGTGGAAAGCATCCCTGCCCACGGTAGGGAATTAAATATGATTAGCTTTAAGGTCCCTTCCAACCCAAACCCCTCTGTGACTCCATGATTATACAAAAGGAGAGAGATGGAAGAATTGTGGCAGACATACACTATACTCAGTCTAATTTCTTCCTCGGTCTTCTCAGGTTTCTGATTAGTCCAACTTTGGTAACAGCAGAAATGTTCAGATATAAAAAACCTCACACCCCGCAACACTTCTACACCTGGATTTTATCTAGACAGTCACAAAGAAATCAGTGTTTTTTCTCCTTCCAAGTTTTGCTTCGCAACTGGCTGATCCCATTTGCTTACCGGTGTAGCACCAGGAAGTGGTTTTCCATTGATTTTGTGTAAACATTTCTCTGCAGTAGCGAGATCTGCAAATTCCACAAAGCAATAGCCTGCTGGAATTCTGAACATACAACACAGAAGAGACAAAGGTTATAAATTAAAAACACATTTGAGGAGGAAAGTTGTATTTTAGATAACTTATCTTAATTAGTAGGAATTACTTGCAACACATAAAACGATTTATTTTTAAAGTATAAAGATTAGCTACCAAAGAGAAGCTGGATCTCAAGGGATAGCCCCTACTTACCATAAGTCAAGTCAACATGAGCAGATAGAAAACTGTTTAGTTTACAGTTTACTTCCTACTTTCATTGACCATCAATTTGCCCACTCAAGTTTGAACTACTAAAAACCAAAATTACAAAGCTTAAAAGAATAATGAATAAGAATGACACTACTTTATTCTGCATTAATCACTCACTTTATTTCAAATGAACTCTAGACATTCTCTTATTGCTCTGAGTCAGACTTCCCACCTCTGTCAGCATCACATAGCTGCACTACAGACTAGTGACCAAAGCCTGGGGAGGTATAATTCCCAGAGAGATGGAATGAGATACATACACTTCTCTGACTGAGTGCTGGAGCACTGCAGGATGAGGGCCAAACCTTGTTTGTTGAGGGGAGGCTGAAGAGCCAGCAGTGCCCTCTCCATTGCACTCATAAATATTCCCATATTGGTGGCAGCAATGGTGAGAAACTCAAGGGGAAAATTCACTCTGACAGGGAAGGACCACAGCGACACTTCAGTCCAAATGCACTCGGAGAACAAATGGAAACAGTTACCCTGTCAACCTGTTTCGAATGATTTTTACACTCAGTACAAGCTCTCCCATGGTGGCAAAGGCTCTTGAAACAAAGGTTTCATCCATATAGGGCTCCAGCTATAAAAGCAAAAAAAAAAAAAAAAAAAAAAAAAAGCAAAAAAAAAAAAAAGAAAAAAAGAAAGTTAGATCAGGGCATCTACAAAAAGGAGAATACACGTCTCAATGTCCCCCTAAGCAGTTAAAACATTATTGAGAAGGATTTTACCCTTACACTTCAAAAAGAAGATGCATTTAAGAGGTCGATGCCACTCAAAACCAGCAGGCATGCATGAACCAGGCTCAACAGTCTGCAAAGTGGAACCCAAGAGACAGCATGAATTTCAGAGAACAGGGAGCTTCACAGAAGGACAAAAGCCACTCAGAAACATACAGCAACAAACTGAGCATTTGCTATAGGGAGCAGGGGAGAAGGTGGCAGGCTCCTTCTCCAGGTGCAAGCGAAGGCTGGGCCAGCGCTGTGGGTACATAGGCGTGGCACAACCCCGGGTGGCATGTGGCAGGTGACAATGCCCTGTGGTGCTGCAGTAGGGGTCTGCAGAGCTGCATCTGCCTTGCACAACCCTGGAGATACCAGGGCAGCACTCAGAGGAAGACCTGGAATCGTGTCCAACAGTGGCTCTAGGCTCTGTCCTGCCCATGGGACCACTGACCATGTTCATGTCACAGGGGAGGATGGTACTGTGCAGGTAAGAGTGTATGTGAACATGCTGGAGAGCAGGTGTCTGTGTGGTGTAAGGAACTAACAAGTAGGAAATGGTGCTGGAATTTGAATCAAATATACTATGAAGAGCCTGAATGAACAGGGCACTTCTGTGTACAACAGAAACTAGAGGAGGAAACTAACCAAAATTAAAAAATGGGGAGCAGTGTGTGTGACAGGTAACATGGAGCTGAAAAATATATGTACAAAATATATACAGCTTCATGTATTTACCTGTGTAAGACAGGTGGCCCATGATAACCTATAGCCCTGAAGTGCTTGCGTGTCTGTCAGGTACCAGGTGGCTTCACCACTAGTGTATGTGACAGAACGTGAAAGAAGGTGACCATACTGCATTTGCATGTGTAAAAGGCAGCAGATGCCCTGTGGAAGTGAATGTGAAGCAGAACTGACTTGTCCCAGAAACAGAGGCAGCACCACTCTGCACAGATGTGCCACGCAGGGTGATCCTGTGGGGGTGTGTGTACAGGAAAGCTGGATTTGTAAAGACAACTGGTTGCTTGGATATGTCTGTGTGGCTCAAAGAGAGTGGTGATGGAGAGCAGTCTGTGTGGCCTGCTTGTGAGAGTAGTGATGAAAAAGAAGATGGACTTCATGGTACAGAGGCAGCAGATAACCCTCTGTGTGAGGAAAAGGGTGAAGAGACTCCACAGAGCCTCTGTGCATGAGCAGAGGCAGTAGAGGACTCCCTGATACCGTGGCAAACTGGGTGTGCTGAGTGTGTGTGTGGGAGAGAAGTACCCAGTGCGATTCTCAGGGATGTGTTGGGCTCTGTGTACACACACACACACGAGAGATGAGGAACACTATGTGCAAGCAGGACTGTGCTGCTGTGAGCTGCAAGAAAGGGGCCGAAGGAAGATGCGCATCCAAGAAACGGGTGGCAGGGAAGTTGTGAGATGCTAGTGTGACTGTACACACATAGTGGAGTGCACACAGGTGTGTACAAATACGTGACAGACAGCAAAGACATTACACACAGCAGTGGGACCGCATGTGCATGTCACAGTGTACCACAGTGGAAGCAATGCAGGCACCACGATACACTGAGCACACACACACACATGCTGTGTGGCTGGGTGGCAGATCACAACACACTGGGGTGAGTACACACATGTGTGTACTCAGCAGTGAGTGGTGAAGGACACAGGGGCACAAGGGTAAGGGCGTGTGAGGGGCACACAAGGGATGCTGTAGGCTGTGCATCACTGTGAGTGCACCCAGCAGGCAGCAAGACACTCTTGGGTGTAGAAGCACCGCTGAGTGTGTTTCTCACAGGTGCTCTTCCTGCCAGGTAGACACACAGGCAAGAATGAGGGACCTAGCAGGGTGTGTAAGTGCTTATGAATGTGCATGCATGTAGGAGAGTCAAAATCCCTATGAAGGTGCATCCACAGGTGTGCATGTAGGGGGCAGGTTGTGAGAATAATCTTGAAGAGGTACATACAAATGTGAGTGCCTACAAGTGTGAGCACAATTAGTAGCACAACCATGAGTGTATTGAGCCTTGCACAGTATGAGTGTGTAAATGCCTATAGCAGCTGAGCAGGTAAAACAGCAGATAAATCCTTGAAGCATGCAAGTGTGCACACTGTGAGTATGGGAGACTTGTTGGTGCCCATGCATGTATCTGCCCACCAGGACACTGGTGTAAGTGTGGCTGTGACCTGGCTGCAGGCAGACAACGAGGGTCACTCTGGGGTGGGTGTGTATGTATGTGTGCGTGAGTGTAATTGCTCACAAACATGTCTGTCAGGCTGGGGTTTATGTCTGAGTGTGTATGTTGCCTTGTGTGAGAATGTCAGCATGCACAGGAGTATATGAGGTGAGTGTCACTTGGGGAGTTTAGGTGCGTCTGAATATGTGAGGGGCCGTAAGGCTGTGTCAGTGTTGGGGTGTTAGTGGTGCGAGGGGGTCAGTCATTGAGGGAGACGGTCAGCTGGTGTCAGGCGTCAATTAGAGTGAGGGTGTCAGAACTGTGGAGACGTCAGCCTGTCGGTTGTTGTGTGGGTGCCAGAGAGAGTGTCAGTCAGTCAGTGTGAGGGTGCCGGTCCGTGGGAGGGTGCCGGTCAGTGACGGTATCAGCCGGTCCGCGCCTCGTCCCGCCCCCCCATTCCCCCCGGCCCGGCCGCTTCCCCCCGCCGCCCCCCGCCCCCGTCACAAAACCGCGCGGTCCCGGCCGGACACTCACGTCCCCCATCCACAGGCTGGCGGCCATACTGCTCCCGCAGGCCCCGCGGCGGGTTCAGCGGGGCCGCGCGCTCCACCTCCCGGCCCGGCCCGGCCCGGCCCGGCCCCGCCGCGCCCCGCCGCCGCCGCCCCTCCCTCCGTCCCTCCCCCGGTGCCCCGGTCCCACGGTCCCTCCCCCGGTCCCTCCCGTTGCCACCCGGGCCGGCCCCGCCGCCTCCTCCGGGGCCCCGGCGGGCGGAGAGAGCGGCGCCCCCGCCGCCGCAGCGCCCCCTGGCGGTAGGAGGAGCGATAGCCGCGGGAGGGAGCCGGGGGGAGAGGGCGCGGGTTGGGGGCAGCTTGGGGAGGCTTTGGGACAGCTACAACTGCCTGGGAGCGGACTGTAGTGAGCTGGGGACCGGTCTCTTCTACAGTGCCTGCAGTGAGAGGGCAAGAGGAAATGGCCTTTAGCTGAGACAGAAGATACAGATATTAGGAAAAAAACCATAGAATATGCTGAGTTGGGAAGGACCCACAGGAGTCATCGAGACCAGCTCTTAGTCCTGCACAGGACATTCGAACAATCCCACCCTGTGCCTGAGAGTATTGTCCAAATGCTCCTGGAGCTCTGGCAGCCTTGAGGTTATGACCATTCCCTGGGGAGCCGGGGGGAGACCTTTTCCCCCTTCTGGAGGAAGAACCTTTTCCCGATATCCAACCTAACCCTCCCACGACACCACTCCATGCTGTGACAAGCACTTTGGTCATCTCTTCAAGGCACCGCTGCTGTCAGAGCTGGCACAAAGTTGGACAGTTTTTGACAATGTTGAAAGGCCAAAGACTTGATGTGGGGTTTTTTTGTGGTAGAGAGGTTTTTGAGAGGCCATGAACCCGGCTCCGCTCCACCCACCAGGGCAGCAGCTGCATCAGAAGCTTCGAATCCCAGCCAAACTGGGTCTCTGAGCTTAGACCCCTGCCTCTTCATACAGATAGGAGACCCATGTTCGGGGTCATCAGCCCCGAACGTGGGGTTGGATTGGGTACGGTGTGATCCTCTTCTCTCGTTTACTTCCGCAGGCCTTCGAGAGCGAGGGTGGCAATTCCTGGAGAAGACGAGCCCCCTCGTACGGACGGAGCAGAGACGAGCGCGCCCGAGAGCTGGTTGGTATTTTCGGCATCCTGAGAGCCGGCTGGAATTTCGGCATCTTTCGTCACGGGCGAGCCCTGTGCCCTGTTACGGAACGCCAAGCACGGGCTGAATCCCTGGCTGTGCTGTGCAGGCGCTGCCGCACGCCATAAATCAGCTCCCGGAGACAGGGACACCCCAGAGCCTCCGCGGTATTCTCGCCGAGGTGATTCGGGCTCCGGACGAGGCGGGCCCGTCCTATCCCGGGAGAGGGCAGCAAGAGCCCGCCGGTTTCGGGTGGAGGTTTTCCGGTACTGGCATTCGGCAGCTTCGCGTGATGGTGCCAATTCTGGATCTCCTTCCGAAGGGACGTGTCAGCGTCCACTCAAATCTTGCCCCGCAATATCCCTCTTCCATAATTAGTGCCTGGAACCCACCGGGAGGAGAATGGAGAATTCTTTGCTCTATTTTTCCCGGCGGACAAAGCAGGGAACGTTTGATCCTTCCTATATTCCTGCAGGATGCTGTGAGAACCCTTCGTCCTCATTCTGAGCAGGATCTACATCTCTCATCATGCTGAAGTATAGGCTGCTCTAGAATATCAAGTCTTGGGGGATGCAAGACATGAGATTAACATATTTTGTGTGTTTACTGACTTCTGAATCCCTAGAGCACTCTCAGGTCATTTTTGTCCAAGTTCCTCACTAAAATGTAAAATCTAGCATGAAATCAGAAAGGCAGCAAGACCTACAGCTGATAACTCAGCTGAATGAAGACCTTGGGTTGTGAAGTTGCAATTTTTGTGCCTTGGTTTCACTGGCAATCTTATCTCTTCACCCCCTTTGAAGCCCCCGCTGTGTCTGCCTTTCAGATGTCAGCTTCCAGAATGGTTTTGTTTTCTCAACATGGCAATTTATCCACTGGTTAACATGAAGCTCTTCGCAGAGCCCACAAAGCTGTGGCTCATTCTCTTTTTTTCAGGCTAAAAGCTCAGGTTTTCAGAGGCTTGGGCTTTTCAACAGAGGTTTTGTGGGTTTTTTGATTTTTAAATTTCTACCTATTTCCCCCTATTTCAGTGTTCTTTGTATTGAAGATGTATTGAGGTAATTTCAAATCCTCTGAAGTGGTTTTCCAGGTATTCTTTGGCTTTGATGGAAGAGAGTTAGTGTCCATATCAAAGGCATCCAGAAAAAAGAATAATGCTTCTTTTGTGTGGCAGGGAGGTTAATGGGGCCACCAGTGCTGCAGCTGGCCCAGGGTGAAGAACTTTGATCTCCCTGACTGCTTTTGATTGTTTGGAAGCCCCAAAGGTCCTGGATGTTCCATGTAGTGGTGTTGCTTTCAGAATTACACCTGCCTGCTCAGCACAGGGCTCTGGACATGAGGAAACACAACAGAAACACGCATAAAAACACCTAGTTTAATGTTCCTGCTTCCCTTGTTGCCTGTTGTACTGAAAAAATTACTTGTGTCCAATCCCGTCTGATGGGATGAAGTTCAAGAGGGGAGCAGAGATAAAAGATCCCAGATGGATTCAGTCACTTTAATCCCCATTTCTCCTGTTTATAATGAGTTACTGGTTCTTGGACAAGGTGGGATTTAATGAGAATCTGGTGTGATTCAGTTCTTCAACAAAAGCATCCTTTCTCCACCAAGTTAGTTACTCATTTGTGCTGATTGAGGAATGAAAAACAGAATTCAAGGATCTAATTAGCATTTGCTTCTCCTTTCAACAGATCAGTCTTTACACTCATAAACTTGCTGATAAAACTATTTTCAACTGTTTTCTATTTGTCTGAGAATCTTCCAGCCTCCACAGAATCTGAATTTCCAGGTTAGGAAAACAAATTTATAAAAAGAAAAGCTAGAAATAATATTCTGCTACTTTTATAGAAGGACAAATGTAATTTCTGTGTGCATTTGTATTAATTTTTAGCCCAGCAGTGATTACTGTATGTGTTAGAATACAGTAAATAGTAATACATTAAAGCATTAAATACAGTAAAAAGCAATACATTAAAGTTCCTTCACAAATCTTTTGTTCTGACATAGCTTGAGTGGGCACATTTTAAATATATATATATATTTATCCTGATTTGGCATATTCCCATACAGAATAGGTAACATAAGATACCGTTATGACAATCTGATTGTGTCTAAGTAAAACAGTATTATCTTTACCACCACAGACTGGCATAACTAAAGCAGTGTTGGAAAGCTATAGGTCAGTGTTATTGCTTTGGACATAAACCAAGGAATGCTACAATTTTTTAAAAAAAGTTTATTTTCAGAAGTCAGGACTACAGGATTTGATTCAGAGTTCTTAATTCTGGACAGCATTTTGAGGTTTGCTAAAGGTTCCATTTTTAGTCACAAAAATAACAAAATGAAAAATACAGAGGTGTATTTATAGTAAGAATAATGATTTCTATGGTAATGATAGTTGCAGTGCTCCTGCCCTAGGAACCCTATATTGAACAGAGTGATTGAATGTTTGGCTTTTAAAAAGAGAGAAAGAAAAAAAAAAATCATAGAACAGATGAATAATGAAAACCAAATCTTTTCTCTGGTGAAAAGCCAAACCTGTGTTTTGAAAATTAAATGTTTTTTTGGGTTAAGCAGCCAAAAAATGGACTTGATCTTTGCAACAGCTTGGATTTATTATTGGAACCAGTTGGCTGTGCCATAGAGGAGAGAAATTTTCTGGTAATTAGAGCAGGAACTGGGAGTCAGAAGCAGTAGGGTCTGTTTCTGGCTTGGGCACTAGCACGCAATGGAGCCTTGGGAAATGCTGCCTCATTTGTACCTTGGCTTTCCCAGCCATAAAATGGAGCTAAGAAAAGAATCCCACCTCACAAAGTGCACACACTAATTAAAGAACACTGCCACAGCACCTTGAATTTGTTACTTCTGGAGGAGGGATTTTCAACAAGGACATACGTGAACTGTTTTTGAAAAACCCTGCACTAAACATTTACCAACCTGATTGCCCAGATTCCTAAATCCATGTGTGGTCATCTGATTGGAAAGGGTCTAATTTCCAGAAGTCTGCCTGCTGGTGAAAAGAACATGATGGGGAGTGTTTTCTCCCTGGACTACGAAAACAGAAGAATCACAGGGCTCCCTCCCACTGGGATCCTGCCATTTGCCTTAGCCCATTCCACAGGATTTCCCCACTTCCAGCAGTGAGGTGTGACCCTTGCAGTCTCCACTGCAGCTCTCCGGGGACAGGTGGGGAATGGTCAGCCCAGGCCGTTCATGCAATGAATGGTGGGTGGGTGCAGACAGGTCCTGCTGGAACAGCTCCCTCAGGAAAGGAGCAGAGTTAATCTGCACATCCTCACTGGAGTTACCCCAGTATCCCTGAGGCTCTGAAACCAACTTGGATTATCTCTCTCTGCCATTCAATTCCTAAGTCACCATCCGTCAGCATTAAAACTGCTCAGCCACCCCTTCCTCCAGCCGATGTCATGGTTGGTGAGTGAAAGGAATGGCCTTGGACACCATCCCTCCCTCCCTGGATCAGAGGAAACATGCGCTGACAAGACAGGAAATTCTCCTGAACCACAAAGACCTGGAGCTCATCTCTCTCCTTCCTGTGGGCCTTACCCAGCTTTCAGCCTGGGTCTTTAAAGGTTATTTATAGCACTGGTTGCATTAACAGGTTTGTGTTTTTCTTCTTCTGTCAACCAAGTTATTCAATTGAGATTTTCAGGTTGTTTTTATTCAAAGTACCAGAGACAGACCCAAGAATGTTGTGGTCCTGCAGGATAATGATCCCTTGTCGCTAATGGGCAGCCAAGAGGGATTTGTCTGTGTGGCAAGCTCTCAGTCAGTAGTGGACAGGCTCTCAAGTCTCCGGTCAAAAACAAATAGTTCCAATTCTGGGCAGGATTGGGTTTCACAAATATTTCTTTACAGCAGCAGTGCATTTCCAGAACCCCAGTCATGTTCTCCTTTCTGTGACTGATCCCTTCTGCATCACCACTGTTCCCCTCTCTCATCTTGTTGTACCATTTGCATGGCTATGTGATGGCCTAGCTTTTGGAATTACCTCAATTCCAAAAGAAAACCAGGACAAAATTCCCTTTGTTTTTGTTTTTTTCATCCTGTTAGGTTATTTTTATTTCAGGGCAGTTCCCTAATCCATATTTCAGCTGCAGAAAAAAAGTTGTGGAGACAGTGAAAAGGTGACAAGGAGTGGAAATACAGGAGTTTCTGTGACTGGAGGCTGAGCCAGACCAAATGGAGCTCCTTTGTGCTCCTCTTTGAGTCACAAGGACCTCAAAGTGAGTCTTGGCTGCAAGGTACATGTGTGTGCTTTGGTGTTTGTGTCAAGGGAAACAGTTTGTGTCTTTGGTGTTTGGTCACTGAAACCAGAAAGTGCTGATGTTTGTTTGGTATAAAAGCTCTGCCATGGCCAGCAAGCTCCCAGGCTGGCTCTGGGTTTGCAGGTAAAAAAAATGGTGATGTAGGGATTGGAAAACACTGGTTTCCCTACATTTCAGGAGCATGACTTTCTAAGTCCTGCAAGTTCAAAAATTGGTGTGTGACCTTTCTTTAAATGGCACCTCTCTGTGTGCTAATTTAGGAAAGGAACTGGTCATTATTCAGGGTGGAATATCAGATATATCTGATGGTCCAACAAGTGACATTTTGGTGGCTACTGGGGACCTTAAAAAGGTGCTCTCATAAAACCTCTGCAGTACAAGGATTCAGACACAGGGAAGAGAAGTTCTGGTTTTAAAAGTGCTAAGTCCTTCCTGCAAACTAATGATTCCATCTTCTCCTTCTTCCTGCTGGAGTTGCTGGTGCTTGGTGCCTGACAGAAGGGATCTGGAGCTGGCACACAGGCAAGCTGTTTTCTCCTTTGGAGAAAGGTGTTATTTTGCCTAGCAAAGCAAGGGAAGGGGTGTTGAGAAACATTCATGCAGCCAAGTAACACGCAGGATGGGGAGCATTCTGTCCTCCATGATATCTGCACTGATCCTCACCAGGAGTTAAGCAAGGAGGAGTGAATAGATGGTGGGCTGGTTCTCTCTTGAAAAGGTTTCTTTTCACAGGAAGAGGGACTGAGATGATTAAAAGTTCAACTTTGTTTATCCTAGATTTATTCTGGAGTGTAATATGTACTGTAGACAACATTCTTCATAGAAAAGTGTGTGCACAAAGCCCGGTCTGATTTATTCTCTCTGTTGTTCAGATTTAGCCCAAACTGGTATGAGTTCCTAGTTTCCCATAAACATTAATGCTTTAAAAAACAAGCCCAACATGTAATTTCACTTACTGTGGGCTTTGTGTTTGTCGTGCAGAACAACAGCCACAGCAGAGCACAAGCTCGGAATGGCCGCTCTGAAAATAAAGTCCTCTGATTTTCACTGCAGAGTCAGGGTATCCCTGAAGGATGTGAATAAACTTGGGGCTGCTCTCTTGGTCTGGAACCCCCAGTGCCCTCGATGGGGTGCCTGGGCTGTGCTCTGGCTTTGCTCACCCTCCCTCTCTTTGTGTGGGATCATAGCACTTGGGAAGGGGACATCAGAGACATTCTTTCCTTGTGATCAGGCTGGATCCCTCTTTTTGCCTGAGAGAGTAAAAATTATTCCACCTCCCTCTTGGGACCAAACTCAGCCCCTAACAAGGTTTCCTTGACCGCTGATATTGCTGCTGACGTGAGGCTGCCAGAGGTCCAGGAGTGTTTGGACAATGCTCTCAGGCACAGGGTGGGATTGTTGGGGCAGCTGTGCAGGGTCAGGTGTTGGACTCAATGATCCCTGGGGGTCCCTTCCAAGTTGGGACATTCTATGATTCTCTGAAACCCTGTAGCATTTAAACATTTTAGAAACCCACACATGGACCTTCCCTAAACTTTTTCCATAAAAGAGTGCACTAGAAACAGCTCATCCTCACTCTCTCTCTGCACAAACTTCCTCCTCATTGAAAAGGAATGGGAACTCTTTTATCTTGCTTTGGCCAGGAAACACCACAGATCTGTCACTTCAAAGAAGTAACTCTTTCTTTACTCTTACCAAAAGCAAGATTGGCCTACAAAGTCTAGAATACACTTGCTTCTTTGCATTCCTTGCTGTCTTGGTAATCCCAGTAACTGGTTAGATTGCAGTGGGATATCTGGGAGTAGAGTTATCAGTCCAGTACAAATTGTTTTGGAATCTCTTGTCTCTGGTCTGCCTCTGAAGGTTATAAGTACTGTTCCCAGCACAAATATTCTCCATGTGTGAGAGCTAACGAGCCCAACAGCTGCACTGGGGCTGTCCACCAGGAAACACTAAGCCATGTGAAAAAGATTTTAACATGCCCAGACACTCTGATATAAGAGACTGAATGTGCGTCTAAAATGCCGGGGCTTTCCCACATCTAATCTATACCTTCCAATGAAACAGTCTTTTAAGACCAGCACAGACCATCATCTCTGTGATATTGGTGCAAATGCAGCTGTTTTCAATAAAATGAGCTATGTTTATGGAATGAAGAGACCATACAGTGTCAAAAACCTCTCTCTGAGGAAAGTATGCATTTTTGTAAGGAGCCATCTGAAATGTACCACATGCAGACAAGTATTCACTGATACCTTCTGCCTCTCTGGGCAGCTTCAAGTCCAAAGCACCAGTAAATCCACTTTAACTGGCCAGCTAAACTGGGTTTATGGCTGCTTTGCACTACCAGAAAAAGGAAATGTGTCCTGGCTCCTGCTGACACATCTGATCTAAAGTATCCAAGCATTTATAAACAGGATCTAAAAAACTATTTGAGGAATCAAATAACTTTGTCCGTAAATTTGGATCAACACAAGTATCTATAATTCACTTCAGAAGTGACATAAACAGAAGACTGAACTGTGTGTCAAACCTAAGTTAGTCATGATAAATGTGCAAGCAATCTTGCAGTTCATGGAATCATAGAACGTCCTGAGTTGGATGGATCTAACTCCTGGCTCTCCACAGGACAACTGCAACAACACCACCATGTGCCTGAGAGCGTTGGGCAGCCATTTCTCAATTGTGAGAACCTGGGACAGTGTGCAAAGACAAACATTCTTCATGGAAATCTGCTTCTCAGCTCTCCTTTGGGAGGATCACAAGTGTTACAGATGGGTAATGTGATGGTTGGCTCTCACAATTAAGGGATGAATATTATGTGTAGGTTAAGAGAAGTTTTATTGATGTATAATTATGTTATTGTGATATGTGCTCCCTATAGTCCTCTTTCCCCTCCTCCTTGTATTGTTGCCACTGGATGGCCTCGACAGGGCATCTGGGGGGAAGGCAGGCCTGTTACTAGGGAGCACAGCATCCAACACCTGTCCGCCAACCACACTGCAAGACAGCAGTCTCCACCAAGGGATGGTGAAGAACTGGCAGACTTTGGGAGGGACTAGGGTTACCCGATGCAACACAGAAGGTATAAAAGGTGGAGCAACCATTTTGTGAGTTAGCACATGGCAGTTTAGTCTCACGCTCCCAGCACTGTAATTTTTCCTTATTCAGTCTTTTGTTGTATTTTGTTAAGGTTTAATAAATCTTTGAAATTTTAAAAGTGAATGTCGTTTCTCACACAAGGCCTTTCCTGCAAGACATTTTCCCATTGATGCTCATCAGACCCCAGACTCCCACCAGGGTTACAAATGGCCCACTGAAACTGAAGTAAAATGCAGTTGCACCTCACTGTACACAACAACAAAAACTCTCATGTCATCAGGTGGATCTCAAAGCCACACCTGATCCTGGTTTAGAAAAGCCCCTCTGACTCTCCCTACGCTTCTGGAACCCCCAAGAGCAGCAGCAGTTGTATTAAAGGACATCCTGAATCCTTAAATTCCTAATCTGGGACTGTGGGAACCATTCTTTTCTCCTGACTCATGTTGACTTAAACCCAAGTGACTTAGTTCACACAAAGTCAAACCCAAGTTGTGAAAAGGATCTTTCCATTCATATTCCCAGTAAGGCGGCTTCTTAAAGAGAAAAACAAATAAACTGGAGAAGCTGAACACAGTAAATAATATTTTCTCTTGTTTTGGGCTAAAAACTTCACAGTTGATTAAGTGAAAAATGCAGTGACTTTGAGAAATGTGTCTCAAGGCCCCCCTATTTTTTGTTTGTCTATCATTAATCACTGGAAGAGTCTTCCCCTAAGAAATGCCATTGGCCAGTTTGCTTTTAGTAGCTCCAGGCTGGATTCTCATCTGGTTCCTCTGCTTGCATCTGGCATGAGTCTGGTGAAGGAAGTGGAGTGACTAGGAATTTATAGTTGTGTGAATGAGAGCAGAGGCAAGCATTTGAAGCCTTCTCAGATCTTTAGCATCTGGAGAACATAATTTACTAAAACACCCAAATATCCAATAATAACTGCTCTGACATCCTGGTCATGACATTCCTTCTAGTTGGGAGACTGGGCAAGGGTGGGAAAAGAACAAAAGCAATGGGGGGGTAAAAGAAGCAATGATAAATGTGAATTTCATATGCACATGGAAATGGACAAGATACTCTTCATGCTGGATTTTCCCTACTCCTGGCCTTTGGGATTCAGTGGAATTACTCCAAATTTATACACATTTGAGTGGAACAGGTTCACTCCCCTTTTCTTCAGCAAAACAAACATTTGTTTCTTGGAAAGAAAAACATAGGATTCTTAAAATTTGACCCAGAGCTGAGCAGAAATTCTCAGTAATGCAAGAATTTGTTTTTCTTTAGTTTGCAAACAAAGAAGAAACCCTTGGAGGGAGTGTGTGGATTAATACCACAAGGATGGCTGAGGGACAGTTCCTGTTGTGGTGTAACTGAGGATTCATCCTGCCACAGGCACAGCATCTCCATGTGCATCTCACGGGGACATGGATGCTCTAATATGAGAGGGCTGAGCTTTGGGAATGCTGGCTCAGAGCCCTCAGGCAGAGCAGGACCTTGATCAAAACAAGCTCAACTGCCAGAAGGAATCTAGATCCAGTGCTGAGCTGGAGGTAGCTGGGGATCTGCAGTGCAGACATATGCCAAGAATTCTTTCCAAAATCACTCTGAGTGCCAAAAGGGAATCGAGGTCAGATGTTCAACTGCTATAAACTGGTGTGGCCCTCCTGGGACCTACCTCTGATCCAGGTTTTTTAGCTCTCTCCTGACCTCAGGCTCCTGTAGAGACCACAAAGAAACTTCAGATGCCCTGATAATGGATGATTTTGTCTTCTCTTCCTCCTGAAACACACCAGCACTGTTTTAAAATGGTGATTTAGCCCCTGGAGAGCCATGGAGCTCCCTGACTCTGGAGAATGAAGAGCATCTTCCCTCTGGGAAGGGAGAGGAAAGGGCACATCCCCATACATACTGCTCACTGAGCACAGTCTTAAACTCCGCATGAACTCCAGGCTCAGTCACAATGCAGGGTATTTATGGAGTGAACGTCTTCCTGAAAAGGATGTGGAAGGATGATGCAACCACTGTAGAGCCCTAACTCTCCTTCACATCCACTCATGTCTCATACACACATTTTTAAGATTATTTCACTTACTTGGGACTGAAATAGCAGGGGCAGATCCTGACTGCCTCTTCATTCTTCAAGGAAAGGGCAAGAGAAAAGTGTTCACCCTCCCTCCCATGACCTGGGGAAAGCCCAGATCCTGCCAGGAGATTACCAGCTTTTCCACTACAGCTTAAACAGTAGCTTTGCTGTCCAGGCAGAAATGTTTCAGGGAACACACACAGAGCCCTAGAAATTAATGTCAGAGCCAGGAACATTTCTGTGGGTTCTGAAGGTGCTGAGCACCAAGTGACCAACAGCTGCCCTGGCAGGAAAACCCTGTTTGCCTAATGTCCTTGAAACAGAGCCTGGCCCCACAGTTTTCATCTCCCCCATCCCATTTTGTGAGGTTTGGTCATCTCGGGCTCAGCTTTGTAAAAATCTGAAAATCCCCCAAAACTTCCTTTTTAAAGAAAGCATCTTGACCTTGCAGACTGGTCTCTCTCTGCCAAGCAGGTCATCAACTTCCACTCTAATACACCAGAGAGAACATTGTGAAATGACTGTGCATGAAGATGCTTTGCAGTAAAGGTGATTTGGAATTATTTGCTTGGCCAAGAAATGGAATGAGCTACAGCTTTTCTTTTACATGACTCATGGCCATTTTGCAGGGATTAGGTTGGAAAAAACCCAAGTGACTGTTATTCACCTAAAGTCTGCCTTCAAACCCATCTCATGTACCTCTGTTGCAAGATGACATCATGTTTCTGAGGGGGGGAAACAATTTAAAATACAGAGATGCAAATTATTGGTTCAAATAACTTCCTTAAAATGGCAAAAATAACAGACTAAAGCTTTGGAAAGCTGATTTGAAAATGTCTATTATTTCATATCTGAAGTCAAATGGCCCAAACTGTAAAACAGACGTTCTGAACTTGAAGTGTTTTAAGCAGGTTTGTAACAGTAACACTGTTTTACATAAAATGATATGAAAAAAACGCAGCATTTGTAATAACTTTCCACAATTACTAATAAAATTGTCATCTCTAAATATATCAAGGGGGTTTCTACCACCACACATGGTTCTGGGGAAGTGACCCAGGGGAATTGTGTAGGGAGAGTCCTCTCTGGAGAAGAGCCAAACTCAGCTTGTGTGAGTTTGGTCTGTCTGAAGGCAGTGATGGCTCCAGCCACAGATAAGCTCCTTATCAATGTGTGTAAAATTCAATCATTGCTATAACAAGGCTCTTTATGGAGCTTGGGACTTGTATTTTCTTAAACATGTGTGATTTGAGACTTCAAAATATCTAAATACCTATTAATAAGGAAACAAATAAAAAAAAATAAAAAAGACTAACCTCATAGATGTCTGTAACCACAACAACAAAAAGAGTCAAGAACAGGCAAGTGAAAGTCTCACACTTAACATTTCCCAAACAATTTTTAAGGTTTGTAACTCAGTTTGTACACTCTTGGAGGAAGATGCTGCTCTTTAATCAGCAGTTTTGCAGCTGATTTTGGAGGTGTCTGTTTTACATTCCAAGGTTAACAATCCTTTCAGCTAGGAGAAGTCCCTGCCACTCCAAAGGTTCCATCCCTTTGATTCAGGTGGGCTGGAAGCTAATCAAGGATTCCTGTTCTGAGATTCCTGTGTGCAGGAAAGGCTGACAGAGCAGCAGCTGGCTGAGCTGGGGACACCACTGACCTGCTCATCTCTACTGGTCTCAGAAATCTACCCTTATTCTCTGTCTGCAGGGCTGGGTTGGGCTGCAGGAGGACCAGATGACCTGAGGGTCCTTCCAACTTACATTATTCACTGATTCCATGTAATGAGCTGGAATCCTTCCAAAACCTGAATGGGAAAGGTGTGGGCAGGCTTCTGTTGGAATCTCAAACCCCTAATGAAAGCTACACAGAAGTCCTGGGAAGCCACCCACCCCTCCAGGTCCTCCTAGACTGCCAGAGCTCAGGGACCTGTTGCTGCCTGTTGAGGCTCCTGAGATGTGCAGCTGGTGTGAATTATGGAACTATGTTAGAGCTGTTTTGTCTGAGTCCTGGATTTTAGGGCTGAGATCTTAGATGAGGCTAGAGGTCCTTGGAGGGATGGGATCCAGAGAATTCCCCTTTGCACCCTTTTGGATTGAGCTGTGTAGACACAGGCACTAGAGGAGGCTCCTGGTCCTTGTGGCAGAGCTGCAGCTTCTTCAGGAGGTGGCAGATCCCAGTGTCCATAAAATGGGATGAGAAAATCTGTAGGCAGAATTAGTAATGTTATTTCATAGCCCATAACTAGAGAGATGTCCCTTTTTTCCTTCTCTTTTCCAAGCCACATTACCTCCAGCACATCCTGCTGTGCCTTGCCTGTGCAGGTGTTGAGGTCCAAACCCCCCTCAAGGTACAGAGTGGTCACAGACACCAGAGCTGTGCTCCACAGGAGTCCTGTCACTGACAGCCTCCTTAAATAATCCTGTCCAAGTCCACCTTAAATATGCCCTCCCTCCCTGCAGTTTTCCTTCGGGATAATTAAGCACTCAGTAAGTTAAGAAGTGGAAAAACTTGAGGAAGCATATGTTTCACAGGTGGGCACAGTTGTTTCCTCCCAGGGCTTGTTCTGCAGTTCTGTGCAAGCCCGTGCCTTGGCACAAAGGCTTCTCCATGATGGTGACTCACACTTGTATCTAAACATCCAAATTTTGCAGTTGTTAAGGGTCTCAGGGGATCACCTGCTCTCATACTGCAGTCTTGTTGCACGGGTATCCTCGGAAGTGCTGAGTTTCTCATTGTTCACCTGTTCTGAAACAAGGTTCCCATGCTTTGATAGCTAGGGTTTGGTGTCTTTCCCCTGGGTGCTCTGGGCTGTAACTCTGGTACTGCAGACCTGAGATTTGCATCCTGCCAAGATCAGGCTTCAGGGTGGCATTTATTTTTTTCCTAGAAGAGAACATGTGCTTTTGCTGGCCAGCTCTCTCAGAGCATCATTTCTTTCTGAAGTTACCATGTTAAGATTGTTTTTGTATATATACATTATATTTACAATGACATCAGCAGCCACCTCACCATCCCAAATGTCATATCCCTTGATAAACTTCAATGTCACAATAAATCCTTAAATACAACTGTTCCTCCCAGAACTAACATAACTGTGGATTTCACAAGTCAACTCCGCAATCACGGACAAAATTTGCCCCGTCAGACATCCCCTATGCTGTGGGCACAGCAGTGTGGTCTCAGACTGAGTATCTGGCAAGCCAGGCAGAGGGAATCCCAGCTCTGCTGGAGCCAGCATGTGTTTCCCTGCAGTCAGCATCTTATCCCAGGGCTGTGCTGGAGTGAAGAGGGGGTTGTTTTCCTGCCCTTTCCATCCTTAGGGAAGGGAAGCCTTTGCACCCAGTTAGACTCCTGGAGTTAGACCAGGTGAAGCATTGAGCCTTTGCTGAGCTCTGGTGATGCATTTCTGTAACACATTCTTTTGACAATTTACAGCCACTAACATAGTGCAACAGCTGAAGCACTTGGACAACAGAGCCAGCAACCTCAGAAGGCTGTTCAGGAGCTCCAGCTCTTCTCCACCTATTAAAGGGAGCCTAGAGAGATTAGGCTACAAATGGAGATGCCTTAATTAATTGTCCATCAATTAGACAGCGTGAATCTGACCCTAAATGTCCCTCTAGACACACTGAATTAGCGCTGAGCTTGAACTCAAACTCAGGTCTGGAAGAGCCCTTCTCGGCTGTTAATTCTCTGAGAACCATATTGAGCCCCCAAAATATCCAGGGCTGTTTATTTGTCTTACCCTGAGGCACATGGACCAGCTGAACTCCTTTCCAGCCTTGCAGCAAACACAGAGCCTTGAGAGACATTGGTGGGTTTGGATCTGTTACGAGTAATAAGGTTTCTTACGAGTTTCTTACTTATGAGTAGTAAGGTTTCTCCATAGATGGAGAAACCACCGGTGACACTTGAGTCCTGAAGCCGTGTACCAGCAGGGGAGAAGTGAAAGGACCCAGCCCACTTAAGAATTGCATTGTATCCTCAGACTGGAACAAAAAGCAGGGAAAGGACTCCTCCATGGCCCTGAATCTGGCATTTGTGACTAGCCTGAGTGTGGGAGTAGGATGCATCAAGCAGTGGTTGGGTAATGACCAAGGAAATGGAACCACTGTGCTTCCAACCATTGAGCTGGATGGATCTCACCATCTCTGCTGGGCCAAGTTCATGTTTGGTGTCATCAAATTAAAAGAGTTTGATATCATCAGGTTGAAGGAGTCCCAAATGGGAATGAGGGCCTGTCATCCACTCCAGAGGTAACTTTTTCCAGGACTGACAAGCTGTGAGAACACAAACCTGCTGCAACACTCCAGAGGCCACCAGCGTGTTCTGGGAGGGACCAAGCAGGTTTGAGATGGGACAATTCTGAAGCCACTGAGGACTGGGTGAGCACAATTCTCTGCACTATGCTGCTTGTAGCAGCTTTTAATTTGGCTTCTACAGGCAGAGGGCCATGGGGAGAGACCCTACTGAGCCAAAAAACTGTGTGTGTGCTTGCCTTCATTTTATTCTTTCGCCTGATATGATTTTTAGCAATTATTTAAATGTCTGCTTTTCAAGTAACTATAAATCCAGAGAAGCTGCTGGTTGGGCATGGTGAAGAATATAACAAGGTGTATTAAACACACACTATTCTTTGCTTGGGGGAGATTTTAAGCAGGGTTGACATCCTTATCCCTTCACTTGAGGAAGCTCAGGTAAAAGGAAGAGATAAAAATTGGTGCTAACTTGGGTGTTTCTTGCCTTTGATCATTCTGAGTCACTCAACCATCATGTTCTTTTATCTCTTGGCATGTCCAATAGGGTTAGCAGCTCAGTTCTAGCATGAGGGGTAGTTTTGGTTGTCCCAGTTTTGGTTGCTCTATGGAAATCTTGGACCATGGATAGAGTGAGCTCCCAAAATCAAGGGATATCCAGCTTCTTCACATCCTGCTCCTATAATCTAAGAGGTGACTTGAAGGATGAATAGGACTGAACTTGGTATGCTTTACTGCCCTGATGTTATGTGCCAGTCGTGGGTGGGGAGACAGAAATCCACAACTCGAGTCCTCTTGCTCATCAGACAAACAACCTCGTTTATGGTTCAGAAAACACTTATATAGTCCATTCAAAACTCTTGGGTCTAGAGAATTCATTGGCTGAGGTTTCAGCACTGCCCAGCTCCTTGACCACTGATATGTCTGCTTTCTAGATTGAACATGACTGGCTGAGGTCCCTGCTTGGGTCTGAATCCAACTCATCCCTGCCCCATACAGACACTTGTTTTACTCCTAGGCTGGTTGAGTTTGGAAATCTGATACGGCCTGATATCAATTCTGATATGAATTGATTGATTCCCAGCTAAACTTCCCTACCTTGGAGGCAGGAAGGAAGGAGACTGAATTTAAATATCCCACTACACAACTCCTGTGTGTTTTTTCATCTTCTGTCTTGTTTCCCAGCACTCAGCTGGGACGAGGACATGCTGGGGCTGCATTGCACAGCGCCTGTATTGCATTGCTTTGTATTGGCCCAAAGAAGGTACCATCCCTTGCACCACTTCTCCCCGGGAAAGCTCCCTGACCCTCAGGAACAGCTCGATCTTTCTCAAGTCATTCTGTCCGTACAGAGGCTCCTGTCCAGAACCCAACCGCTCTGTCCCACCCTGGCCAGCGAGGACTAAGAGTGCCCTCTGCTGCACTCCTCCTCCTTCCACGGCAGCGCTTCACTTGCTCCTCGGGAATAAACAAAACGACTCTTTAACACACAAAACAACTCTTTCATGTTCTAAAGGTCTGACATGCTGGCTGTGCACAAGCCTGGTGCTGTATTTCAGCAGCAAATGGAAAGGATCATAACCTGAGATAAAGATATGTGAGATCCTGCATCCATCCGAAAGCACTTTGGGGAACTGATGTCCTTTATGAAAAACCTTCATCCAGGAGCTTTTCATTGCCTTGTAAAATACGCAGCTCCTTATGCAGGAGTTCTAGTAATGAAACTTTCATTCCCCAGAGCTGACAGATTATGCACAGCCAGACGTGGTACCTGACAGCACCGAACTATCCATCCCTCCCTCCTCCTCAGACTCTGAACACCACAAATGTCTGTTTAATCACTTCTCAGCTCTTGCAGCCAAAGAGGACCTGTTGTAGGTAGGGAAAGGTAGAGAAAGGTCTGTGTCAGGAAAGCTGTGCCAGACTTCATATCTGGAGATAGAAGGAGGAACATTTAAAAAATAATAATCCTGCTTTTACCGGGGTTTGATTTTCCCACCTGGAAAGTAACGAAGCTGCAGGGAGCGGTGGCAGCCCCGTACCGCCAGAGCCGCAGGAATCCACTCGTGTTCCCTGGAATTTGGGCATTTTTTGTTGCACCCTTTTGGGCTCGGTTCCAGGCTGTCACTCAGCGCGGGGCCCGCCTCTTCCAGAGGATATTTAGAGAGAAGCTGATGTACAACTTGTTCCAAAGAGACGGGAGACTCGGAGGGAGTGGCGGAGAGTCGCTGGCAGCCTGGGTCCTCGCTCTTGCCAGTGCTCGGGATGCCTGGCGAGTCAGGGACAGTGACCCGGACCCTGCTCCTGCTCCTCCTCGCCCCTGGCTGGGTACGTACGGCCCTGCAGCAGCTCCGCCTGCCGCTGCAGCTTCTTGCTTCGATGCATGCGAAGGTTTTGGGCTAAGAGACTCTTCCCTGCCGCCGCCTGCTCCCGAGCGTGCGGGGGAGGTTGGGCTGGGAGCAGAGTGATGCGAATGTGCTGGGTAAGTAAAGCGTGCTGGGGTCTGTAACTTGTGTCATACTCGGGTCTCAGCTCCTGGCACGTGGGAATGGATTTTGTTTCCTCCCTCTCCTGGAAGCCAGAAATCGGCCCTGGTCTAGAGGCGGGAGAAGAGAGCAGAGAGAGGGGAAGTCAGTCATTTATTTATGTCATTATGTCATTGCAAAGAGTAACAGTCTCATATCCCAATTCTTTACCATCACCATCCTTCCCCAGCTGTCACTGAATCCACCCGTGTGCTCCCAAAAGCAGCGATCCTGAGGGGGAAATTAGACTGCAGCCTTTCCAGAGCAGGATTTGTGCCTGTTTTCCTGTTAATACAAGTTCTTGAGAGAGCAGCTGATTCTTCTTCGGACATTTGTGTGCTGTTCTTATGCCAGCAGTATCAGGCACATCACTGCCATCATTAAATTGCTGTAAGTGCTTTTTGGCTCAGTGAAATTGGGTTCATGGAGTCCCTTGCAGGGCTTGTTCTGGTGAGCAAGGCAATCAGCTCCTGGTTGGTGAGGTTTGTTGGATTGCTCCTGGCAGTACGTAGTGTGTGCCAGCCCCTTTCATGCCAAGAACATGAACTGGGCTGCAGTCTAAGGGAATCTGCTGCCATTTGGGGTGGGTGTCTTGATTCTTGCTCTGGTTCAGCTTTGGCAGCACCGTGTGGCTCATATAAACAATAACAAGCAATCCCACCACTGCGACCCTTGGCTACCACTCTGAGACCGGTGATTTCCCTAAACATGCCAAATGCCTTAGAAATGTGACTTTTGACTTTCTTTAAGCATTAGGTTGGATTCAGTGACCTTTATGACTCTGTGATGCTTTGTGGATTGAGGCAGGAAAGAGAGCTGTTACTCCTGAATCTCTCTCCTGTGTTGTTCAGAGGTGGGAGTAGCTCCACGATTACTGGGAGTTATGTTTAGGCTCATCCTGGGCAGGTCTCCGTATTCCCATGTTCTGTCTGTGAAGGGGTGTTACCGCTGAAGATGAATAGATCACACGGACACAGGTCAAGGTGTGGTGAAAAGCAGAGTTTATTTTTCCTCCCAGGATTTATAGGTTTCTGACCACGGCCAGGGGTTGGATGGTCAGGATAACACTTTCTCACTGCACTGGCCATGAGAGATGTCCATCACAAGACGTGTAACAGAAAGAATGTACACATATCTATGTTTATAGTTACTGTCCTGGGAAAGTCTTTAGAAAACCATGTCAGCAAGCTCAGAAGCTGAGTTTTCAGGGTGACAAAGGGGGTCACTGGTTCTTGTCTCTCCAAAGGAGCTGTTGTGCAATGTGCTGCAGCAGCCGTAGGAAGGCCCCTTGAGAGCCTGGATGGAGAGAGAGCAGAGGTTATCCACAGTCATTTGGAGTTGGAAGGATTAATAGCTCTGTTTTGGCTGCTTAGTCTTGAAGCACTAAAAAAGACCAGCTGGGTGTTTATTGTATCACCTCTACCTTGCAGCATTAACCCCTGGGTCCCAAAGCTCTTTGCAAACACCCAGCTGAGCTCAAAACTCATCTTTCCCTGTCCTCTGAGTGCAGTCATGAGCCCAAACGCATTTTAAAGCAGCCTCTTTGGTTTGGCTCCCTTAGCTGGTTCCCTGGGTTCCTGTGGACATTGGTTAGGAATGAGAAATCCAGACAGTGCTACGGACCTGCTGCAGTGGTGGGAGCTCATGTTGCAGTCCTTATACCCTCCTGAGGGTGCAGGGGAAGAGGTTTTCTGTAAATATGAAACAGGAGGAACATTCTCAGTTTTTCTTACTTGCAGGTGACTGGGTTTGGTGCTGGCAGTTGGGAGGCAGCCTGTTCTGGCTTGTCAGCTGAGCAGACGATTTTGGGGAGTCAGAGGCAGAGAACACAATGGGGCAGAGAAGGGGAATCCTCTGGTCAGAGTGTTGGCACTTCTGGGATGACTTGGCCATCACTCAGGGTTCCTGGGAGTCCCACAGCTTCACACACAGTGTTTGTGATGGATGCAAGAGCTGTCAGCAAAGCCAGGAGCAGGGTGAGCCAGCCTTCCAGGCTTTAGAACCTTCTTAAATCCATGGCCTTGATCTCTGACACTGGTTCTGTTCTGCTGCTCTCAGAGTTCACAGAAATGCTCTGCAAACCTCAACAGAAGGCAGGTCAAGGTTGTAGTGAACTTGAAGTCAGAAGCATGCCCAGTGAAGGTAGAAGTCTGTTTTGGTGCAGCCCTTTCTGCAGAGGGAAGAAAATGAAATGTTCTCTGAGTTGAATCCCTCTAGACCCAGGTCAGTGGCATGTTATGTGGAAGTGTTGGGTTTTGTGTACCTTTGAGTCTGCAACCCTGAATTCCAATCCTGCCCGTTCTTGGGAACAGTTTGTGGAGTTCTTTGAGGCAGTTTTAGGACAGTTCTTTGGGCAGAAGAACAAGAAGCAGCCCTCGGAAAGAATGCAGAGTGAAAGGTGCAAAGTGGATTATATGCAAAAGCAATTTAATCCACTATTCAGCCTCTCTGAAAGAAAATTCAGTAATAAAGGGCTCAAGGAAGTCAGTTCAAGATTGACTTTTCCCCAGCTATTCCCAACCTGAGAGCCTCCCTGGCCAGCCATCTTTTCAGTGCTCTGGCTGTTGGCTGTGTGTGAACCAAACACTATTCCAGCTCATTCCCTCCTCTACCAGGCCTAGGAGAGCAACAGGAATTATAAATAGCTTGGGCTGACTTTGCTTGGCAATAAAACCAGCAAACAGGAGCCCCAGCACCGCCTGGGCAATGGAGTGAGACACATTTGAGCTGACTGCTGGGAGCATCTGGGAGTATTTAGAAGGGTCCTGAAAATCATGATAAACTGGGCTTTTGAGCTGATGGCTGGGGGAGCTGAGGTACAGCATAGGTGGGTGCAGGGTCACCCAGATCTAGCAGATCTGAACCCAGATGCTCTCCTGCTGAAAAGCAGCTGTGATACAGTTAGGAAATGAAGCTGCTGTGAACAGAAGGTAAAACCAGGTGGGCTGGTTTATGTGTGTGAGTTATTAAGGAAATAAGGAAATAAGTTATTAAGGAAATAACTAGTGACAGCAATGATTAATGAGGGTGGAAAAGAAATCACACAGAATTGTAGAATCATGGAATGGTCAGGGTTGGAAGGGATCTTGAACACCATCCAATTCCATCCCCCTGTCATGGGCAGGGACACCCTCCACTAGACCAGGTTGCTCCAAGCCCTGTCTAACCTGGTCTTGGACACTGCCAGGGATGAGACAACTCTGTTGGGTTTAAAGCTGTTGCATTCTCTTATCCCAGAAGAGCTTGTTTTGGTTTGGATTTCAAGGGGAGAGCTATTTTGGGAGTGTTTCTTTCTATGGCCTGTGGCTGACACTGCATTGGAAAATGCTTGTTACCATTATTTTTTCTTAAGTGCAAGGATTACATCTTAATATAGATCCCATGTTAGGAATGCTTTGTCTCTTGTGTGATCTCACATACCCCCCTCAACTCATCTGGGGCTGAGTAACACATTCCTTGGCAGTTCCAGCAGCTGCCTACATGGAAAAAAGTGTGGAAGATTTCTGTATTTTTAGTTCTTTTAATGCACTTCAGCAATTGGGAATTGATTCCTGGGACATGCCAGGTCCTGGTGAGTGGCTCCAGGACAGTCGGCTGGGCGCAGCTGGGCTGCAGGCTGGAGAGGCGTTTCCAAAATACTTTGTGCTAGGAGTTATCCAGGAGAATGATGCTGATTCCTGCTGAGCAGGGAGACTCTGGAAGGACTCACCCCTTGGGACGACCTGAGGCAATGGCTGGAGCTGTTTCGGGAGTGGTTTAGATGGATATTAAGAAAAGGTTCTTCCCCCAGAGGTGCTGGCACTGCCCAGGCTCCCCAGGGAATGGGCACGGCCCCGAGGCTGCCAGAGCTCCAGGAGTGTTTGGACAGCTCTCAGGCACAGGGTGGGATTGTTGGGGGGTCTGTGCAGGGTTGGGGGCTGGACTCCATGATCCTTGTGGATCCCTCCTGACTTGGGATATTCCATGACTTTGAGGAAATGTTTAGCCCAATCCCAGTCCCACAAGCGCTGTGTTGGTGACACAGCTGTACAAAGAAGTCGGCACCTTCTGACCCCACATGACCTAAAATCAGAGCAACAGTCAGAACAGCTGGAGAAGTTTTCCTACTGTGATTGCTAACAGACACAATATCCAAGGAAGCTGTTTCACAAGTGAGGGCTGGATGGGATCTGACAAGTGCAAACAGAGCCATAACATGATACATTTTGTGACCTGTTCCAGGTGTGTGTCCCCCTCCCTGCTGCCCTCAAGGCTATTTCCAACTCGGCTGCTGCCCTCTTGGGGTGATAGCAGAGCTGTGAGGGGTCTGCCCCATTGGATGCTTCCCTCTCCACCCTGATCATAGCAGTGCAAGATCCCAGAGTGTTTTGGTGGCATCGTCCATGTGCCAGGGTTGTGTCAGCCCTGGGTGGGAGACAAGCCGTGTCCAGAATAGTGGAGTGGTGCATGGAGTGGGGCAAGGGGGAATTTGGATGGGCAGGATCTGAACAGAGAACTAGGCTGGAGCTGTGACTGATGTTTCTGAGGAGGTTTCAGAGGGTCTCTGGACCACACATTCTGCACTGTTCACAGTCAGGGTGTTACAAACCTGGGCACAGCCAGAGCTGAGCTGGTGCTCCTGCTCTGAGCTGATGTAGGACAGGGATGGCACACACTCAGTGACTGGGATGATGGACACATCTGGGTTTTCCAGAGCAGGTAACCCTGCTTCAGCTGTAGCCTGGTCTCTGTTTATTGTCTGAAGTGTCATGAAGCTGAGGGTGGGTTTCAAGGGCTGTCCAGTGAAATGCTGCCAAAGGGGGGCATCTATGCACTCACAAGGTCCCAAGGAAGGTTGGTTATGCTGTGTTCCTTGAGAAATGGAGAGGGCACATGTAGTAAGGAGGGAAGTGTGAGATGCAGGGGACAAAATGAAACTCTGGAGCTTCTGGGTTGGTTTTCAGCATTCCCACACTCCCACTGCCTGGCTTTGGGCAAATCCTGTTGCTCTGCACGTTGTTTTTCCAGCTTCCACTGGGTCTGACGCTGGTGCAGAGGCTTTGATATTTGTCCTGCGTAAAAGGTGGAATTTCTCGATGTTAATGATTACTACTTCGTTGCTTACGGGGAGGGTCAGCTGTGCTGGGGACTCTGAGCTACCACTTGTCCTGTTTGTTTTGGCCCTGTTTCCCAGAGGCATCTTTTTGCTTTTTTCCCCTTGAGCTCCAGATGAAATAGGGATGAGGAAAACATGAGTCCTCTGAGCCCTTGGGAGCTGCACACACCCCTCTGCAGCAGGGCTGTCCCCATTCACTCTGGGGTGTCTATGCTTGCAGCAGAGCCGTGTTTTGCCTCTCCCTGCCCAGCTGCCTTGCGGAAGACTCATTCTCTCCATGTTTTTTTGCCTTCTAGGTAGAACCACAGGCCTGCACATTCCCATGCCAGTGTCCCTCCCAGCCTCCACAGTGCCCTGCGGGTACCAGCCACGTGTGGGATGCCTGTGGCTGCTGCAAGGTGTGTGCCCGGCAGCTGGGCGACCTCTGCTCCTTGCACAGGCCCTGTGACCATCATAAGGGATTCTACTGTGACTTCTCCAAAATCCACAGAGGCAGTGGGATCTGCTTAGGTGAGAGCTGCAGGTTCTGTCCTAGTGTGGTTCATCCATGGTGCCTCCCAGAACACACATCAGAATTTCCTTGGAGCTTATCCAATGTCGTGCTTCAGACTTCTTCTTACTCCTCCTTCTCCTCCTCTTCCTCCCTCAGCTCATGAGGGTGCAACATGTGACCTGCTGGGCAAGATCTACCTCAATGGAGAGAGCTTCCAGCCCACGTGCAAGCTGCAGTGCATCTGCATGGACGGGGCCATCGGCTGCATCCCGCTCTGCTCCGACGACTTGCGTCTGCCATCCCCAGAGTGCCCCAACCCCCGGAGGGTGAAGTTCCACAATAAGTGCTGTGAGGAGTGGGTGTGTGAGGAGGGCAGCGAGGAGAACCACTTTAGAACAGCCATGGCAGGTCAGTGGGGCACGTGGGATAGGGCTGGGAGCTGTTTACTGCGAAAGAGGGGTGGATTTGGGGCACCAGCTGATTTGGGGCTGGTAGTGGCTTTGTGCATCATCATGGTGGGGGTGGGTACCAAGTGCTGGGTTACAGAGCTAAACACCAGGTCCAGCCCACCCAGCTTCTCTATCACTCCCCTTCTCAGCTGGACAAGGGGGAGAAAATAAATGGAAAGGGACTTGTAGGTTGAGATAAGGCAGTTTACTAAAGCAAAAATGAAAGTTTGCATGTGCACAAGCAAAGGGGAAAAAAATAGACTTATTCTTTACTTCCCATCATCAAGTGGTGTCCAGCCACTTCTGGGGAAGCAGGGCTTCAGCACATGAAGCAGTTGTGCCAGAAGGCAAACATTGAAAACAGTGAATTCCCCCCTCCCGCCCTTCCTCCTCCTTTCCTTAGCTTTTATATCTGAGCTGACATCATACAGTTTGGAATATCCCTTTGGTGAATTTGGGTCAGCTGTCTTGGCTTTGTCCACTCCCCGGGTCTTGCCCACTCCCAGCCCCTTGATCAGGGGGGAATGTTGGAGAGACATCACTAATGCTGTGCCAGCCCTGCCCAGCAGTAGCCAAAACGCTGGTGTGTTACCAGCACCTTTTCAGCTCCCACTGCAGAGGACAGGACTGGAATGGCTGCTCTGGGAGCATCAACTCCAGCTCAGCCAGACCCTATACAAAGTGAAACCTCAGTGGTGCTATGGGAAGGCTCCTGTGTCCTGAAGTGTCACAGCAGACCTGGCTGGAGCTGGGCTGTGTAGGAAATGGCCCCTGCTCACCAGTATCTTCTTCCTGCTGAGAGGCCAATCTCATGGGATGGACCAGACCTTTGCTGCTGTTCCTGAGGTGTTAAACTGAGTTGGTAGCAGCTGTGGAGATGCTGATTTTTGTCAAAAGCCCCTGAGCCTTGCCTTGTGTGTCTTCCTCATGGCTCAGTTTTCAGGGAAGATCCAGCTCACAAGCCAGAGCTGAACAACCTGCAGGAGAACTGCCTGGTGCAGACCACGGAGTGGAGCACGTGCTCCCGGAGCTGTGGGATGGGTATCTCTGCCCGCGTGACCAATGACAACCCCCAGTGTCGCCTGCAGAAGGAGACCCGGCTCTGCATGGTCCGGCCCTGCAACTTCTCCATGGAGAAAACCAAGGTATGGTGCTGGAGGAGAGGGAACACGGCACCCCAAATCCTGGGGACAGCCTTGGGGATGATCCCGGCTCACAGGATTTGCTCTGTGCTTCCATTTCCTCTGTGTCCCATTGCCCAGCGATAGGGTCAGAGCACAGGCCTCAGTGCATTTCCTGTCATGTCCATGTTAATCCATCTGCTCTCTCCCTAGAAGGGGAAGAAGTGTGTGCGGACCCCAAAGCAGCGCCAGAGCTTCCACTTTGAGTTTTCGGGATGCACCAGCACCCGCTCCTACCGGCCCCGGTTCTGCGGCAGCTGCTCGGACGGGCGCTGCTGCACCCCGTTCCTGACCAGCACCAAGGACGTGGAGTTCCGCTGCCCTGAGGGAGACTTCTTCCAGAGGAAGATGATGTTCATCAAGATGTGTTCCTGCCACTACGACTGCCCTCGAGACAATGACATCTTCCTGGCCACGTACCATCGTCGGATGATCGGAGACCACATCAAGACTGAGCAGCAATAGCCCTGTCTTACCAGATCTGAGGTGTGCAGGAGGGCTCTGCAGTGCTTCCGTGGCTGTGTCCTGGGCCAGTGCAGCCTCTCCCCCTGAGCCTTCCACAGCAGCACCGTTCCAACACCAGTGGTCCCTGTGGTTTTCCCAACGAGCTGAGGGGGAAGAGCCCCGGCTGCCCCAGCCCCCTGACCCCCACCCACAGTGGTGGGAAGGTCACTGAAGGAACCAGAAGCAAGCTTGAGCTGCAAACTTGATCTATGTTCCCCCCCTAGCCAGAAGGGAGAGTGGAAAAGTCAATGTGGCTCCTGCCTGTCTCCTGCCCACAGCATAATTCCTGATGCAGACCCCAAAAGTTCTTCTAGCATGAACTGTGGGTGGACCAGGCTGCCAGACTAAAATGTGTCCCCTGCACGTGCTGCTCTGGGCAGCTTCTAGTGCCTTGATGAGCATTTCGTAGAACCGTGGAGTAGTTTTGGTTGAAAGGCACTTTAAAGTTCATTTCATTTCAACCCCCTGCAATGGATGGGGACACCTTCCACTAGCCCAGGCTGCTCCAAGCCCCATCCAACCTGGCCTTGGACACTTCCAGGGATGGGGGCAGCCACAGCATCTGGGCAACCTCTGCCAGGGCCTCACCACCCTCACAGGGAGGAATTTCTTCCTAATCTTGTCAGAAATGGCTCTGGGGTGGGAGAGGGCTCACGCATGCACAGTGAGGCTGCAGCAGTTTCAGCTCTGGATGTTTGTAAGCAGGAAGAACACTGTTCAGCTCCAGTCTCCCTGGAGAGTTTAAGGTACTGGCAAGAGAAATTCTCATATTTGTAAATGGAGCAGATCCCATCTGGAGTTACTGGGGCAGTGCCACGGGGAGCTGTTGGCACTGATGTCCCCAGTGGTGGGATTCCCTCCTGGCAGAGTCTCTGTGCCATTAAGGGCCCCATTGCCAGCCCATAGCTCCAGGAAAGGCCATCAGCAGCCAGTGCCAGTGGTATGTCCAGCAGCACCTTGGCAGCTCTGTGGGACTGCTAAGGTCTTGTCTAGTGTGGAAAAATCTTCTGATTTTTACTAGAGACATCCAGGTACAGGACCTGATCCTGTCTCTTAAATCATCCCTGCCTATCACCACTGGAAATAGTGAAAAATTCCTGTTCCAGACAGGCAGGAGCAACAGCCCCAAGGCTTCACCTCACCACATTTTCCTACCCCAAATTAGAACCTGTTGACAAGGGACAGTCCCAGCTGTCCCCAGCTGCTGCCCTGAACTTCCAGACTGCTGACACACCAGCTCAGGGCCCATGTCCCATGCCAGCATCTGCTCCTTCTCTTAGCTTGCAGCAGTTTCTGAGCCTTCACTCTCCTGTAATCAATTTGAACTGTAAATAATTCATCAGATATTGTTTCTGTTTTTAGGCCTTTGTACAGTCCCGGGACCTTGTTGGCACAGCCCTGCTCAGGCTGTTTCCCCTCTCTGAGCTTCTCTCCTGCCATTCATACAGCTGCTGAGCCTCAAACCATGCTGAGGTTGTACTTTACTCAATGCTAATAAATATCTCTTTATTTTTTATATCCCTGAACTCATCCCTTTGTGTGAGGCTCCTGCCTGGTTCCACCTCTGACCTTTCCCCAGTGCTGGGACCCTCTAGAGAGTTGATGGCTGGGTGCTGGAAGGTGGGAGGGTGACAGGGCATTCTTTTCCCATTCCCAGTAGCAGCAAGATTGATGTTAGTGTTTCACAGGCACCTCTGCAGCCCACAAAACACAGCTCTTCCCTCCATGGCTTGGAGGGGGAACAAGCAGAGCCCCCCTCTGCCTGCTGAAGGACCCACAAGTCCTTAATACCAGATTAAAAATAGCCCCGGGAGCAGATGTGAGCAGAAGTTGGTGCTAACAGGGCCAGAACACGAGGGGCTTTGCAGTGGCTTAACAGCTTACGGATTCATCCTCCTCAAATCACATTAGCCAGGGACTCCCCCCTCTCCCACTCCTGCACCGCGGCAGGGCCTAGAGGTTCTTCCTGCTCCCAAAACTCCATCCTCACTGGGGATGGATTAGGGCTTCCAGCGAGGGGCGGGTGAGGGGGAACAAACCCCTCTCACACCTGAGCCGCGTGGTGTTGAGGTTCTGCGCTCGGGGCAGGATCCTGCCCGTGGACCCCTGGGGGCTGCAGTGGCCCCGGGAGAGGCAGCCGGGGACACACGGTGACGGTCCTCGCCAGTGTCCCCAGGGCGGTGACCATCAGGTGGCACCAGGAGCCTCCCCATGGGGACAGCCCGGCCCCAGGGCAGGGTACGGGGCCCCAGGGGTGCTGTGGGGACCCGGCTCCTGAGCGTGAGCCGGGGTAGCACCCGCCTGCTGCAGCCCAGAGCCAGCAGCCAGTGCCACCGCAGGGCCACCACCGCCAGGCCGGCGGAGAGCAAAGCGAGGCCCTCGGCGCCGGGGCCCAATTCCATCCTGCCGCCGCCTCCATCCCCGTCCTCGCGGGGCCCTATTCCCGCTTATCTCCGCAGCCGCCGCCTGCGCAGCACCGATAACGCGGGCGTGGCCCCAGGACGGGGTCGGGTTTGGGGGCACTTCAGTGACCCTGCCGCCCTTACTGCGGTGGGCTCAGGACGGGACACCCCAGCTCCTCCAGCCCCCAACAAGGACGGGGCTTTCCCTAAGAAAACTTCGGAAAATAGTGAAAATAAGCAAAAAAAAATCTACAAAAGCCCTGATTCTGCCGGTTGTGGGGCTCTGCCTCAGCGCGGGGGGAACCTTCTCCTTATACGGGCCTATGATGTCACGGGGGCCGGGCGGAATCTCCTGGCTCCGCCCCCCGTCACCTGTGGGCTCCGCCCACTGCAGCGGCGCGCGCTGGCCCCGCCCCCTCCGCGCGCTGACGGGCGGGGGCGGCAGCTGGTGGGCGCGGCCAAGGGGCGGGGCTAGGGGTGACGTCAAAGGGGGCGGGGCCGGCGGTGCAGGTAGAAGCAGAGCGGAGCGGAGCGGCGGCCCCGGTGAGCGGGTGGAGGCCGGGGGTCACCGGGGGAAGTGGGGGTTCCTTGGGTTTCAGGCCCATTTTGGGGTGAGAGAGGTTTTTTTAGGGGGGGGAGGACTGTAGGGGTCAGGCAGGTTATGGGGTGCGGGGGTGCTGTGGAAGTTCTGGGGTACTTTGCGGAGTGTAGGGGTCAGGCAGCTTCTGGAGGATTTGGGGCTCCTGAGAAGGACCCGTGGTGGGTCAGTCTGGTCATGGGCTGCGGGGCTGTAGGAGGAGTTGTGGTGCTGTGGAGGCACATGGGGGCTCAGGCCGGCTATGGAGTGGAAGGGTTGCCAGAGGACGTGAGGTGCTGTGAAGCAGGGGGTCTCCGGTGGGGTCAGGCTGCCTGTGACCCGGGGTTGCGAGAACCAGGGGCACCCGTAGAGGTCAAACTGGATGTGAGGTGTTCTAGAGTGCTCAAGAGCTGGGGGGGGTGGGGGTGGGAATGTCCGTCTAGGTGTGGGGGACCCACGGTGACTGAGATGTGGAGGAGGGGGGTTACGGAGAAATGGGGGATGTTCAGGGACTGAGCGAGACCAGGGGAGACTGCAGGACTGTCAGGAAGCCTATGGGGTAGAAGGGAAGTGAGGTGCTCTGGAGTGAGGGGGATCCCCAGTAGGGTCAGGCTGGGTTTGGGGGGAATGGGCTGCACTAGGGCTGTTCTAGAGACTCTGAGTGGGGCTGCGGGGGAGGATGTGGGGCGGAGGGCCACCCACAGTGGATTCATGCTGAGGAGGTGGATGGGGCACCGCCTCACGGGGAGTACCAACCCTGGGACTCGGATGTTTCCCTCTGTGCTCTTGTTTCCACTGGTGCAGTGGAGGGGCAGAGGCAGGTGCAGCCTCGGGGAGTGGGGTCCCCTCCAGTCACGGCAGCGACCCTTCCTAAGAGGTGGCAGCTCCCGCTTTGGCATTTGGGTCCAGCTCTGGTTCTCTGAGCATTCGGTGTTCCTGGGGCTGTGCCCGAGATGCAGCAGCTCAGCCTGTGGCTTCGGGGCGGCCGCGATCTCTCGTCGAGACCCGTCTGCGGCCGCCGGGACGGTTCTCAAAGCCGGCGGCAGTGGCGGGGCCGCGGGGGCTGCTCCTGCCGTCGATTCCTGTCCCGGCGCCGGTCGGGGCTGCGCTGAAACCTCCCACTGACTTCCCTACGCCGAGGAGGGGGTCGATGTCTTCACGTTCCCTCTTCGATGGGGCCATTTTGCGCTGATGTTGCAACCAGACTCGTGTGCGGCGTGCCCCGCGGTTCCTGCAATCTCTTCCTCTCCTGAATTTCGCCCTTCTGCAGTCGTGGTTGGACGAGAGGCTGGTGAAGCTGCTCGTCGGTCCGTGCCGTTGGCGTCTGCCTTCCCCACTTCCTGGAGGGGTCCGAGCGGCTGGTGGGATGGCGGGGGACAGCGGGGGACAGCGGGGGACGGGGACTATCTTTAGGGCTGTGTTGCAATGGAGGGGTGTGCCTTGGCTCGGCGCTGCCGGGAGCCGCCTCCTCGCCCGAGGATTGACTTACGCCGAGCCTCCCGCATGGGGAAAAGCAACACTTGCTGTGCGGTTTGTGTGAGCAGGAGGGGCTGTGGCGGGGCTGTGAGGCTGAGCCGGGGGTCAGACAGTGCGGGGGCTGATGTCGGTCACACGTGCCCTGCAGGAGGTCAGGCTGTGCTGGGCCGAGGTTTGGGGAGCCCCGTCGGCCCCCGGCACTGGCACATGTCACTCTGGCACATGTCGCTCGTGCTCTGCCACTGCCCGGCAGCGGGAACAGCTGAGCCGGAGCAAACGGCCAGCATGGGAAAGGCTGGTGGTGCAGGGAATCAATGCTACCCCGTGGGACAGAAGTTGCCCTGGAGCACGGGAGCAAGTTGGGTTCTTGCAAGGTGCATCCCAGAACGTTCCTGTCCCTGTGCTTCCTTCCTGAGGCTTAGTGGAAGCACAGATTCAGCTGTAGGAGAGAGACAGAGTCAGGTCTCTTTTGCATCCTCTTTCTGCCAGAGTAACGTGGTTAGTCCATGGGAGTAATTTGCACCGGAGCTGATGTGGAACCAGGGTTCCGTGTTTGGGTTAATCCTTCCTCTGAGCCATCACCCTGCTCATGGCCACTGTGCCCGTGGTGGTGCAGCTGCACCATCCCTGTTTCTGAGAGGAGGCAGCTGAAACTTGTGGAACAATTTGCATTCCCCTAGGAGTTCAGTTCCTCTCCCAGCTCTGGGGCCTGTGTAGACATGGGTCTCCTCCAGCTTCTGGTGCTGCCAGCCCCTTAGTTTCTCTGTTAAAATTGGGGCACACACTGCTTCTGCCTGTGATGATGGTGAGTCAGCAGCAGTAAAAAGTTGATCTGTGCATCAAACTGCTTCCCATGTTCTGTGGATGTGGGGCTCTCCTATCCATTTTACTTTTCCTCATGCTTAGGAGAAACTTCAGGCCTTCTGAGAAGGCTTGAAACCTGCTGAGGAGAGAAAGTGCCTTCTCATCTGCAGCAGTGCTGCTGGGATGAGGCTCCCTCTTCCTGACGCACAGCCTGGCAGCTGCTGGAATTGCCTGCAGCTGCATCGCTCTGCACCGCGTGTCCCCCCAGGCTGGCACGGTCCTTTTGGAGCCAATGTCAGGGAGAGGATCTCTCAGAGAAAAGGCAAAAACATCAGCTGTTTTCTGAGGAGAGCACTTTGAAATTATGTCACTGATTTAATATATAGAAAGGTTTTTCTGAGCTCCCTCCCCAGCTATTTCTCAGAATAAAAACCAGAGGGTAAGGTGGGCTGCAGGTTGTCCCTGTCCCAGAGAGCAGGAATTGACCTGTCTCTGCTCAGCAGTTTCACCTGTGTGTTCACAGCTGCAGGAAGAGGCTTGAGGCTGTGGTGGCTAGAAGTTTAGGGTCATAACTGGCTCTTGGCCATGCTGGATGCTGTGGTTGGAGGTGTGATTCGGGAAGGGGGTGGACTTGTGCATCATTAGCCTAGAGGTGTCTCTGAGTGAGCTGCCCAGAAGGAAGGGGACGTCTTGGTTGTCCTTTTTATGAGTTTTGCTTCATGCAGTGATTTGTGTGAGCCTCTGAGTTGGGATTCACCAGGAGGGGCTGCAGCTGGTTGTCCTTATTTAGCCTGGGACTAGCACTTGGGGGATGAGCAGTCTCACACAGCGGTTATTCCAGTGAAGCCATGATGGTTTGGGTCCCCCATACCCATGACATCGGGACTTTGTCATGCCATCCTCTTCTGAGCTGGTGAGAACAGCCAGGGTGGGCTGGCTGGGGCTCTGGGGTCTGGCCAAAGCAGCCACCACAGCTGCCCACCTCTCCCCACTAGAGGCTGCTGATGACCAGAGCATTTTCCATCCCTGCTCTGAGAAAGCAGCAGGGTCTGGAATTTGCAGGGCTGAGCATCCCGGCCTGAGCTTTTCCTGCTGATTCACCCTGGAGACAGCAGTGCATTTTCCTTGGCAGTGGCTAGGCTCAGGGGGCACATCTGCTCACCTGCCAGACCCACAATAGATCTCCCTACTTCATTAAGTCTTAATTAGGTAAATGCGCCGGGGCCATGTGCGAGGCCATTGCCAGGGACATGGATCATGTGTGGAGCCAGGTACCAGGGATGCCAGCTAGCATTCTGCCTGCTTCAGGGGTTTTTCTAGCTGGGTGCTGAATGTGGAATGAGTGCAGGCTCTCCTATTGTTTTCCCAGAGGATGTGTGCACAGCGATAAGCGCTCCAGCCCTCTGGCATGGTCCAACTGGCAGAAAAGCCAAGGATTAGTTAAGCCATGGAAGGGATCCTTCACATCTGGGCACAGCCGTAGTAAAGCCACCCTGTGGACACAAAGGAGACACTTCGTCCAGGCCATCAAACACCTGGGTGGGATGGGCTGGAAAACCCGGACCCTGGGGAGATGATTAATCGTGAAAGAGTGAGGTGTAAAATGGAAGGCAGTGACTGCTGCAGTGGAAGTGCCTGGGAAGGAGTTTGTGGTGTTGCACAAGCCCCACTGCCTTTGCAGGCAGTGCTGGGTGGGGTGTGTGGTGCCAGCTGGCTCCGGCATAGGGCATGGCTTCCCTAACAATGGCAGTGCTTTACATAATCTGGGACTTGCCAAACAAGCTTGAAGGTCTGGAAAATCCTCCCGCTATTGTTCATGCTCAAAGTTTGCTACATTTCTTGGTTTGATCTGCAGGGCTGGATTTTGTTTTGGGACTTCAGTGAGGGGAAAATGCACTTTGCACAGAGGGAAGAAAAGGGTGTTTGTGGTGTTTAATCCATGCTCTGTAGATGAAACTATTTTTGTGGATCACAAGAGGTTCTGAGCAGCTGCTTGCAGCTTTGTAGGGCTGCAGGACTCTCTGTCTATCCAATTAGTATGGTTGGTGTCTAGTCCCCTCCTGATGCCCCCTGAGAAAATCCTGGACTACCAGATGGGGATGGGGCACCGTGGGCAGGGCTCACACAACCACTGTCTGGGCTCCTGACTTGGAGTCTGTGTCAGGGCACAAATGCCATGTCGGAACAGCTTTTTGCTGTCTCAACCCCCTCAAGTTGGACCCTGAGGCTCCAGGAAGGCTCCAAAACTGCTGCTCATTGGCAGATTTTAGGAGAAGAGGCTTGATGTGAACTTGGGGTGTCTTACTGTGCTGTGTCAACCCTGATGGTGACTTCCTGGGGGGTGATTTGGGGCATCTGGGAACCCCTGTGGGAGGATGCTGAGGCTGTGGAAGCCACCCCAGGCCCATCCTGGCCTGTGTAAGGCTGTGGGCTTGACCTGGACATGTTTCGTGGCTCCTGAGAAGTCTTCTGGGGCATGGGGCCTGCCTTTGCTCCTCCATTTGCTCACCCCAAAGCCCTTTGCCAACACAAATAAAGCCCCCGTGTGCTATTCAATTAAATGAACAAATCCTGTTAAAGTGTTCTCTGCTCGTTTGTGAATAGATGACTGAGAAACCTGACTTTTCTGTCCATTCCTGGGAAAGGCAGGTTTTGTACCAAGGAGTGAGGTGAAGTCTTTTCTAGTCCACTTCATGTGAGGCAAGTTTTTGAGCCCTGGAAAGCAGCAGAGGAGGAGGAACCCCAGCCTGAATACATTCTCTTATTAGAGGTGGCTTTGAGTGCCTTTCATGTAGATAATTACATCTGGCCACAGTTGACCAGGACTGGATTTAAGGAGGGGATCTGAGGCTTGGCGTGTACTGGGAGCTTTCAGAGTTGACTGCAGTGGCATTACAGCAATCTGGTAGTTGTTGCGAACAAGGCAGTGAAGGGCAGCCATGGGGCAGCTCTGAGCCTTAGGGCCTGGAAAACTCAGTTTTGGCACTGATCTTAGCTTTGTTGTGAGGAGTGGGGTGGACTGATGCCTCAAAGCATCACCAGGGTGTTAAGGCAGCCGTGTAGTGACCTCCATGACCTGATCCCTCTGACTGCTGCAGTGATTTAGGTGCTCACTGGATAGTACCAGCCATCCAGAGGCTTGTATTTCTATATCCACTCTCCAAAACCCCTTGGAGATGGGGTAAGCTTCTTGCGGGCACTTCAGAACTTGAGGGGAGCTCTTTGTCTGTGCTGAGGGTATGTATTGGACAGGACAGCACAAGTTGCCTCTCTGCCCCCAGGTGAACTCAAACCCTGAGTGTGGGAGCAAGGGAGGGCAGATGTTAAGATGACAGCCCGGCACAGAGCCACGTTGAGCTGTAACGTGACTTTGTGCGTCTGTGTTGATGTTGTGCTGGAGGTGCCGTGTCTGACGTGGAGGTGAACCTCTCCCATATGGCCGGGATTGGTCTCCGGCAATCTGTGGCTGCTCAGAGCTCACAGGCTGGCAGACAGGGTCAGCACTGCTTGAGAATTTCCTCGGGTGCAGAGCGGAGGCTTTTAATAGCAAACGCAGTCATCTGCATCATGGCATGGCCTGAAACTTGGCCCTAAGGATCCACTGCCAGCTGGGCACTGGCTGAGCAAGATGTCCATATCTGTTGGAATTTTTTTTAAGTGTTAAATGAAAGTAAAATGGTTTTGAGGAAAGATAAAATAAGACTTAAAGCAATTGCTGGTGGGTTTGAGGTGCAGCTCCTCCCTAGGAGTTATCTTGGAGAAACCCTGCCTTTCTTGGGAAGGTTATGCGGCCCATCTCAGTGTGCTGTGCTGACAGATGCCATGCCTCAGCTGGGTGCCAAGACTTCAGCCTTCTAGGAAAGGCAGCAGGAGCTGCTATGGTTTTTCTTCTGCCATCCTGTGGGCACCTGGTGCTGTGCGAGCAGCATGCAGAGCCACAGATGGCTCAGGTTGTGGTTGCAGCGCTGCTTGCTCCATCTGAACTACCTTTGAGTGGGAGCATACAAGATACCCAAGTGCAGAATTAATCTGTGCTGCTGCTGAGCAGGGTTGTTTCTGGCACTGCTGCTTTTTCTTTGGCTGTAGCATGAGGTGAATGTGATTTCGGCAGCTGCCTGGCTCCAGCAGTTTGCATTCTGCCTTCCCTATAAACTGTCTTCATCCTGCTCAGGTTCCTGGCCCCTGTCCTGCTCAATATGAGGCTGTTACCAGAGCTCAGCAAACCATGATGATCACATCCAAGTGCTGGACCTCGAACCACCTGGCAGCACTGGGTTGAAGCTCATTTGCATAGGGTGGTTAATTCTCTGTATGCGTTAATCTCCGTGACCATCTGTGTTCTTTCCCAGGCTGGGGAGATGGGAGCTCTTTGGATTTTCCCAGGAGGTGAACATAGAGAAGATTGCTTATTCTGTGTACGCTGAAAACTGCCCTGGGTCAGAGCAGGACAGACTCATTAGTTCTGGGAGCAGTTGTTCCTGCATCTTTGGGAAAGGAGGCACTGACATGTCTCTCTATCCTGAAGGCACATCCTGAGGAGATGCAGGGAGGAGACAGGGGCAAAGACTAAAAATGGAAACCTCTACAAATGCTGTCCAGCATTCAGTCCCAAACATGGAGGGTCTGTGATCAGTTTGGCTGGCATCCTAGAGGGCTGAGGTTCCAGGGAAGGCTGTGTTGGTCTGAGGAGAAATAGTACACTAAAGCTTCTCCTGGCCATCCCAAAAACCCTGCCCCGGCTGTGGCAGCCTCTGGGGTGTACCCCACCAGCAACCACTGCTGTCTCTGTCCTGGTGAATTGCTCCATTTGAACCTCAAAAGCTGCTTTGGAGACTGGGGTGCTCACACACAGCACCAAAATTAGGGGACCAGTGCCTATAGGTGAGCTGCATTAGCATCTCCAGACCTGTGCAGAGGCTGCTGCTGGCAGAGAAGTTTTTTCTGCAAGCAGCATCTGAATTCTTCCTTGTTTTGTTTTCTCACATTTGGAGCCTGAGGCTCTGCAGACCATTACAGCCCCAGCTGGGATCCCACCAACATGGGCAGAGGTGACATTAGCTATGGGCACTTTTGAGGGATGCCTGTCCTGTGGGGCAGCGTGGCCCTGCTGATGGTATCCAAACCCAGAGGGAGTGATTCCTGCCCTGTAATTAAGCTCAGCTGTTCCTGTTCACACTAATGAGCTGTCTAACGGATGTGCTCCTCACAGCTGCTCTGCATCCTCTGTGTGGCTCTGAAGCTGGAGGTGACTTTCCAGGAGAGCCACCTGCAAAGAGCAAGATCTCAATCCCTGTCACGTTGGGGTGAGGTATGTGGGCCGGGAACCTTTGACTGTGAAGGCTTTTCTATGACTGCACCCTGTGTGCTGTGAATTCTGCCAAGTCCACCCTAACTCCTTGGTAAGGAAAGCCCTTCATGCTGTTCATACTGGCAGGGCTGGGCAAGGTGGAGGCGTTTTCCCAACCTTCAGCTGAGGGACTGAGGCTGCTGCTTGACAGGAGAGTTGATCTCTACTTGCATCCAGGCTGGATAATAACACTTAAAAAAACAAATGGTGCTCCAGCTCCTCTCCTGGTTCAGTAGTTTGTGTTTTCAGTCTTGATGGAGATGAGGCACTGGGATTGTCGGCATCAAGGTGCATCCCAAAGGATAGGTATGGGCTTGTGCCCATCTCTCCACCTAGTCTAGTGGAAGGTGTCCCTGCCTGTGGCAGTGGGTTGGAATGAGATGGGCTTTAAGGTCCCTTCCAACACAAACCATTCCATGATTCTGTGGTTCTCTGGCACGGCAGGGTGACGGTTTATTCTGGCATCACGCCACACTTGTGCTATGAGTGCTTGACTGGGTGGCGTCAGGCAGGTCCCTGTAGCCTCAGTGGGGCTGTTGTATGGGCTGAATTTGGGGTGCGTGCCCAGCGGAGCACACAGCCAGCCTTGCCGCGGCTGGGAGCACCGTTGCTCTCTTGAATCTCTTCATTTAGTTAATGATCCTTTTGTTGAGAGGATTAGGGTTTAGAGGCCTCTGGCCGAGTGTTAATTAAATTAAGGCTCTTGGTGTTTTGTGGAGTTTTTGAAGCCCACTAGAGGGCTCAGTCGGAGCCCTGTAGAGCCGGGCCCGGCGGCGCTGGGCTGTGTCCAGCCCTGCAGAAGTTTGCACGAGAAGTTCTGTAAGTGCGGAGGAGCTGGAGGGGCGCAGAGCTGCAGGGGCCAGCCCGCAGCGGAGCTCGCTGCTCCTGCAGCCCCGGCCGTGCCCTGGCACCGGAGGCTGGCAGGCATGCGGTGTCTGCCTCACTGCTCACTCTATTATCAGCGTTAGATAATGCCGAGCTGATGTTTTTGGTTGTTTTTTTCTCCTTCTCCACTTGGTGTTTACATTTCTGAGAAGTGGCTGACCGTGAACGTCCGGTTCCACCTTCGCTTCTGGAGGAGTCAGATACTGACGTTTGCTCTGTTGCCTCGCTCATTTGGGTACAAGTGTGAGCACTCGGCTTTGGGACTCGAGGGGTTTTTCTGGTGGGTGCATGGGTTTTCCGTGTCTAGCTGGAACTGCTTTTTAACCAGTGTCTCTTCTTTCTCTTCTATCTACTGCCCCACGATGGATTTTGGTGTCTCACCTGTGTGCTTGGGCTGGCTGTCTCATCTCTGGGTAAGTACCTGCTTTGTTAGATCAGTGGGTGGAAGTGGTTGAAACAAGTTGCTTTGACTTAATGATCGGACCTATTTAAATAATGAACTGGCCTGTTTATTCTGTCTTAAATTCTGGAGCATTGGTTGTTGTCAAACAGCATGATTTATTGTCTCTGTGTGTGTGACGATTTTGGGTATTGAAAAGCAGTTAGTTGGCCTGGAAATTGCTGTATTTTATAATATGAAGAAGCCCCCAGTAGAAGTTTTTCCTACCAGCCTAGGCTGTGGAGCACTGACCTGGGGATAAAAACACACTCAAGTGCTAGCAAGTGAGCAAATGGACGGGAAAATATTCTTGTGAATGGAAAACAATTCTTCCTGTTCTCCCCAGGACGTCTCCTGACATCTGTTGGTGACAAGTCAGTGCTGTGGTTGTGAAAGGGGCTCTCTGATGGCACTGGACCACCTTGCCCTTTGCAAACCGTGGGTGTTGGGGGCTTTGCAGGGCACAGAGAGGAGCCTGAGGCTGTTCTGGCAGGAGAGGAGAGGAAATGCGTGTTGAGCTTGGAGAAGAGCATCAGGCACTGATGTTTTCAATTTGTGTTCATGGAGAGCCAGCTTTGCATGGGGGAAAAAGTGCCCTGGTGGGGTGGATTCTGATGTTTCCCTGCAGAGGTTTGGTGCGTGCCAATAGCTTGGCTGTGAGGTGGAGTTTGTGTATTAAAGCCTCTGAGGACAAGGTGTGTTCTCAGGGTGGAGGTAAGGAAGGGATCTGCTTGGTGAAGCTGTTTCTCTGGATGCAGTGGAGCCTTTGCATTGAGGTTGTGTTCTCTGGAAACTTCAGTAAGTTTAAATTTACTTTTTTTTCTTTTTTTAAATTCAAACTATCCTCCTGCTAAGCTTTCCCTTCTCTCCATCACTCCCCTTCTCTAGTAACACCCTCTCCTCTCCCAGTAAGGGAAAGGGCTGAGCACATTTAAAGCAGCTCTGCTCCACGCCTGAGTATTCCATGTGCTGCCAGTCATTGATGAAAGACTTGAAGGGAAAGCAGAGGAAGGTGATGGGAACAGATTGCTTTATTCTTAAACTTGACATCATTATACAATGCCTCATGGCAGGGCAGGAGAGATGAATCAAATCCAAGCATAAACCTGTTGTTCTTACTCAGAAATGAGTACTATATTTGGAAGATGAGCAGCTGCCTCCTGATCTGAATGAGCTTTGCTACCAAATCTCCAAAATCAGAATCATTAATTAACTAGAAAACCTGCCTTGGTCAGAGGTGCTGAGCTCCAGCCCCACCAAATACCCAGCAGCCATTTGAATGCAGAATAAAACTCCTCCATGTGGAAGGTACAGCAGGAAGCTCCTGTGAGTTTGGATATGGAGCAGTGTGCAAGTGCTCACTTGCATGATGTTTGGAATGGGTTAGTGAGAGGCAAAGCTGTACCAGCACAGCAGCTGCAGTTGTGCCAGGGTAGCCTGGAGCAGGTCTTTTGCCAGAGAGTCTTCCTGCTCAGTGCTTGAGCAGATCCTCAGGACAGTCACCCATCTGGCTATCTCTTTATGACTTTAAGTCTCTGGTCAAGGGTGAATTTTTCCCTTGGGAAACACTGATAACCTGGACAATCCCTGGTTTGTTCTCCCCAGAGCAGTCTCCATGTTACTTTTTCCTGTTTTCTTCTATGTATTGAACAGAGGGAAGATAACTGTATTTTGGTGGTCCTGCTTGTTACAGGCTTTGGAGGTTTTGATCCTGATATGACATGAAATTTGCTGCTTGCTGAATAATTGGTGTCAGTCTTTGTCAGCAAACAAGAAAGCCATGTGGTACTTTGTTAGGGATAGCAAAGATAAAGGGGGTGTGGTACAATTTCACTGGCTCAGGGGCAGCCCTGACCCTCACCCAGCACAGAAAACAGCAGGCTCAGATTGCCTCTCCATCTTTAACCATAGCTTATCTCCTATGTAAACATAAAATGCATAGGAGTTTTAGTAAGATAATCTCCTCTCATAACCTAGTAAGTGTTGGGCATCAGTCCTGACACTAACACACCAGCAGAATCTATGGAGGGAAGCTGGGAGTAGCTGCGGGACAGAAACTGTAAGGGAAAAATGCTGAAAATGCAAGAGGAGCCTCTGTTGAGGGTTTTGCTCTTGACCTTCAAGGTGATATTCACATATGTTGCCATTATTTAAAGCCTGTCAAGAAATCCAAGGTGAGGTCATTGCTGAAAAATTGTTTAGAGCTGTGTCTTTGTTGGTAAGTGCAGAGTTCATGGGCTGCGTTTGGGATCTGTCTTTCCATTCGGTGGCACTTGTGATGCTAGAAGCCATGTGCTATTATCTTTATCAATATATGTTGTTTCTTTCTATCCCAGAATTCACAGGTGACCTGGGGAAGGGCACTGCTTTGCAGTGTGTTTGTTGTGTTGTGAATTTTGGTCTCCCCTTAGTCCTTGTTTACACATAACCCAAAGAGGAAGTACAAATGAGGTTTCCAGCACCTTTTAGTGAGATTTTCTTCTTTAACCTCTCCTGTTGGTTGACAGTGCCTGAACATGAGCCCGGGTAGGCAAGGAGGCAAATGACATGTGGCCTGTAACTGCACTAGTGTGGCCAGCAGGACCAGGGCAGTCCCCGTGTATTGGTCAAACCTCAAATCCTGGGATCAGTTTTGGGTCCCTCACAACAAGTAAGACATTGAGAGGCTGGAGTGTGTCCAGGGAAAGGAACAGAGCTGGAGAAGGGGCTGGAGCAGTAGGAGCAACTGAGGGAGCTGGGGCAGCTCACCCTGGAGAAAGGGAGGCTCAGGGGGGACCTTCTGATTCTGCACAACTCCCTGACAGGAGGGGACAGCTGGGGAGGGAGGTCAGGGAACAAGGGACTGCATGAGAGGAAATGGCCTCAAGCTGTGCCAGGGGAGGTTTAAGTTGGATAATAGGGAAAAACTTAATGGTAAAGGTCATCGAGCACTGGCACAGGCAGCCCAGGGCAGTGATGGAGTCACCGTTTAAAATCCATGTAGATGTGTGACTTAGGGGCATGGGTTAGTGATGGGCTTGACATTGGTGGGTTAATGGTTAGACTCTTTGATCCTGAAGGACTTTTCTGACCTAAATGATTCCATGATTTCTATGGAAATGTGGCAGCAGGGTATCTCTTTCACTTGTCCCACCCTGTCAGAGGAGACCATCAGTCTCCTACGTGGTGTCAAGTTCTAGGGCCAGCTTAGCTCAGTGTTTTCACTTTGTTGCTTTGTAAAGCAGTGAAAACAGTTCCCATTGTGGCGTTCAGAATAGCAGTGCTGCCCTCTGAATTACCATCTAATTAAATGAAAGCAAAAACTCCAAAGCAAGTGAGCTTTCTGTTGCATAAGAAAAGCTGTTTTAGTTGACCTAAAAACCGACGTTGAAAACCAGCCTAAACAGAGATGCTTTCCCTCCCAGCTCTATGGGCTGTGCAGAGCAGTTGCTACTGTTCTTGGAGAGCCATTCATGCCTGGCAGCTGGGAGCCCACTTCAAAACAGTTAGGCCTTTGAGACTTGCTTCCCTTTTGCTTGATGGTTGGAGAAACCCTGCTGTGGAGACAAATAATTAGAAATAAAAGATGGCAGCTTAATGATTATTGGCTTTTCTGATGCAGCCTGCAGTGAGTGCAGGGTGAGATTGGCAAATGCAGGCTGCTGTTGCATCTCCTGCTCCAGAGATTTACTGTGTGCACTGTTACTGTGCAGCCTCAGTGGACCTGCAGAATGTCTTGAACTAACAGAGTTGTTATTTATTCTAGTAACAAACCTTTTCAGACTCTTGGCAATTAACTGTGACAATGGCAGTGTACTCCCTGTTTCTCCATCCATGCCCACAGCTTTCCTTGGCAACCTTATCCCCCTTGCCCTCGTCAATTCTTTGGATTCTGTCTATAAATGTGAACCACTTTGGGTTTTCTTGATAAAATAATCATGAAAAGTTACTACCTTAAAAACGCCTCAAAATACCTTATTTTGAGCTCCAGAAAATCTGGCAGCAGTGGGATGCTATCCTCTGGGATCCTGTCGTATGGATATTAACCTTTTTGAAGCTGGTATCCATGGCTGCCAGTTTCAGAGGTTAATATACTGCATTTCAAGCAAGCTGAGGTCTTTTTAATTTATGATATAGAAATGTGCACCAGTTAATCATTGTGCACCTGCAGAAGTGCCTCTGGGCAGACTTTGGCTATGCTCTCTTAGGTTTTGGGAACATCCATAGGCAGGACTCAGAGTGGCAAATCTGATCCAGTTATGTAGTTCAGAGCAAACCCTGTGAGGTCCAAGGACGTGTCAGGCAGGGGATGCAGCGCTGAACAAGGTGGTGCCGAGCTTTGGCTCTTATTTGTGGAAAAAGTAATGGCTAGAAGTTGTGTTTATTCTCCACAGATAAAGTTTAATTTAAATAAGTGTTAGATTTTGCCAGGTGTCCCTCACTGGTGCACAGGTCTAGCCCTCAATCACAAATTGCTGTCTGTTGACTAGTGCTGGCTTGGGTTCACGGCTTGTGTGAATTTGCTGCCTGGCCTTTGGATTACATGAGATATGTTAGTGCAGACCTGAACTCTCTCTGCCAAGTATCTGCCTCAAACTTGCTGCTAGGTACACGCTAGTCCTAAAGAAATCCTCATCTTGAAACTGTCCTTCCCCAAGCCAAAGAGCTCTAAGCATTTCGAAGCCAAGGGGTGCTCTTTGCCCAACAAGAGCATAACAGTATGGAGTCAAATCTCTTTCATTGAATTGGTGCCTTTGTGGGGAGAAGCTGCAGTCGAAAACACACCTATCTGGTGTTATTTAAAGAAGCCAGAGCCTCTCTTGGCTACAGTTTGACTCCTCATCCATGCAAGAAGTAAATCAGCTCCTGACATCTTTTGTTTGTAGTGCAGCTTGGCTGCCTCCCGGCTGGAGCTCTGGTCTCTAGGTGGCACTCACTGTTATTTTTGGGTGCATTTCAAGAAAGACTGCATAGCTGAGCTTGTCCCCTGCTGAAGGGACAGCTGCTTCTCCTGCCGGGCTGGCTGGTCCTGTTTGGCTTAGGAGGCTGATGTAAGGGCTTGAACTTCTTCTTGCTGCCAAACATAGGAGTTCCCAGCAGCAGTACCTTAAAGAGGGGTAGGGAGTCAAGTGCTGTCTGTGAGCACACTCCTCTGGTTTTAGTTTTTTACTGAGACTGCTGGGAAATGAAATCCTGGTAAATGCCTGGAAGGAGGGTGAGCTCTCAAGGTGATGGAGGTGAGTGTGCTGTGGGACAGTCTGAAGCTCCTGTGATGGTTCTTTCCATGGTTCGGTCAGTGTCTTGGCTTGTTTCTGGAGATCACGTTCATGCTACACTGACTCTGCCTTTTCCTGAGCCTGCACTGCTTGTATTCACAGCATCACCTGTAATCTATTCTCCAGGATTTGTTAAGCTCTTTCTAGATCCTTTCAGTACAGCCACTCATGTGTTTAATACTTCCTACTCATACTTGAGAGGAAAAGTATTCCTCTGTCAATGCAGAACCATTCACACTCAATCTTGCAGGCTGCAAATGACCTCTAATCTTCAATGGTGCATCTTGGCAGAAATGTACTTTATACACTGACTCTAAGCCCTAAGTCTAAACAAAGCTGACTCTCCAGGAGCTGTTTTTTCCTGCACTGGCACATGTCCTGGAGAGAACTAAAGCTCCTCTTCTGTTTTATTCCTCTTTCTACTTGGAGCTTGTCTGCTTTAGGAAAATTGGAGGTGGACTGCCCTGATGCCACATGTGATTCCAATACAGAGATCACTCAGTCTCTAGCTATGAGGGTGCTCCTTGGCTCTTTAATAACTTCAGCAATGAATCAGTGGTTAGTTTTCGGGAGTGTTACGATGGGCTGGACTAGATTTAATTGCTTGTTAAATAGTTTACACAGAACTAGATGAGTGTAGATGTTCCAGGTTACCTTCACTGTGCGCAGCATGAGTTGTAGAAAAGCAGTGCAGAGTGTTCTAGACTTTCGTGAAAATTCATTGAGTTTGCAGTTCAGCCAGTCAGAGGCTTTTTGAGCAGTGAATTCTATGCTGGAGAGAGGGGTGGGCAGGGGAGAAATGCAGCGTTAGTTGAAGCATCCTTTCCTGTTGCAGTCTGCAACCTCAGGATCTCATCCAGAGAAGCAGCAGGGTTCTGGGGACCAGCATGAAACACCAACGAGACGGGCTCCCGTTCATGAAACCATTTATTCAGCATGGGAACAAACTCAGGTCCAGAACAGAGAGCCCCGAACAGAGGCACAGCAGGGGTTTTTGAGGGACAGAACCGAGGGTTTACACCTTTGAGGGTGGAGTTCAGGGTCAGGGACCATTAGAAACACACCAAGGGAGAACCCCCCAGGGACTCAAACCCAATCAGAACTCCTGGGCCGCCCTTCACAAGGGATTTGGGGTGGGACAATGTAACTCTTTGTCTCCCTGAGGCCGCTGCCACACTTTCCTTCCAGGTAAATAATTTACCTGGAATATATTAATTCTAGATCACCATTTTAAAGCTTGAGAAGTCAAAGGGAAGTTTCCTTTCCTCCTCATTCTTGTCTTCTCTTCATGGCCAAATCAGCACTGCTGATGGTGACAGCAAAGCTGGAAGAGAAGCCAAGGGCAGAGGGCCAGGAGCTGGCAAAACTGAGCCACCTGCTCTCCTCCCACCTTGTTTGCTCTTGTGAAATGGCTGCTGCTGCAATGGAGGCTGTCACTTGTTAGCAAAGTGTGTGAGTGTGGCGCAGAAACAGAGTGTGCTGTTGTGTGTTCACATACGTGTGCGTAATACAGCTCATTTAGAGCAGGATGGATAAAGGATTCATCTGACCAGCTTAATTTTTTTGTTTTCCCAGAACTTGGTGTAATCCTGAGCATTTCACTTTAAATCCTGCTTGCTTTGGGGGAGGGAGCACAGCACCAGTGTGATGCACAATTGCTTTGTTTAGATTGGGAATTCCTCACTGGAGAAGCTCCTCAGGGCAGAGAGAAGAGCTCTCTGTCCTTTATTGTTGTGCCAGTAATGCTCTGGGCAGTGTTCCCCAGCACTGGTGTAAACTGGGAGCACAATTTTACAACAAATCCTACCAGGAGTGTATCCTATGGGGCCTGTAGAATGCTGGATCACCTTACAAAGATCTGTTCTGTGAAGAACTTGAGCTGGATTTAATCTGCTATCTGGATGTTCCTAGGATGCTGCAGTGTGTCCTGCTGAGCTGCTTGCAGGTGCGTTACCCAGGCAGAGGGCAGGGTTTGGCATTGTCCTCCATGACCCAGTTGGTTTGCACTGACTGAATCCATGAGGATCTGAGCACTCCAAGTGGCCTTTCACCTTGTGAGGATCAACCGTAGCGATCCCAAACACATGCCTAAAATGAATGTAATTCCTGTCCTTATTCCCATATCCAGCAGGCGAATACCGAGAAATCCTGACTTATTAAAATAATTCTTAGTCTCTAAATGACCCCCATAACACGACTTAAACCAGCTGTAACTGGGAGAGTTCTTTAAATAGTTGCAATCCAGGCTTGGCACAGGGAAAAGTGTTCTTATAGTGAAGAATTTAAGAAATTTCCATTACTTCCTATGGGATTTCAGAGGTCAGTTCAGGGCTGTGTAAAAAGGAAAAAGTTAGAAGCTAAGCCAGTGACTTCCAGCTGAAGTGTGGTGGTGATGGGTGTATTTCCACATGCACAAGATTTCTTTTTTTCCCCACATATTTTCTGCTCCCTATAAAAAATTGCTTTGGTGTAGGCTCATGTCCCCTTGCCCCAGAAGAATATTTTTCAGGTTCTCCTAGCATAGACCGAGTGCTTTGTTTTGTATCTGAAAACTCAACTTTTTAGTTTCTCTTCCTTTAGCCTTGAAGCCAGTCAAGCTCTCAGTCATTTGTTTGGGTTCTGAAGGGGTGACAGCAATCTTTGCCCTCCTGCACAGCACGTCAGCAGCTTGCACTAGTGCTCCCTGTGGCTAAATGCTTCACCTGGGAATACAAAATGCAGGAGCTGCTGCTCTCTGTTCTTAGCTGCTGGCAGATGGAGTTGGGGATCATCTGGTGATCTGAGTGCAGTGGATGATGCGCTGTGTAGTGTTAAATCGCTGCTTTGATGTGGAGTTTTTGTTGCCTGGGTCTCTCCTCCACGTAATCTGCTGTGTGTGGTGTACAATGGAGCAGTGTGGGTTTGTTTGCTTGTTTTTTTTAGTTTCAAGAAGCTGTTGCCAACCAAAAATTGTGGTTTCTTTGCTCCATGGTTTTTTCCTCAAAGCCTGTTTGACTGGTATTTCTCTTCTGTCAGTGTTTTAAGCCCACCCGTGGGTGAGCAGTAGCAAAGGCAGCAGTTGTGGTGGGTCAGCACCCTCCATGCACTGCCTGGGCTATTAAAATGTATTAAATTATTAATTTAAAAACTGGGGACTGAAGTCAGAGCTGCAGGGCATGTTTCAAAGGAGCTACCTGTCCCTAATGTAGAGCTGCCAGACCTTTCCCAGCCTGTCTTTTTTAATCAGATGTGCTCATCTAAGTCCAAGGAAACCACCAAGTAGTTCAGATTTAAGGCAAAAATAATCTGTCTTCCCTCTCATTAGGGAGTTTTATGCAAGTGGTCTCAACACTGAGACAAAGGGGAGCTGCCCGTTCTTGGCAGAGCTGAGCATCATAGATGCATAAAGGAGAAGGGGTAAAGAGTTGTGAGAAACAGGTTAATTTTTCTAAAACTCTGGGTATTTTTAGCCCCCATATAGCACAAATGCCCTCAGCAAGGGCCACTCGCATGCTGGGTCAGTGCCAGTGAGGGCTCAGCATGGTGATGGGACCCATCCCAGCCAGGGTGTGCATCAGCCTCGGTTACCCACTGATGAAGAAGCGGGGCGGTTGCTCTTAAACCAAGCAGAATAATGTGCCTGAGACCTCAATTCTCTTTGGGAGACAAACAGAGATGCCTTGGTGCCAGGTGTAGTTTGGAACTTTGCAAATATGTGAGGGGGATTTGGTTCCTGAGCTGGGCAGGCTGGCAGCAGCCCTGCTGGGGCCTTTGAAAGTGCTCAAGAGGCACTGGGCGTTGTGTTTTGCTCTGATGTACGTAGCAGGGAGAGATGGGCAGCTCGGCTTGACAGAAATAACTGATTCTAGTTTGGCTGTAAGCGAGGAAAATCCAGTCCATGCTGGAGGTGCGGGATTCCAGAGCAGGGGCAGGGTGGGCTCCTGGAGGGGTTTCTTGTTGACCAAACGCTTGCCACCTCAATTATCGTTTTTTTGGCTTGCCACAGACTGAGGCAGTACCAGTTAGATTACGAATAGCCTTATGATTAAAAAGATGAAGAATATAATAACAGTATAAAGAAAACCCCGACGCCCCCCCTGTTTTTCTTTATACGCTCCTCCTTGCTTCTTCACCCCGTGTTTCCCTTCAGAGCTGAGCCACGACTTTCTCTGGGAGGCAGCGAACGGTATTTAAAATCTAGGTCAGGGAGGGAGGGGGAGCGGTGCTGCTGCCCGCGGTACCGGCGGCCAGGACCCTTCCTGCCCCTTCCTACCGCGGCCGTGCGGCACCATCACCTTAGCGGGGAGGGGCGCGGTGGTGGCAGGAGCAGGCGGTAATTCCGTTATTTCAGCCTCTCGCTGCGGGGTGTTGTGGCGGGCTCAGGAAGGCGCTCCGGGCGCTGCCTCCGGGCCGCCCGCGGGAGGGAAACGTGAGGGGACGGCACGGGGGGAGCCATAAGGGGGCGCCCGCTCCCCCGCCCGCGCCGCCGGCCGCGGGTTCCCCGTAGCCAATGGCGAGGCGGCGCTGGCGTCCCGCCCCTCGCCCTCGGCCAATGAGAACTTACTACAGTGTTGTGGGGGGAGGAGGCGGGGTGGGGGGGCAGAGCCGCGGGCGGCAGCGGCGCGGAGCGGAGAGGAGCGGAGAGCGAGCGGCTGGCTGGGCACGGCGCGGCCCCGGGTGCCGCACCTCAGCCGGGGCTCTGCGGGGCCCGCTGTGAGGCCGGCGGGCGCTGCGCGCGGGGGCGGCCGGGTAAGCGCGCGCGGGAGCGTGTGCGCGGCGCGGGGGAGCGCGCGCGGCCTTTGCGCGGCGGGTCCGTGTCCGTGTGGCTGTGTCCGCGGATCGGATCGGTGCGTGCTCGCGGTCTCTGTGGGCGGGCACGTGTGACTGTGCACCGTGTGTGACTGTGCACTGTGTGTGACTGTGCACTGTGTGTGACTGTGCACTGTGTGTGCTCATCTGCGCAAGGTGCAGCTGCACGGCCAGCGTGTGCGGTCGGTGTGCCTGTGCGTGTAACGGGTGCGTGCGCGTCGGGTGCTGGAGTGTGCACGCGTGGTGTGTAGTTTGTATCGGGGCTGTGTGGTGTGACTGCTGTGAGTTCTGCGTGTGAGCGCTGCATGCGTGCGCAGGGCGTGTGCAAGCCGTGCATGTGTGTACACCGTGTGTCTGTGCACACGAGGAGAGCGTGCGTGGTGTTTGTGTGTGCACCGTGTGTCTGTGTACTGGGCGTGTGTGTGCACAGCGTGCATTTGCACTGACCGGATCCAGTGCAGCTGCGTGTGCACAGTGTGTCTGTGTGTGTGTTTGTCTGTGTGTGTGTGTGTCTGTCCGTGTGTGTCTGTGTCTGTCTCTGTGTGTGTGTGTCTGTGTGTGTGCGCTCCGTGGGGCTGTGTGTGACATGGAGTGCTGAAAGTCCAGGGGCCGAGGCTCACCCCGAGACAGATCCTGTAGGAGGTGAGAAATGGGGGTAGCGGGCTAGGGACACGCAGCTCAGAGCTGCCACCCAGGGTCCCCTTTGGCTGGGACGGGCTGCCCTGGCCGCGCTGGGATCCCCAGCTCTGCCCGGAGCCCTTTGTGCAGGACGAGGAGCAGGAGAAAGGAGACATGGCGGGGAATGGCTGTTGGGGAAGTGCTCCACAGGCCGATGCCTGCTCACCCACCCGTGGGACAAATGTGGATGTTGTGGTCTGGCATCAGTCAGGCAAGGGCTCTTTCCTGTCCTGCATTCCCCTGAATTGTAGCTCAAGAAAACACATTGGCCCACTGGGAGGTGATGCTCTTACTGGATTTTCCACCAAGGCGTATTTTTTATTTCCTATCTCCAGTGAGGCATCGTTTATAATGAAAATTATTCCGGAAGGTCTGGAATTAATTAAAATCCACCTTGTCCACCTCAGAGTGCTGCAGCTGCAAGTGTCCCAAGTCCTCACTTCCCTGTTTTTTGGGGAAAAGGAACTTGTTCACCCTTTGTGCACTGGTTTGGGGAAGCTGGTTTTGGACAGGGTCTGGCAGCTCTTCCCTCTGTGGCTGTGTAAGTGGTAATTCAAGAATTGCATGTTTGGTGGTAAAGAGAAAATTTCTTAGAGATTGTCCAAATTCTGGGGTAGGTTCTATGCTGCTTCAGTTTTAATTCTGTGTGTTAATTTAATGAAGATACTGGAGAAGCAAAGCAAAACAGGTTCCTTCCAATTCAAACTATTCCATGAAAATCTTGCTTTTGAACAGTACCATAAACTCCATTTCTGCCTTACCTTGCTCTTTCCACTCAGGATTTGAAGGCTTTTCAAACACACTGGATTTTGCTTGTCTTAGTTTGCTAGATCTGGAGGGATGGTCTTTGAATTAGTGATTCTTATTCACAGTTGAGATATGTAAAAATGATCTCTGTAAGGTCTCGTGGGGCAGAGTATGTTGGGTCTGGATGAGGGATGTGGAGGGCCTGCCCTGGCTGCTGGTACTGCTGTGATGCTGTGGAGAGCAATTCCTTTCACAGTTAGCTAACTCATGTGTTGCTGCCCCAGGATCTGCTCCCTTTGCGTCAAAGGTTGCTTTGTGGAGATCCAAAGTAGGTTGTTTTTCTTTTTTAGTGGTTGGTCCAGCCATATTTAATGAATTGAAGGCTTTCCTACAGCATTGTGATGGTTGTTAAGGGGCTGTGTGTTGCATGTCCGTGATGCTGGTACTCTTGATGTTTACATTTTGCATCATCTTGCATCTTCAGTTGCACTTGTGGGGAAATTTTGAGTATTGGGAGGGATTTAAAAGGCAGTGGGGTCCTTTGCATATCTCTCCTGTTAAGGCCTTAATAAAGAAGGTGAGGATTTTCTATGATTCCCATGGACAAACATAATCTGCTGGGGAAGGTAAATTTCAGGATAAACATAGTGTGTGCTCCTTACTTTGAAAACTCAGAGCCTTATGAAACAGAGAGAAGGATGATTTTTTTTTTTCTATTATAAACACATTCATTATTTCCTGTATCAATTTAGATGACGAGAACACGAATTACCTGTGTTTTCATCTGATCTCACAATTGCAAGTTCAAACAAATAATCTTACCAGAAGCAAAGCTTTTCATGGGAAAGCAGCAATCCTGAGGAATAAGGACTCCTCTCAGCCTGTTTCCAAACATTTTATGTTTCTAAAGCCTACAAGTGCTTCAGGCAATGATGCTCCAAACCTACAGCTCCTGGCTCCAGTATCTCCCTGCCAAGTGCCTGTGTGATCTGCATGAGCATCCATGGTGTTTTTTCATTCGATAGCATTTGATTTTTGGAAATCGGTAAAACAGCATCTTTCCTACTGTCCTGTTTACTGCTTGTTGAGCAGATATTTGAATGGATGGGACATAGGCTGGTGAGGATATGGCTTATCTAGTGAGCAACCACCTCCACAAATTCATTCATTAGAGATTAAAGTGATGCTCTGCTGGGGTATGCAGGGATGTTGGGATGCTCCGTGTGCTTTTATACATTGATAGGTGGATGATGATAATGTTGTGGATATGGCATATAATGTGCTGGGATAAGTTGTGTGTACAGAAGGGTTGCTGATGGAAGGCAGTGACTCTGTACTAGGTTTTTACCAGCAGTTATTTGGCATCTCAAAGGAATCTTGGATTTTTGGCATCAGCAGGTGACCCTCAGGCTCTTCATCCTTAGATGTTCAGTGGAAGTGTTGGCTGAGTATCCACAGCATCTGACTAGGAGTTTCTCCTCAAACATCTTTCCTTGTGTCCCCAAATGAGGGGTTTGTGCTGGGAGCCTCTTCATTTGAGGGAACCGTGACAATACCCGTGTCACTGCCGGGTGGATTTTTCTTCAGCCTCTTACTGCTGTATTTCACCAATTTCTGGGAAAAAGCCCTAGAAATTAGTGGTGCTCAGAGATCTTGTGTCCATGCTGAGTGGGAAAGCTCTGGGCTCTCCCCAGGCCAGGGGTCCCAGCTCCTAGTGGGAGCTTCCCACCCCTCTGGATGGAGGCATGTGTGGATGGGGCTGCAGGGGGGAGGTAGAGCTGAGCTGTAGTGGTGTGCCACGCTGGTTCGGTGTCTGAACTTGCTGGAGCTGCTTTTACATTCCTGGGAATAAACTGTGATGAATCTAAGGGCTTTATTAGGACAGTGTGAGGGTCCCTGTAGCAGCCCTACAGATGCAAATAATTCCCTATCATAAACCTTATTTTGTACTTTTAAACTTCACTGCAGATCTATTGGCTTCCCTCTAACTTCTGTGCAATTTTCTTAGAGCATTAGGGAGTAGAAGATACTCAGGTTGTTTAGGCTTGGAGCTGTGTTTGTTGCTTCATGTATTTCTCTGGGGAAGTTCAATATAAAGCTTTGCATCAGGAGTAGAAATTGCATTCTGGGCCTGGGGATCTTTTGCAGTGATTATTCTGCTTTCTTGGTACTTGTCCGTTGCTGTAATCTTGTGTAGATTAAGCAGGCAACGATGCATAAAGATTTCCCTTTATATGTCTTATCTACTACTGTTTTGATCAGTACTTAAATTGCAAAGAGCTGTAGGATGCAGTGTAGCAGGGATTTATCTTTGTCCATTGGATGGATTAGGTAGGAATGTTTATGGCTTGTACTTAATCCAGATTAATATTATTAGTTTCTTTACGTTCAGTCGGTTGTTTACACTTGTTTTCTGTTTATGTGAATTTTTGCTTGTGTAATGCCACTCACATCATGTATTAAAAGCCAGTGTTTTTAATTTGTCCATGTAGATTGTGTAGATGGACTAAATCTTTCTCTCTCTCTGTTTTCTTTTTGTTTTTGCTTTTCTTTAAATGAAGTAGTTCCATGGAGAGGGAAATTGTGTGGGCTTGGGGGGTGTGTTCAAGCAATTGTACTCTTCCAGGGCATGCTGCTCTGGACCTTGCTGCATTTCTGATTCGGGATTTTTAAGCAAATTCCCATCCCAGCTTGCTTTTGCTGCTGTGCTTGGAGCAAATGTCGACAGCAGTGCTTTGTAATTTATAATTTATGAAGTCTCACAGCACTCGAACTCTGGTGCTTTTGGAAGGGACTGAGAATTTTGTATCTCCTGATCTCAACTCAGAGCATAAAAGATGTAGGAAGATGAGCGGTTCAGGGAAGCGTTTCTTATTGCAGGCAGTGGGAGAGCTCCACGGCTGCCTGGTTGTGTGGCCATGGCCACAGTGTTGGCTGCTTCTGTCCCACATGGGTGTTTTTGGGGAGCAGCCCAGTCCATCTGCTGGTGAAGGTGAGTGCCATCACATGTCAGCCTGGCTTGCAGACAGGGTCACACCATGGAATAACCCTCCATGGCTGCCTCAGGAAACCTGGAGCCCAGACCTGTGGAGGATCCTTTGCTCTGTCAAAGTTGAGTTGTTCTTACAGGGATCAGCTCAGCCTGAGATGTAACCACAGCAAAGCATGCCGTGGCTGGAGCCCGGGGATAGGAGTACACTTTGAAAGCAGTGGAAGAAGAATTGGGCTAGTTAGCTATTTCTATGAAAACCACAATTCCTTTGAACCCTCTGGTCACTGGTTGTAGGCTGATTATTCCACTCCTTCCCCGCCCCACAGAATGTGTGTGTGAGAGAGATAATTAAAAGCTTTTAGTTAAATAAATAACTAAGCTGCTCATGCGGCTTTATAGTAGAATTGCAGAGCCAAACCCTTAGAGATGGAAGATGGCACGTGCTGCTGCTGGTCCCACAGCATCTTCTTTCCTTCCTGTGCTGGCGTGGCCTTGGAGCATGATTCCATATGGACTTTTCCCTAGGGCCTGTGTATCACTGAATATGAGAGCAAGCAGGGTGTAAGTGGGGACGGTCCCATCCCTGTGTCCAGGGCTCCAGGCTGTATTTATTCCCTGTTACTCAAACTCTGCTCCAAAGACAGGATTAATAATTCCCACCCGAATTCATCTGCAATGCCTATGTACAGATGAATCAAAGGCATGAGCTGGTCTTCGCAATTCACTCAGACGGTCTGGATGCTCCAGGACAGCTTGAAGGGTGGTTTGGTTTTATCCCATTGACATGGAGCATGATGGAACATTTTATAGTCCAGCCCCAGTTTCTGCCTCTGTGAGCTGCCTGCAGTGCCTTGAGACAGGCACTTGGAAAATGAGAAACGTGCAGTTGGTAACCATTCCTGGGGAGTTTTAGGAGTTGTTTGTCATTGTGCAGGGGCTGGTTCATGGAAGGATAAAAATCTTTCAGGTCCAGCTTCAGCTGCCCTAGCCAGCAAATATTTTTCCTCCTGCAGCCCTGCCTTGCATGCTGCCTTCCAGTTCCTGAACCAGTGGATAAGAGGGTCCTATAACCAGTGTCAAAACCTCCTGAATTTGACAGGACCCACAAGGATCATCATGTCCAGCTCCTGGCCCTGCACAGGATACCCCAACAATCCTACCCTGTGCATCCTTGAGAGGGTTGTCCATTGTCCAAACACTCCTGGAACTCTGGCAGCCTTGGTGCTCTGACCATTCCCAGGGGAGTCTGGTCAGTGCCCGACCACCCTCTGGGTGAAGAAATCTTTTCCTGGTATCTCACCTAAATGTATATCCCTTATTTCTCCTCTTGACATGGGGGCCAGAGGAGAGCAGGATGCCCTGGGGCTTTATGGGAAAATGCTCAGGGTGACATTCTGCAGACTGACAAAAAACTTCCTTAAATTCCCAAACAAAAACTGCTGGTCTGTCCTTTATTGGATTGTGTGTGTGTAGTGTTATAGTCCTGTTGGCAAAGACACATATCCTGGGCAGTGTCACCTTGACATGTACATCAGACACAAGCCAATGGGACCCTCCAGGGACACAGCCACTTGGAGAAGAGCAGTGGTGAGCTGTCATCCTCCTGGTACAAAGCAGTCCTCCTGTCCTTCATGTACCATGAAAACTCAGCTGCTCGTTTGCTCTGAAAAATCTTGAAATCCAGCATTAGGCCAAAGTTTTCTGGCCTAAATACCTGGTTTACAACTGTTGGTTGGCAGTGAATTGACAGGCAAGATGGAAATTGTGTGTTTAAGTTGTGGGGGTGGTTGTTGGTCTGAAGTCAAAAGAAATCACTTAACTATCATCCTGCATGAATGTGTATAAGTGTATAGAGGCAGTAAAGGCCATTTATCATGCAAACATACCCTTACACAGACAGAAGGCAGACCCCTATAGCTTGTAGGAGGAAGGGGTCCCATTCCATGCAAGAAAACACCCTTTATAGGAACCTTAGTAGCATGTATTACAATTTGAGCAGGGAGAAAACAGGTGGCATGAGTACCAAGCACTTCCCTGGTGTCCCTCCATTCCTCCTCCTGGGAAGCACCAGCACTGCTCACATGAGCCTCCATTCCTCCTGGGATTGGTGCCGGTGGCTGATGCTGATATCACTGCTTTTTTATCTTCAACTGCCAACTTGAAAGTTGAGTGTGTGGTGAGAAGCTTGTGAGAGTCTTGGTGAATGCGCACATGAAGTAGCAACGTGATAAACTCAATGTGGGCTGCCTGGTCCAGCTGCGGGAATAACTTTCATCAAGGAAAAGCTGGAAGCTTTTGGGGCCTGGAGAAGAGTTCAGGTGCAGAGAAAATGCGAATTTTTAGCTATTTATATGTATTTCTAGTCAAAAGGGTTTAAGGACCCCCACACTTTCTCAAAGAGGGGCAACAATTAGAAGAAGAAGAAGAAACTGTTTCGGAAGGGGAAGAATGTAGGGTACATATATATTGCTTTTCCATGGATTTTCATGTGCAGGGGTTGAAGCATGATGGAAAAGGGGTCTTGCAGACATATGAGTTTGGTGATTCACACAGATGAGCTGGCTTCATTCCTCAGGGCTTTCTGAAAAATTCAATATTGTCAGGGTGGCCCTGGAGAGGGGAGTTTATCTGCAGTGAGAACAACTGCATCAATATGGGAAGGGTACGCTGGTGATAGTGGGGGAAAATGGCCATGTGCTAAATTCCTCTGATACTGCTTCTAGTGAGTGCCATAGTTTCTTCAGACTTCTGGAGGGGTTTTTTCATGTTGTAACTGATGCTTCTGTTGTTTCCAGCAGGTCTACCTAGATGCTGCCTTCAAAAAAACATTTCCTTTGTTTATGGGTGGCAGTGGCAGTTTCTTTGCTCCCACCTGTCTCTACTCTTTCTTTGACTCCTCCAGGAAATGGTGGAATAAAGCTAGGGTTGGTAGATGAGGTCAGAGCAGCTGTTGTTCCCATCCCAGTGCAGGACCCCATTCCTGCCCATCTCTTCAGTGCGGTTTGGGATGCTTCATCCCCTTGATAACGAGAACCCAAGGGACTCAGGGTTTTCAAGCATGTTTGTCTCAAAAAATAACATTTTTTCTTCTGTTTACACACTGAAGCAAGTTTTTTTTATTTTGTTTTGTTCTGAAGCACAGTGTTTTGAGTGTCTCCCATCCCCTCAGTTTTGGGGTACCAATGCAGAAAATATTCCTCTTCCTGGTTCAGGTGGTCTTCCACTGGCAAACACCCATCAGATGCCAGTGGGGAAGCCAGCAGTGGCATGAACAGTGTTAGTGGCTTCATGTTTTGCAGCTGCTGTTCTTGGTTTATTTAAAAATTATGATTGACTCTCTTCATCTACCCTGGTGATGATGTATGGTGATAGTCCTTTTACAAAGACGTGGTTTATTAAAAAAAGAGTCCCTGTTGCATGATGAATCAAGAAGGAGTGCTGGGGGAAACTGTATCTGTCAGTGTTACTTGCCTGCGTGCCTCTGGAGGCAGGAATGGGAGTAGATAATGGACATTAGGGATGAGTTCACAAAGCAAGGAGGCTCGCAATTACAGAGAAATTTCGTATTTAACTGTGATGATTTTCTTGCAGGTTTATTTCTTTTTATAATTGAGCTGGACTCTCCAGCATGAGCATTGCTTGATTATTGCACTGGTGGGTTTGATCTGCATGGTGCTAATCACTGCAAAGGCTGGCAATCAGGGAATGCAAATACATTATATTATACACAGAATATGCAAATACAGTGGAATTAAACTTTTTTCTCCTTCTTTTGAGATAGATGCACAGCTGCATCTGTGCCAGTGATAAGGTTCTCTGCAGACACAAATGAAGGAGAGGTGCCAGCGCCCCGTGCCCGCAGCTCCATCACACACAGGTTCAGGAGCCTGGAAGGTGTGCAGGGAGCTCATTGATGTCTTAGTGAGGTGCTAACCTGTGTGGAGGGTTGGCTCTGTTTTCTGGGCTGGTGCTGCTGGGGGAAGCGGTTATGCATTAATAGTTTCTCATGATTTCTCAGCATAAACAGTTGTAAATCACGTCTGTGGTAAGAGCAGATGCTAAAAGTGCTCAGCCCTGGTTTTGCTGTGCAGAGGTACCACATCCTGCCTGGACTTTGAAAACACAAATGTAATGAAACAAAGAACTCTGCCCTTTTGATGTATTAACTACAAAATCAGCTGAAAATTTGCTGATAGATCCTGCTTGTTTTGGAAACGGGTTAACCTTCTGAAACTTCTGACTGTGGCAGAAAACCAAGGAGTGATGAGTTATACTGAAGCTGAGGTTTGATTAATTGTAATTTTCATAGCACTTCAGCTTTACTACTAGAAAAATACTATAGGATTGGTGAAGAACATTTTGGTTTTTACTAAAATACTTGTTCTAATAAATTTTCTAGACTTGGGGGGAGAGAACATAACTGGAGCTGCAGCCGTGCACTTCTGAAACAGGTTTGTGAGTGGGAGGTTCCTGTCTACCTCAAGTGTCTGCTTGTGTTTTTCCCCAATTCCCTTCAGCAGAAACACTCCCTGAGAAAATATTTTGAGACATTTCTTTAAAACAAAAAACAAGTAGAGAGAGAAAAGCATAAGCCTCTCTGCTGTAAAGCATTGTAAGAGCTTTGCTATTGGAGCAAGAGCATTTGGGATTTAGGAAAACAGGGCAGACACGCAGCCGGCTGCACCTCATGAGATTGAGCATCATCTCAGCATCCCTATGTCAGGCAACCCCAGCAGTTGCTCAGTTCCACATCTCAAGAAGAAACAGTGACTGGGGAACTTGCAGTTTTTGTCTGTTTTTCTGAGTTGATCTCCTTGCTTGCTTTCCCACCCATGGACTGTAGTTTTGCCAAGTCACGAGGTGTTTCGTGGATACAGTCAGTTCAGGTGCTGCAAGTCAGAGACATCTGGGGATGAGTCACTAGAGCTCAGGATGGGGCAAATTTCTCAAAAATAAGAAAACAGACTTTGTGAAAAATTAATTTTAAGAGTTGATTCCCAAACACAAGATCCAGACTTCTTGGTATTGATGAGCTCTTTGATGGTGCTTTGGGAAACAGGCTTGAAATTTGTTGCTATGTTTAAAAAAAACAAAAATGTCTTTGCTGATCCAAGCTGTGAATTATATATTTTTAAAATGCAAATTGTTAAAAAAATGCAAATTGGAAAAAAATTCAGCTTGGAGCAAGTGCAGATACTTGATTTTTAAGTTGATAATTTGTTACACAAGTAATTTGCCAGTGCCAGCACAGTCCCTTCTGGCTTTTGCAGTGATCATATATGTGATCTGCACTTACTGTGGAGAAAAATGGATGTGGTGCTTGCATTTTGGTTGGAGGACTGGCTTTTTTGGGTTGAAACACTGTAAATGGGGATGTGTGTGTTTCATTTGGAATACGAGACCCACCCAGCTGCTGCTAATGAAGTGTTTGATATAAGCCACCTGCTGCAGAAGCCTATGCAGCCATTCTGGGTTTCCCAATGGCATGAGCATGTGTATGCTTGTGTGGCACCTTCTTACTCTAAACCGTGCTGGAAGTTGGTTTTGCTGATTAAAATGAACTTCTGTAAAGTAGCAGCTCGCTGGATGACCACCAATTGATTTAATTGCTGCTCTTAATATGAAATACGTTGTGTGTTACAGAAGCTTGTTCTGCTGCTCCACAGTACGCGACTGACGCTGTCCCCCATGTGGGACATGTTCCCTGTGTCCCCATGCAGGCATGTCCCTGCTAGGAGCAGTTCAAGCCACCATAGTGTCCCTTGCTCCAGTGCTACAACATGGATTTTTCTCAAAAGCTGTGTTTGGCAAGGTCTGGGAGCAGAAGTGAAGCACAGAGAAGAGTTATTCACCTTTTTAATCTTACTCTTGTATTTAGAAGTCTAGCACTGCTGCTAGACAGTGCTGCTAGCACTGCTGTTGTCAAGACTGAGTTCTGCAGTGCTGTTGGTGAAACACTTTGAAAGTGCACTGCACTATCCAAGGAGAAGCACATTTTTGAGAAAAAAAAATCTAATAATCAATTAAAAAATAAGTAGATAATCATGGTGAAGTACTGTTTCCATCTGGCATATCACTCTTTCATGCAAGTGGCACTGCATCAGTTCATTGTGCAATAGAGATCTATTTGTAGAAAGGAAAAAAAGAGGCCAGAGTTTACGGGATCTTTCTCCAAATCCAGCAGAAGGATATTTTGCAGGGGATTATTCAATCTGAGCAATGTGAGTTGTGAAATAACTTGTTATGCTGCTGTCTGCAGAGGCCACTGTGTGAAGGCAAATGGGCGTTCTGTGCCCTTCCCGAACGCTCACACTGTACTCCTGTGTTCCCGGGCTCTGCACAGATCTTAACCTCCCAGGTCTGTTGTTTATGCCTGAACAGCTCAGTTCATGCCATAAAGAACTGTGCTTGAAGGGCTATGGTATTCAGGCATTTCTTCCTTAGAGTTTGGGGGCTCCTGGTTTTGAGTGCTTTGCCAAAGGCACTTAAAACTCATTATTTATACAGCACTGGCTGCTGTTACTGGTGTGTGCCCTTAATCCCGGAGACTTCTGGGTTAACGTGCCCAGGCTTGAACTGATGCTGTGTTTTGTTGCATCCCATAGGGGAAAATGGATATTTATTGCTGTGGATACTTGGGGAATCCAAAGGGCTGCTGAAATCTGGGCACTGAGGTTATGATGCTCATCATCTGTTTCACCAGATCTGCCCTTCATGCTCAGGACTGTTAATCCACCACTGAGATGAGGAATCTGTTTCTTCTCCCAGAGGAGAGACTGGTCCTGGATGCTCCAGCTCTGTGCAGTTCAGCTGGCAGCAGCCTCCTTCTCAGGGTACTCTGTAATTAATGTTGGTTCTTGAGCCCCGAGTAATTGCGAGCAGTAATTGGATGGTAGCTGAAGAGTAGGGCACAGTTTAATAAAACAAACAGGCTTGCAGTCGTAATGTCAGCAGGTAAAACACCTGGGAAATGGCAAATCCACATGGCAGTGACGCCAGCGAGGTCCGTGCTCAACGCAGGCGCTTCAAAGCAAAGGCAGCGAACCGAAGCCTGTGGAGCAGGGTGGGGCAGGTCCTCTTCTCCTTCCCTGGGCGCTGAACAGGGGACACAGCCTGGTAAGGCAGATACTTTTTAAACATCTCCCACCTTTAGGAATAAGGGAATGAAATGTTCGTGTTATGAAGTTCTAGTTAATTTCTAAAGAGTTTTTGCAGCTTGTTTAGCTGGGGAGCTGGAGTGAGCTCAGGCTGTGCACCGATGTCCTAACCAGAGACCAGCTCATTACATTTGTTTCTTTCTTGCTTTTGGTTTTTACTCTTAAACTACACTTCTTGCCACTGCAAGGGCTCACATTTCTTTACCTTTATTTTCCGTATTGCCCTGCTCACAGCTTACACTGGCAAGGAGGTGCCTCCCAGCTAGCTCAGCCTGCTCAGACCTCATTTGTATGTTCATTTTTTTCATCTTAGAGAAGAACAGGTGACTGTTTACCTTCAGATTGTGTGTATAGAAAGAGAACCTGAAGGAAGCGCAAAGGAGGTGGTTTAAGAATATATTTATTTATATATTTGAAATATATAGAGTGGGTTTGGCTGGAGCCACTTGGCTGGGGCACCTGGGTGAGCTCACCAATGCTTTTTGCTCTCTCCACTCTTTCACCCTGGCCTCGTTTGAAGGGTCTTCTCATGGCAGTTTTAACCCAAACAATGATATCACCAGAGCCTGCAGAAAAGAGGATTTGTGTGGCATTTTATTCCCTTGTGCTGCATGAATGTGGATTTGGGCAATATTGTTTTGTGGCTCCTGCTGTCAGCAGCACAGTGAAAAGAGTGGCTCACTTGTCCGGAATTGTGACTGTGGGACTCGCAGCCCTTTAGCAGCTTAGTTTTAGCTGGGGCTCTTCATTTAGTCCTCAGTACTAGGAAAGACCAGTTGATTTTGGGTCAAAAATACTGAGAATAATACGGTTTATTCTTAATTTGCTGTTGATTTTGATGCTTGATAAATACCGAGCTGTGCTGAGTTTCTGGGAATCTGTGGGGCTTTCAGGTGGATGAAGTACTCTTGGGCTCAGTGTGGCTTCAGCTGTGCATGAAGCAATTGCACAACTAGAATTTAAACATAAAAAAGGGAAAAATCAGGAAAGCTTCTGCAAAAGAACCGTTATATTGTTGGGGGCTTGTGTGTGTACACACTTTGAATAGAATAAGGATTATTTTGACACCTAACTCATAAAATAAGTATCAGTGGGATGCTAAATTGTGTATATAAGGCCAGTAGCTTATCCAGAAAGCATCACTGGCCACATGTACAATTTATTTTAATAGGGAGAAATTTAAGCCAGCTACTGTTTTCTGCATGTGCTTTATCCCTACTAAAGAAAATAATTTGTTTTTATTGGCTCTTTATTTATTTAAAAATATTGCAACGTTAAAACAGTTGGAAGCTGTTTACTGTTGTCTTCTCAGCTGCTTGGTGGCCAGCTGTGCCGTGGCAGGTTGCACTGGTACCAGTGGGAGTGGAGAAAGCTGGTATTCAACTTCCAAGTGCTGCCCCAGTTTCCCCAGTGCACATGCCCACCTGACTATATGCCCAGGCTCCCTTTAATGCCCTCAGGGACATTAAACTTCTCCCAGTGTGGCATGTAATATAGGATAAAATGGAAAGAACTGATGAGAGGGAGAAAAATGTGAGTTGGTGAGCAAGGGGGTCCTGGGCAGCCCCTGGAAGTGGAGAGAAGGTTGGATGGAATCAGGGGGTGGTGGAAGAAAGAGCAGGTGTGGTGCAGCCAGGCAGGAGGATAGGAGAGATCCTTTCAGCGCGTGCTGTCCATGGAGCTCCTGGCTGGAGCAGTGTTTGCATGTCCAGGAGCACCAGTGTGATACTCAGCACTAACCCTGCTATGGTGTGCTGGGTGGCAAAGGTAGGTGTTGAAGAGGTAGAAAATACCTCTTGAGAGCCGGTGGAACATGGCCATGCTGGTGTTTGTTCATTGAAATCACAACCCACACAGCCTCCCACACCGACCCATCCAGCGCAGAAAGGAGGGCGGCAACCAAAAGTGTGAGCAAACAGCCCCTGAATGTGGGTGCAAAGTGTATTTCTGACCACTCCCTGCTGTACTGAGGGTGAACACAACTTCCTTTTCCTTTCTGTATTCTGAAGAAAGAGATGTTTGAGTACGTTTCCTCCATGCAAATAATTGCAGCGACCCTGGTCTGATGCCGGAGCTGAGCAGAGGGTGCTGCAGAAACCAGCATGGATCCTTACTTGGGTCTCCAATGGTGAAAAAACCCTCACAATACCATCTTATCTTCCATCCCATTCTTTATATCAGTGCTCTCCCTTCCCCCCATGATGGTGTTTAATATCCTGTTCACTATTTCCTACTGCTTATAGGCCAGGCTGCCGGCTGGAGCTCAGCTGCTGTGCCCTAGTGAGCCATTATTGCATCAGGATGGGATCTGGGGCAGTAATTCAAAGCAGGAGTGAGCACAGGCTCCCTGTGGGATAATGCTGCCATGGCTCTGTGGGCAGGCAGAAAGTGTCAGCGTCATTATTTTGGTTATGCAGCAGAAGTGGGAGTGATAAAGTGCTCATTGGGTGTTTGCTCTCCCAGAGGATCAAAGGGATTCCTGACAGCTGAGCAGCTGAAATGGAGCATCCCCATTGTCTGCCTTTAACTGAGCTACTGAATGATGATGGACCAAAATCATCAGGATAGGCACTGAAATGCCATCCCTTCATCCCCTGGGTCAGTATTGAGAGGATTGCCTGGAATGATCACTTTTATGCTGTAAAATTCTGAGAGCTGCGTTCCTGTTATGAAGCCTCAGACTGCCAGTGGTTTCTCTGCTCTGGAGTCACCTGAATCCTGCCAAAGGAACAGGTGATTGTTTAATGAAAATAGCATTTCCAAGCTGTGTGTCTTGTTAAAGCATCCAGAATGCAATGTTGTGTCTTCTCCCTGTTGGTGACAGTGCACAGCCAGTGTGGGAATTCGACAGCAATTTTGATTCAAAGCCATCTTCAGTGAAAATGGTTGTTTGTAAATGTGTTGCATCAGATGTGTCAATGGATGTAATTAAGGAATGAAGACTGCTGCACACCCCTAATTAAGGGGATTAAAAACTAAAGCTGCCTGATTTCACTGCTGGATGGAAAAAACAGATTGGAGGAAACGGCTGGAGGCCGAGTCTTGGGGGGGCAGGAGGGGTTCTGCTGCAGTCTGTTGACTCACAAAAGGAGCAGCTCTGGGAGGTGACAGGACTCAGCTGCTCTGCTGCATGCCCATAACTGACTGCTGACTGGGTATGATGGTATTTTAACTGCTCCTTCACATTCCCCTTGTTTGGTTCCTGTTCCTGCTGGGGATGGGAGGATTTTCATCCCTGCCAGCTATGCTGGGGTGCAGCCTTGGGAAGGTGACAGTTGTGTTACCCCATGTTACTTCTGTGTCCTGGTGTCTCCCACCATCTCGGTGCCCATCCCCAGCTCTGGCTGTTCTGGGTGGTGCTGTGGGATCTTCTTGTGTAGAAGCAGAAGCGAGATGTGTGTGAGGACACAGGGCAGAACCTCCAGGCATCCCTGAGGTGCTTTTTGCATGCATGAAACAGGCTAAATAGCGCAAATAGAGGACAAAGAACATTGTGCAATGGAAATACTGGGAAGCTGTGCTCACTGAGGGCTTCACCCTAGCCTTGCTAAATGACTGTTACGGGATGGGGATTGCCAACGAGGATGTCTCATTAATCCAAACACTGATATCCCATTGCTTTTTCTTACTCTGGGTGGGTGTTTCCTGCCCTGTGATGCAGGATCCCGTGAGGGATTCTGGAGAGCTTCCTCTGCGTGGGAGGTATTGCAAAATCTGCCATGATTTTCTAGGAAACATCTTCTCCTTTGCTACCTGGCTTGTGGAGCCACCCCAGGGTCAAGGATGACTTTGTGGTCACTGAGCATCACGAGCAGGAAAACTGGGAAGAGAACCATCCCTTTGGAGGTGGTGTGAGGTGTCCAAGCATGTTCCTGGGACATGCAGTGTTTTTCTGGTGTTGTGTTCATTGGGGCAGCATTCTTCTGGGGCCCTGGTGGCACTGGGGTTTGTCCCAGTCAAACAGATTTGGTGCCTTGAGGCTCTACAAACAGCTTCTGACTTCTGGCTCTGAGTATTTGGGGGAACAGCTGAGTGTCTGGTTTTCTGCTTGTTGGACCATGTCTGTTGGGAACATGCTTACACCCAGGTTTTGGATTTTTGCCTGCTCTCCTTGGGCATAAACAGGAACCTGCAGATGTGCAGTAGGATCGTCCCCATGTTTGTTTTTTTTCTGGAAGTGGTGCAGAGTTTAACCGTCATCTGCAGTATTTTTTTAAGGGAGAAAAAAAACAGGGGAGCTTTCTGGAGGAGGTGTCTCTTCACCTCCCTCCTGTGCACAGTGCCCACAGAAGATGCTTTGCTGTTCTGAGTCTTGAGGCAAGGTCAGCAGCATCCCAGTTTGCGTTGCCCAGTGCTATGTGCCTTGGGGAGCTGCAGCCAGCTTGGAGTGGGCTCTGCTGCTTTTGATGGGGGACCTCAGTTAGCTCTTAGTGGGCTCTAAAGCCAAGCTGCCTGGTCTTGTGAGTTTTCAAGCTGTTGAAGGTTGGGTTCTTTCTGTGATACTGGGAGTTTACAGCTTGAGGTTTGTGGTGGGAATGGATTTCTTCCTCTCTTTGCTGATGCATGGGATGCTGAGCCCTGAACGAATGGGACACTTCACAAAGGGGGCCTTCCTGAAATAAAGCCTTCTCCTAGCTCAGGAGCAGCACAGGCTGCTGCATGCTGATACCTGCAGTGCTTGTACCCAGCCAGCAAAACTCAGCTTCACAACCCCCCTGCTCGCTGGCTCATTCCTTTGGGCTCCTTGGAACTTTTTCTGTCTGAATTTTGTCTCCAGAGCCAGAATTTGTGTCTGTGCTGGATCTGGCTTGTTCCATGCTGGTGGATTCTGAGATCTCCAGCTTCTTCATCCCCTGTATTGCTCTGCAGGTGTAAGTGACTGGGGTTTGGCCAGGAAACCAAGAATTGAGGAATTTAGTAGATAATCTGCAGCTGGCCAGTGCCTTCCTGCACTCCTAGGTAAGAGTCATTAATGTTTAAAAGTGCGATGTTCAGGCTGATAATTACTGTAAAGGTAATTTTAGTTACCTTGAAGTCTTTGTTTCACTGTTCGACGGTGGCAGTGAGCATGTGAGAGCAAACCAGGTAAATGAACTCAGTCTGGAAGCTGGTACAATTTCTTAAAACTCATTAAAACAGCACAAAACCACATTGCTGCGCCCCTGGGCAGACACGGGCACCACAGGGTTAGGCACTATGTCCCGGGAGTTTCCCTCACTGCAGGCTCTTGTGGGGGAAAATGATGTTTCCTCTGCATTAAATATTTCTGGAGTGTTGCTGTCAGGAGAAAAGGTCTTGGAATCAACTTAGGGTAGTGTATTGCTAACTTAAGTGTCCTTGACGCGTTGAGGGAGTTGTGGGTATTCAGCCCTGAGAAGAGAGAGCTCCAGAGAGACCTTAGAGCCCCTTCCACTGCCTAAAGGGGCTTATGAAAAGGAGAGAGAGTGACTCTTTTACCCAGGCAGATAGTGAGAGAATAAAAAGGAATGACCTCAAACTGACAGAGAGGGCAGGATTAGGCGGGAGAGTGGGGAGAAATTCTTCCCTGGGAGGGTGAGGAGGTTCTGGCACAGGGTGCCCAGAGCAGCTGTGGCTGCCCCTGGATCCCTGGCAGTGTCCGGGGTGAGGTTGTACGGGGCTGGGAGCGTTCTGGGATAGTGGAAGGTGTCCCTGCCTTGTAGCAGGGGGTGTAATGAGATAAGCTTTCAGGTCCCTTCCCACCCAAACCATTCTAGGATTCTGTGATATCTGATGGCAGTTTTGAAGCAGTAAAGCCAGCTGAAAGCCAGTTGAGGACGTTTTCACCCAGCTTTCTCAGTCAGCTTTCTTGAGGGATCAGCAGAGAACAAGCCTAGCGCTTGTTCTCCGAGCCTTTTCTGTAAGTGGTTCCTTCCGTTCAAATACTGTGCATGTCTTGTGTGCTAATAACATCAGAATAACTGCATGATTATGGTTATTTTTAATGAAATTGGGGCGTTGTACCAGGGTGCGGCAGATGTATTTGAGGCACTTGGGTGAATGCAAATTGCATTTCAGCCGTGAAATAACAAATGAAGCACTTAAGTTCGATGTCCCTGGCATGCAGGGGAGGAACAGCCCATGTGTGTGAACTGGGGCAGTCAGTGATGGAGCCTATTAAGATGTTTTAGCATCAAACATCCTTCTGGCTCTTGGTGTAGCAGTGGTTCATCCTGGCAGGTGCCTCTGTGTGTGTGTGTGCAGGGGTGGTATTTATCTAGAAGGCAGCTCTTTATCAAAGGAGCGTGCAGGGCCCTCTGGGCTTCTAATTACACCTTTGGTTTGGAAGCAACCAAAAGGAGAGCAACAAAAGCAAAAAGTGCTTTACTCCTATTCTTGAGTAACTGTAAGGAAAGAATATGAGCCCTGTTATGTTAAACCTTGAGTGTAAATGAAGAACAGTGTAAGTAAACACATCTGTGTTCAGGCAGGGGGAAAAAAAATCTTATGAATAATTCATGGCAAAATTCCTTCTGTTCAGCTGATGGAGAGCTATTGCTTATTTCTGTTGAACTGTTGCTTTAACAAGTGGAATGCTGCTGCAGGGAGAGCCATCGTCACACGCAGTGGTGGCATTGTCATCTCTGCTGTGCTGTCATCACCACTGCGGGTATTCCTTCGGTGTGGAGTCAGGAGTGGCTGTGATGGAGTGACCTGCTGGGACGGAGTCTGTCCTTGCCATTGCCTCCCTGTGATGGAGTGGCTCGCTCGTGGTGCTTTTGTAAGCACCGTTCCCACTGCTTTTCTTTGCACAGATTGCTGGTGCCTGCCGGGTGCCTGTGCTCCCTGCTTCCATGGGAGGCTGGTGGAGGGAGCAGCCCCAGGATGTTATCTGCACCACACAGGGGCTGAGCTGCTGGTAGGGTGGGGATGGGCTTGGATGGATCCCTCCCTCCCTCTGCCAGGTCGGACAGATACGGCTCTTTTGGCTGAGGAGGGTTATGGAGTGACTGCTGCCTGCCAGGCTGAGCCCCTCTGTCATCCAGGAGGGTTTGGAGGTTTGTTTCTGCAGAAGCAGCCCTGTCAGACCCTGTATGTTTGAGACCAAACCATGTTGTTTCTGCTCTGGGCTCTGCTGCAGAAGGGAAGGGAGCCCCAAGAGTTACTGCTTGCTACTGAAGAGAAAACAGCACTTGTATTAACCTGATGCTTTTCTTAGTCTTCTTAGCCAACATTTTTCTGACAGTCTGGTGCATGTGCCTTCTCCGTGTCTCTGTTCTGGGTCCAACTGCTCCAAGTTCAAGTGAGTTTTCCAGACAGGTCCCACACGGGAAGCCTTTCCAAACCCATTGCTGTAGACAAGGCCCCAGTGACAAGTACATGCTTTCATTTAAATTTCAGCAATTCACCAATGAGCAAAGCCCATGATTTTCCATGCAAGGAATTCTGTAGCATCCAGGAGGATTTTTGAGGATACGGAGGAGGAGCTCTCAGCTCCCTTTGCTTGTAATGCACTTACTGCTCCATTTAGTCAGGTCATTTTATAAGCCCAGTCTTCAATTTGACATAAATGATTCGCTTTCAGCAGATGGTGAGCTACTATTTTTGCCCTCATTTAAATAGGAAAGCTGTACGATAGCAGGAGATGGGAGAGGGGCATGGTGCTGCTGACATGCAGTAGATTACTAGGGCTGGTCTAGTGAGAATTAAATCCGGGCAGTTGTAATGTGCCATCTGTGTTGTGTTGGGTGGTTTATTTTTCCTCTGTTCAGTGAGGCTCCTGAAGTCTCCAGGTCAGGCTGAGTGACAGCATCCTTTTTTTTGCAGGATCCAAAGTACGAACACAGAAAGATGAGGCATGTTAATTCTAAGAGGGGTTATAAAATGTCAGCACTAATTATTCCTCTAATAAAATGTATTAAGTAAATTCTGAATGGTTCCAAATCTTTACGGTATATTAAAGTTTGAATTTCTGTTGAGTGGCTTATTTAATTGCATTTGAATTTCTTACTTTGTTTTAAACCTCCAAGTAAAGAGCTCTCTGCTATGGTCATAGAATCCCAGACTGGTTTGGGCTGGCAGAGACCTTAGTCTGTCACATTCCACCTCCTTGCCATGGCCAGGGACACCTTCTGCTAGACGAAGTTGCTTCAAAGCTCTGTCCAGTGTTTTCTTTGCTGTAGTAAAAATCACATGTAGGACATGTAGCACACACGTGGAGCGAGTCGTGCTGGTGGCAGCTGCAGTTTCCTCCTCTCCCACCTACAGGTTTGTTGCACGTGCACCAGGTCTTGACGAAACTGAATTTTCAGGCTGTGCTCTCTATTTCAAGCAGTGTTTTGTGTAGTTTCCCTGGTGAATTATGTGCTTTTCACACATATTATGAAATGGGAAGAAATGCATTCTAAAAAAATCCACCACACTGTTGCTGAAGCTATTTGATTTTTGCCTATTTTTAGCAGAAATTCTGTCTTATCTTTGTCTCCAGCTCTTGCTGGAGCAGCAGTGTTCAGTGAAACCACACATTTTTGCGTAGGAAGGTCAAGACAGTTTGTCCCGCCTGGTATCTGGTGTTGGGCATCTCTGCGAGACAGTTTGTGTTTCCAAGAACTGAACCTTGCCCATGGACAGTCCTTTTTCTTATCTCTCTGAAAGACTAAGCCACCGGGAATTAAGTAAGTTATGACATAAGCCATAAATCATTTTTCCAGGCTTGGAAACAGGGATCAGTTTGATTTTTCACAGAATCACAGGCTGGTTGGAGTTGGAAGGAACCTTAAAGCCCATGTCATCTCACCCCCTGCCATGAGCAAGGACACTTTCCACTCAACCAGGTTGCTCTAAGCCCCATCCAGCCTGGCCTTGGACACTTCCAGGGATCCAGGGGCAGCCACAGCTTCTCTGGGCATCCTGTACCAGGGCTTCACCACCCTCACAGGCAGGAATTTCTTCCCGATTTCTAATTAACCCTTCTTTCCTGCAGCATAGGTTCAGTTTACTATCACTAAACTTACTGGGTGCCTCAATAAGGAGAGACTGAAGTAGGCTGACAGGTAGGAGAGGGTGACAGACACATATCTAAACATACCTGTTTCACTGATCCTCTGTAACTCGACATGGAACAGCCCAAATGAGCAGCACCGTCATTTCCAGGGAACTCAAATTCCATCACTTAATGAGAGCCGTAAAGAAGGGATTTAGCTTTCTCCTGAGGATTGAAGGCTTTCTCAACAGGGAGCTGTTGAGGTGTGTTGAACTACTGTAAAATATTCTAGATAAATCTCTGTGTCTGTGCAGGCTGGAAAATGAGGATGGTTTGGCTTCAGTTTGGGCTGTCTTCTGATGTCTGCAAGAGCAGAAGCCATGGAGCTGTGTGGGGATAACACTGGGTTTAGGCAGCATCTGCTCACCAGTTAATCAGTACAGGGTGGATGGGGCTGGTCTAGTGGAAGGTGTCCCTGCCAACCCCAAGGAGTTGGAATGAGATGGGTTTTAGGTCCCTTCAGCCCGAAGCATTCCATGATTTTATGGTTGAACCATATGTGTTGGGAAAAGGGTGAGCAATGAGGACTTGTGCTCCTTTTAAGTCTGTTTTGTTTCAAGGATTTTGATGCAGGAAAGAGGGATGAGTATGTGCAAATGACACCAAGCCTACAGAGATATTGTGTGTTCTCTACAGCTGTGCTCTTGGCCAGAAAGAAGGATAAGCACTGAGGTTGGGGGGCTCAAGTACTGGGGAGCTGTAGGGTCTTCACAGGTACAGCCAGTTCGGGAGGTGCCCCTGCCCTGGTTTGCTTTGTGCAGGTTGGAAGCTGCTGTTTCAGTGGCCTCTGCCACGCCACTGGGTTTGGAATACCCAGAGCAGCTCACAGAGGAGAGATGGTGAGTGGAGAGTAATTCTGTCTTCTGCTTCTGCAGGAGATCATGCTAAAATGAGACCTGCAGCTCATCCCCAAGGCTGGCTTTTGGGACTGAGTCCAAGTGAAAAAGCCCAACAAAAACCCCAAACCCAACCCTGTAACCTCAGGAAATCTGTGTTGCTGCAGAAACAAGTTCAGGGAAGGTCTGTGATGCTGTCCTGATTTAACCATGGTGTTAGAAATAATATGAAATGTTTGCATTAAACTCAAGGGGAAAATCCTTTGAAGAGCTAGGAGGGCTTTTCTCCTTCAAGCACTCTGGTTCTTTTAGCAATCAGGATGAGTTAAATTAAAGTTGATGAATGCAATAATATGTAGGAAGATGACATCTTGGAATGTCTCTTAATTTTAAGTGTGTATTTTGAGCAAATGTTTATACACCAAGGCTTGGGCTGGGGGATTGAGGCATATTGGATTATATGCTATTTGCTCAGTGTAAGCAGTGGCAATTTATTGCTGCAGATACATGTGATGTGGTATGCAAAGATTAGTTCTATCCCCTCTAAAGCATGATTATTTTGGGTCCTCTTTATACCTTAAATAGATATTCTTCTCATGTGATTTCCATCTTTTTGTATCAACAGCCCAGGCTAAAGTTGAAATAAACATTGCATCAGCTTAATAGCACAAGCTCTGAGGAAATCTGCTCTCCATTATGGATGTTGTTTGGAAACCTTTTCATTTGACATTTTTCCAGTGTGCAGTGTAAATATCTTATGAATCCCAAAGCCTGCTGGGCTCCACTGGATTTGTCCGGTGCAGGACGATGTAATTGCTCAACACTGATGCCTTCTGTCCCCAGCAGTGTGGTTTGGTGTGTTTTAGATCATAGAATCCCAGAATGGTTAAGGTTGAAAGGGACCTTAAAGACTGTCATCAAAGCAAACTGTAGCAAAAGTAATGACTTTGCTTTTGCTGACTTTATAGACTGGAGACAGTCAGGGTTTTATCCCCTTACAGGCCATTCACTTCAGAGTTGGACTTGATGATCCCTGGGGGTCCCTTCCCACTCTTGTTCTGTGACAGGCTGGTGTGGCTGGTGAACGTGGTGTGTCTGTGCTCCATGGTTGGTTTGAATATCTCAGTCAGACATGGTTATTGGGAACCTCTTGTCTGAGCCCTTTTTCTTCTCTCATCCAGCATCATCATGACAACAGAAAAGAGCCCAGCAGCCGACGCTGACAGCTCGGAGCAGCAGCAAGCCAAGGAGGAGGAAGGAGCTGCTGAAACACAGAAGCAAGAGGCTTCCCTGGAAGAAGGGGCTCAACCAACACCAGAGGGGGAGCCCCAGAGGCAGAAGGCCTCCAACGGAGACACCCCCACACACGAGGAGCAGAGCAAGAAGGAACGTCGCACCTCTGAGGGCCGGGGTCTCTCCCGCCTCTTCTCCTCCTTCCTCAGGAGGCCCAAGTCTCAGGTATCCGAAGAGGACAAAGACAGTGATGCTCCTAAAGAGGCGGGAGGTGACCAGAAAGATGCAGGATTAGAAGACATCCTAGTGAAAGCCCCAATTGCAGCTCCTGAGCCTGAGCTCAAAACAGACCCATCACTGGATCTCCATTCTTTGAGCAGTGCAGAAACACAGGTAAAACACCCCAGTCCCTGGGACATGCTCACTGCTGATTTAAAATGTGTTTGTGTAGCCAGAACTAAAACAACTTCGTATCCCAGGTTGGTGAGCTTGATCAGAAAGTCATGATATGCCAGAAAGGCTCTTGTCAGCTCCCTGTGTTCCATTGTGTACTTCCCGCTCTTGCATCCCTGCATGAGTACCTGTTCTTGGGAATTAGGGTCACACTCCACAGCATAATTTAAAGTGCCCCGTGCTGAATCACGAGTCATTGCTCTGCTGAGGCTTGGGATGTCACATCAGAACACAGAGGGTTCACATTCATTAGGTTCGGAGCCAGAGCTGATCATCAGAATGTCCTTGGTGTGAGCAGGATCAAAGCAGCTCAGTGGCCCAAGGTGGAGATTGCAAGAGCACATGGATTTGGGAAGGGGTTTCTTCAACTTCAAGGAGCACAAGCACGGCATTTTTGGACTTGGTCATCTGCTTGTTCCAGGCTAGTGCTGAGCCTGACAAATACAAATATTTTTAGCTTATGCATCATGTAAACAGGGATTTTTGTATGGCACGTGGGCTGAGCTCAGCTCCTGGGACATGTCTGATGCCTGCTTTCCAGCAAGGGTCATTTTTCATGCAAAATTTAAAGTTTAAAAATATAAAGTAGAAATTGAGGCAGAGACACCCCTAAGGAACCGAGCTGTGGCTGGTTATTGATTTGGAGGTGCTGAATGCTGTTACTTGAGCCTGGAGTGGAAAAAGGTGAGTATTCCTTCTCAGCTGGGAATTTCTTACATCCCAACGAACCTGTGTGTATTGCTGGAGCTAGACAGGGTGAAATCTGGATTTCTTACCCACTGCCTTAAGTTCAGAGTGGCTCCAGCTCCCCACAGATGCTCAATTTTGGAGCAATACTTCACAAATTCAAGCACTGCCAGTAGGCAATAATTGCAAATCCACCTCCTTAAAATTAAAAAGATGTAGAAAGGACGGTAGGTAAGCTTTTCCTTTCTTTTCCCAAATTTCTGAGTCTGTGAAGACTATGGGATGATCTCTGTTCATGTATTATACCTCTGAGGGTTGGGATTAGCAGGATGAGGAAGATGTGGAGATCTTCAGGCAATTTCAGCCCAGAAATTTTATTTTCAAGAAGAACTTTTTCTCGGGAGTGCTTAATGTTGGATGGGTCTTGGAGCAACATGGTCCAGGGGAACCAGGAGATGGGCTTTAAGGTCCCTTCCAACCCAAACCATTCTGTTTATTTTAGTGCATGATTTCTTTCTCCATTTATCTCTGATTTGCTGGTCCTGAGCCCATGTGAATTTGCACCCCAGCCTTTCTTCATGGGCCGTTCATTTTAGAGGATGCATTTGTGCCTTTTTTTTTTAGTTCTTATTTTAGATCACTCAGTGGCTTTCTGAACTGTGTCACTCGGCAGATATTTCTGCTGTGAAAGCATTTGCAAGGTGCTGCAGTTTGATAAATGCTGACCGATGGGCATTAGGAGCTTTGACTGATTCCATGCTCCCAGTTGTCCCAGTTCTGCTGGAACAGAAGTCAGCAGCTTGTGGACATTATTTAGTTTTTAAATTCCTCTGTGCACTTGTGCCTGGGTGTGATTTCATGAGATGTGGTTGGCTGAACAGACAAGGCTTTGCCCTTCCTCTGCTGCAGCTCTGTGCTCTTGCTGCACCCAGTCCCTTCTAGCATTGTCACAGCCTGCCATGAACTTGTTTAACCTGCTGAAGTGGCAGAGAGGAAAAAACAAACCCCAGCTTCCTTCCTCTTTGCGTCCCCAAACTGCACCCTTCTGCTGTTTGAGTGGATTAAACTGCCTTGCAAAGTGCTTCCATAGGCAAAGGGATGGTGGTGTGGAGGCTGCCTTCCCTCTGGGGTGGCAAAGAACTGCTTGGTCAGCTCTGATAGCCATGAAACCTCAGCCCTGACCCTCCTTTTAGTGCTACTATAAAATCCCACAGAGGTTTGGGTTGGAAGGGACCTTAAAGCCCATCCCACCCCCTGCCATGGGCAGGGACACCTTCCACTATCCCAGGCTGCTCTAAGCTCCGTCCGATCTGGCCTTGGACACTATCAGGGATGGGGCAGCCACAGCTCCTCTGGGCACCCTGTGCCAGGGCCTCCTCACCCTCACATGAAGAATTTCTTCCCAGTATCCCATCTTGCCTCTGTCAGTTTAAAAACATTCCCTCTTGCCATGCCAAGGGCCAACGCGCTGGAGCAGCAGCTGTGCCAAAGTGGCAGTGGGAGCACTGGGGGTCCTGCCTGAGAGGGGAAAAACCTTCCCAATCCAGAAGATGCTGTCACTAACACCATGAATGCATGATATAATCTGCCATGATTTCTCTAATCAACTCCTTTTTTATCACGTCCTTTACAAAATGAAAACTTGAAAAGTATTTGGAAGAGTTTTAAAAATTAATACCATTCCCTTAGTCACCCCAGCTGCTGCTCCAGGTCCTGGGTTACAGGTTTAAAGTGGGATAATGAATTCTGGGTGAGATTCCAGCCCTGCAGTGCCTGTTCCATGTGATGCTTTGTTTGTTTGTTTGTTTGCTTGACATCTCTCATTGGGGGTTTCAGCCTGCTCAGGAGGAGAGGAGGGACGACCAGGAGCCAGAGGGAAGAGACCTCGAGGACAGGGAAGAAGGGGAAGCAAAGGAAGAGGGTGCCAAGCCAGAGTCTCTGGGGACTAAAGCAGACAAGGATTTGAAAGCTGCCCAAAAAGCAGTGAAAAGACACAGAAACATGTACTGCAAAGTCGTCTTGCTGGATGACACCATTTTTGAGTGTTCTCTGGATGTAAGTACTTTGGGGGTTTGGTTCTACTTCTCCTCTCTTCCCTCTCCTTTTTGTTTCTCTTGAAAAATCACCACAAACACAATTTAATAGGGGCCTAATGTGCTGCCAGGGAATTACATGACAGGTTTTACTGCAGAACAAGCCTGCTGTAAGCTATAACAACTTATTTAGTGTGTTGTAAAAGCGTCTGGGTACTAGGAATCTTTATTTTTTATTGTTCTACATTTCCAGAGTGTCTTACCTTATAAAGGTGGGCAGAAGTTAAAAAAAGGAAACAGCCAAACGCAAACTTTGTATCATTTGCTGTTCATGATCTCTCTCATTTGTATCCCAGGCAAGAGTTTAGGTTTTTGGGGTAGGTTGCAATTGTCTAAATAACTTTTGCCTCCCTGGCTTTGAATAAAGTAGGTGGTATAAAATTGATTTGTGCTTTTCTAGTTCCCCAAGGTACCTTTACCTCTCAGGCTGCTGGTTAACTTAGCTCCTGGTACTTGGATGTAAAGAAAAACACGCTGTGTTTAGCCTGCAGTTGAATATATTTCCAGTAAACAATTTAAAATTTTGTTGACTTAGAGCACTGCAACCCCCTTCATCTGAGAGCTTTTTTTCTCCTTTATTTTGTGCATTCTCTCACAGGGCTGTGGTGCTGTCAGGGCAATAAAAAGCAAGCAGAAATCCCTATTTTAGTATCAAAGTACTCGTCCAGAATATTAATAATCTGGTACTTACCATTGGAGCAGCTTGTTTTCTCTCAGTCCTGCTGGTAAATGGGCCAGGAGAGGGTATCTGGGCACAGGGCTCCTTGTGGGAACAGTCACCTTGGGTGATCCTGGGCAAGTAGGTCAGAGCTGAGTGTTTGTGTAATGATGGTGCTGTTGGTACTGCCTGGGATCAGCTCAGAGCATCACTGCCCCCATCACCTCCCCCTTGGCCAGGGACACTGTGTGCAGCCCCAAGGAACCTCTTCCCCAAATGCCAGTGACAGCTTGCCGTGGCTTTGTGCCTTGGTTTGCTGCAGTGATGCCGTCATGGACACTGCTGGAGGGAGAGCCATGGGAAGTCCTGACTTGAGCAGGACGTGAGAAATGTCCGTCCGTAGGTCCAGAGTGTCATGGTGGGCACTGCAGAGGATTAGGGGGTCTGCTGTGTCAGTGAGACCCTCTTAACTTGAGAAGTACCCTTGGCTTTAGCACCAGTGTAGTTCTGCTCTGGTGTTTTGAGAGTTTATTAAGATTTAATTGGGAAGGAATTGTAAAGGTGTAGGCAAAGAGCGGCACAAATGCCTTTATCCAAGGAGAATTAGTGCTTTTGGGCATCCTTTCCAACTGACAGCCCTGGAAGCTTTTTCATTCCTATATCAGTGCCAATTCCTTGAGGAATACCCGGGCTAACACATTCATTATGTTACCTACAGAGTCACAATGTGTGCACAAAGGACCTGACAGCTGAAAGGCTGGAATAAAGCCAAGGAGTAAAACAATGCAGGGGTCTTGGAGCAGTTGCCATGCAGAGATGACTGACAGGAGAGCTGCGGGCATTAGTGAAGCTGATTTTGCGTCACTGGAGCTGCACTTTCTTCTAGCAAAGCCTCCAATGGAATGAGCTGCTTCTGGTTGCCATAGTTTTATGCCTCAGGGATGTTTTCCTTCATGCTTTTGGACTAAACGGGTTCCTTGGGCCAGTTCACTCCTGCAGGATACGGGGGGGAAGAAAAAGAGGAAATAGGAATTCTCAGAGTATATTTCTGGAGGCAGGAAGCTGTGTGCTGAGCAGCTTTGGGTGCATGAAGCAGATGGGACAAGTTGGTTTTCATCCGCAGAGCAGGGTGATGGAAAGGCCACGGAAATCATGGGCTTTTGTTACGTGCTGCTGTCTTTTTTCTGAACCTAAGAAGTCAGGTTGCCCCTGAAATGAATAGGTTGTAGCAGCAGTTTCATCTCTTGCTCCACACCTGATCGTCTGGCAGCCTGACCCTGGGAGATACCAGCACTGTAGGTGTAGCTTGGGAGGGAAAAACTTTACAGGTCCTTGGTGTCTACTGAGCTGTGTTGGGAAGTCCAGCTTTGGGGGATTTTCAGACATGGAGCTGGTGGGAAGAGGGAGACTCACTGTGGTTCTTGTTGCCTCTCCATGGAATTTTTGTGTCTGGTGCCCTTTCCTGTAAGAAGTCCTTGCTCTGAAACAGCCAGGAGATATGATTTGGAGCTACTTGGGACTTTTTTTCCCCTTACTGTTAGTGTACAATGTGGTTTGAACCTGTTCCCTTTGTCCCCTCTCCTGTGAACAAAGACAGGCAAAACCCAACCCTGTCCTACAGGATTTCTTTGTCTATTTGCAGAAACATGCCAAGGGACAGGATCTTCTTAAAAAAGTCTGTGACCACCTCAATCTGCTGGAAGAAGACTACTTTGGTTTGGCCATATGGGACACACCAACCTCCAGGGTAAGCAGCAGCTGGCCCCGAGGGGATTCAGCTCTTCCTGCATCATCTCCCCAGGGCAGGAAGTGGAGCAGAAGCTACTCCTCAAACTCATTTTGGTGTCCTCCCTAAATATGGGTTGCAGGTCATCACACAGGAAGAAATGGTGAATAAATAACTACAGGAGTGTGGATTTTAGTCAAAAATCTATGTGAATCATAGAACGAATCCTAGTGAACTGGGGTCTTCACCTAGAGAAAAGTCATTGTATTAGTTTACTGCAAAATGATGTCATTAAGTTATAAAGCTGAAGCAGTCAGGCTGCCCTGGCACTGGTGTCAGCGTTGGGAAGGTTTGGTTGGAGCCATCCAGAGCATTTGGAGTTGAGCCTTTGCCCTGAAGAACAGATGTGACTCCATACCAAAGCTCCTACTCATGGTTTCAATTTAAGGTCTTTGTTTGATTTGACTCATCTTATCTTTTGAAACCTTGGTTACCCTTTAACTAAACAATTATTCAAGGTCTGCTTCATAAAGCCAGAAGTGAGATGATTGAAATGAAGGGCCCAATTCTATGTCCATTAGACCAATTATGTTCATCCATATTCTGACTCTTCCTCTGCTTGAGTCCCCTGTGGCCAGGTTACTGACTGACAGATGTCTGTCATTAAATGCTTTATGTTGTTTTATACACACACAGGCAAAATAACAACTAAAAACAACAAAAAATCCCACTCTTTGAGGCAGGCAGAACTTCTTTGTTTTACAGTCTCTGGTGTCCTCCAGTTTTCTTGGGTGTGAAATGTGTTTCCATGTTTTTATATCGGAGGATTTTTTTTTATCAGAGCTTGTTCTTGCAGAGGGAGGGGTAGGTGTACTTTTAGATACAATTAAGAGCAAAAGAGTGTAGCTGGAGCAGCTCAGCTTCTTCTGTGTGCTGTGGGTAGCTCACAGCTGCATTTGGATGTTAGGAAAAATTCCTTCCTGGAAGGGGTTGTCAAGCCCTTGGCTGCCCAAGGGAGTGGTGGAATTACTGTCCCTGGAAGTGATCAAAAAGCAGATAGATGTGGCACTTGCAGACACTGCATAGTGTTAGCCTTCCAGTGCTGAAGTAATGATTGGACTTGATCTTAGAAGGCTTTTCCTGAATCCAGACCCTTGGACTTGCTCTTCTTGTGTCCAGGCTTTTGGCATTGATTCTTCTGGGAGCAGAAGCATGTACCTTCTCCCTCAAGCCAGCAAGAGCCAAGAGGTTGTGCAGCTTTTTAACTGTAGGGACTGAAAACAGATTGTTTTGTCAGATCTGTGTCCCAGAGCTGCAGGCTGGGGTGGGTGAGGCCACTGTCCATGGGTTGTTCAGCTCCAGTGTGGAGCAAGCTTGTTTTGTTTGCTCTGATGAGTGAAAACAGCATTATATTTTTTTTTAATCTTTCTGGTTTTGTTTCATTGAACTTCGAAATCTGAAGCTTCATCTCTTTCCTGCTGTGGCTTCAAACAGGACCTGCCCAGAGTTACTAATTCATAGGTAAAATGGTATTAATGGGATCCAAGAATGAGCTCCTGCACCTCACCTACAGCTGTGTGGAGAAGGTGGAGATACACATGTGTATTCCTGGATAGGGAAGGGTTGTATGTGACATTTTCCACCTTGATATTTAGGGAATAAACTTTCTGAGGACCAGTAATTACCCACATGGGCATAGCAGAGGGTGACAGTGGAACTGGGAGGTTGTGACAGTGGCTGGAGCAGCAAGGAGCTCGTTGCCCTGAAAAGGAGGATTGTTTCCCACTGATTCATGACCCAGTGGGATAAAAGTGTCATTAATTGCTGTTCCCATCATTGTCTGCTGGATCAGGCAGGGTGGGATGCATGACTGCACCCTGGACTCACCCCAGTAACGAGCAGTTGTGGCACCAGCTCGGCCATGGAGATGCTTTCTTCCGAGCTATGGCCCTAAAAAGGCAGCAAATCTTCCTTTCAAATGGATTTTGTATCCCCACTTTTATATGTTAGAGGAGCAGGCATATAAAAAGAGGAGATTAAATGTAAGTATTGCTGTCTCCCTGCCATGAAGTTACGTGTCCTTCTGGTCAGGAGAGATTAGCTTGGGGGATTCAATGAGTTAATTCCTTCACCTCAGGAGACCTGGACGTTGAAATCCTATTCCGAGCTGGTGAAATGAAGAGGTGGTTAAATGTAACATTTCCAGAGTCTTGCTAGCCCAGTGCCAGTTCCTGCAGCAGGACAGGCAAACCTGACCCCTGCAAAGGGAAAGGCTCAGACTGTGGAAAAAGCAGGAATTACGTTTTGAGGCTTAAATTGCACCACCATTCCACAAAACCCCAAATTACAGAGGAGGTGTAAAAAGATATACTTCTAAATTTGTACCAGAGCTAATTACTAGAAACTTCAGTCATAGTTAAAAGAACTGAAGTTTGTCATACTCCTGTAAAAAAATTGAAGCCATACTCAGGAATTGGGTGTTTTTACTCATATTTCAGCAATTAGGTCATTGAAAACTATAGCTAATAATAGAAAGTCTTGGTGATCTTTGATCTGGATAAGGTAAGTAAGGAGACAGGGTGCTTAAAATTAATGTATCCGTCCTATTTACCTATTTTTAAAGGTTCTGGAGAATAAAAAAGGTGTTGTACAAGTGTCCCTGGTAGCTGGATGTGGTTGTGGCTGTTTCTGTTGCTCTGTTTTTGCAGCCCTTAATAATGTGTTGGGTTTTATTTTCCCTCCTGCCTCCCTTATGAGTCCCTGGTAGGTGAATGGTTGGAAATACGCACACTGTGAGAGCACAGCCTGGAGTAAAAGTAGTGAAAAATGCTCCAGCTCTTCAGTTTCCATGGCTGCCTTTGTGTCAAATATTGACTTTTTTTTTTTCCTTCCCCCTGTATTTTTAGCAATTTTCAGCTTTCTGTGGTGTTTCTGGAATGTCTGGTAAACTGTGAATGTTTTTATCCTTTTACAGACATGGCTGGATCCTGCCAAAGAAATAAAAAAGCAGGTTCATGGTAAGTAGATTGAATTTATCATGTGTGGGGGGGTGTGGTTTCTCCAAATGTGGCTTTGGTGAACCATCCAGGGGGCCCAGGGATGGGGAGAGGTCAAATGAGGGTGGCTGGCAGGGATCAGCACAAGTTCAAGCAGTCTGTGTATCCTTTCTGTCCTTCTTAAGGAATTAGGGATGCTCTAGATTTAGGAAAAAATGTCATTTCCTTGGTGAAACAGCTTGGGGTGTGTTTGCCTGAAGCAAAGCCACACTGTCAGTGCATTGCTGAAATGGAGATGTGCTCCTTGCTGTAGGATGGGAAAATGGGTGTCAATGGGAACCACTGAAATCCCAAAGGAGATTGGGAGACCCCAAGCAGAATTTTATGGTGGAACAAGATTTTATGGGCTCTGAGGCTGCTTTGGGGTCCAAATAGGGGCACTGGAATCATAGATGGCTTGAAAAATATCAGCTGAAATACCAGATGCTCTCCCAAGTTGTGTTTTAAGGTCTGTTAGCACTGAATTAGTTCAAGATGTGGGAAGTGTCAAAATTAAACGTTTTAGAGGCTTTTGTTTTCTCTTTGGAGCAAGTCTGACTGCTCTGGAAGTTTTGGGAAGGAAAATACTGTTTTTCAGATGCTTTTGGTGGGAGGCCCAGGACAAAGTATGTCATTAAATTCAGATTAGGGGGAAACACAAGGCTGTGGAGTAGGGAAAGCTCCTGCTCTTACCAGCTTGGAATCAGTAGCAGGGTGTGTGTGCCCTGCTCCATCCATAAAATTCATCCAGTGAATGTAATGAACAGCAGCCTGCTGTGAAATCTGGTCCCCTGGGGTTGGGTTAAATGGCAAATGACTTGATTTTACTTGAAGAGAAGGTATTTTGCATGTACATATGAACATGTGGACACCAGTGTGTGGTGGTTTAGGTAACCTCTGCTCCCTTCATTGTCACCTTGGAATCACTTGTTTTGAACTGTGTGTGATGAAAACAATGTGCCTTGTGTTTAATCCCAGTTATGGTATTGCATAAGAAGTAAATCCAGGAATGCTCCATTCCCCCTGCTCCCTGTGTGAGATTGGGATAAACCTCTAAGCGAGTTAAGTGCAGGGGTAGATCTTCTCATTCTGAAATAAATCTTACTTTGAACTAGTGTTAAAGGGCACAACATGAAAATCACTGTCAGGACTATCTTCCACTGGGAAATGGGATTATTTTCTAGGAAAAGAGAGTTACCTCTTCAGCTGTGTCATCTGGGCTGGCCATACCACATATAATGCCAATTTTATGTGTGATTATGTGGATTCTGGCTCAGTTAATGTCTGTAATGGTGCTATACAAAGTTTGCAACAAGCTGTATTAAAGCAATTAGGTCTGGACTTGAAAAGCTCTTCCTATCCTGGTGCTTTCTGTCTTCATCCAGAGGTTGATGATTATGTTTGGCTAAGTTTAAGCTGTGTCTGACCACCTGATCCCAGTGCATTAAGCTGAGGAGGGACTTACCACAGCCCTCCTTGAACTTTGAAATTTGGCTTAAGCAGTTAACCAATCCTAATTCATTAATGTATAGTCTATGCCTGCCTGTCTTCATAAATCCCTTTTCAGACAATGAAAATACATGTCAGTCATTGAGCTCCTTAGCAAAGAATTTAATTTTTGCCACAAGATATGGTTAATCCAGGTGATTTTCCCTGCCTTGCTTTTTTTCTCCTGCTTTTCTTACCTTCTGTAAATGAAATCACATCTTACACAGGTGTTGAGCTGCAGCGAGCTGTGAGAGCGAGCAGTATCAAATCAGTGTTGCATCTGCTAAATTCTGAATATCAGGTGGATATTCCCAGCTTATTTTTAAATCAGCTGATCATCACAAAGCTGTCCCAGTGTGTTTATTTTTCTCAAGGTCTCCCTTGTCATTGCAGGAGGCCCCTGGGATTTTACCTTCAATGTCAAGTTTTATCCACCAGATCCTGCCCAGCTAACAGAGGACATCACGAGGTGAGTTACCTGGGAATCTTACAGCCACGTTCTCCTGAATATGGGATAGAAATATTTCATATTTGGGTGTTTTTCCCTCCTTCAGAAAGGAGATCAGATGCCTTCACTGGAGGGGGTTTGGTTTGCTTTTAGTGGATGTGAGGATGCTCCCACTCTCCACTGGAGTCCACGTGTCAAGCAGTGTCATTTATAGCTCTGCCATGTGCATGTTTGTCTAGAAAAGTAAATTCTTACCTAAAGCCAAGATTTTCTGGTCATAGTGTCCTTTACTTCTTTTGCAGAGTGGAGGCAACCTTGAATCCTCCAGTCCTCCACACTGTTTACCTTGGGAATAAGTAAAAATTGGAAATAAGCATTGTCATGTGTTCATCAGTGGCATACAAAAAGATATTCTCAAGTTAATAAATTTCTCTTGGTTCTCTGTGAATAGTATTTTCCATTCTGCCCCCAGGTATTACCTGTGTCTGCAGCTTAGACAGGACATCCTTACAGGGCGGCTGCCCTGCTCCTTTGCCACCTTGGCTTTGCTGGGCTCCTACACGGTCCAGTCAGAGTTGGGAGACTATGATCCTGATCTCCATGGCCCGGATTATATCAGTGAGTTCAAACTGGCCCCAAACCAGACAAAAGAGCTTGAAGAAAAGGTTGTGGAGCTTCATAAAACATATAGGTAAGGCACAGCGGCTGGAGGACTTGTTTGTGCCCAGCAGCATGAAATAAGGGAAATAATGGGATTTTCTGGTGTGTTCCCCACCTCTGTGAGATACAGAAAACCTGTGTATGTGGATCCCTGAAAGTGTTCAAGGCCAAGCTGGATGGGGCTTGGAGCAACCTGGGATAGTGGAAGGTGTCCCTGCCCTTGGCAGGGGGTGGAACGAGATATCCATATTCTGTGAACATTAAACTTGAGAGAGTTTTCAGTGGGAATCATAGAATCATGGAATTGTCTAGGTTGTAAAAGACTTTGGAGACCATTGAGTCCAGCCATTAACCCACCACTAAACTATGTCCCCAGGTGTTAACACCCATGTGTTCTTTGGACGTTTCCAGGGAAATCTCTGTTAAACCGTGCTCTGGCTTTTGCTTCTGTAGTTGCAAAGCACAGGGTGCATATCAAGATGGTGACTGCTTCTGGGGCTTTCCTACAAGGCTGTCCTTACAGTGGACTTTTCCCTGTCTCCCACCACTCAGACCTCTATTTACATCACACCCAAGATGTATGTGAGCGCTCAGTAAGGAAGACATCAAAGGAGGGTAGAAAATGAAATGTATGCAGCTGAATCCTCTCCCAGCAGAGCTGTTAAATGTACCTCTTACACCAGACAGTATTAACAGGGACACTTCAATAACGTTGATAATGGCCTCTATTATCAGGATGTCTTTGTTAAATTGTGCCCCTCTTACAGACAGGGCACCATCTGTTCCCAGAAAACCCCTCATTCATCTGCTCCCCTGGCTGGAGTCTCTGCTGAGTGGTTTCAGCTGTCTGTGTGTTTGGTTGGAGAACAATAGCAGGGTTTGGGGAGGTCTGGAGGCAGCAGGCCACTGGGGGACAGGACCTATTCCCTTTTTCTCAGTTGGGTTTCTTCTGCTGAATCAATTTTTGTCCCCTCACTGCTCTTCCTCACTTCCTTCTTTAGTGCCTGTACAGCTTCACAGAAATAAAATGCGGCTGTGTTATTGGGATGTCTCAAAGCACAAATTTGTGAGAGTCATTTCATAATTCATCACCTGGGCACAGATTTGTTTGTATTGAAAGCAAAAGAAAGTATAATCTAATTTTATGAAGTCTGATCTGTCTCCTCTTAAAAGCAACAGTTTTGAGCATACCAAGCCCTTTCTTTTTCTATAGATCCATGACTCCAGCCCAAGCAGACCTGGAATTTCTTGAGAATGCAAAAAAACTGTCTATGTATGGAGTCGACCTTCACCAAGCCAAGGTGAGAGCCAGAGAGTGTGCACCTAGTTGTGGATTTTGTAATTTGATTATCCATCCCTTGCAGGAGCAAGTTTACTTGTTTTGGGAAGCTCCTTTGGAAAGAGAGGAAGTATGGAAAGATAGACATACAACAGGAATGCCTCAAGCATTCCTGCAAAAGAATGCTTTATTTATTGGTTGCTTATTATTTATATGTCACAAGAAACTTTCCAAAGCTCCTTCTATAGACAGGTCCTTGTTCTGAGTAACTTAGAGTACAATATGTATTCCCTGCCACATGAGCCTCTGTGCTTCAGGAAATGCAGGATGGGTTCTTGATAGGGCCTTTGGGCAACCAGTAGAACAGGAGAGATCAGCAGGAGGGGGCAGTTTGTCAGGAAAAGCGTAAAAGAAAAGGAAGGGTGACCGTGGAGTTAAGAGTTGGAGTCTGCATGGTGAGGAGATGAATTTATGGGAAGTCCAGAGGGATAATTTGGAAGGCAGATGTTGACATGAAACTCATAAACCTGTCACTGCTTAAATCCTCATCTGAATTCCCAGGACTTGGAAGGAGTGGATATCACTCTGGGAGTCTGTTCCAGTGGCCTTCTTGTTTACAAAGATAAGCTGAGAATCAACCGCTTCCCGTGGCCCAAAGTCCTGAAGATTTCCTACAAACGCAGCAGCTTCTTCATAAAGATTCGGCCAGGGGAGGTATGATTGGCTTCTGTGGCCTCCTGGCATCCTCTGTTTCCTTGGGATCCTCACTCTGTGTGTGTCCCTGGAGCAGTGGGGCGGGGTCAGGCTCTTCTCTGTGTTTGACAGCGGGGTGTCTGGAGCTGCTGGCCAGTGTGTCACAGCGTGTCATCCAGCACCACCTCCTGGCATCGCTGGATATTCCCAGCATTCAGGGAAAGGCCTGGGAGGCGGACAGATGGAACTGGGGCAACACTAACTCATCTTTTGGAAATGGGACAATACAATGGCTCTTTGTCTTGTTTTCGTTCAAAGAAAATAACTAAAAATTAGTATTAGCTTTTCACCTAAGTGCAGGAAGCAGGGAATGGGCATACTGGTGCTGCCTCATAAATGGGGAAATCCCTAGAACAGCCTGATTACATCAGGGAGAGAGACTACAATGGGGATCCACCTCTTTCCTCTTCTTCCTCCTTCTCCTGCTTTCAGTGTCGTGACTCAGCCTTGCAGGGAGGTTAGTGTTTGACCTCAGCCCACAGCTAGGCAGTATGACAGGGGGGATAAACCCATGGCATGTTGCTCTGCAAATCCCACTGCATCCTGAGGGATGCCTGGGCTCATGGCCAAGCCCTCTCTTCCTCTGGCCTGAGGTCCTGCTGCACATTGTGGGGCAAGTTCAGCAGTTTGTGCCACAGCAGACCAGGGTGGTGGGCTGGGGACTGGGCTTCTGCCACATTTATTTCCTGCTATACCCAAATAACTTATGTTTTCCACAGCAAGAACATTATGAAAGTACAATTGGGTTCAAGCTACCAAGTTACCGGGCAGCAAAGAAGCTGTGGAAAGTATGTGTTGAACATCACACCTTCTTCAGGTGGGTTTTCTGAACAGTAGCCTCACCCAGAGTAACTTGGTGCTTGAATTTAACTATTGAAAATTGTTCCTTAGCATTTTGGAAAAACGGGAGAGAAGTTGTTTCAGGGACAGTAGATGTTTATTTTGCAGTAAATTTTTAAGCAAGCTCTGTTTTGTAAGACCCATAAGAGATCTTTGGGTCACGTAGATGTGAGATATCATTAGTATGTGCATTTCCTTGGCCAAGTGGATGCAAGAGACTCCTTTAATTTCTATTTTAATTCTTCTTCACATACCCCTTCCTGGCTCTGAAGGTGTGATTTTTAAATGTGTGTGTGTCTTTCAGGCTGACTTCCACCGAGGCCATCCCCAAGAGCAGGTTCCTGGCGCTGGGCTCCAAGTTCCGCTACAGCGGCCGGACGCAGGCTCAGACACGGCAGGCGAGCGCCCTGATCGACCGCCCTGCGCCCCAGTTCGAGCGCACGGCCAGCAAGAGAGCGTCCAGGAGCCTCGATGGAGGTGAGTCAGTCCCTGCTGTCTGTTCTCTCTCCCTTCTGGAATCACCAGGGTGCTGAAGTACTCCTTAAGGAACACCTGGATTCCCTGCTGTACAAAAACTCAGGCGTAGCCGGTCAATGTAGTACAAGACTTTGTTCCTGCCCCTTAAGTGTTTAGGAATTATGTGCCTGTAGTAAGGCCAAATTGGTGCTCAGTTGGTTAGAGCAGGGTGCTGATAATGCCACAGGCATAGGTTTGTTTCCCATGTAGGGCATTCACTTAGGAGATGGACTCTGATTCTCATGGATCCCTTCCAACTCAGAGTATTCTGTGATTCTCTGATTTGGACTTGATGATCCTTGCGGGTTCCTTCCAACTCAGAAAATTCTGATTCATCACACAACCTTCATTCACATGAACAAAACCATCCAGCCAAACCAAAAATTCCCCCTACAAAAACCAAAACAGCATTGTCACAACACAGAACAAAAGTAGACAGTTTACACCTAATCCACCCATTTTCCCTTCATCACAATTACAAGAAGAATTCCTCATGATCATTTTGCTCTCTAACATTGCTCAGTAGTTTTGCCTGTTACCTCTCCTGGTTTTTATCATTATCTCAGTATCACAGCACTGTAAGGGCTGTTACAGGTAAATAGACTCAATCTCAGCCAGACTCAATACAACAATGCAAACCAAGGGTGGTCCCAGCAGAACTAACTGATGAAAAGAATGTAGGTGGGTGCTGAAGGCTTATGGTAAAGTTCTGCTTGTAAAGATATTCTTCATTTGATCTCAAAGCATTTTCTGTTGGAGAAACAGGAATTAAGGCATTCTGTTTGTTTTGTTTGATGTAACTTCTTAAATTCCATAGTTTTATGTGAGGGGGAGATTCGTTGCCACGATAGAAACTTTTTCAGTCTCTCTTAAAGTGATGCTCAGATTGAAGTGTGTCAGTCATATGGGCTCTTCCCTGAGATTTTTTAAAGAAATATCAGCAGAGAAGGTGAGGCATGGAAAAGGGGGTGCCCACATTTGTTCCACACGATCTGTGTCACAGGGTATTAAGATCCAGGGAAAGAGTATCATCCCTGTGTACTGTGAGGATGCAGGGAAAGAGGGAAAGAGGTGTCTCTGTGCACCACAGACACCTGATGGAGCAGGGACCATGTTGCTTTGAGCCATGAGTTTGTGCTTCAGCCTGGGAGGACCAGAGCTGCTCAGCACCTCATAGCCAGCAGCAGCCTGGCTGTCCCTGCTCCTGTGCTCAGTGACATCCCAAGCCTGGCTTTTGTGTTGTGGAGCTGGAGGGAAGGGTTGATTCAAGCTCCATAAGGCAGCAAAGCCAAATTCCAGCTTCTCTGCAGTCTGGGCATGTGAAGTTCCTCAGGCACAGTGCACCAGCAGCAAGGGCTCCCATGCTGCTGGTTGCCCACTGGCCATGCCATTATGACCCCAGAAGGTAGAGAAATGGCAGCTGCAGAGCCACACCTGGATGTCAGAGCTTGGAGAAGAACAGCCTGGGAGTGTGAGGCTTCTGCCCCCTTGACGTCTGCGCCTTTGCCACGCGGGCGGTCGTTAACGTGTGCCCCGTTTCTTCAGCTAAACGTGCGACTCAAAGGGTTGAGTTCAGAACCGTAGAGGAAGAGAAGCAGAAGGAGGTGGTGGTGGTTGAGGTTCCTGAACCAAAACCTGCGGATCAGATCCGAGAGAAGCCAGGTATAGCTGTGGTGGTGGTGGCTAAAACTCTCTGCAGTGCCTTTCTTATCCTCTACATGCTTGTTCCTGACAATTTCCAATTTTCACCAAATCTGGTGGCTTTCTCTCTTCATTTCTTTGCAAGAAGAGTTTTGCAGTCAGAGGAGACACAACCCAGCTCTGGGAGACTCCTTAAATTTCCACCTTGCATCTCTTTAGACTGCAATTCTTGTGGGGAGGTGGGGAAAAGATTAAGATGTGCTGGCACTTGAGAACGCTCTTGTTAAATGTGGGTAGTTTTGTATATATGGATTTGAAAACTTTAACTTTAAAGTTGGATCCTGAAATGTCTCGTGAAGCTTCTAAAATTCTTCATCCTGGGACCTCCTTGCCATTTTGTGTTGGTTTTTTTTGGTGTTTGAGAAATGCTACCTGTGTTGCTCTGTGGAGCTTACATTTCCCTTAGGATAGGTACTATTAATAAATATGAATGTCCTTAATTTGTCTGTAGGTACAACTGCACATTTGAGTACTAGTCAGTGTATCACAGCAGTAGTATTGCAAATATTTGCAGTCTTCATCACTTGGATAGTGACCACACCTGTGTGTGGTAACACCTGTGGTGTGTTAGGGCTGGAGATAATTCACAGGCAAATGCCTCCTCCCACACAGAGCTTTTTACAGTGTACTTTTGACTGCATTACTGCTTTTCAAGTATGTTGATCAAATTTTCATGAAGTGTAGCCAACGTCCCCTTCATGGGCATTCCTTTAATCCTCACTAATCAGGATCTCCTGGTGGGGAAAGCCTGATGCAGTAAAGGGAGAAGGTGAGGAATTTCAGACACTAGGGTAGATTTGATCACTCAAGTACATTTAATTAAAGCTGCTAGATTTTAGATAGGTTTTTGTCTGGATGTGTTTTTCCTGCATTTTTCCAGCCAGCACCTGCCTCCCTCCAGACTTTGTAGGCAGAGCCCTTCCTAGTTCCACATTCGAGAGCTGTTCATGTGTCTTACATCTCCTTTCCTGGGCAAGGAGCCCATAAAGCTTCTTTTTGTGTTCTTTCCTCCTCTCATGCACTACACTGTTGGGTCTGACAGCACTAGAAGGACTGACACACAGTTCCATGGTGGAAAATGACTATTGAGCTGCCTGGAAACCTCCTTGTTGTTCCCAGCTACTGAGAAGGGTCTCCCCAGTCCTTTCTGTGGTGACCATCGTGTGTCTGTGTGGGTCCCCAACCCCCATTAACACCTGCAAACCTCTTTCTAGCCAAACACACTCTTGAAACTTCTGAAATGAAACCCATTGCAGAGGAGGAAGAGGAGGAGAAGGTAGAGGTGGTTAAGGTTCCTGTTGTCAAGCCAAAGTCAGCTGAGCTGGTGCAGCTGCGGTCAGGTACAGCTGCAGTGGTTTTTGGTGGCAGTGGCTCCTGTGCTGTTGCTGCTGGGGTGAAGTGATGCAGTGCTGTAGGACAGAGGTTACTCTGGTTGTGGTGGTGTTGGCACTAAAATTACCCCTGGCTTTGCTGTGTGCTGCTTTTCAGGTGTGCTGTGGGTGCAGTGAGGGTGTGCCATGCCCTGGCTGCGTGTGGAAATGAGTGTGCAGTGGCCTCCAAAAGCTCCTCCCATACCATTCCTTTTTGTGAGCTTTGTTCCCCTGAGCTGTGTGAGTGTGCAGTGCCTGGAAACCAGGTTACAAGATCTGTGACTGCTGGAGATATTCCCTATATTCCACTTTATTCTTATTCCCTATATTCCACTTCATTTCTTCACTAGGGAGCTGCTACTTGCCTAGGTGGGGGAGGATGTCAGAGCAACATCGCTGCTGCAGACAGATTCATATTAATCATAATTAAAAGTAGAGTTGATTATTTGTTGCAGGAAGAGGAGGTTGAAGCCATAGAGGGAAGTAAGTGGGAACATTGCATGTTTCCTTGGTTAGTATGAAAACCACTGGAGGACAGTCACAGCCCCGAGGCTGCCAGAGCTCCAGGAACAATTGGACAATGCTTTCAGGCACTGGGTGGGATTGTTGAGATGTCCTGTTTGCACCAGGACATTTCCAGTTCCTGCAGGACCAGGAATTGGATTCAATGGTCCCTGTGGGTCTCTTCCAACTCAGCAGATCCTGTGATTCTGTATTCCACAGGATGTGTGGCAGCAGATCAGACATCAGCTGGTGTCAGACCCAAACACATCCAGGGCTCTCCTGCTGTAGCTGTCCCTTCTCATCCACCTCCTGCACTTTTCCTCATCCTGGCTTTTCAGCTCCCAGTAGGGACTGTTGGTGAGGTGTGATAACCATTGTGATCAGTCATAGAATTCTGGAATGGTTTGGGTTGGAAGGGATCTTAAAAATCATCCAGTTCCAACCTCTGTTTTATATCTCTGTGCTTTTTACTGTGTTTAAATCATGTGTCAAAATAGCCAAAGACAGTTAATCAGGAAATGTAACTAAAATACAGTTCTGGCAGCCCAGAACTCATTGTTGGATGGCACAGGAGAAGCCTGGTGTTTTTCCTGCATGTCTTGATGCTCTGGGAGAGCAGCAAGAAAGATGGCCCTGCAGATTTACTGGTGGCACTATTTCCTTTGCTGCTTCCTCTTTAAGGTGGCATTTTAACACATCCGTAACTTTTTTAGCCAAACGTGATCTTGGCAGTACTGAGATAAGCCCAATTGAAGAGGAGGAGGAGGAGGAGGAAGAGAAAATGATGGTGGTGAGAGAACTAGAGCCATTGCCAAAGGAGTCAGGTACCACTGCACTGACAGCTTTGCACTCCCAGCATCCTCCTCATCCAGGTGTCCCTGCCATCTCACCTCTGTACAACCTTCCCAGCGGCTGTTGCTGCTTCCATGACATGAATCCACTGGGACACAGCACCGACTGTCCTTCGAAGAGGATAACGCAGTGTCTGGGTCACAGAAATTAACTGCTGTGCTAAGGAGCAGGGAGAGAGTGGAGCTGCCAGTGGTGGAGTGGGTTTTAAGGTTGTTTACAACCTTGTTGTCCGAGAGTTTGTCTTGAAAGTGTAATTCCAATGTCTGGAAATTCAGAAATTTTAAAAAAATTCTTTGTTTTACCTCCACCTTGTATGTTTTTGACCACATGGATACCTTATTCTCTCTATGTTTTATTAAGACACAGATGAGATGTTACCTTTTCAGTACAACAGGAATTCTTAGTAAGGAGTTGCTTGTAATTGCAATTTGTATTTTAACAGCAGATTTTCTATGAGTGACTGTCTGGACCTCATGTTGGCTGGAATAGGATACACAGTATGATCCTGCTGCAGAATGTGATTTTGAGAATGTGAGACCATGTCAAAGATAGTATTTTATGTGACAGGGTATCTTTTTAGTGAAACATCCCGAAAAACCAACATCAGGAGAAGTAAATAGCTTATTGTATCCCTAGGTACACACAGGACATTAATTTGGGCTTGCTTTGTCACACAGCTTTGGCTTGAGTGTTTCTTTGAGGTCAGGCAACTACCTGACAAATCAGGAATTGAAGGAAAGGAGTAGGCAGTTGATTTTGTGTGGACCTAGTGCTTGTATTTACAACTGTCATCCTCTGAAGAGACGATTTTTGGCAGCATGCTGTTCATTTCTGCACTGTCACTGGCCTGGAGGTGCTGGGTATCTTCCCCCTGCGCTGCCTTGAAGATACCCAGCTCAGACAGGTGGCCCCAGCCTGCCTTGAAACCCACCGGGAAGTTGCTGAGAAGTTTTCTAGAGCAATGCTTGATTGTTTTTTGGGGGGTGGGAGGGAAAAGCCTGTGTTTCTCTTCCAGAAGCCCTCTGTTTCTGCTTGAGGAGATGCCCATGAGTACAGAACTCCTCACGCTGTGTCTTTTCTAGTTGCATTGGAGTGGAGTCCATGCCAGTTATGTGTGAAGGACCCAGAAATCCATGGCACAATGTCAAAAATTTTGCCTTTCTGGTGTGGCTTCTCTGCAGAGTGCTTTTTGTAAACCATCTGGTGTGGGGTTTTATTTGATTTTATTTTAAACCATAAGGAAAATAATCTCAACTCTCCCATACTAAATGCACAAGCTGCTTTGCTAAACATCTTTATTTCTTTGCCCTTTTCTTTCATCCTCCTCCTCCTTCTCCTTTTCTTTTTACATGACAGCACTGTAATTTGGAAAGACTTTGCCTAGTCCTTTGAAAAAGTTACCTTCTCTGAACCTTGTCCCTGTCTGTCCCCCATGCTCAGCAGTGGCTGTGATAACCCCAGAGCGGAGTCCCCGGCCCACCTCAGCTCCAGCCATCGCTCAGAGCCACCCTGCAGAGCCAGCCCCAGCTAAGCCTGATGTCAAGGATGTGGCCACATCTAAAGTAGGGAAGGAAACAGCAAAATGTGATGTGAGACGTGAAGAGTTTCCTCCAGAGAAACCCAAGGAGCCAGTGGATGCCTCAAGGGTAAGTCAGAGTGGAGTCTCTTGGGAAGAGCCAGGCTGGAGCATCGCTCAAGAAGTCACCCCAAAGCAGCAGCTCTGTCCTGGGAGATGAGGGTTTTATCCCTTTCCCCAGAGTTGGGTGGGAGCAGGCACAGGGGTCTGGGTGCCAGGGAAATCCCAGCTGTAACATTTCAGTTGGAAGAAGCAGCTCCAGGGCAGCCGGGTTTTGGTGGTTGTAGTCAAAGCAAGTGCAGCCTGCTGATGGATGTTAAAAACACTGGCAAGAGCTGCATGGGATCATGGAACTAGAGTACAGAGCTCACCCCTGGCCAGGCTGTGCCCCCTGATTCCTGGAATAACAGCAGGAGGGAACTCCAGTGAAATCAGTGATAATGGATCTGGTCTGCAGCCCAGCACCGGAATGTTTTTCGCCTTGATAGGCTTTTGCTGGGAGAGCTGGTAATACAATGCTGCAAACTGGACTAAAACTTTAGTTGAAAATGGCACTGGTGAGACCTTGGGGAGTTTATTGTTCAAATTCAGTATTTTTAACCATTATTTGATCTTTCTACAAATGTCTGAGTTTTTTGCTGGGGTGGATATGTGTGTGCTCTTCTAATAAGTCAAAATAATGTGCAAAATCATTGATATTACAATGTCCTTAATATTAAGCAGGTCTTACTGACTTACTGAAACCTTGCTGTGGTGCAGCAGATGTTTGCCTTGAGACACAATTTTCACATTACTACAAAATTTAGCTGTTCTCAGCATTACTGGAGCCACATAATTCTAAGCATATCATGCAGTGGGTCTTGTGTGAGCATCTCCAGGGAAGATTCCTATTAATTAAGGTTTGGAGAGGGAGGTGAAGAAAGGGCAGTTGCTTCAAAAAATTTCATGGCCTGCATGAACAGTAATTTTTAAATGAAACTGCTGAAGAGAACAGGGGTGGGAATCAGAGCACAGAGATCCTGCCCTGCTGTTCCTGCCCCGCTGCTGCTCCCCCTCCCTCACGTTACCCTGAGAACGAGGAAATCTTGCTTATCCCATCTTACTTACTACAGGTTTTTCCTAAATGCTTAAACACTGGATTTTTTTTTCCCCTTTAAATATAGATGTGGGAGGAAAATGTGGATTTGAAAGTACCAAATTCACTGTTTCTCCAACGGAGCTGCAGCACTTCTTTTAACACCCACTGATGCTTTTGCCTTCAGAGTACTTGGCAATCCAGTTTCCCTAAAACATTTCCCTTAGAGTGTTAAGACAATCTTGGCTCTCTACTTATGGACAGGAAAGAAACTAATTTGTGATGTTAGGCTTGGTTTTGTAGCTATGCCTCTTCTTACTGCCTCTGCCAACATAGTACCTGTGATATAACCAATAATTTCTTGTTTTGGGAAGGTCTGCGTTAATTTGAGCATGTTGCTTTGTTTGGATTTTCACTGGGAGATCCAGCTGCAAATGCCATTTGAAAACATTGCCTGACCAAGCTAATGCCAATGGGAAGCCCTTCTTCAGAAGCACTGGAGAGCACTGGTTTCAAATAGAAATAATTCTCAAGCTGGAAGAATTATTTACCATGCTGTTGACTAACAGAGTGCTGGGGAGCTGCTGTGTCATTAACCCTGCCCAAGGCTGCATGTTGGTTTTTGCATGTTCCCCCAGCACTTCAAAACCAACTTTATGCAGCTGTGTTTGGAAACTAAATGGTTTCTTGAAACAAATATACTAACAAGAAATGTTTTTACCAATTTATTTCTTAAATGTAGGTGAGGAAAACACACATTGAGGTCACAGTCCCCACCATGAATGGTGCTCAGCCCCAGGTTTGTGCTAATAATTCAGTTTAGGTTGCTCACACTTTTTTTTCCAAGGTTGAACGTAGTTTAATGAACCAACAACTCTTTTTTTTTTTTTATCACTGCCCAGCAGCAGCAGCCTGCAGAAAAAGAGGAAGAGCTGATAAGAATGAGGAAGGTTAGCCATTTTACCCTTTCACCAGCCAAATTTGCCATATCATTCATGCATCTGTAACCTGTTTAAAAAGACAGTGCTCCAATTTCTTCATGGGCTTTGGGTTGGGGTGTTGGTTTTTTTTAAACTATTAAATACTTGATTTGGAAATTATTAGCTTTTTTCCCCATAGACAACCTGATTGCTGAAATTATGCATGTTGAATGTTCAAAGGAAACACACTTGCTTTGATTTATAAAATTTCTTCTCTGTAACAAATCTAGTTAGAAAGTGAATGTAGCCTGCATTGCAGGAAGTGCAAAAGAAAATTGGGAGAAAGCTTTTTTTGGTATTGATTAAATAATAGGGAAACATCCAAGATGGAAAAGTGGTTAAGGTGCAGTTGCTGTGCAGGTTGGGACCTTGTGAAGGTCCCCCCAGGCAGTGCAGTCTGGAGCTCAGGGGTGGACCTGCATCTCTCAGGAATGTGGTGTGTGAGTGAGTGAGGCTTCCACAGAAAAGCAGGAATTGCCAAGGCCCCTGGGAGCTGTCTCTTTAAAGGACTCATTGCATCTCCCATTCTCCATGAGCCAGACGCCCATTCCCAGCAGGAATTCCCACCCCATGCTGCCACAGCGCTGCACTCCCAACCTTGAGTTAACTTTTTGATTTGCCAATTTATCGATCCCGCAAGACCGATGTTTTAATTTTTTGTGCTTTTTTTTGTTTTGTTTTGTTTCCCCCTTTTCTTTCATTTTCACAGAAGAGATCAAAGAGGCTAGATGGTGAAAACATTTATATCAGGCATAGCAATTTAATGTTGGAGGTTTGTATGAACTTGAAGCTTTTTTTGAGTTGCATTTGCTAAACCTTGTGCATCTGCGCTGAACTTATTCTGCTCCTGCCTTTGTTTTTGCATGCTCTTGCATGAAAGACCTTTTGATTTGATTTGATCTTTTAATTATGCTTCTGCATGGTGACAGTAAACATGATGATGTGCAGGCCTTCTTCCTTCCTCTTCTGACTTTCATTCTCTCATACCTCCTCAAAATACATGATTGGCAGTGCTCAGATCTGCTCTGGGATCTGCTGGCTTCTCAGGGGGCTCATTGACCAGTTCTTCACTGCTTGAAACAAATTATTTTCCTGGGGGAAAGCCAGTCTGTGAAAATTCAGGATAAGCTGCTGGTGAAACTGGGGCACATTGCCTAGAGCAGCTGTAGCTGCCCCATCCCTGGAAGGCCCAAGGTCAGGTTGGACAGGGTTTGAAGCAGCCTGGGATAGTGGAAAGTGTCTCTGCCCAGGGCAAGGGGAGAATGGGATGGGCTTTAAGTTCCCTTCCAAGCCAAACCATTCCAGGATTCTGTGAAATTGTCGCCTCTGTTGTGTCCAGGCCACCACAATATCCAATGTTGCTTCAGGCAGGAGTGATCCTTTTGGATGCTGAAGTGGTGTTTGCAGTTTTTCCATCCTCCTCCCAGCCCTTCCTGGCCTTGCAGCACCTCACCAGCCCTGGGCCCCATCCTGCCTCAGTGCCAGGTCCCTCTGGGTCCGATAGAGAGGCTCAGTGCTCATGGATCCCATCCTTCAATGTTACAGCTCTTCCCTTTGGATTTGGGAGCCCTTTTCACTTGGCTTCACCTAAGCTCAGTCTCAGAACAGACCATGCCAATCATATATTTTATTTTCGTTAATACACTCTGTTATGGGAGATGTTTTGTGGCTTCTGATACTCTGGTCCTGTGTTACATGTTTCTACTCAAACTTGCAGCACCAGCAGCTCGTAGGGTTTCCTTGCTGTTATCTATTGAAAGTGGAGTATGCTAACTGTCTTCTCCTCATCAGAATGTTCAAAGTTTTGCAGCTTCTGTGTGGGTTTCTTTGGGTTTTATTTTTTTTTTTTTTGACTGCTACAGCTTAGAGTCACAAGTGAAGGGTGTGCACACGATAGGCAAAGCTCGGCCGCCACCGGAGCGCTCTGAAGACTGCAGCTGTTGCTTTTTCACCCAACTCCAATAGCTCCAATACCCCAACCCCAAACAGAGCTTTGTCATTGCTTCTAACCTCCTTTTTCCCAATGTGCAATACTTGCCTCCAAGCCCTTTCCCTCCCCACTCCCCTTCCCACAGTTCTGTTGCAGGTGCTCCAGCCCTCCCCTACAACAGGGCTGACCCAGCAGCTCACCTCCTTTATTCCCTTTATTTTCTTAATCCATGCACTTGGCAGATCAGATATTTTCCTGGCAGACCTCACACTCCTGAAGCTGCCTGTTGATTTTACTGAAAGCCTTTTAACACTTCAGGTGTGCTGGGTTCCTGCAGAAAGGGCAAAACAGGAGGAAAAGGGTGATGCTGAGCAAGCTGGTTCCTCAAGGAGCTTCCCAGATCTGGCTTCACATCGCTCCTCGTGGCTTTGGCTCCTCTGCCAGCCCTCCCAGGCCTTGCTCTGGTGCAGTGCTGGAAAGCCAAGCTGGTCCTCCTCTCTTCTCTGAGCCAGGAGCAGCTGTAGGGTTCTTGGGCCAGGAAGGCATTTACCCCAGAATCCACAGCAGATTCATTTCTTCTTTTTTTTTCCTACCTGACAGGCACTTGCCTTGTACTTCATTTAGGATAGAAGCCAAAATTTGTTATTTTCCCCCCAGAACTGTGCCAAAAAGAGTAAATATTGTTAAAGAGGCATTTGGGGTTTAGCCCTGTGGAGGGACAGTGGCGTGTCCTGGGTGAGCTGCAGGAATGGAGGTTTTTGGGAGGGCCCTCCTTTAGGGATGCGTTTGCTGTCCCATCTTTTAAAATCGATGGGCTGAGTAACAACTGAAAGCACAAAAATAGTGAAATTTCCTGTTGATGCCTTTGCTGACCTTGATTTTCCCCTTTCTTGCTGCTTTTTGGCCCTGTTCTGAAAAGTAGTTGTTTGGCTTTTGCAAAAGCTTTCTTTTCTACAGCCTCTGGTTTGCTTGCAAGGAAGAACTATTTTTAACAAGCTGATTTGCCTTGAAGTCTGTGTTGTTTATGCTGTAAACTGGCATCACAGAGTAAAAATCTGACTTTTTCCAGATGAAAAAATTTAGCAGGACTCTCTTGATTCATCAAGCATAAAATAAATTTTCAGTTTGATTTAAAAAAAAAAAAAAAATCTCATCTTTGTTTCTGAAGTCTAAAACCTCCTATGATAGCTCCTGGAGGGATGAGATGAGAGGGAGGGGGAAAAGTGGTAATGGAGATACTCTGGAAGCAAAGATAATTTCTGTTAGGATAAAAGAGAAACAGGTATGAAGAGAGTGAATAAAATTGGGAAAACATTTTCTTTATCATCAATTGTATTAATACCTGGAAAGACTCAGGCTAGCAGAGGGAAAAGAAAGCAAACCCACAAAATTTAAAGACGTTAAATTAGATAACCCAAAGAAACAGAGTCTGGCAACTTTAAAAAATCCACTTTGGGGAAAATCCACGATGTTCCAGCTCAGCTGTCACGTGGTTTGGCACATAGCTTGAGACGATCCAGCGGCATGTCCCACTGCTGGAGGAGACCCCATTCCAGGGTTGCAGTTTATCCCAGTTAATCAAAGAGGAGGAGAGAGGATGCTCTGTTTGTGTGTTTGCAGTGTGAGCACAGCTGGGGAGGTTGTCAGCAGCTCTGCTGTGAGTGTAGCTTTGCTAAGCACAGCTTAGGCAGTCCCAGGTCTCTCTGTATCCCTCCACTTACCCTGTCCTTTTGCTGATAGGATCTAGATAAGACCCAGGAAGAAATAAAGAAGCACCATGCCAACATCAGTGAGTTGAAGAAGAACTTCATGGAGTCCATCCCAGATCCTCGGCCGAGTGAGTGGGACAAACGTTTGTCCACCCACTCCCCTTTCCGAAGCCTCAACGTCAACGGGCAGATTCCCACGGGAGCGGATGGAGTGAGTACCTCGGTATGGGGTGTTCCAGGGGCAGCACTGCAGTGTGGGATTCAGCTTCCCTTAGCTTCTGATTATTTTCACTTTTAATAGTTAGTAGTGACTTGGAACATGTAGAATGTTCTCTGAGAGAGTTGAAGCTTTAGTGATAGTATCATAAAAATGTGGGTTTTTTTGGAAGAGAAGGATGTAAGAATTCCTTTACTGGTGTGGATGCTGCTTTCCCTAGTGCTGCTGCCAGTGTGATGCTAGGAAGCACTTCCCATGGCTGTTTTGGGGACTGACTCATTCCTGGATCTCCCCAAAATATGGAAAAAACCCCTGACAAACCCAAAATCCAAAGACCTAAATTATTATTTCAGAGAGAACATTGAAGATAACCCAGTGGAAAAGCACTGGGATGGGATGATTCTTCCAAAATCACTTTATTCTCCAGTTAATCTCGTATGTCACTGGGTTCAGACTTGCATTAGGAACTCCAGGTGCTGATGTGCTGTGGAGGCTTAGAGAGGACACCTTGGGTGGCCACAGCAGGGCTGTTCAAACACAGTGGGAATCTCTGTCCTTCCAGGAACTGTGTGTAACCACATACACTCACAGTTTCTCTGATATTTTTCTTAAAAGGTAAATTTTTAAAGGAAAAACCAGTCACCAACTGGTTTCTTCTTGACTAACAGACACCTCTCTGTCATACTGGTGGTAACTGGTTCAGATTTGGAGCCTGTGATTAAAATTGTAGTTGTTGCCTGCGGTAATGAGTCTTTTAAGTAGTAAATGCAATTCTTTATTGCAACAGAAAAAGTGCATCCTGACTGCAAGTAGTGCAATTGAAGACACTCCTGGTTGAAAGCCCAGTTTTTCCCCTTCCTTCCCACAGCCCTGCAGATGAACTAGTATTTCATGTTCAGACAAGGCAGATACTTCCTAATCAGGAAATAATCTCGCAGTGGATGGAGGATTATTGTAACATGTACAAGGGGTTTAACACCAAGTTTACTACAGGCTGCTTAAAGCTTGGAGTAAAGGCAGGACAGCTAAATGGCTTTTGTGCCTGCTAGAAAAATGAGATTCTCAAAATAAACTTAATCAGGATTGGTTGTTACAGAATCTCAGAATAGTTGTGTTGGAAGGGACCTTAAAGCCCATCCAGTCCCACCCCTGCGATGGGCAGGGGCACCTTCCACTGCCCCAGGTTCCTCCAAGCCCAATGTAGCCTGGCCTTGGACACTTCCAGGGATCCAGGGGCAGCCAGAGCTTTTGTGAGCAGCCTGTCACTGGGATTATCCTGTTTAACACATGGATAGACTTTGCCCTCTGTGGCTGAGCCTCAGTGTAGATTCCCCAGGAATGTGAGCGGTGGAGCTCTGCTCACAGTGCCCAGAGGGCTTTGGGGTGTGGGTGGGACAGAGCAGAGGCTCTCAAGCTCCACAACTGCAGTTCAGTCATGTTCTTCTTGGTTTTTGTGACTCATTTCTTGCAAGGTGACCACACTGAGACCTTGGAGGGCTGCTGGTCACCAGAACTGGATGGTGTGGGCTTGTCCCACCTAAGACTGCAGTGGGTCTGCAGCACTGCAGAATTGGTGTCAGCCTTAGATCTGCATTTCTGGAAGTTCCTTCTTAATCTGGTCCTCTTTGAAGTGATCTCACTCTGAGGTGGCCATGTCCTGCTGTGAACTTCTAGAAATGCATCTTCCCCAGACGGTGACTGGGGAAGTTTTCCCTCACCTGCACGTGTTGAAGGATCATAAATCATACGGTAATTAAGGATGGTAAATGCAAAGCCATTGCTCCTGTTCATGATGGTGCCTTCACCCTGCCCTAGTGGCCAAAGGGTTTTTTTTACCAGGGGCCACTTTTTTGCTATTCCTGTATGCTTTATTATGAGACAGCTGAACCTTAACACGCTTTGTGTGTCCAGGTCAAGAAAGTCACTGTCCCATCTTCTGAGAGACAGGTTGGTGGGCTTGAGGTAAAGCTTCTGCTCTGATCTGTGCTTCTGAACCAGACTTGCTATTGCAATGGCACCAAGCAAAATCTCAACAGCAGCTGCTGGATAACATTTTTCTTTTGGCTACATGAAGTAGTTTCATAACTCACACCCAGAGGACTTTGGCACTGCTGCAGCTTTTGCAGCTTTCAATTTTTGCTTATTTTGGTGCATGGCTGGTTCGAAAAAGCTGCATGACCGATATAACCGTGTATTTGGAGACAAAAGCAATTCTGAAAATTTAACTGTTCCCTGTTCTTTTTATGTTGTCTTTCTTTCTGTTTTTTTTGTTGTTTTAACGATCATGTTACTCTTGCATTTTATATTTTCTTTTGCTGCCCAGTCTCCCAGCTACTTTCTCCCGAATTCTCACCACTTAGGGGTGTGCAAAGAACCAGTCCCAAAATACCGCACTGACCAGCGGAGGTTGGCTCAGCTGAGGGAGCTTAGAGCCAAGTTTTTCCTCTCCTAAGTACACTTGGGTTTGGCCAGGGCTGGCAAACTAAAGGGATGCAGAATTATTGAACAGTAACATTCCCACAATCTTTCCTTTCCTCAGCAGAAGTGCTGAAGGCCTTGCATGGTCCTATGTGCTGATTTACTCATTCTGGGTTTTTATCATTCTTTAGAATCCAGAGACAAAAATGCTGAAACACAGAGCAAAATTCCAGGAGTTTGCACTGCTCCTACTGCCACCCTGCCTATTCATGCGTGGGATTTCTAAGATTTACAGTTTTTCACTTGTTCAGTAGAATTTTAAAACCAATTGAAATTTTGATACTCTGGTCAGAACTTTGGAAAAGCATTTTGTATCTGCTCTGCAGTCTGGCTGTTCCATGGGATTTTCCAAATGCTGGGTTTTAAGGCCACTGTGGATTAGGAAGCTGTCAGAGACCACATTTTGTACTGCACCATTCCTCTTTCAAATTCCTCAAACTTTTTTCTCACCATTCCAATTCCAAAACCCTCTGGAAGATTTTGGGCATCCGCTTTTCTGGGAGGCACCAGACGCCCATGATCCTGCTGCAGCTGTTGATGAGCTCTGCAGAGAGAGCATGGTTCTGTAGCTCCAGGGCTGGTGTGACCCAGGCCACCAGCAGCTCTGCTCCCCAGGGCAGTTTATTTTATGTTGAGAAGAGCTGCCCTAACGCTTTGCACATCTCCAAGTGTCATTTTGGGCACTTTCCATCTGTCATTTTTGTTCATCTCTCTCTGTCTTTCTTGATCTTCTACCATGAAAGCAGACACGGGAACGGCCTCTGTTAGTACAGGATGAAGAGAAACTAAAAAAGCAGGAGATACCTACTGAGACAGCCTTTCCCCGGCCAGCAAGTGAAGCAACTCTTCCAAAGGTTTCTATTGCAATCCCTGAAGAGCAGAAATCACTCAAAAAGTGTCAGCTGTACTCTAGCATATTTCCTTCTCCACGTATTCCCTTTATGATGTCCTTTCTCCTGGTCGTAGCACTGACTGTTTGGTGGCTGCTCTTTCTCTGAGTGGCAACAGGGTAACGTTGAAACCTCAAGACCAAAGCTCCTGAATTTCTTGGCTGTAGTCTCTGCTGCATCTTCCTTGTCCTGGTCTTTGATCTCCGTAGTTCACTGTCCCAGGGAGGGACACCCGTGACTGTCTTAATGTTAATCCTGCTCTGTGTCCTTGTGTGGCTGCGATGGGACCTGGCAAGAGTGGTCGTGGATTGCCAGGTCCATTCTGAAGTTTCCTGTGGTTCAAAAGCAAATTCTTTGAACTGTGTTCCCAACTGCTGTGGGAGGGCAGCTGTGGGGAGGAAATCATGGGAGAAGAGTCTGGTTTCCCAAGCCCCTGAAGACTTCCTATAGGAGTTGCTGGAGAATTGCTTTTAAGCTTGTTTGGAATGTAAGATATTCACAAGGTGAATAATATTTGGCACTGATGTAAAAGGGGCTTTACAGGAATCTGCTGAATCATGGAATACTGGAATGGTTTGAGGTTGGAAGGGCCCATAAAGATCATCTTGTTTCACCCCCTGCTATGGGCAGGGAACCTTCCCCTGGACCAGATTGTTCCAAGTCCCGTCCCACCTGGCTTTGAACAATTCCAGGCATGGCGAGTCCACAGCCTCTGTGGGCAACAAGAGGTTGAGTCTCTAGGAAGAATATTGGAATCTAATTCATAACCACTCAATTTCTAGGAAACTCAGATTGGCATTTAAGTAAGAATGCTGGTTCTCACTGCTGCTCTTGGTAATAACTTAGGGACAGGGTCAGCTTCTCGTTTCCTAGTAGGAGAAGCCTTTGACAAAGTATCCCAGCTTCCCTCTCCACCCCTCTTCTCACATCCAAGAAAATACATAGTGTTATAGGAGAAAATCCATTGCAAGAAGATGTTTATTGTAAACATAGATTAATAATTAATAATCTGATGGTCTTGGTGCACTTGGGATGTGTTTTATTTAATTTGTGTGGAACTAACTGGTGCATGTTTGCTCAGGTCACAGGGATGGAGTCATCTGCTGTTTGAGCATTCCCCCTGTTGGAATGTTGGCTTGGCCACATCAGGACACACTTCTAATGTTAAAGCCCTCGATTGCTTTTGACTTCTTTAACCAAACCATTGCATGCTGGTCGTTGTTTATTACAATGTAAGTGTCTGGACGATGTTTGCATTTATTCAAGTTATCCTGGCTGAGCTGTGCAGGCTCCAGCCCAGCTGGACTGAGCAGAGCTGGTTTGTGAGCTGGAGAGAAGGTATGACTTTGTGTCTTAGGGGTTTCTTTTCTGTAAATAGTAATGACAGGGCTGAGCTGAGCCCCCCATTTCTCCTTTCAGCACTAATCCATGTTCTCCTGTGTCCACTGGAGGATTGGACTGGACACAGCCACTCTGAGAGCACCCCCCAGTGTCACCAATGGTGGCAGCTCCTCCAGCAGCATGGAAGAGAAAGGAGCAGGCCTTTATTACATGGTCTAAAATGTGTGAATATATATAAATACCTGTATTTATCACCCTTTCTAGATCTGTATCTGTGTGAACAGTGTTATTTAGGAAGCTAGCAGATAAGCTTGAAGGAATAAGGCAAACATGTCATGTGCTGTCTGGTCTGAGGGTCTGTGGGGTATCATGGACCACTTGAGCTCTTGATGTACAGGTTGAGGTTCTAAATGCTGTCTCAGAAACTTAGGTTGGTAGTAAAACTCTTTGTTTTAATCCTACAGGAATCTTTCCAGTTCCTCTTGCAACTTGCTCCGATTAGTTCACCAGTTTGTGCCTTTAGGACTTAGTTTTGTGAGGATGCTGATTTTTCATTGGAGAATATTCTTCCCTTTTTAATACACTGCCTTTAGTACACAGTCTTCCTCCTTTGGCCCTAGGAAATTGAGGGTTGTTGTCCAGGCGTAGTCTGGAGTGAAGGAGGGCTGTATCCCTGAATCCTTGGAGCATCCCTTGGAATGCACTTGGACTCCAGTGGATTTGGTGTGGAGTTCAGGAAGGCAGAGGTGGGTCCTGGAGAGGAGAGATGGGGGAGGATGCTGGGGTGCCATGTGCTGTGCAGAAAATGCAGGATGGAAGAAGTCAGGGGATACTTGTGGCTGGCATTCCCTGCCTGCGTCTCCTTCCCAAAATGGTAACAGTTGTGATGAAGAGCAGGGATTGTTTGTTTCCCCAACTTGGCATGGAGAGGGAAGAAAGAGGAGCTGTTTGGATCTCTCTGTCCATTTTCTGTCTGTATTTCCTGGAGGTTGAATGCACAGGTTGAGCTTCCTTCCCAAAGCCATTGCTCGGGATGCTGTGGTGAGCACTGCTGAATTTCCTGTATTTCTGATCCACTGACGAGAACTTGGAAGCCACACCGGTGGCTTTGGCAAAGCCATGGTTTCTGTAGCTCTGTCAGCCATTTCCAAAGGACCTGAAGTCTAAAACCTTTTGCCCAGAGCAGCCTTAGACCAGAGTGCTCAGGGTGTCTCATCCCAGCGGGATAAGAGATGGGCTTTGTCGCTTCTACTCAATTCTGTAACTCTTCAATTCAAATTCTTTTTCTCTCTTTTTTAATCTTGAGATAAGGTTGGTCGTCATCAGCAAAAAACCTTGGAAACTTTACACTCTTGAGAACACTCAGGAACATTTTTGGGATTTATATATTGATTATCACTGCAGATATAAAGAAATTGAACAAACTCTTTCTATTTCTCTGGCATTTTAGAGGTCAGTTATCCAGATTCATCCAGGTAGATATGATCCCTCCTGACAGAGGAAACCTGTAACTTACCAGGAACAGAAACCTAATCCATCGAATGCCCCAGGGATGTGCCTGCTGGGCAACAGCCCCTTTCCCAGGCACTTCTCTGCTTTTTTCTGTTTGCTTGTGATGCAAAGGGAGTGATAATCCATGGCAATCCAGGTAAGGTCTCATTCCTGCACATTCTGTATCCTGTTCATGCACATTTTTAAAGCTTCTTTGACAGCTTGGTGCTGTGGTTCCCCCATTTCCCGTGATGTCAGTACAGGTTGCAGCACCGAGAGGAGGATTTGGTGATTCCTGCTGTCATCTCTGTGCACAGGGAGAGCTCATTGGGCTGAGATCTCAGGGGATCTAAAAAGGAACCAATTCATGTACTTTGCTCCTATTTTCCTCAGGAACAAACTGCTGGGAATGCCAGCAGCTCCTGGCTGCCTGCCCTGACACCAGCACCCACTGACACAGGGGTTCACATGCCCTGTTCAGCCTGGCTGGTGTAGTGCCAGGCTGTGAGTGATGGAGAGCTGAGTTATCCCTCCTGCAGGGAAGCTGGAAATGTCTGCAGCATGTAACCTCATCCAGGTTGGCATGAGAAATCCTGGTTTTTTGGTGTGACCTGCTGCAGAAAATGGCATTCTAGTGACTGGCATGCTGGTGACATAGGCAGGATGAGTCTGCCAGCAGTTTTGCCCAGTGTTTTGTGGTGTGGTCACTCAGTTCTTTGATGCTCATGTGTAGGGTCCCACTGGGAGTTGTTGAGGGTTCAGTGTTCCCCGTCACGACATGGACAGGTTGCTCCACATTCAGTTCCTGAATCTTCTTATCCAGATTCCAGCTCCTCTGAACACCACCTAAAACACATGGGAGTTCCTTGTGCTTTCTTGCTTTAGGAGAAGGTGAACACAAGTATTTTGAAGCAGCAGATGTGCCAGAGCCAGTAGCTTGGAGCTCAGATTCAGCTCTGAGGCTGTACTGGGTGTGATGATACTTGAGGACTTCATTGCTGTAAAACTACATCCCCTTTTCTTTCTTGACTGCTAAAAGGGAGCAGATAAATGGGGGTGTTGGCTGCATCTCCTCGTACGTCGTGCCTCACTTGGGGAGTGATGGAGGGTGAGCTGAGGACTCTCCATAGGCAGCTCAGTCAGGGCAGTGTTCAGCCAAGACTGGCTCCCCTCTCTGGTGGTTTGTCTGGTAACTAGTGCTGACCCTAAAGAGTAGGTATTCATATCTCCCTCCTATCCTGAAATAATCAGGAGAGGTGGATTTCCTCAGCACCAAGGGAAGTAATCTGTGTTTGGAGGAATGAGGCTTGGCTGTACCACCAGCTCCTGGGAAGGTTATCATAGAATCACGAAATATCCCGAGTTGGAAGGGACCCACAGGGATCATCAAGTCCAGATCCTGATGGTTATGGGCAAAGTCCTTCACTTCAATGTCAGTAATTTGTCACTCTGAGAATTGTTTCACTGGTTTTTTAGGTTTTCTTTTTACCTTGTTGATGGTGCTTGTTCTGACCTGCAGGATGAGGCAGGAAGCTTTCTGGATAAATCCAGCCCAAAAAAGGGTTATGGATTCATGCAGAAACTCCTTGGTCTGTATTTATTAGTGGATGACACTGGAGAGCTTGACAGAGGTGGTTCCTCTTGTATCTCTGTTTGCATCTGTTGTGGTTTGTGGGGCTGGAGGTTTGGGCCCCTTTGGGATCTTTTAGCAATGGTACTCAGTCCTGTTGGATCAGTCTGTGGGGACTAGAAACACTTTCTTTTTTACCTAAAATACTCTCTTTTGGAACACTTTTTTGGTTTTGTATTTTTTCTCAGATTTTTCTTTGTAAATATGTACATTTATCCATTAATAAATGTTATTGCAAATCAGACCTTTCTTTCCACTGCTTATTAACCAAAAAAGCTATATATGACCTGTGTTAATGACTTCCTTGGACTAACCCTCAGTTTTCCTTTCTCAAAGCAGGAGCCATCAGTCCCTGAGTCACTGTTGTTGGCATTCGGGGCGTGGGGTCTGCTGGACACTCCTAGGTGTGGGTTGGGTGCTCCTGGGGAGAGGGAGTACACAAGGCTGCAGCTCTAAGCTCTCAAATTGACCAGAATAATTCAATTTAGGATTAAATCCAGTTTGGTTTAAAACAGGCTTTGTTTACAGGAATGCTCTACCAAATGCTTCATGTCACTGTTAACATCTTCTCCCTCTTCACTTTGGAGGAGGAAGGAAAAAATCAATAGCAGAAAGTTGTTCTGAGAGCAGAAGTGAGGCAGGTCCTCCACATCTCTGCTACAAGAACCTCTGTCCCACCTAGTGTAGTAATCTGGGGACAAAAATGCTCCTTTGGAGCTGTAAGTATGGAACTTTTGGGTTTTGTAAGTGAAGAAACCACATTCCTAATGAACCACTGTTCCTCAGCTCAGTGATAAACATGAGCTTCTGGTGGTTTTTTTTCTGGTTGAAGCTCAGGCTGTGTTTTGAGGCTGTGTCAAGAGTCAATTTTAAGTCCCAAATTTTGTGAGATTACAGGAAGGCAGATCTGGCTGCTCATAATGCTGGTTCCTGAGAGGGGCCTGGCACCAAGGCAGAGTTGTAACTTCATTTATGGAATGAGCGAGGTGGAATGAGCAGCACAAAATTGATGACACTTACAAACCCTGATTTTATCCTCTCTTTTCTCCTGCTGCTGCTGCACTAAGGCAGCTCTTGCAATACCACTATTTTGTTCTCTGCAGAGGGGTTTTGGAATGAAAAGCCCTTTATGCGAGAATACCTGTCCCACAAAAGGAATGGGAAGGAGCTCAGTGTGGTTGGGCAGAGGAATCATACTGCCAACAACCTTACTTTGATAATTTAAGTCCTGATCCTGAGGTTGTTTCATGTTGCCAAGTCATTGATGCAATGACTGGAGGTGGTTGTTATGTGTTGTGTAATATATTGGATTCTTGTTCATGACAGAATTTAGTTTTTTGAAGGTTTGGGCAGAGTGTGTATTTTCTAGCATTACTTTCAATTTTGGTCAAAATCTCTTTTATCCATCTGTCGTCTGAGTAGGCTGGTCAAGATGTTGTGATCAGAGCAATGGCAGTGAAAAAATCCATTGAAAACCAGAAATCCATAGGTAATGTCCATCCTTATCAATGCCAGAGTGTTTTGAACAGCTTCTAAATGTTTTTAATTTTTGCCTTAAGGCAAAGCAGTTCTGTAAGGCAGTGGTGGGTACTGTAAAATAAGGATCTCTTGTTCTCTGCTTTATAATACTTTTTACCCAAGTGCTTTGCCAGCTGTGAGATTGAGCATCAGTTGATCTGGGAGCGCTCTCTGGTGAGTGTGGTTTGCTGCAAAGCAACATCATCTCCTTGTGCATCCCTGGACAGTCACTCCAAGCCTGTGAGCTTGTGTAGATCCTTGTTTGGGGATAACCTAATAACAGTGTCAACAATTCCATGGCCATGCTGGAAGAGAACAGGACTGGGAAGTATTAACCAGCTGGGATTCCCAGCATCTGGTGGTTGTAGGGAGTTGCTGTGCACTATAACTTCATGGTTTTAGCAATTTTTATTAAATAGTAACTGGCAGTTGACATCATTTTAGCACTCCTGAAGTTTTCTGCAGGATAGTAGTCTGATTTGGGGTGGGAATAACGGAATATTCAACAGAGAGAGGCAGCAGCATGAAAAAAATCATCCACTCTTGACACCACAAGGCAGCTGGATCATACAAATAGATCCTGATCCAAAACAGCAGGGTCATGAAAAAATGCAGGCAAACCAATTTACACAAAACTACTTCTTGAGAAAAATAAATCCTTTTGGCCACTGGTATCAAACATGAGATTAAGCCTGTTATTAATTTATCCCCTGTCTGAATTACTGTGTGTCACTTCATTGCAACGCTTCAGCTGTATCTACAGGGGCACAAAGATTCGTATTTCAAGGGTGGTGCTTCAGTTGCATTCATGTCTAGGTCAGTTTGTTTCTTCTGGGGCATTGCATCCTGTCCTGTATTTAATTCACTTTGTGTTTGACTGCTTTGTGCTAGATTTAGGCCCCACTGGATTGGGGCTATGTCCCTGGAAATGAGGTGTTGGCAATCCAGGCACCTCTCAGGTTTCCTGGGTCTCAAGGTGAGCTTGGAACTCTGCAAATCTGAGCCCTAAACATAGGGATGCTTTGGCATTTGCAATTTAAAACAAATCTTGATAAGATCAAAATTTGTAACAGATGCTGAAATTCCTAGGGGGGCGTTTTACATAGATAACTTTATCTAGAAACAAATACCTTCCCATTAGTTTATCTTCTTACAGTGGAATAGGGAGGCAAGGCAAAATGTGCTTCTGATCAGTTGATCTTATCAGGATTTCTCATTCTTTCCAGCTTGCATGTTTGCTGCTGCACTTGGCTCTGCTGGTGACCAGAATTCGCATGGCACAGGCTCCATTCCAGCTCTCCCTTCCTTTCTGCATCTGTCAATACAAGATGCTTCCAAAATGCAAATTATTTTATCTGTCTGTGAAAGGGAACTGGGAGGGTGTTTTGACTGTATACAGATTTTTGCCTCTTAAATACATCACTGTTTGTGTAGCTGCTTAATCTTCTTTGTTTTATCTGTGATTCTTTTCTTGGCTGAGTAGTGCCCTTACGTAAGGAAATCTCCCTCCTAAGGCATGTTCCATTAAACCCCAGAAGATGAGCTGTGTCTTCTCAAGGTCCCATGAACAACTTGCAAGGTTTAGCATCTATAATTCAGGGAAGGTCAGGATATTGGCAGTATATAAATGCAAGTTTTAAACCAACATGGCTGTATACAGCTGATAAACCCCATTCATGTTCTGTTTTGTGGAATATTGCAATGTAGAGTCTTGTCTAAGGAAATGAGGGTGGGATCTGGATTGATATCATAGAATATCCTGAGTGGGAAGGGGCTCACAGGATCATCCAGCCCATCCCTGGCCCTGCCCAGACCCCCAGCACCCCCAGCCTGGGCATCCCTGGAGCTCTGGCAGCCTCGGGGCCGTGCCCATTCCCTGGGGAGCCTGGGCAGTGCCAGCACCTCTGGGGGAAGAACCTTTCCCTAATTCCAGCCTGAGGCTGCCCTGCCCAGCTCCATCCGTTCCCTGGGTGCTGTCCCTGTCCCAGAGATCAGAGCTGCTCCTCAGGAGGAAGCTGCAAACTGCCTTGAGGTCTCCCTTTAAATATTCCTTTGGATAACCATGTGGAAGTAGGTTTGGATCAGAAGTAACCTTTCCCTGTGAGCACAGTCTGACCTGCCCATCTCAGTGCTGCTTGCTTTCCCTCCACTCCTATTAAATGCATTTTGTTAAGTAATATCTCAACAACTTAAGAGAAGCTCCGGAGGCTGGAAATTCTAATAAATAGAAATCTTACAGCTAACCTGTCTGGAATATAAAGAAGCAGAGAACTGAAGAATATCATGAGAAATTGGGGAAGAGTAATTTCTTGAAGTTATTTGTTCCTATATAAAGTGGCTTCTCCTCTTACTCTGCTATTGAGCTGTGCCATGAGAGGAGGGCAGTCAAAAGGAAAGCCTCTGGGGTATAAAAAATGAATCGTACCAAATAACCCACAGGCTTCAGGCCTCACGTTTCAAGCACAAATTACAGCTTTTCGGTTGCCCACGGAATCTTGTTAGAAAGTGAGGCAACAGTTTCAAGGAGTTAAAAGCAGAATCAGAGGGTGATGTTGGAGTAGTGGGTGGGTTTTGTTGCCCATGGAGGTTTTGGATGTGCACAAGTCTCCACTTGATAGACTGAAATTTCTCCAAGCTGAGCAAAAACACTTAGTGGTGGCTCTTCCTCTAGGTGCAGGGAGTTGTTTTCAAATTAATTCCTTAAAATTTAGAATGGATTATTAATGTACCAGGAAGGCTGTGTCAGTAAATGCACTGAGTACAGCACAGAGGTTTTCCCGTGTCCAACCCCACTGTTACATGTGTTACTGAAGATGTGATAGATGGTAAGAACCTGATGTTTTCCTTGATGCCTTCTGACCTCCTGCTCTCCTTAACTCCCTGCTTTCTCTCTCTCTCTCTTTCTCTCTCCCTCCCTCCCTGGCCTTTTTTTGTGCATCCATTTCTTTCTAGAACATGAGTGACTTTGTCTCCCAAGAGGATGTGGCTGCAGTGGCAGAGTGGAGCAGTTTTAACACTGGCTTTGCGTGGGAGGGCTCAAAGCAGTCGGTAGTTTTTAGTGAGACTCCAGTGCCAAAGCCTTCTCCCAGCTGGCACTTTGGTACTTCCTCCCTAAGCAGCGAGGAGGAGGAGGAGGAGCAGGAGGAGGCAGTTCCCAGCCACTCCACCAGCGAGGAGGACCTGACATATGGACAGGGGGTTTGTGTGGATGTGGAGAAGGACTCGGAGCTCTCTGAGCCAGAGCCCCCCCCCAGCCCTGCCGCACTTCCCCAGCAGCCCTGGGGAGGAGAGGAGGAGGAGGAGGTGGCAGAGGATGGTGAAGACAGTTTTGCCATTAGAAAGCCACGTGGCGAGTGTCCCAAGCCAGATGCTCCTAACGGGCTGCCGGAGCTCATTCGCTGCTTCCAGGTAGTGAGCCCAGCTCCTGCACCCCACGCCCTGGCTGCCTTTGGAGTGGGAACCCAAACACTGCAGCAAGCAGATGCCACAACCTGCAGAGCAGTTTGCTTGGCTTGGACTCATGCTTGGAGCTAATGAGCTGGTGAATCTCCCACAGTCAGTGCAATAAGCCCCTCTCAATTTATCTTTGAATTAAATATCAGCCACTGTCAATTTGTCTTTGCATTAAATACAATTGCCATAGCGCAATGCCCTTTACTCTTCTTGGAGTGAAGCATTCTGTGGCATTCCCACAAAAAGGCAATATGTGGGCTCAAAACCCGTGTAATTTCAACTCCTTAAGGATTTTGCTGGCTCCTGCTGGACTGGTGGCTGATCCTCAGCACAGCAGAGCAAATTTGAGGTGCTGTCCAGTGTGTCTCTCCCCACTGTTGGAGGGATTTTTGCCTGCTCCAGTGTTGATGTTGCTTTTGGTTCAATAGATGCCTGTTCCCCCATAATGATCATGGTGGCATCTGGCAGGGTTGGGGATGGTGGCAGAAATCGAGCCCTCTGGGAAAGCACTGGCTCTGAACTCACTCTGTCTTCTTCTGGATAATCATCAGGTGGTGGAACAACTGATTTCTCTCCACCCTTACTTTTCTTTCTGTTTTATCTGACATTGATTTAATAAAAGTTAAAGATCCAGTGAGGATTTTTAATAACACAGTGTTGCTCTTGAGGTCAGGATAAAGCTGCTCAACTGTGATCAAGTCTGTGTGCCCAGGGTTGGTGTTAATCCTGACACTGGCATCAGCAGATGAGAGTCATCTTCTGGCAACTGGCAATGAGCTTCTGGTAATCAGAAAGTTGAGAATCAGTGGAGACAGCGTCTGTGGTGTCACACCCTTAATGCCCAGTTTGGGCTGATCAGGGTCCATGGTGAGGGGAAGGGCTGGAGGATTTTGCTGTCTGTCTAATCCTCACACCTGATCTCTGCCCTTGGAGCAGTGTGCTGTCCCAGAGACTTAAACCCAAAGATTTCCAGGCTGACCTTGGTTCCCACAGTGCTTTTATCAGATCAGTGTCAGAGCACTTGCCAGCAGCCCAGTCAGGATGTGGAGATGGGAACTGGGTGTTTACAAGATGTTTTTAACCCTGTCTCACAGCCCCCGCTAGTGAAGACACAGACTGTCACCATCTCTGATGTGTCCAGCGCTGTCAAAAGCGAAATTCCCACAAAAGAAGTCCCTATTGTCCACACAGAGACAAAGACCATCACCTACGAGGCTGCACAGGTAAGGTGTTCTGATAAATCTCCTAGGGACTTAATTAAACCCAAGTAAACATTTTGTTTCCAGATCCTCAGGATGAGACAGCAGCACCTGCCTGTCTCTGCACCTCTGAGTGCATCACAGGCATTAACTGATGCTGTGGACACTATTTCCAGGTGCATGTGGTATTTTTAGAGGAGCAGTGGTTATGCTATCCCTGAAGAGTAATTATTTTTTCAAGATGTGCTTGCAAGCAGAATTTATCTTCAGCTTCAGGATGTGGATCTCGCTGTACAAAGTTAACCTGAGTTGGCCTTTTTTCTGCAGTAGAGGCCTTGTCTTGTTTCCCCAGCTCCCCCAAAGAGGCTGTTTATGCCTCCTCAGAACTTGGTTTATAAATTATTTGGTCATCCTTAGGTTTCAAGACTGAAATGGTTGTTAAACACCAAATGTTTTGTATAAAATGCAACCTCAGTGGGTATGTGGTGACTGGAAAGTAAAAATCTTAGTGGAGTAATGTTACGAAGCAGAAGATATGCAGGTATAGATTCATTGCTGAGGTTAAAATTAATCCTCAGTCTAAAACAGGTTTTAATCACAGAATCACAGGATGGTTTGGGATGGAAGGAACCTAAGAGTTCACCCAGTTCAGTTCTAGCCTCCTTCTGTGGGCAGGGACACTTTCAACTATCCCTGGTTACTCCTAGTCACATTCAACCTCGGACACTTCCAGGGACCCAGGGGTATCCACAGCTTCTCTGGGCACCTGTGCCAGCCCTCCCCACCCTTAGAGGGAACAATTCCTCCCCAATATCCCATCCAGCCCTGCCCTCTGGCAGTGGGAAGCCATTCCCTGTGTCCTGTCCCTACATCCCATGTCCCAAGTCCTTCTCCAGCTCCCCTGGAGCCCCTTTAGGCCCTGAAAGGGCTTTTCTGAAGTCTCCCAGAACATTCTCTTCTCCAGGCTGAGCACCCCCATCCCTCCCAGCCTTTCTTTATGCATTTGAGATTTTAGAGGCTGTGTCAGCTTGGCTTTGCTGTCACTGTGGTTGTCAGCAGCAGCCCATGCTCTGCTGTTGCAGTGAAGTGACTGTGGGATGTTGTTATGGATGCAGGAATCTCATGAGTGTATAATTTGGGATTCCTCAGGAATGCTGTGGCTGCTCAGCATCCTCCCATCTGCAGCATCAGAGAGATCATTCAGACAGTGGTGGTGAGCATTGCCCTGGCTTTCAGCAGGTGTGCAGGTGAACAGAGGAGTTTTGCTCTAACTGGGAAATGGAAAGGAAAGGTGATCACCAGGGCTGGGATCAGCTGGCCGTGTGTGCACAGAGTGTGATGTGCCATGAGATGTCTTCCAGACTGTGGAAAATGGTCCCACCTTGTGGTAATTCCAGATATTGTCCCAGTGCTGAGCGAGGACGCTGCCCAGTGGGGACATGGACAGCACAGCCAGGGTGAGCTGGCCAGGATAACTTAGTTTGGGATTTTTGGCAGACCTTGAGTGGTTGAGCCAGGCTGGATGAGATCCAGTAACCATCTCTAAAAGTTCTTCCTGTTTCAGCAAATGTCTGGATGTTCTTTGTTTCTGCAGAGCATAAAGTGAGGGATGTGCAAGGTGTTGTCAGGAGGGAGGAAGGATGATAAGTACCTTCTGAATCAGATTGTGCTCTTGGCTTTGTTGATCCCCATGGATGCAGGCAGGTGGAGTTTGGGATGGGTGTCTGTGTTGCTGTCCTGTCATGGTTCAGGAATGGATGGTGTGGCCAGCAGTGTGCTCAGATTTGGGTACATCCCAGCCCTCCCAGTCTGAGGGATGCCACAGGTCCTCCCTGAAGGATCTGTGCTTTTCCAACCTTAAAGCACAGGGACTTTGAGCTTTCAGACACCTGCCCAGCTGTTGTGCTCCTAGGCACAGGTTGACTTGTTGTGTCTTGTGGTCCACAGTGGAGCTGCTGTCTTCAGATTGTTCTCTCTGTCTGCCTCTGGTGATGTGGAGCCTCTGCTTCTGTCCCCACTGCTCAGGGACTGATGTGTTCTTGTGTCCCACAGACAGATGGTGGCAATGGGGATTTGGACCCTGGCATCCTGCTGACTGCCCAGACCATCACTTCAGAAACCACCAGCAGCACCACCACCACCCAGATCACCAAGGTAACACCAGGGAGCACCACAAAGCACCAGTTCAAACAACAGCCTGATGGAGAGATGGGCAGGGATGAAAGAGAGGGGAAAAAAAGTTGTTGGAAGGTCCTTTCAAATGTATTATTAGTACCTGGAGCAAAGCACAAGGGGTTCAGTTTTGCCTCTGTTAAATCTGAATTGTGCATTAATTGCAGCACAGTCTGGACATGGACTCTGACTGTAGGACATCAGGAAGAGCTGTACTGTGAGAAAAAGCTCTTCCCTGGCTCAGCTATAAAAAATAACTCTTTGACAGTTTTTCCTTGAGCAGCAGCAGTTTCCCCCGTGACTCTAATGCCGGCACTATTTGGTGGCACTATTTTTGGATACCATCTCTAGACAGGCAGCCCCAGTAAGCTCAAAATCCTCTGCACTTGTTCACTAACAGCAGCTTTTCCTTCTGTTCTAGACTGTGAAAGGTGGCATTTCAGAGACACGGATTGAGAAGAGGATTGTCATCACAGGAGATGCAGATGTAGATCATGACCAGGTAGGAGTGTGAATATGATCCAAAAGGGGTTTCCTAGAGCTGGCAAAAATCAGTCAGGTTGCCTGTTCAAAGACAGTGTCACCAAAAAATGACCCAGGGAAATATTACTGGGGTAGAGCTAGAACTTCATATTTTTATAAATTGTCTGCATCTCCATCCCTGTAATTGTTCAAGGCCAGGTTGGACAGGGCTTAAAGCAGCCTGGTCCAGTGGAAGGTGTCCCTGCCCATGGCAGGAGGTGGAATGGGATGAGGTTTTAGGTACATTTCCAACCAAGCCATTCCATGATTATATATCAGTAATAAATTCCCTTTTGGCATTATGCAGCTGAGCCAGGAAAGCTGAATTCTATTCTAAAACTGATGTTGGCAGCAAAGTTTTGATTCCAGAATTGTTTTGGATAGTTGTAGGCTTTTTAAAAAATAAATCCATAAAAATGTGAAATAAAAGTTCTCCTTGACATCTGGCTGATCTGCATTCATTTTCCCATAACTTTGAAGCGCTGTTCCTACTCTATAGTGCCAGAAGTCATTTCAGAGCACTCAGCACCTGTGTTACATCTCTTTGGCTTTATATGAAACCTTTCTGATGACTCAGCCTCATTGGCCTCTTCCATGTGTTGGAAGTGATGATTTTGTCATCAGAGAATTATACTTTGAATTTATATCTAGTCGCAAGTATCGTGGGGGTGGAAAATATTCTTTTGACAAGATCTAGTTTATTAACTCCAACAGAAAATGTCTGAGATGTCTGAAATGTGCCTATCACACTTGCTGGAAGAATAAGCAGGTTATGCTTAATTGCTCTCATCCATCTTCTGCCATGGTGCAGTGGAGAGATGGGGGTTATTCTTCAGATAGTGCTTTTACTTTCACAGATAATGTAATAGCACCAAAAGTCACCAAAGTGTGTGGCTGAAGTCCTGGGGGCAGTGTTTGGCATCATAATTTAAGACCTGAAACAACTGGAGAGATTCCAGAGGAGGCTGTGGAGATGGTGAAGGATCAGGAGGGGCCAGAGGGTGTGGCTGGGGGCACTTGGTGTGTTCAGCTGGAGCAGAGGACACTGAGGGCAGAGCTCAGCAGGGGCTGCAGCTCCCATCTCTGCTCCCTGGGATAGACAAGGTTTAGGCTGAAGATCAGGGAAAGGTTCTTCCCCCAGAGGTGCTGGCACTGCCCAGGCTCCCCAGGGAATGGGCACGGCCCCGAGGCTGCCAGAGCTCCAGGGATGCCCAGGCTGGGGGTGCTGGGGGTCTGGGCAGGGCCAGGGGTGGGCTGCATGAGAGCCCTGTGTGTCCCCTCCAACTTGGGATCTTCTGTAATTCTATCAAGTGCTTTTCTTTTTTACCCCCTGGAGCCGGAAGGTTCTTGTGCCCTTGGGGATGGTGGGTGCCATGCTCTGCCGTGCTCTGCCGTGCTCTAACCGTGCTCTAACCGTGCTCTAACCGTGCTCTGCCCTGCTCTAACCGTGCTCTGCCACGCTCTAACCGTGCTCTAACCGTGCTCTGCCACGCTCTAACCATGCTCTGCCACGCTCTAACCGTGCTCTAACCGTGCTCTGCCATGCTCTAACCGTGCTCTGCCGTGCTCTAACCGTGCTCTGCCGTGCTCTAACCGTGCTCTAACCGTGCTCTAACCGTGCTCTGCCGTGCTCTAACCGTGCTCTAACCGTGCTCTAACCGTGCTCTGCCATGCTCTAACCGTGCTCTAACCGTGCTCTGCCATGCTCTAACCGTGCTCTAACCGTGCTCTGCCCTGCTCTAACCGTGCTCTTCCCTGCTGCCCTGCAGGTCCTGGCGCAGGCGATCAAGGCTGCCAAGGAGCAGCACCCAGACATGTCGGTGACCAAAGTGGTTGTGCACCAGGAGACAGAGATTGCAGAGGAGTAGCCGGGCTGTGTGAGTAGAGAGACCACCTCGGGTGGGGGCAGGGGGTGATTGATCTCTGTGCACAGGAGATTTGGGTAAATGGGGTCAGTTGAAGTAAAATGATCATTGTTCTCTGCCGAGTCCTGCTCAGGCTGTTCCTGTTAGATCCATGGAGGCTGATGAGGCAGGCAGTCACACACAGGCTAATCCTGTGGAAATGAGCCCAAATGGGTTAAAAGCTACACAGCTCCTGCCCTGAGGCTACTTTGCCTTCCCAAACATCTGTGTTGTGCTGGGAGCACATGGAGCAGCTGTAGGTGCCACATCACCTGCCCACATCAGTGCACAGTAACCCCCGAGCTGGACACCAAACTTGCCTGGAAATCCTGTTTTCTGCATTTTTTGTCAGTTTGGGAAGGAGCTGCTAAAGGAATCCAGGAGCTCTGGCTGTGCCTCAGTGCTTTAAGGCCCATCCTACCCTATGCCACTGATCACAGAATCCTGGAATGGTTTGGGTTAGATGGGACCATAAAGCTCATCCAGTGCCACCCTTGCCATGGGTAGGGACACTTTCCACTACCCCAGGCTGCTCCAAGCCCCATCCAGCCTGGCCTTGGGCACTTCCAGGGACCCAGGGGCAGCCCCAGCTTCTCCGAGCACCCTGTGCCAGGACCTCACCACCCTTACAGGGAACAATTCCTTCCCAATATCCCATCTTAACCCTGCCCTCTGGCATCTTTGTCCCTTTGCTCCAGGCCCTTGTGCAGAGTCCCTCTGCAGCTCTTCTGGAGCCCCTTTAGACACTTCTCACTTGCCATTGGTGATAACTCACCTGAATTCAGTTCAGGGAGATTGAGTTTCCTGCCTCTTCCAGCACACTGCTGTTGGTAGCTGTAACTTCTCCTCTTCCTCTCTTGTTAGGAAACATTCCTGCCTACACCACCACCAGGAAAAAGAAACCCAGCAAAACTACCAAGAAACTACCTGGAGCACAAAGACCTCGGATTTCAGACTTGACACTCAGAGACATTCATATCATATATTAAGAGTTGCGCTTTTGACGTTTTACTTGGGATTTTTCCAGACTCCACTGGATCCTATTGGATATAGGGTTTTGTTTTATTGTTTTGTTTTTTTTTAAATATCTATTGTGACAGAAATATGCCATATTTCTAACTGTACTGAACATTTTTTACAGGTTTTCAATTTTGCATTCCCTCTCACACAAAGCCTCTTCAGACACAGAATCCCACCTCGCAGGGCTCCAGGGCTCCCTGTTTTAACTTGTATTCCCTCTGCCTCGTCAGGGATAACAGAGCTGTATCCGTGCACATTCCCAGTGCAGGATCCGTATGCGCCTTCACAAAGCCATGTGTCCTTCTTCCAGGAGAGTCAGTTTAAAGAGTCAGACTTTGTGCAGCATTTCCGATTGCCTCTGGATTATTTTTGTAGCTCTGGGGAGCTCCAGCCCCACTGCAACCCCTGGGCTGCTCTGAGCTCCCTCCCACTGGTTTCCAGCCCTGATGTGTGATCACAGTAGGGTTTTGTGGTGTAGCCTATGCAAACATGGGAATAGTTGACTAGATTTAAGGAATACTGGAAGTTGCTTCAAGTATCTTATACTGTGAATTTTAGAGCTTTAAGAGGACTGTGATAGCATCTCGCCTTCTTCCCGTGTGTCTCTGCTGAGTGCTCCCCACCCGTTTGTGTTTTCTAGATACCATTAAATTAAAACACCCTTAGAAGTGTGTGTTTAAGGTGTTTGGACTCTGGATGCTATTAAGGTAGCCTTGTGCAGCATTCACAGGAACTGAGCTTGTCATTGTCGTAGTTTTTCACTTGTTTGTGTTCATGATTTTTAAATTAGGGAGGGTTTTTTTTGGTAAGTCATGGGTTGGTTTTTTTTCCTCCCCTCACAGTGCTATTTAAAGCTGAACACGTTACCCATTTCCCAGAGCGTGTATCCTACTATCATTTAATTTAAACTCCTTTAGACAATCCTTCCTAGGCCTGCAAGCTGTATTTGGAGAGACTGAACAAGGAATTTCAGGAGGTATCAGGTGTTGCTGGTTGTGATAGAGCCAAACCACGTGGGAAGTGTTGGCATTCTGTCTTCCACGCTGGCCTGAGGGTCTGGGTTTGGCTTCATGACCCCCTTGCTGGAATGAAATATCAGGGTGATTGTCTGAATCTTGAGGCTGATCTTACAGACCCCCAGCACAGAGGGGGTGATGTAAAAACATGATTTCAGGGGCTGAGTGTGCTCCCACTGCTGCTCTCTCAGCTTCATGGGAATGTTCTTCCCTGCTTTGTCCTTCCACTATTTAAATTCAAGATTCAAGAAGCAAAAAACCAACCAAGCTCTGTAAAGAGTCTGCCCAGACACTTGTGAACACTTTAGTCCACTAGAGGTTGTGATTTGATTTTTTTCTATATATATAACTACACACACACACATATATATATATATATGTATATAGTGTGGTACAGTGGTAGCTGAGGGCAGGGAGTGCTCTGCTCCTCAGGATGGGAAGAAAATGGCAATAAAGAGAAAAGCTCTCCAGTTTTAAATTTGAATAATGTATTTCAGAAGCCGTGGATTTAGCTCAGGCTGCAAGGACTCCACTGTTTAACTGCAAACAGCTCTGGAGCTACACTGGGGCTGGTGCAGCTTCTCAGCTTCAGGTGCAATTTTTAATTAAGCTGTCAGTATTGATTGGAGACTGCTGGAGCTGCTGGGTTTTGGCTCTCTTTGAGCCTTGCTGGCCCTGGGCCCCCTCCCAGGATGCTCTGCCTTCCTCAGGGCATCGTGCTCTGGGAGTTTAGGGAGTCCTGGGCTGTAGTGCAGAGATTAAGTCTTCCTATCCATATCTGAAAAGCCCTTTCCTTCCTTACTCTGCCACACGGGCCCTGGAAGGGGTCTGTGTTTCTGCTGTCCTCAACTTAGTCAGGTATTGCTTGCCTTAAACACTCATCATGCTGGGCACCCTCTGGCACTGCCCTTTTTCTGGGAATTGAATTCTTCGCCACTCAGTCCTTCCTTCTCACATGCAGCAGCCACCTGAGGAGTGAAGGGGCACGTGGAGCAGTGGCTGAGAGGATTTCTGGGCTTCACCAGGCAGAGCCAACATGATAAATTAAGTTTGTCTATAGCACTTAAAGGCACTTGGCTGTCAGAGAATTCAGGGGAATGTGGTCCCTGGGTGTTCCCTTGGGCACGATGAGTGGGACAGAATCCCCCAAGCAGGGGATTTCTGGGGTGAGAAATCTGCTGGCAGGAGAGGTGTTTCCTTTCCCAAAGGATGTGCTCACTGTGGCTGCAGATGTCCCTTGTTAAAGGGCCCATAGACTAGAATAACCCTATTTTTATTTTTTCCCTGGATTTTGGGTGGCTGATTGTGGCAGGCTCTCCATCTTCACACTTCCCCCTGCTGAGTTCTTGCTTCTCCTGGAGAGATTTAAAGAAGTCATGGCCTCTTGTGCCATTTGCCATCACCTGCTGTCTGACCTCAGGGGTTTCCAGCCCCGCTCCTGCCAACGCGGTGCCCGAGCCCAGGAGCTGGACAGGAGCCTGGGAAGAAGATACAAGTAAAAAAAGCAGAAGAAGCTTCTCTCACCCTCAGCCAAGGCCGTGGTGGGGCTGCCCACTCCCACCTCTGCTGGGATTTAACATCCTTGGCTCTGAGTGTGCTGTGTCAGCTCTAGGGACAAACCAGCTAAGTAAGGTCTATTTATATGAATGTTCCCAGCTCTTCCCACTCCACAAATTCACCCAGAGACTGTCTTGATTGTATAATATACATTATATGGAAGCTATTTATATATGAATGAATGTTTTTATAGAAAGGAAGGCAAGGAGCTCCTGTTCTCCTCCATTAAACTGGAACAGCAGCTCCAGTTGCCCAATAGCAATCCCTGACCAACAGAGATGTGTTAGCAAAGGACTGACTGATTTCTGGTTTTAATAAACTGTGGTTTGCTGATTTTCCTAATTGTACAATTACCTTAAGAAGTAGTAGTGTCCCAACCTTAGAGATGAAACTTGTAAAAAACTACAAAAAAAAAAAAATTAGTTGAGAAGATGAAGGAGCTTTGTAAATTTTTTTTAAGGCAATTGTGAATTGTCTAGGTTAGGCATTTACACTCTTTATAAAAATAGGAACTTTTAAAGTTGGCAAAACTTTCTAGATCAACTAGTGATGGGAGCTGTTATTTTGGATTTTCATAGCAAATCAAAGGGAAAGTTGCCATAGCATTTAGGCAGACCTAAGTGTTCAGTATTGCTTCTTGTATTGCATTTTTCAATAAATTTTCAAACAAAACTCTCCCTGGTGCTGAATTCTGTTCCTCCTCACCTTCCTCCAGGTCTCTCTCCTTACCCTGGTGTTGTGATGACTTGGTTTTACCAGCCTAGACCAAAGCCCCCAAATGTAGCTGCCAAAGCTCTGCCAGTCTTGGGCCAGCATTTCTCTGGGCTCGTGGTGCCTTCAGACCTTTTACACAATTCCCATTGTGGTCACATGTGGGACCACGGCCCCCAAAAGGGCCAGAAGCAATTCCCAGAGTTCAAATTTGCCCCAAAGAAGCATCACTTGATATAAACCCTTCCTTTGAGCCGTGGAATTTGTGGTGAGCCCAGGTGAGCTCTGTGCTCAGCAGCTGCTGCCCAACCCTAAGTGAGTGTGACTCAACTGGGGGGAAATGACAAATCCATCGGTATTTTGGTCCTATCTCATTTCTTTTCTGGCTGCAGCAGCTTCAGGAGGGACAGAAATAAGGCACGAAAAGCTGACAGGGCATCTTGGCTGCAGGCCTGACAGAAACAAGAGCCAGATGACCCTCCAGTAAGGGAGACTGGAAAGTGGCTGGGAAGAGCTTTCCTGGGGGCAGGGGCAGCCCAGGGGCCGGCTGTGGTACCTGCCTGTGCCTCAGTTTCCCTCACAGGCAGAAAGAGAAGGGTGGCACGTGGCATGTTATGCTAAAAGCTCTGAATTAGCATTGCTGCAGACACAGCCATCACCTCTTCTGAGGTGTCCCCTGACCCTGGACAGTTTGCTTCCAACTACAAAACCTCAGTGTCCTGTAAACCCAAAATTACAGAGGAGCCTCAGAAAGTGACGCGAGTGCCACAAGTGCTGCCCCTCCCAAGCATCCCACAGGCATTAGGAGGAGTCAAGGCAGGACCACATGGCATCCAGATAATATTTAATAGCCCTCTTGGGCCTACGTGCTCTGGCCAAGCAAATTTTCCGGTGGGTTGAGGCTGGACAAGGGGACACCACCCCCAAAAGCATCTCCCCACCCCAACCCTGCTGAAATAAAGTGCTGTGGGGACTGGTGGGGCTTCACCTGCCTGCATGTCCCCATCCCACAATTTGTGTGGGGTCTCAAAGCGAGGACTCCTCTGGAAAAGCCACCAGGAGAAGGGCTTGTAAGGCCAAGGGCATCCACTGGGAAGGACATCCCACCCCTAGGCGAGTCCTCCCCGAGGAACGGAGGGTCACGACCTTCCTCTTGGCATTGGCTTAAAACCGCTGCCCCCAAACCCCTCCTGATGTGGGGTTTGGGGTGGCTGGTGGGCACTGGGGGCCGGGATAACAGGCTGGGACGTTACAGTCCCCAAAGGGACATCAGACCCGTGTGCCGTGCTCCATCCCCACCACCCAGGAGCTGGGCTGGGGCTCGCCCCGGCTTGGGGGCTCGCTGGGCTCCAGCAGCCGGTCCGAGGACTCGCCGGTACTTTCCAGTTTGGCGTAGCCCACGAGGCTGACGTGGTCCAGTCGGGGCCAGCTCCGGTTCTTACGGTCCTTGATGGGGGCCACCAGAAGCACTCCTGGCTGGCCAAGGTCCAGGGATTTGGAGTGTCCCGGGGTGTGGAGGTGCACGTTGGGGCTGAGCTCCACCAGCGGCTCTGCACTGGGACCGCTGTCATCGTCCATGCTGATAACAACGTGGCCATCACCAGCACCACCATCCTGGCCACAGGCTGCGCTGCTGGCGCTGATGGAAAGCAGAGCCGGGGAGAGCTGTGGTACTTTGGGGGGATGCTCAGCAAGGCCCCTCTCGGCCCTCCCTCCGGCACCCCGCGTTGCTCCATCCAGCAAGCAGTTGTTGAGCTTGATGATGGGCAGTGCCAAGGCCCCCACGGCCGAGGACAGGAGGGACTCGGCTCCAGCGCGGCACGGGAGGCTCAGGTTGACGTCGGTGGAGTGGAGGCTGTGCAGAGAGGCCGCGGGGGAAGCTGCTGGGTGCTGCAGGAACTCGGCCATGCTCTGCAGCCGGTTAGAGCCGTAGCCCCACTTGCTGCCGGGGCCGGGCTGACAGGACAGGTCCACCTGGTAACAGCCCTCCACACACTCAGCGTTGGCCTTGGGGAAGGGCTGGCTGTCCCCATGCTGGCAGTGCCCGTCCTTGGGGCCGGTGCCCTCGGGCAGCCCCACTGCCATGCCGTAGAGCCCCTTCTGGATCAGCCGCCGGGTCTCCATGTCCCTGTTCTCGTACAGCATCGTGTTGGCACAGATGAAGATGAAGAGCCCAATGCCCATGATGACAGGGCCGATCAGCTTCAGCTTCTCGCTGTGGGGCACGTGGCGTCCGGCCGCTACTTCCCTCCTCATGTCCCCCACCGCACTGGAGTTCCCCGCAGTGGCCCCGGTGCCCCCAGGTCCCCGGTGAGGCCAGTAGCCCACCACGGCGATGCTCATGCCCACCAGGACCACCAAGATGCCCACCATGACGAAGGCTCCCGCTGGCGAGCGCATGCGCAGCTGCCCCTTCAGAGGGGGCTCCGTCGGGGGCTTGCGCCGCAGGCGGCGGCCCCGGTGCCGCGGGGGGACCTTGGCTCCCCCCTGCTCCAGTTCCCGCACGGGCCCGTTCGATTCCGTGCTCTCCGCAGTCATCGTCTCCGGCTCAGCCGCAATTCCTGCACGAGGGGAGAAGAGGAAGGTGAGCAGGCATCGCTGGGGGCTCCTTGTGCCCAGGATGCTGCAGCACGGGCACCCCAGGGACACTGGGAGCACGGGGATGCCAGGAGCACAGGGATGCCAGGAGCACAAGGACACCGAGCACACAGCTCACATCAGGCAGGGACCAGCAGCTTTCCTCTGCCCCATTGCTCCCCTCTTTCTTCAAGTCACTTCTCTCTCCCCACTCAGGAGTGAAGGGCTGAGGAGTCTGTTCCAAGCACACTCCCAAAGCCCCCAGACGCATCCCAATAAACCCCTGAGCTGTGCAGGAGGCAAGGAGAGCTGGGACCCTGCTGTGCCACACCCAGCACAGAGCCAGCACTGGCATCGGGGCCTAAGGGACCTGTCCTGGGTCACCCCAGTCCTGTGACACCTGCAGAAGGTGCCGTCCCCAGCCTGCCACAACAGCAGTGAGGGAAGGGGTGATTTATTCATCTGCTGGGGAAACTGAGGCACCTGGAAACCCAAATGAAATGTCTGACACAGCCGCACCTCCCAGAGCCCTGTGAGTGATGATCCAAGCAGGACCTAAAATCCTAAACCAACATCAAGCCACTCTGATATCAGATGGCAGGACCCACTAATCCATGGAGAATTTAAGCTAAAAGAGGTGTTTTTCCCAATTTTCTGCTGTCTCCTATTTCCTCTGACCAGCTCAGCGCAACCCTAGGATGCTACTCACACACACACACACCAACATAAAACTCCACATCTAGGGATTTACAGGGATTTACACTGCATGCTGTGTCATTTTATCCAGAACTTTATTTCCTAGATGAGCAAAAAGGTGTGGAAGCTGCTGCCCAACACGGAGGGTAAGCAGCCTGGCAGGAAGCATCAGCTGGGCTGGCACCATTGTGCCTGGGTAAGTGGAACCCTGGGAAGCTAAAACAGGCCTTGAACAAGTCCCAGACCAAAAACATCTTTAAAAAAATAGAAATAAGCTCATGCTGATAGGAATCCACGTCCTCGCAGCGCGGTGCTGTGTGCCCAGCCATGGCTGGCAGTGAGGTATGGGCAGGACAAGGTGTCTGCACTCTCCTGTGTCTCCCGGCACTGCCAGCACGGGAATGCTGCCCAGGCTGTTCCCAAAGGAACATCCCAAAGGGGATGTGAGCAGGGAGAGCTGCAGGGTGGCCTCCCAGCCAAGGGATGCTGTGGGAGGGGACTTGTCACCCCCACTGCATCTTAAACTGTCAAGAAAAGCATTTGGACAACACAGAGTCATGGATATTCAGCAAATCAAATCCAGAAACCAAACCCAAGGAGAGCCCTGCAGGAGAGGGGTGACCACTCCAGTTTCACTCCCCAAGATGAATGAAGTGCTCAGAGCTAGTGAGCAGCATCCAAACAGCAGAAAAATACTACATTTTTTCCCCAGTTCATCATCTTAAGGTGTTATCAGTATCAGAGGGAAGGAATTAAATATATGAGTTCCAGGATGACAGCTTGTTCCTGGCACAAGGCTGTCTGGCTATGACAACTCAAGTAAGGGAGATCCAAAGGAAAAAAAAAAAATAAAGTCCCAAACAAACCAGACCAAACCCCAGGCCACTGCTGAGCGGGGTGTTAAGGCTTTCTGAAAAATAAGTTGATGATCCCACATGGCAAAAGGGGAAACACAATAAACCCAAAGTAATGTTCATCCTGAAAAATGAGGTTTTGAGTATTTTGGAATTAAAGTGAAACAACTGGACACTTGAACACATCCCAAAGACTGTGGGATTTTTGCCTCCAAATGCCCTGATTTAGGTTATGTCTCAGTTTTCTCTAATTGCCATCTTAGCTTCAAACTCTCTTAATTTTTATAGAAAACCCTTTAAATAGCTTGCCAGCTCCTTCGGGATTAAAAAGAGAATGCCCCCCTACATTGCAAGAGAAAGTTTTTGGACACTGACTGGGGGGAACATCACAGCTCATGACCCTAAACTCACACTGAACACACACCAGCACCCCCTGTTTTACTCTGGAGCCTCAGCCATGTCTCTTTAACCCCAGTTCCTCTAACCTCTCTGACCCACCCTATGGAATTAGAGTCCACAGGGACCAGAAGCATCCCTGGTGTCCCACCTGTGGGAACAAAGAGCATTCCATGGGACAACAAGCTTTGCTGGGGTGCTGCCTGTGAGAACCACGAGCACCTTCCAAATCCTGCTTGTGAGGAACACGTGCATCCTCTGGATCCCATCCAGGGCAATGCTTTGGGTCCAGGTGATGTTCACCTGGGCTGCAACAGGCTGCCCTCGCCACACTTCTGCACTGGGTACAGCCTGGGGTTAATCTCAGGCTGCTCGGGAATGGCTGCAGGAGGATGAGAGGTGCCCACCCACACCACATCCACAGGGTGCAGACCACGCTGGGGCTGAAACAATCCCCGTCCCACCTTCTCTCCTTTTCCCTGGGCACAGGGATGGAGGTGCTGGCAGGAGGGACAGGCAGATGCCACAAATCTGGCTGCAGGCAGGGAATCCTCTCTGTATCCCGGGCTACTATTCCTCCCCACTGCTGTGTTCTGAACTTGGAGCATTTCCTTGCTCATTGCTGGGGCTGGTTGTTCCCAGAGTTCAAAACCATTATTTTTATTAATAGAATCCCCAAGGTTATATAACCCTTTCAGAAAAAAGAAACTAAAAAAAAAATACAAAACCCAGCGCTGCCATTCCCTCCTTCGCCCCGCAGCCGCCGACACTCCCGGGAGTGGAATAATCCCAGACTGGAGCAGCGGCTTCAGGCACAGCTCAGAGCACAGGAACGGGGCTCCTGGGGGTGCTGCTGGGGCACGGGGCCAACCTTGGCATCCCTGGCCACCTCCAGCCAGCCCGGAGGCATTTGTGGCTCACCAGCAGCAGCCTGGAGGTTGCAATTCCTGATAGGAATGAATGACACTATGGAATGACAACAGGGAACTGTAAACATCGTTCTGGAGCGGCATGAGCGCTGCTCTGCTGCCAGGTTAAGCTCCCAATCCCCGCAATAAGCCTGACACTAAAATAAACCCAAATATCTCTCTAATCCCCCCATCACAAAGGCACATTGCTGGCTCCACACTCCCACCTCAATCCTCTCCTGCTGCCTTCGCAGACTGATGCTCTTAAAATTTGACACCAGATCCCAATGCAGCTGACAGCAGCAGAGCTGGGCGGTGGGAAAGCAGAATTTGGGGAAGGTGCCTCCTGCAGGTGGATCCTTACATCCCGCTGGGTGTCCCTGGGATGCTCTGCCCCTGCCATGACCACACTGCCAGCTTGAATTTGCAGCATCAAAGGCTATCAAAAAGCAGAATTGGCCTCCAAATCTCCCTTGGGACGAGGGGCTGTACCTGTGTCTGGAGGTGCCACTCCAGTCCTGTGCTGCAGGAGGTGCCACCCAGCTCAGTGATGGCTGGAGATGCAGAAGTGCCATATGGAAAGGGCCAAGTGCAGGCGGCTCTGAAGGCCTTCCCCTCGCAGGTTTATCTCTCTTGCCAGTTATCCTTCCAGGAGCTTTTCATTTTCCTTGACTCACACCTGGAAAGGGCTTCACTGCAGGACAGCGTCCACCACACTGAAAGGAATTAAAATCCAGCATCTCCCTAGGAAGAGTGTTCCCGTTGCTGCCATGTCCCATCCCAGGCTGCCCTGCCCAACCATGGAATATGATCCCATTCTGCAGCCAGGATCCCATCCTGTGGGTCCTGTGCAGGGCATCACCCTGGGAGCTGGCACAGGAGCAGCCCCCGCTGCAATGAACACCCAAGAAATGCCCAACAAAGAGAAAACACCTCTGCTTTCCTTTGCCTCAAGTACTGTGACTTTAAAGATGCTCTCCTGATTTTGGAAATAAACTAGTTTTACAATTTGCTGCTGAATCAGCCAGCAAAGACTGCAGTGTGGTTAAAGGTCACAGTGATGGGCAAGACCCCAAACCAGCAAGCACAGCATAGCCCCCTCTGCCTCATCCAAGCCCTGGGGAGCCTGTGACATCCAAGCCCGTGGTAGATAAGCTCTCCCAAATCCCTCTCCACAAGGAAAGGGGACCCAGGCAGCCAAGACCTTCTGGGTATGAGGCTGTGTCGAGCTGCTGGAGCCCCCCAGCTCTCCCACCCACCAGGAAGGAATGGAGAATGGGAATGACAGTCTGCGCTGAGATGTGATGCTTAAAAATAGCTCCTTTTCAGCCCAACCTCCAACACCGCCCCCGGCACGGGGCAGGAGGGGACCACAGGAGCAGTACCCAGGCACCAGCTCCCCCATCCCACCTCCCATCCTGGCTGCAGGAGACTGAAGCCAAGGCCAGCAGGGGAGCAGCAGTGATCCCAGTGCATCCCTCATGCTGGATTCTCGGGGTGGTCTGAGCCCTCATATCCCCATCTGTGCAGTGCCTCCTCCTTTTTCCAGCTTTCACTTCAAGTTCCCCTCCTCAGCTACACGTAAAGGTCTCCAGAGAGAGGAATAGGAGAAAGATCTGCCAGACATTTCCAGGGGTCTCCCAGCTGGAGCAAACCCTGTCTCCACTCCAGCACCCACCGGCAGCTCCCAGTCCGGAGCCTCCCCCGGGCCCATTCCCAAGGAATAAAACCTCCCTGTATGAACCTGACACAAACGTGTTCCCAATGTGGTGACAAAATCTGTGGCTCCAGCTTCAGCTGGGGACACTCATTAATCAACCATAATTAATTAAGTTCCCTCATAGAAACTTCCATATAACCTCAGTAATGCTAATTACCACAGCATGGGAAGGATTATTCCCTTCCCAGCAGGAATCACCTTCTGGTCCTGTACTGGGAGTCTCACTGGGGTTGTGACAGATTTCCACCTTTGCTGCAGCACAGAAGATCTAGCGAGGGACAACCCAAAGGTCAGAAGTGCCCTTGGCCTGAGTTTTCCCAGGTGCAGGATATGAAGGGAAGGAGGTTAACACAAAACCACCTCCACCAAGCGCCTGTCAACAGGGGCACCACCCCCACACCTGGCCCTGGTGTGGGGCAGCATCGTTCCAGCTTCCCATCATCAGATCACAGCTCCCAGACAGCGTCAGGAGCCACCACAGCACTCACCTGGAATATGACCCAGGGTAAGGAAAGATGGTGCTGGGGTGATTTAGGGACACACGGGTCTCTCCCTTTACTTTCCCCCTTCTTGACCCCAGGCGAGAGGGTCCTGACGGGCAAATGGGACATGAGGAGTGAGAGCTGCCAGTGCCAGGGTAGCTCCAGCTCCACCTTGACTTCTCCAAACTCCTCCCTGCTCCGAAAATACGGGGCCATGCTCTAAACGCCTCTCTACCCCTCAGGCAAAAGAAAGTGTGTGGAAACGTCCCACTGATTACTAATTACCAGAGCTTGCCTTACCCAGATTTGCTCTGCTAATTAGACTAATCCCCACGGCTGGGAAAGGAGCTGCAGACACCCATGGTGAGGGGCTCAGGCAATCTGGGTGATGTTTAACTCTGACACGTCAGACCCCTGCGATGGGATGGGATTGTAATTCCCAGCTGCTTCTGACAGGCCATTGTTTAAGGAGACAATGAAAACCCGCAAAGTGATGTTTCTCCCCCAAGCCAATGCCGAAATCAGGACATCTGCATTGCTCAACTTTTTTGGTAGGAACGAGATGCAAATAATTAATAAATCTAAATTCAAGATAATGCAGACATCTAAATTTAAATGGGGAGCGGACTTCTAACAGCGACCCTTGGAGGAGGGGGAGGAGTGAGGGTCCCAGGGGGATTTCCTGGAGGAATTCCTGCCTCTGGGAAGTGGTGTGGGGTGGTGGGGCACCCAAGGATGCAGTCTGCGGCCAAGCACCTTGCAAATCCTCACGGCCAAGAGAAGAGGAAGGAGAGGCTGGGATTTCCAGGGAATTAGGACCAAACTCTTTCTGAATTTGGCACCTTCCCTGCTGCTCCTTTGAAAAATCCCTGCCAGCACAGAGGCGGGAGGGAGGGATGGAGTCCAGGGGCTGCCTCCCTGCTCCCAGGCATGGCCCAAGTTCTCCAGGGGTACAGACACACAGCTCCCATCTCCAGCTCCACAGGCCCACATCCCACTCCACCTGCAAGCAATTAAGTTCCCAGCTGTATTCCCAGCTGGCATCACTTTTACCTCCAGCTTTTTAACCCCCATCTCCACTACTCTTTACCCTGCAAAAGACATATCTGGCTGATCTCATGAGCAAGGATCCAAACCCACTTAGAGATGAGGCAGAGTCGTGGGTCTGGCTGCGGTCGCTGACCCCTCCGTGCCACAAAGCTGAGCCCCGTGTGAGCACAGACCCTCCCGATCCCAAACTCCAGGATCTACTGGGATCAATTCCACTCCCTTCCCTCTCCAGTGTCTACATCAAACCCTGCGTGGGGATCAGCTGCGGGGTTACTCCTGGCCCCAATCCTCTACCAGGAGCCTCAGGAATTCCAAAAAGTGCTGGGAGTGGGCGGTTCTGCCCAGCTCCCGGGTTTCGGCCGTGTGAAGATGCGTGTGGGCTTGCACAGGAGCGAGTGTGTGTGCAGGGCTGGCTGTGCATGCGAGTGTGTACGTGTGGGGGGTGCCGGTGGGTGCCGGTGGTGCCGGTGGGTTATCGGTGTGCCCGGGGTGCCCGGTGGTGCCGGTGGGTGCTCGGTGTGCCCGGGGTGCCCGGTGGTGCCGGTGGGTGCTCGGTGTGCCCGGTGGTGCCCGGTGTGGATGTGGGTGGGTCCGGGCGCTGCTCGTGTCCGTGCTCCCCCCGCCGCCCCCCGTCCCCGCACTCACCGGCGGCCGCCGAGCCGTGCGCCTCCCGCCGGGGCCCCGGGGGCAGCGGGCTCTGGGCTCCGCCGCCGCGGCCGGGGCCATGGAGCGGCAGGAGGCAGCTGGGATCCCGGCTCCCCGCTCGCTCGGATCCCCGCTCGCCGCCGCCGGGACGTCTGGGCGCGGGTTCCGCCCGGCCCCGGGTCCCGCCCCGGCCCCGCGGGGGGCGGAGCGCGGCCGGGCCGGGCCGGGTCCCCCGAGCCCCTCCCGGGCCGGGTCCGGATCCCCCCCGAGCCCCTCCCGGGCCGGGCCGGGATCCCCCCCGAACCCCTCCCGGGCCGGGTCCCCCGAGCCCCTCCCGGGCCGGGCCGGGATCCCCCCCGAGCCCCTCCCGGGCCGGGCCGGGATCCCCCCCGAGCCCCTCCCGGGCCGGGCCCGGATCTCCCCCGAGCCCCTCCCGGGCCGGGACCCCCAACCCTTCCCGGTCCGGGATCCCCCCCGAGCCCCTCCCGGGCCGGGATCCCCCCCGAGCCCCTCCCGGGCCGGGATCCCCCCCGAGCCCCTCCCGGGCCCGGCCGCCGCGTCCCGGCCGTGGGAAAGTTGGGATCGCGGTGCGGGATCGATGGGATTTGGGATTTCCTTGGCTCCGAGCACGGCCGGCAGCGGCGGGGGATGGAAGGGGCCGGGCTGGGATCCTCCCCCGCCCGGGTCCCGGGTCCCCTCCGCAGGACGAGCCCCGCCGCGCCGGGGGATGCTCCAGTGCCAGCTGTCCCTGCCCACGCCGGGGGAACGGATGAAACGGGATGGTCTTTGAGGACCCTTCCCAGCCAAACTCTTCCATGATTCTCTGATCCTATGAAATACTCAGAGCTCAGAGACCCTTCTTCCAGCCCTCCAGCAAGGACCCCCAGCCTGCGGTGCCCCAGACGATCCCAGTTCTCCAAGCCAGGCCAGCCTGCCCTGGGCTGCAGTGGATCCCCTCTTCCAGCACAGGCACTTCAGCAGCTGGGATGAAGCATTATCCCACGCCAATCCTGGCAGTCGGAGGCGTTTGCTGCAGCCCCCCCAGACGGTGCTAACGCAGGTTCCAGAGGCACTTTCTCCCGCAGGCAGATGCAGAGCGAGGACCCTCTGCAAGGAGCTGCTCAGAGTGCAGGGCTTTGTTTCACCTCCTCTGAATTTGCCAAAGACACAACCCATCTCTCTGCTGGCCCCAGGGATTATGGCACAGCACCCCCATTCGTGCATCCTCACTCCTCATCCCCATTTCCCTGTGCCCACATCCCCATCCCCACAGGGCAATGAGCAGAATCCCACAGATGTCATCAGGGGCACATCCCGACACACCGAAACTGCCAATCCAAGCCTTCACCAGCATATTTCCACCCCAGCACCACACCCCAACACTCCAGTAAGTGCTGTGGGGGCTTCCCTTCATTTCACCCAGAGCCCCAGATGTTCTGCAAGCAGAGGCTCTTTTTCAGCCTTTAATTAAAAGTGTGCCAAGGTCACATTCCTCAGATCCCTGCTCTCCCTAGGAAGCCACAAAACAACTCAGCAATTCCATGTGACTTTGCCACTGACACCCCACAGTCCACAAGCGGATCCAGGATGCAGCTGGATGTCTCTATGTTGGGGAGCACTTTCTGGGAAAGGTTTTTAGGGCTAAAGCTTAAAAATGAGGTGCAGGACAGCAGGTTCCTCACCTGTCTCTGGCAGGGAGCATCATCCAGAGGGTTGATGATGAGGGAAGTAAATCCCTGGTTCTGGGGGAATTCTCCACAGGATTGTTTCTTTGCCCCATTGCCGGGGTCAATTAAAGTAACCTCTGTGAATCTTTGGAGTTTCTTGAGAGAAGAGATTCTGGCTGTGGGTCCAAGGTGCCGGCTGCATTGCTGGAGCAAAGTGATGCCTCACTTATCCAAACTTTCCAGGCATGGAACATCACTGCCCAGGGAAGAATGGCATTTGACTTCGGCTTTTCATGTCCGAGCAACACATTCAAGGTCTCCCTTTGCCACCACTGGAACCCATCAGGGCACCCCATGATCCAGAAGAAATTAATGATTTTGAGCAAAATTTGATTTCTGTTCAGAGGCTGTACCTGAATTGGCAGTGCTGCCAAAGAGCCAGAGAGGGAAGCAGTGGGAGCTCGGTGCTGGCAGCTTTTGGAGCAGGGGTTGCTGGTTTGGCAACATGGGCAGGACAGGGGGCTGACAGCACAGGGCTGGCAGAGGCAGAGGGGTGAAGAGAGTAAAAGAACCCAGTGAGGACAAAAGTGACAGCAGGGAGAGAAGAGGGGGCTCAGGGAGGAGGTTTTGGAGGAGAGCCCATGGCAGGGCAGGAGATGTGCAGGAACAAAAGCTCAGAGCATTTTCCCTATGCCCTGGGAGAGGGTGGCAGTGGTGGCTCTTACAGACATGTGGGATGGGGAAGAACAGCAAAAAATAATATGAAAAAGAACCAACATCACTATCTCTCTTTAAATAGAGAAAAATTTGGTCTCATGATAACTGGGAACCTCTTGATTTTAGGGGAGGGAGGGAACCTGAATCCTTGTTTGAAGCTCTGGTAATCCTGGCAAAGCCTCCTCTGTTCTCTGCTGCTTCAGCTGGGGGCCGAGTCTGGGCAGGAGGGACCATGTGGATGGAGGAAGGAGGACTAGACAGGGAGTGATCAGAGCCAGGATCTGAGATCAGAGAGAAGGAATGTTGTTATGGAGAGGCTGAAATCTCGGGGTGGGGATGACTCACGCTGGAGAACATACAGCTGTTTGAGCGGGATTTGGCACTGGCTCACAGGGCTGGGGAGCCTCCCCCATCACCAGAGAGAGGAAAGAGGAGCCTCCAGGACGGCTCCAACCTGGCAGAGGCAGCTGTTGACCTGTGCTGGGCACGATGGGCACAGAATGCTGCCTGCTAAGGCAAGGTCACAGCCTGGAGAAGTATTTTGGGCAGCAGAGAGGGCTCGGTAGTGAGATCCTCTCTGGCTGAGGGATGTGTATCCTGAGTGCCAGGGCTCCTCTGCTCTCCATGGCACAGCCTTGGGGAAGGAGAGTCAGAGCAGTGGGGATGGGAATGGGAATGGGAATGGGATGGGATCCATGGGATGGAATGGGATGGGATTCATGGGATGGGATAGGGAATGGAATGGGGATGGGGCTGGGCAAGTCAGCTCTGAGGGACAAGGCATGAAACAGACTTTCCCCCCTTACCTGGTGGCAGGGGAACCAAGGCATGGAACAGAGATATGCTCCCTGTAGGCCCCTTGGCCTGAGGTCGTGCTCTCCTCGCGGGAGACTGGAAGTGATTTCTGCCTGAGGACTCAAACCACCATCCCTCCTGGGCTGCTGGCAGCTGATGCTTGTAGGGCACCAGAGCTTCCATCCAACAGAAGATGCTGCAGCAGCTTCCCCAGAATTCACAAGGCTGGCACAGGGATAAGGGGGAAAATCAGTCCCCCACATCCAGTGGAGCCAGGGCAGGCAGGGAAGGAGATTTGGGCAAGGCATTAGGAGCAGAAGGGTGAGCCAGCACCTTCCCAAAGTCACTTTCAGAGAGATGGTTTTTGTATGATGCCTGGAAATAACCACAGCACCACTTTCCCAGTGCTGTGGGCTAAAAGCTCCATAGGCTGCTTTGGAGGTGGCCCCATTAAGGGGTAAGTGAAATGACTGTAAATACAAACAGACTTGTAATTAATCATACTCTGTAATGTGAAGTCATAATCTGTATGTCCCTGGAAAAGTAATTATCTCTAGCTTTTCAATAAGAACTTGGAAAAGCCTAAAGAGTCAAGTTCTGGAAATGTCATCCATCTCCATGTAGAAGAAAAACTGCATATTTTCACATACTAATGCAAGTTAATTGAATGTACAAAATGAGTGAGTTTTAATACATCTCCAAAGCGATAAGTTAAATGCCTCTTCTCTTTCCAGGGATTTCTGAAAGTGTTTTGCAAACTTTTTTGGTATTGGACACATCCTGTGGTGCTGTGTTTTATTTTCTAGCCAGTGGACACAAGATGGGATCTGATTTACAGATCAGCCCCCACTGCCATGTAAAGGAATCCCTCCTTGCCTGACTGGGCTCACGGGTGCAGAGCTCCGTGTAAAGAATTCCTCTTTCCAAACAACCAAACCCAAACATTTTCCACTTGAAGGGAACATCAAGCCAAAGCACAGCTCTGTGCTGAAACTCCAAAGAAACATATCCATGCTCGACCAAAAATATTTGGGAAGATGACATTGCCTGCTTCATTTGCATTCCTGATGCTCCAGCAGCCACTTGGGGAGAGGAAGAGCAAGAGGAGGAGGAGGAAAAGGAGGAGGAAGACCAGGAAGCAAGAGGCTGTAGACCTCAGGGCAGCATTTGCCAGGAGCTGCTGGGCCATTGCATTTCCAGCTTGGACAGTGCAGTGAGTGGGCAGGAGATTTGCACTGAAGTGGGTTTAATGTCACCCCATTCCTGTAAAACACTGTGAGCAGGGAGCTGCAGGTGCTCAGCCGCATCCACACAAACCCAGCACCCAGAGGATGGCTCAGGCTGGGGTCAGTGCAGCCAGAATGAATTTTAAGCAGCCAGAAGCATTCAGAAAAGGGGCTTTTGCTCTGGAGTAGCTGCATCTGGTCATGACTTGTTTTTCTTGGTCACACAAAGGATCAAAATCCAGCTCCTGATAGGAAGAGTGGACTGTCTTGAAGGATTATCCCAAAATGCACCAAAAGGCTCATCCTTCTATCTCTTCACTGGCTTTCAAAGAGTGTCTTGCATCAAAGTGTTTTGGTTTGTCATTTCAGTTATATCCTAAATTACTAAGCATTAATGCTCGCTAATGTTGAAGTAACAGAAATAAAAGCTGAAGTACTTCAGCTAAAGCGGGGATGAGGTATTTTACAGAAATGCAATATTCTGAGATTGCCTTTTCATTTCAAAATAAGCCATAACATTTCCAGCTCCACATGCCTCTTGCTGGGGGGAGGTAATTTGGATTTTCAACCCTTTCTGACTTTGCCAGAGCAGGCAGGGAAAGATTTGAGACAGGCTGGTCTCTGGCTGGCAGCAGCTGTGTGGATCCCTGTGTAGCTTGACCACCCAGTGCAACATCCACAGCCTTTTCTCGTGCTTTAAAGTTAGCTGCTGAGGGCAGGCAGGAGCAGGAGGAGCCTGTGCAGTGCCTCAGCTGTAACACATTTATCTGCTCCTCAGCCCATCAGCTGCATCTCAGCATCTCTGAAACATTATTGCATTTATCCATGTCCCTGTTTCAAACAACATCCAGGGAGCTGAGACCTCAGGAGGGGGAGGACTTGAGCAAGATCCCCTAGAAAGGAAGATGAGCTCAATCTCGGCCACAAAGCTTTCTTGTTTGGAATATTCTGTTTCATCCCAGGATACAAATTCATCCTCTGCAGCCCTTTCCTTGACAGATTTGTATCCCCTGACCACATCACCTCACAGACATGGAGCCAGTGCACACAAGAGCTCCCCGCACTTTCTGGAGCATGGGAGGATGGATAATACCCCCCACACTCCACAGCAGGGCAGCCCCTGAGGCTTCCAGGGGATCTTAGCCCAACACCACCAGAATCCCAGCACGACCCCCACAGATTCTTCCTCCCCTGCTCCCCAGGGCCACCAGCCCAGAGGCAGAGCTGGAGCTGCACCCCAGTTGTGTTTAAGGTAGTGTTGGCAAAATTAACCTTTTGGGGGTGGTGATGGGCTGTGGGACCCAAAGGGCAGGAAGACCCACTCATTAAACAGCAATTTTTGGGGAACTCATTTCCCTCTGGTCAGCTGAGACATGGGAGTTTATCTTGGACAGATGATTTTCTCTCCCCTGGGAAGATCCTGGAAACCCCCTGTCTGCTCAGTGGATCGAGATGTGGTGACCTCATCAAAAGTCATGGGGCTTATATGGGGCTGAGACTCATCCAAAGGACACATTTCCCCCCAAGGGACACCTTTACCCCCCAAGGGACACCTTTCCCCCCAAGGGACACCTTTACCCCCCAAGGGACACCTTTCCCCCCAAGGGACACCTTTCCTATCCGAAGGAAGCTGGAGCAGAGCCTGTTTGCCATATGATGCAGCCAGGAGTAGCAGTGGAGAGCTTCCACAATTTCATCTTTGCAATGTCTTCTCTAAAGTGAGAAGATCAAGAGGAAGAAGAAATAGAGAGGGGACATTTGCAGGCATCCTTCTCCTTCCCTGCTGGAAAGGTCAGATGTTGAGGATTGAAACTCACCACACCAGTTATTTTCAAGAACTTATTTGGGCTCCAGCACCTCACTGTGCTTGACCTTCCCGGGTCACTGAGAGGCTCCACGGAGAGAGAGAAAGAAGAGCTATTAATGCTAATGGGTGGGAAGTGGCCATGAATAAATCAGCAGCATCTTTCTAGCCATCAAAGCCTGAAACTCTCCCATCTGGAGCGAAGAGCAGATGGGATGCAGGGTGCTGAGTGTTTGGTTTACGACAGGGGTTACGATGCTGTTACCTCTCAACTCACGAGACTTGGCCCTGCAGATCCCCACCCTGCTGCCATGGGAGATTTTGGACCTCACCCCCCAGCCCTGAACAGAAATCCCCTCCCAAAGCCACTCCTGAGCATCAGCCTTTCCCTTTGGAGCAGCTCTGGGCTGGATCTGTGCAGGGGTTTCACACTTCCCTGTCCTTTCGATGCCACAGATGAGAGACAAGATGTGGAGAAGCACCAGCAGCCCAGTACCTCCCTGTAACCACACACATCCTTCTACCTCCAGCCATCCAGCCTGGCCCCGGTAATCCCAAATCCCAGGCATTAGACACTTAATCTTACATTTTATCATGTCTCCTCTTACCAGAGGGTCTGAAATTAAAAGGGAAGGAGGGAAGAGCTGAGCTCCCGTGAGTTTAATTGGTTCTGGCTGGTGGATAAGGAGGGAAGCACACCAGTCTCTTCTGCTGGCTTCCCCTGGTGTTTCCTGAGCAGCTGTAACTATTCTGGAAGAGGGGAAGAGATGCAGGATAGGGGAGGGGGGGGACAAATGCCCCCTCCCAGGACAGAAGAGGAGCTCGTGTTTGCATCTCAGCTGGCCCCAGGCACATGGAGCTGAGCCAGCAGCCTCGGCTGTGGACATCATTTTCCATGATGCAAACTGGGAGAGGGGGAGAGAGGCCGAGGCAGGGCATCAGAGCATGGATGAGGCAGCGGTTTGGTGCCTTTGTCCTCTCCTCCCATGCAGAAAAGTTGGAGGCATCTCCTCTGCCCTGGGCTGGTGCTGGGGAGGGTCCCACTCAGGCCGTGAGAGGGGCTGGATGCTGAGCACTGGAAGCAGGAGTGGGAGGGACTGGGGACAGAGGGGATGGGGAACAATGAGCTGGGGGCTGGGGATCCTCATTTCCAAGCACTGGGAGCTGACAGCAGACTGGATTTGGCTGTGGCTCCCAGAGGGTACACACTGCAGGTCACAGCTCCTTTTGTTGATGCCCTATGTAATCTGGGATATAAAAATTCCACTTTCCATTCCCTCCCCACAGCCTGTAATACATCTTTGGGACATGTCAGTTTTTTATCCCAGAAGTCCCAGAGCAGGATACTGCAACATCTTGCTTGTCATCCTGGAGCCTGCTGATGCTGATCAAAAAGGGTGTGGTCCTGGTTAATAAAAGCACTTATTTAATTATTATTGGCAAAAAAGATAATTTTTAATTGCAACCCCCATCCCCCAGATGAAATGAGGCACTGTACTTTGATCTCAATTGAAATAACCATAGGTATATGTTATATATATATATATGGATATATTTTATATATATATATGTCAATACATTATTTTCTACATGAAAATAAGCAGATCCACAGCTGACTGGAAATGAGAAAAAAGCCTAAATGGTTAAGCTGTAGCCCCACTTTTCCTTACTTCCCTGGAAAAAGCAGGATGTAGGAGTTCCAGCATCCCAGGACTGTTGGCTGGGGAAGGTTGCTGGGAGCCACGGGCTGGGATGCTGCAGGATTTCCCCATTGCCAGCCTGCAGGAACAACTGGGAGAAGAGGAGTTTTGGAAAAGCCTCACGTCCTTAAAGAGTAATGCAACCTGCCAGGCACTTAATGCAGCCAGATAAATGGAACTGCCAGCTGGAACTCAGCCAGGAGAAACTGCCCGAGGCAGAGGCTCTGGGGACAGGGATGAGCTTGGGGATAAGGCAGGACACTTCTGGAGCTGACACTACAAGGTCTTTCCCTGTGTGGCTGTGCAGAGACTTTGGAAACAAGGCAAGATGGGAAGGTGGGACCTCGCCGTGGTGATGGGAGGATCCCCAGCCAGGCTGGAATAGTTGAGGGTGTCCAGCCTGGAGAAGAGAAGAGTCCAGGGAAACTTGAGAGTCCCTTCCAGGGCCTAAAGGGGCTCCAGGAGAGCTGAAGAAGGACTTTGGACAAGGGCCTGGAGGCACAAGACAAGGGAGAATGACTTCCCACTGCCAGAGGGAAGGAACATTGAGTGGAAGGTGGAACACTGGGGAGGATTCCTTCCCTGGGAGGGTACTGAGACCCTGGCACAGGTTGCCCAGAGTTGTGGCTGCCCCATCCCTGGAAGGGCTCAAGGCCAGGCTGAATGAGGCTCGGTCTAGTGGAAGCACCCTGCCAGTAGCATAGGGATGGAATGGGATGGGCTTTATGCTCTCTTCCAAGACAAATCATTCTGGGATTCTGTGATCTGGGGAGATGGCTTAAATTAGGGGAGTCACAACATTGTTCAGGTTGGAAAACTCCTCTGAGATCATCGAGTCCAACCATTCCCCAGCACTGCCAAGGCCACCACTGACCATGTCCCCAAGTGACACACCTGCACATCCCTTAAATTCTTCCAGGATGGGGAATCCACCACTGCCTGTGCAGCCTGTGCCAGGCTGGGTCACCCTTTCCATGAAGAAATATTTCCAAATATCCCCCCTGAGCCTCCCCTGGCCCAGCCTGAGGCCGTTCCCTCTCCCCCTGTCCCTGTTCCTGGGAGCAGAGCCCGACCCCCCCGGCTGTCCCCTCCTGCCAGGGACTTGTGCAGAGCCAGAAATTCCCCCTGAGCCTCCTTTGCTCCAGCCTGAGCCCCTTCCCAGCTCCCTCAGGAATTCTGCAGCCCCTTCCCAGCTCCCTCAGCCTCATTCAGACTTGTGGCACAAATACCCCACAAGATGCACAAGAGACATCCTGGCATCCTCAGCACCACCCAGGGCCCTGGGGACAGGGCACAAAACCAGTGGTGTCAGGAGGTTAAATTTCCTGACACTGGCAACATCCCCAGTGTGTGAACATCCCCCAGACGGCTGCTCTGCAGGGAAAAGGGGCTCACAAAGAACATTCTGCAGCTCAAACTGATTGTGAGAACCACACTGTGCCCGCTGCCTGCCAAGCATCCTCCGTGCCATGCTCCACATGTCAGCTATTAGCACTGGCACGTGGAGGCATTTGCAGCGTGAACACACACAGAGACACTCAGAGACACCCAGAGACACCCAGAGACACTCAGAGACACCCAGAGACACCCAGAGACACACACACAGACACACACACAGACACTCAGAGACACCCAGACACACACAGAGACACCCAGACACACACACACACACACAGACACACACCCAGAGACACCCAGAGACACCCAGAGACACACAGACACACAGACACACACACCGAGACACCCAGAGACACTCAGAGACACCCAGAGACACACACACACACAGACACACACAGAGACACCCAGAGGCACCCAGACACACACACACACCCAGAGACACACAGAGACACCCAGAGACAGACACACACACACAGAGACACTCAGAGACACCCAGGGACACACACACAGACACACCCAGAGACACTCAGAGACACACAGAGACACCCAGAGGCACCCAGACACACACACACACACACAGAGACACTCAGAGACACCCTGAGACACACACACACAGACACACACAGACACACACAGACACACACAGACACAGCTCCCCCCAGAGCCCCCGGCCCCTCCTGGTGTTTAATCAACTCCACATTTTAACGTGCTGCCCGTGTTGGCTTTGTGCCCATCCCGCCCAAAGGGGCCTGGAACAGACACAGGGTGGCTCAGCCTTTCCCTGCCCCATCCTGGGCTTTGGCTCTTGGGGGAAACATCCAGAAGCTGCCACTGCGGGAGCGGGCCCCGGGAGCGGGCCCCGGGAGCCGGGCCCCGGGAGCGGGCCCCGGGAGCCGGGCCCCGGGAGCGGGCCCCGGGAGCCGGGCCCCGGGAGCGGGCCCCGGGAGCCGGGCCCCGGGAGCGGGCCCCGGGAGCCGGGCCCCGGGAGCGGGCCCCGGGAGCCGGGCCCCGGGAGCGGGCCCCGGGAGCCGGGCCCCGGGAGCGGGCCCCGGGAGCCGGGCCCCGGGAGCGGGCCCCGGGAGCCGGGCCCCGGGAGCGGGCCCCGGGAGCGGGCCCCGGGTTCCTGCTCGCTCGGGACAGCTTCGGAGGGGGTGGCTGAGCACACAGGCATTCACGAGAGAAGCCAGTAATGCTGTTTGCAATTAAACAGCCCAGCCCTTTCCAGAGCAAGACTGCTCCTCAGCCCTGAACCTCAGCAAGCTTCAAAGCCCTCAGCTGGAGCTGTTTGCACTGAGTGAGTCTTCACCCCTCCTCTCCAAGAGATCTCTGGAAAGGATTCGCTGGCGGCACGGAGCAGAGCTGAGGAGGCTGGGGGCTGGATGGAATTCAGGAGGGGAAATCACACCCGTTACCATGTTGTGCTCACAAGTTTTACCTCAGAAACACCAAGCCTCCTACAGCCCATCCCAATCCTCGCTGCATCCACAGTGGCAGCGAGTGGCTGCAGCCCAGCTCCAGCCTGGGATGGTCACAGCCGACCAGCCCCGGCTGCAAAGGCAGCAACAACCACGAGAAACACTCCTCAGAATCCCTCTGGAGAGGATTGTGCCATGCTGAATGCAGAAATGAAGACATTCTGTGGCCACCTAAGGACTGAGCAAGGGAGGAGACGCTAGCAAAAGGACCCATGAAGGAATGAGTGGAAATAACAAGAAACTGGGGGACTTTGGGGAGCAAAAGGGAGCAAAGCATTTAGGGAAGCTGACACTTTCTCCCAGTAAGTTTTCAATTACAGACTGGGTAATGGAAAATCCTGTAATAATTATGTCCATGTTGTAATATTATGGAAAAAGCTGTAATGAGATCAGGGCTGTGCTGGGCTCCTCCGGGAAGCAGAGGGGCAACGTGCACAACCTGCCCCCGGTGCCCACTCCCCTCCATCCTCTCCTGGCCCCCACAGAGATTCCAGGCTTTGGGAACCCTCCTGATGTGAAAAGCACCATCATGTGGTGGGGAAAAACTGGATTTCTCCCACTGTAAGCACGAGCTGGGGGGAGTCAGTGAAGGTCTCAAGACACAGTGGCTCTGGCTGAGGCTTTGCAGCCCTCTGATCCTCTTCAGCTTCATCCTCTCCATCAGTGAGATTTTTCCTGGAGGTATTTCTGGCTCCTTCTGTGTTGCTTTCCATGTCCCACTGAATATTGCATGTGCTATCGCTCCCCAAGGACCGATAGTCTGAAGAAAGCGGATTCTTTTCTAGAACTGCTAAATGGCACCTCTCCCCTTCCCTGGCGTGATTAGATCTGTGCATTTACCACTGCTTATATTTGCAGGCACTTTTGGGTGTGATTAGCAGCTGAAGGCTGTCAAGGAATCAAGCTCAGGTGTTAGAGCCTCCCCTGGGGGCTGCAGAGGAAATAAAAACAGTATTTGTCCTTTGCACAGAGGCTCCTGGTGGAGTTTGGCAGATGGGTCGTGGTAGAGCCACCCTGAGAGTCCTGAGGCACCCACCAGGGTCCCAGTCACCCATGAGGGTCTGAGCCACCCACCCCATCTATTCCTCTTGCCACGGGGTGTCTGGCTGGAGATCCTGACAAGAGCAAGAACAAAGGAGCTGGAGCTAAAAACTGGGTAAAAAAGGGGAAGAAACAGGGAGGGGAGGAGACATCCTCTAAGGGGGGGGGATGTGTGCCATGGGGCCTTCCAAAGCTCTATTCCTTACTGAAGTGCTTATAGAGATTATTGTGCTTAATTTATGTAGATCTACACTGGCACTAGAAGAACTTGGAAACTAATTAAACAGCAACTGAAGAACCGCCCTGACCTTGGATCTCACCCAGACAGAAGCAATTCCTGAGAATCCTGAACCGAGAGGGAGCTCAGCTGTCAGAATGCTGCTCAGTCTTCTTAGAGATGATATGAAATTTGGGGTTATTTTCTGGAGAAAAGGGAAACAAATCAGCTCACAAATCCTGGAGTTCTCCCAAGGCAACAGTGCAAACTCTTTTGGCATCAGTGGCCCAGGGGAAGGGGATCATCTGATGAGTAATGATTTTTGACACTATGCTAAGCAGAAGATCTGGATCCAGTCTCCAAGTGACTGTCTAGATGAAATCCAGGGAAAAAAAGGAGGTGCCATTTGGGACAGCACTTTGCTAACCCCATTAATGGGGGCTGGAACAATTACATACATGGCTGTAACAGTCATGAAAATAATTAATACTCTGCCACAGCTCAAGTGATGATTTTATGAGTCCTGATGAAGCTGAGCTCCCATAGGAATATCAGGGTGTGGGGTTTTTTTTTACTCTTTTGGGACTATTTCATGACCTCACATACAACTACTGAATTTTTCCATCTATGGATTTAACTGAGTTGCCTGAGCAGCAGTGAATTAAGGGGGGGCTCTTGCCTGTGAGGACAGAGCCCCCCCACACCTCACCTCTGCACCCCTTTGGCTGGGGATGCTTTCCTGAAGTCATCCACCATTTGCTGAACATTGCAAGGAGCTTTTCTAGGTTAATCATGCTCAGAGCCTGGGCAGGCAGGCATGAGGAGAGAGGAGAAAAATCCTGCCTGTTATTCTAATAAAACTCACAATAAATACTACAGAAAGCATTCCATACATCCTGTCTGAGGGAATTCACCACGACTGGCCTCAGCCAGCTGAAAACCAGCAATCCCCTGGGCTCTTCTGAGGGTTAAGGGAGAAAGTCAGCTTTTCCACACATCTAATCCCAAAAGAGCTGTGTAAAGAGAAGGGGATTCCTTCATTTCATCAGATGATGATTCCTCCTGTGCCCAGCACCAGAGCTGAGGTACCTCAGACAAGATGTTCAGCTTTGTGAGGGCTGATACCACTGGAAATGAATCAGACTTTTGACAGTGCCCAGCATCTCTGGACCACACCAGATCATATCAAAGCTGTCCTATCTCATTCCCAGCTCTCCTTTGCGTGCCAGGGAGAAGGGATGAGAGCCTGCAGCGCTTGCAGGCTCAGGCTGGAGCTCCTGTCCTCATTTGCCCTCGTGCTGAGCAGCTGACACTCCTTGTGGTAGCTACTGCAGTCCCTGGACCCATCTGAGCTGTGCTCCTCTCTCAAACCTCGCAAGGGATGGTCCCTCAGGGTCCAAAACAAAGAGCAGCACAGCAGGAGCAGGGCAAGGGAAGGTGAAAGCACCCGGTGTTCGCAGGGCATCTCTGGCAGAGCAAGCCTGACCCCATGGGATCAACAAGAGACTTTGTTTTTTTATCTCTTCCAGCAATTAATCAATTCTCCTGCTAAACAAAGCTGACTCTAAACAAAGCTGACTCTTTGAAGGGGAGGTCTCCTATTTAGAATCTTGTTTCAGGGCAAGTGCTGGATGATCTTGACCAGACACATCTGAAAGGGGTGCAGATGCCACTGCTCTGGCTGAGCACCCTGGAAGGTCACGCAATCCCAGAATATCCTGAGTGGGGAGGGACCCACAGGGTCATGGATCCAACCCCAGACCCCCAGCACCCCCAGCCTGGGCATCCCTGGAGCTCTGGCAGCCTCGGGGCCGTGCCCATTCCCTGGGGAGCCTGGGCAGTGCCAGCACCTCTGGGGGAAGAACCTTTCCCTAAATGCAGCCTGAGCCTGCCCTGCCCAGCTCCAGCCGTTCCCTGGGTGCTGTCCCTGTCCCAGAGCAGAGATCAGAGCTGCCCCTCAGGAGGAGCTGAAGCCCCCAGGGAGGTCTGGGCTCAGTCTCCTCTGCTCCAGCTGAATGCACCAAGTGCCCTCAGCCACTCCTCGTGTGGCCCCTCCTGAGCCTTCAGCATCCTTGCAGCCTCTTTTGGATGCTTTCTAGGATTTAAGATCAAGCACCACTTGGAGAATTCACTTTAATACATCATATTCCTCTTCAAAGATGAATTGCCTGCTTTCTAACAACACAAAGGACTTAAAAACATATTCCCAGCTCTTCCCACTGGCAAAGCTCACGCAGGAAGATCACATCCATCTCACATGGGTGCCAGAATGCTCCTGGGGAGGACCTGGACTGCAGCACTGACAAGGAGCTCCATCCTCTGCTGTGAGAGGATGTGAACCCCTGATGTCTTTGGTGCTACTTCAGCACCTGTCAAGTGTGGGTGAGAGCCAAAGCTCATGGTTGAGCCATGGCAAGTCTCCAGCTGGGCTGGATATTGATTTTTGGGGGACATTAACATATTATTCTCCTCCTGGTTATCACCACAAGCTCTTAGTGGTTCCAAGTGGACAGGAGCTATTTTCTCTGTGCTCATGTCCAGTCCTTTCCTCAGCAGTTACAGGGGCAAACCCTGGATTTTTATCCTGCCTGCAAGAAAGCTTCTTGGCTCCACGATCAGAAGCTCCAGTTCAAGTTTATAAAGCTTTTCCATTTGTAGTGGATACAGAGTTACTTGCAACATCCATCTGGAAATACAGCGCTAACATACAATAGAGTCATCCACAGAATTACTCTTGCTTCTAAATGGAATTAGCTTGTAAACAGACATAAACAAGCACCAGCTTCAAGGCAAGAGAAAAGCTTTGGAGGCTGTGTCCTGGGGAAACCTTGTGCAATAGTAAAAAACCCGCAGTCTGCTTCCTGCCCTGCTTACAGTGAGTCCTCATGCACATTTTGTAAGAGAAACTGCCTGGGTATAAAAAGAAATGACTCACTGAAATTGGTAACACTGAACACAACTTGGTTTTGATCCAAAGCCAAAAATGTTTTATTTATTTGAAATGTAAACGGTTCCTTTATCAACTGCCCATTTCAGGGCAGTTTCCTTCCAAATCGGTTGCTCAGCCCAGAGTTTTGCAAAATCCTGGGAAACAGAGAAAGCAGCAAGGAAGACGCAGAAACGCTACTGGCTGATTTATGGAGAGTGGGAAAGGGGCCTCCCATCCCTTGTGAAAGCAGTTCCCAGAGCTGCCTTTGCTGGAGACTCGTTGCTGCACAAGATGAGCAGCGCGGCACCAGCCAGAGCTTCGAGGCTTCGTTCAGCTTCCAGCCCGGCCTGGACTCCAGCTGGGAGCACCATGAGGGCAAAGGGATCCAACAGAATCCCGGGAGTTTGCTGGAACCTCTCCTCTCTGGGCACCGTGGGGTTCCTGCTCGCTTTGGGTCACCCCAGCCTGGCTCCAGCTGTGGGTCCAGCACGGCTTGCTCGCGTTTTCCCTGCCGTGTCCAGGGTCTGCAGCCTGCCTCAGTGGGAGCAGGGGAGGCTGAGACGCTGCTGGAGCTGCGTTGCTGCCACCCAAGAGCATCTTCCTGCTGTTTTGTGACAGGATTTGGAGGACCTGGAGGGAAATCTGGGGGTCTGCCTTTACCCCACCAGGCCCAAGGGACACCCAACAGCCCCGGGATAGGTCAGGGGCATTTGGGGAGTGGATGGTGTTGGGAAGGAGGGATGGTGATGAAGAGAAGGGGATGCCTGTGGGCTCACACGTAAGTGCAGCATTCATGGAAAGGAAGGGGATTGATGTGGTGTGTGCTGGCAAAGCACAAGGAGGAGGAAATTACCTGTTTGTGGGAAAGAAAACAAAAATCAACATTTTAACTCTTGTGTTTCTTCTGAAACGAAGAGCAAGACCTTCCCCAGCCATCAACCAGCAGCACAGACATGCTTAGGAACAGGGAAATTTATATCCCAGCCTCTTCTCTGGCCTTTTTCAGTTCCACCCATGAGAGAGATGAGTTCAAGACAGTGTGAAAACCATCTGGAGACTCATTGAATAGTTGTGTGGTCCCACTTTGAGCAGCAGAGACATAGCACAGCCTCCTCTGCTCCAGTCCTGCCAGGGATAACAAACCCTGGAGCTACGGGCTCTGGGCACCTGAGCCTGAAGTGGAAAATCCCTCTCGAGGGTGCACAAAGCACATTTTGGCAAGGCTGACCCACAGCACTGCTGGATTCCAGCACAGCCACGACCCCAACCATGGAAACCACCTCCCTTTGGAACAACCTTTGGGAAGCGTTTCTGAACACTCAAGTGCTGAAGGGGACACAGCTCTGGTTTAAAAAGCTCCTTCAGCCAGCATTGCTGCAAAAAGCCACTCTATGGCCCAAAAGGAGCCACATGTGAGGGCACCAGGCTGAATAGTGCTGAAGCCATAACGCTTTTCTTGAGGACAAAGCACACAGTTGAAGGCACCAGTGCCCTGGTCCAGGATGGGGGTGGGTGGGAAGGGGTTTCCAGGGAGAAAACCTCGGGGGGCTCTGGCACTGATACCCTTCTACAAAGGCCTTCAGCACATTTCTTGAAGAAACAGCTGGAAATGTTCCAGCAGCAAATGTATCCGACTCCAAAAAATGTCTTGCTTACATTAGAAGTGTCTGGATGGTGAATAATGCAGAGAGGAGAAAGTGTCGTGAGGCAATTAATACACTGAGGCTGTACGTGGTGGCAAGGAGAAGAAAATAGATGGTCACAGGCAAAGTCCATAAATAATAAGTGTTATTTGGGAAAGGTTGGGCACTTCTGCAGCTGGCTGGACAGAGCACAGCAGCTCTCTTGAACCCCTCCAAGACTCCTTTTTCCTCTAATGCCACCACTCTCTTTCTCCTGAGGCTGGAATTTGCCTGTCAGCTGCAGAGTGCAGGATGGAGACAGCAGGCTCCCCCTCCATCCATCCCCACATCCTTCCCACTGGCTTGGGCTGCCAGGAGAGTGCAGTGGTTTGTCTTCACAGTTCCTGCTCCAGAGAAAGTTGTAGGATTTGAGAATTTTAGGTTGTCAGATGAGGTTTGTTGTGGAAACCAGGGTGGTGCAGGATCCAGGCAGTACGAGAAGGTGAGAACTGGGGTGTGTACCCCAGTTCCTCGTACACCCACAGCCACCTGCAGGTTACCTGGTAAAATGAGAGACCCCTCCAGCCCCTCCAATGGCTTTGCAAACCCCACTGAGCATTGTGTGATGGGCCTTGGCACAAGGGACAAACCAGTCCCACAGAGCATGATCACAGCTGAAAGAATAACTTGAGCAGGCAAAAAGATCAGCCACAGGTTTTCCCTGCCCTAGGAGAAATATGACTGGGACAAAAAAATTCCATGTTTGCCTGAGCAGAATAATCTGCAAATGCAATCAGCCATTTGAATGATTGATGCTTCTTGCTCTGCTCAAACTTCTCCATCAAAATTGGGGGCGGGGGGAAATCGCTGCTGTGGATCTCCTCAGATCTCCCTGAGTGCAAGGACACAGCCACACAAGCCAGCACAGCCCCGAGGGAACCACCAAGAGTACAAAGCAGCATTTGATGTTCCCGAGCCTGTTCCAAGCAGCCCAGCTCCCCAGACCGGGAATCCGATCACAGCAACAAAAGCAAACAAGCCACGGTTTAAATAGAAGCAAAAACGTTGGAAGGGAAAAACCAATGAGAGCCAATGTTTACCCCGAAGATGGGAGAGTTTAGAAATTATGGCTGGGAGCCAACTCTCCAATATTTTTAGTTTCAGAAGGTTTGCAAACCTCAGCTGCCAATGTGGCCCTGACCCCTCAGTCCTTGGATGGGTGACCAGGTGCAGCTCCAAACACCCCTGGGGAGGAGCAAGAGGAAAAGTTCAATGCCTTATTTTGGGGCACATTAGAGAATGGTTTGCAATTTATCAGCTAATTACAATTAGAGCAGAAACAGGTGAGGTAATTATCATGCTTATGGACACACAGTGAAGAAGCTCAGGGGGGCATTAAGGGAAAACAGACCCCAAAATGCAGTTTTAACACGGATTCATACTGAGAACAAGGTCTTGCTAATTTTATTTAAAAACCCAACTTTGGGAGCTGCTTTAAGAAGATGAAGAGTTCTGGGATTGTTTGTGATAGGAAACCACGAGGGATTAAGGAATTAGAGAGGAAACCATGAGCCTTCCAGTGCCTACAGGGTCTCTGGGAAAGCTGGAGAGGGACTTTAGACAAGGGACTGGAGGGACAGGACACAGGGAGTGGATTCTGTTCCAGTTTGGAAAACAGGTGTCTGCTAGGTAGGACAGGAGCCTCCCTTAGAATGAAAATGTAGGTCCCCTCCCTCCAAATTATTATAATTTTGAAATCAAGGGGCTCTCAGGCAGAGATTTGGAAGCAGGAATAACAGTTTTTTACTTTAAGGTCCCTTTAAGGTCCCTTCCATCCCAAATCATCCCAGGATTTTAAGATTAAAACCTGGCAGCAGCAGAGGAAAGTGAGGAACTGGGGATCAGGCACAGCTGCAGCAGTCAGTGCTGTCCTGTGAACACATCAGGGAGAGCTCGAGTACAGAGATAAAACATAGACAAAAAAAGACAAAAATGAAGATGCTGCCTTGTGCTGTGACTGCCAGGTTTAGGTCTCGGGACAAGGACAACCATGTGATGACCAAGCCCTCCCAGTGCCAGCCCAGCTCTGTCTCCCTGAGCACTGCTGAGGTCAGCCCCACACACAGAAGAAACAAAGCAGGTGTGAACGTATATTAATTTTATTCACATTTCCAGAGGAAAGCATTGGTGGAGTGCAAGGTCATGGCTAGTGTCGAAAAGCTCGAGTATTTGGTTTAAAAAGGCAGAAATTTCTGAGGCTGAGCCGAGCCCCTGCTCCCTTCCCCTGCATGTGCTTCCAGTTCAAGTAACAGGAATCTCCAAAATAAGCTGCCTCATCACATATTGAGGGGAATGTCAAAAACTTTAAAGGTCTCTGTGGTACAAATCCCTAAGCAGGGCACAAAGGTAGCAGGCAGGAACTCTTACACAGCTGAGCTGGCTTATCCCTGGGTGAGTGTTGGGCTTTTCCTTTGGCTGCTGAGTTTTGCTCTTGGTGATGCCAAACGCTCCTGTCCAACTTTCCTGTGATTCATTACCCAGAGCTGAAATTTGCTGCTGCTGCATTACGAGGATGATTGTTGGTGATGGCAAAGAGAAAATTTAACAGGACTCCCAGCCGAGGAGAAAAAGAGAAAAGGAGAAAAAAAATTGATTGCTTTGAATTTCAAAAACAGTGATAAAGGAACAAAAACACAGCCAGGAGTAACATTTTTGAGAACTGGAAATTCCCAATTGGACTGCTGGCCCATGGGAACTTGTCACAGCTCTCAATTGCTGCTAAGGAACATATCAGAACTGGTAACTGGGTTCAGCTGGGCCAACAACTGGTTCCTATTGACATCCAGCACACTCCAAATCCTCCCAGTCCCAGCTGGCATTAATCAGCTTCAGTTTTGCTCCCCACAGAGCCACAACTTTTGGATTTTTGCTTCAAAGTGCACATTTCAAATTACAGAAGGCATCAGATAACCAAAGGCCTCTGCAGAGGCCACAGCAGAGCAGAGCTTGGACAGGCAGCAGGAACAACTCACCGGGACACACTGGGCAGCAGCACCCCCTGACACAACTGATGAATTCCGGAGTTATGGGGCTAAAGGATGGGCTGGTTTAGGTTTTTTTCTACCTTGTAAATATCAGGGAGTTTTAAATGTGTCCAGTGAAGACACTGGAACTCTTTTTATCCTGTGAAGTTGCTGGATTTTATTGGAATACAGCTATATTTGGGAAAGGAGTGAGTAATAGATGTGTGCACATTCTTGCTTGCTCTGCAAAGACAATTATCAGATTACAAAAAAGGCACAAGAAGCACATTCCTCCTTCTTCCATCCCTAAAAGGTTCCTCCTTCCCCCCTGCTGAAAGCCCTGTGCTGGCTGTCACTGAACAACCTCCAAGCACACATTTTCCTCTTTGATCCAGCTGGCTCGGAAGCCCCAAGGATTAAAGATTTCTCTTCTGTTTGAATAATTTCACTGACTAGAATCTCATTGCTTGTTTAACCAATTCTCTTCATCCTCCATCTATATATAGTAAAAGAAATGGAATTAATATTATATCTTGGTTTATTGCTAGAGGCAATCTGCTGTCCCCCAACTCAGGCTCCCAAATGAAGGAGGTAAAACAGAAAATCTGGCAGGACCTGCTTGCTTGAAACAAGAAAAAAGCAAAATTGCACTTGCCCCACCTGGCTGGGTGGAAACTGGGGCGAGGAAGGGCTCAGGATTATTTCACAAGTCAGTGGAGAGCCAGGAATAAACAGCCCAGCCCTGGATCCTCTGTTCCAGTTGTCAAGAAACAATTTTGCTTTGCCCAGAAGGCGAGTTCTGTCAGAGGACAGGACATGCCACTTACAATTCAAGTCCTAATGCTGGATGTGCAGAGCAGGATAAAGGAATGTGACTCTTTGGTGAATATCCTGGTTATCATACTAAAAATGTATTTTAATAAACTAAATTCACCCTTGCCTACTCCCTAATACTGCAATAAATTTCTCCCCTGCCGCTGCCTGGCTGATATTTAATGGTAAATATCCCACCAAACCTGTGTCTTCTCTGTGAAGGCTTAAACTCCTTACATTCTTATTGAAAAAATAACCCAAAAAACTAGCTGCTCTAAATATTATTCCAGGACTGAATGGCTTCAGTGGTGTGGATTCTATTTACAATTTTAAGGAACCTTCTGCTTCAGACAAGTCACCAAAACCTTGTCAGCAGCAGAAGGATGGGACAAAGGACGTGGGTGATGCAGGAAGGGGGAACAAGTGTGTTCCTTGTGTCAGCACACAGTCATGGACAGCGTGTTCGCTCTGTTCCCAGCAGCTCCTGGGGAGCCACGCTGCTGCAGAGATGCCAAGGCAGCTTGGGGTGCCTGAGGATGGATCACATCACCATGCAGTGCCCTGAGACACCCACACAGCCGGGCAGAACCCGCCTGTGGCAGCTCCAGCTCACACACCCAGTGCTCCCCAGGGCTCCCCAGGGCTCCCCAGGGCTCCACACACAGGATTCAGACTGGCAGCTGCAGATGAGGGGCTGCAAGGGCTGCCTGGGCTGAGGAGGTTCTGGAGCAGCCACCAGAGTGGCCAGGGAGCCACGAGCTGGTGCTGCAGCAGTAAGTGGGAACAGCAAACAGAGCCCACCCAGCAGGACCCTGCATCTGCCAGGGCGTCCAGGAGGAGACAACAGCTTGGGAAGTACCCATGTGGAAACCCCCAGGCATCCAGCCAGGATGTCCATGGGCATTCTCCTCAAACTGGCTCTGCTGGAGCAGGAAGCAGCCGTGCTCCAGCCAGGAGAGCACAGGCTCCTCTCCCTTCTCCCCACACAGCAGCTCTCTCTCTTTTGGGAAATAACTGTTCCCCAGTTTTGCTGTTCAGATCCTGACTCCTCTCCAATCTCACCCCCTGTGTGCTATGCCTGCCCCCCTCCCAGAGGCAGAGGAGCTGCTGCCTCGCCCTCCATCTCTGGCACAGCACCTCAGGGGGAGAAGGCCAAAGCACTTCACATTCATCAGTTTGGATGGTTCAAAAGAAAAGCCATTTGTTTCTAGGCAATCTGTTTACACACACACACACACTGCTGGCTTTCCAACTCCTGTTCCTAGGGCTTGGCTGACAGTGGAGAAGTCAAGAACAAACACACACCAATCCCCAAGTGCTCCTGGTTGTGCCATTTTGCCAGAAGATGTTCCTGGCCCAGAAGCAGCTGCACAAAAAGCACTGATGGGAGAATTACAGCTAAAATAGATCTCTTTGTCTCAGCAGCAGATAACCTTATGGGATCTTTGCCTGCCCAAAGCCACCTGCACTGCCCCTGCCTCCTGACAGGGAATGACAGGAATGAGGACATTTTGCAAGCCATCCCTGATGGAAACCCTCTGCCCATGCTCCCTTCCTGCCAGGGTGCAAGCAGCCCAGGAGCCAAGGGTACCACAACAACCAGGATCAGCAGGAAAAAGTGGAATTTAACAATCAGTCCTGAAAAGGTCAGCTCCTGAGTCACAGCAGTGAAGGATATGGGGGAGTTGTTTTGAAGTACATCTTTTTCCTCTCTCTTTTATTACACAGAACACATTAATCTCGCTCGTGATCAGTCAGTCTTTCAGGCACTATCACTAGACACAAAGCCAGTTTTACTCAAAACTTTCTTCTTGCTCCTGCAGCTCCACCACTGCTACCCTGGATTCCCCTTAGAACTGGAGGTTTCTTCTCGATCTCAAAAAGAGATTGATATATCAAAACCAAATTCAATTACAAAATATAATAATATCGTCTTCTTGGAAGTGAAGCTGCCCCATATTCCAGACTGTGGCAGGATTTTTATAACCTTAAACCATTTTTACTAAGTTCTACTTAAAATACATCCGAGTCCCCATCCACCTGTCCGGTGTGTTGTAATGCTCACAGCTGAAGATCCATTCCCGGTTTATTCCTGCTGGCTCTGCCAAAGGCCTCCTCTCAGTTGTCTTCTGCAGACTTGAACATGAGGATGGCATTGTATATCTTGAGGGCAGGGCCCAGCTTGATGCTGAGGATTTTAACAATGTCATTCTGCTTGAGGAGCAGGAAGGCCTCTCCGTCAATCTGCTGGAGGTTGGAACACGAACAGGACAGGAATTAATCACCAAGAGCCAGGCAGGATTCCCACTTCTGGTCATTCTGGGATTCCTGCCTAGTTCTGGCCCCTACACTCCATGATGTCCCTTCCCAAGGGACACAGAGCTCGTCTCACAGCGCTTTCCCAGGAATGGAGAAGCTCCAGGTGTCCTGCCCATGGCAGAGGTAGAATGAGATGAGCTTTAAGGGCCTTTCAACTCAAACCATTCCATGGTTCCAGATGTTATACAGACTAAGGCATAGTGAAGATGCAATATGGCTGGAAAAACACAGTCTCCTAATCCATCAACAAGGAGATATATTTGATTAGATGCAAATTAAGCAAGTGATGAACATACTCCCGTGTGCAAATCCAGAATGCTGTAGGTAGCAGCGAGTGAAATCATGACACACTCTTTCTGGAAAAGGTTAAAAATTCACTCCAGCAAGAACATCCACAGAGACAACACAGATATAATTATTATAAACCCCAAATGCTGCAGGGATGAAGCCAAAGATTAATGGACAAAGACAAACAATATGTGTCTCCCTAAGTTATTCCATTAAAGTCCATTTACAGAGACTGACAGTGTCTCCTCCTCTTATTTGATGCTCACCAGTGCAGCACACAGCACTGGACACTCAGCCCAATCAGAATTACAGTTCTGATATTTTTGTAGTCTTCCCAACTAGAATATATTCGGATGGCAATGCCTGGTGCAAGAGGAAACACTGAGTAAACTCAGAGAACACATAATTAAAGCAAAGAGCTGGGAGCCAGGAGATTTGGTTTTCCCCCATCTCACCAGACAAGAGACCCTTGGCAAGTTACTCAACCTGCCACTTAAGTAACTGGGAGTAACTGGGAAGTTAATTCCTCCACTGGGAATGACAGCAGTGCTCCCAGTCCACATATGGCCACGCCATATCCCTGAATCTTATTTTCAAGCTGCCTCAAGTCTACACTGCTGCAATGAATGTATTAAAAATAGCTTGAAACAAATGGGACTGTGCTGTTTAAATTAAATAACAGAGTCAAGAGGAGCAGAAAACTGCTGGAAAACAGTCCTACATTTCAAAATGGTTTTGTGTCCAGTATTATTTATCCCTCTGCTTCATTTTCACTGCATTGCCTCACACTTGCTTATTATAAACCGTCCTGCCCTGAACTGGACCTAGAAGCAAGTCGGTGCTTTATTATTAATTTCTTTGTTCCATCTTATTTGGATGGGTTTTAGAATCCTGTGCACAATTTGTTCTCTTTGCTCCTAATGTAAGCAGCAACTTATCCCCCTCCAGCCCCCCACCAAGGGAAGTCTGCAAGGGATTTATTTATCCTGGACAGGGAGCACTTGGAGGCTGATCCTGGACAGTGTGTGGGAGTTCAGCTCTCCTGTCACTCACACCTGTATTCTGGCCAAAGCCAAACTGCTAAAAGGGTTTTAATTTCAAACTGACAGTGAGGATTGAGCATAAACTGGAAAAACAACACAAGTCCCTCGAAGTGTGGTGCAGGGAATCACAGGTTGAGGCTGCAGAAAATAAGGATTAGAACTGACTGTGGCTATGGCACTCTTGGAATAAGAAAGCAGTCGCTGTGTTCAGGACCAGAAGAAATAAAATACATGGAGAATGGTTGGATTTATTAGGAGATTTGCTGGTACCTCTCACCTTTGAATACACCTTCCCTAGAATTCCCTTTTACACTCAGCTACAGTGAAAGATGGGTTCATTTGAACAAATTTCACTATTCCCACTCTATGCAGTTCGTGAGTATTCTACTGTATTGTCACATTGTGGACAGTGCTTTTTGCAAGCCTCTGTTTCTCTTGCTTCCTATTTTGTGTGTGTCTGCAGAGTTTTTAAAACAAGGGAAAACAAAACACAGATACATAAACCCATGAAATGCTCTGCAGATTCCCCCTGAAAGGGAGCCAGCTCTGTAGCAGCCAGTGATTACAGACCTGCCCTTTCCACTCACTGCCACCGAGCGACTGCAGTGGCTCCAGCCCTTCCCTGGAGCTCTCACAGCCACACAGGAGAGCTGCAAGGACAGAATCACAGAACCATGGGATGGTTTCACTTGGAAGGAATCTTAAAGCTCATCTTGTTCCACCTAACACAGGACATGCTCTGACTTCCCAAGCTCTGCTTTTTGAAAAGCAAGGTTCCCCTCCTGCTCTCACCCCAGCCCAAGGGATGATTCCCACTTGATTCCTGGGAAACCCTGCACCTTCCAGGCTCCCCAAGAGAAGCAGGGACATGTCCTCATTAGAGGCAGCAGATGAGATCCTCACTAACCATTCCAACAGGGCAACTTCAGAGCAGTGCCAAGCCCATGGCACAACGGTCCAAGACAGGATGTTAAGCATAAGCTCCGTGATTGGAGCTGCAGGGGAAATTTAAAGCAGCAGGATGCAATTAGCCATGGTGGAACTCAGCTCCATGCTGAGGCTGCCTCCTAAATGGCACTGCTGTGATGACATGGCTGAGGAGGTCTGAGCTCTCTGCCATAATTCCAGGGGCTGGGCACACCCCCCTTACCTCTTCCCTGAACACAGAGGCTTGTTCTTTGCAGCCAGGTAAACGCTGGATAAAGCTCACCACCTTCAATTGCATGTGAGAGAAAGAAACACAGACAATTAAAGTGAGACACCATCAAGAAAAATCCTCTTACTTCTGTATGAGACTTCTCTATGCAAGAATTTTTTAAACTTTAATACTCAAACCTCTCACATTAATGAAGGATATAGATGGAAAACATTGCTGGGCTGTTGCTGAAACTCCTTTGCCTATTTTGGTTACCACCAATAACTGCCCTTATTGCCATTTGACCATTTCTCTCCCTGTAAGAATCCAGCTTCTCCACTCCTCTAAAAGCTCCTCACAGCATCAACATTATTTTTCCAGATTAAAAGCTGTATATGGCTTAGACTACTTTAAATTCACTCACAACTTCACTTTCTTTACAGTACTGTTGGAAAGTAAAACAAGAAGAAAGTATTTAGACAATTTCCCAAGATTACATGCCTGAAAGAGACAAGATAAACCAACTGAATGAGCACTGCTGCTTTACCAACATGCAAAGGCAGAAGAGCTGGGAAGGAAAGGAGTTTTGGTTTCATTTAATCTGCACTGGGTGCACAGGATCCACGGAATCAAGAGGATTAAACAAGTAAAAGTTAATTTTACATTTCACATTAGGGAAAACCTTTCTAAGCAAGGAATCTGTTAACATTTGGAATAATCTCCCTGGAGGCATGCAAGCAGCCCTGGGTTGCATTATATAACAGCAAGGAGTGTGAGGAGCAGTCCTGTGTGCAGTCGAGGACGGCTTGATGTGCATTGTCTTCTCCAGCTGCAGCTTCACTGGTTCACAGGAGATTTGTATATTGAGGCATAATCAGATCAAACATCTCCTGTTAATTGGATGCTCCCTTGCAGGAGCAGCTCTGCTTCATGAGGCATAACCATGTGAGTTGTTGCAGATGTGACATTTCTTCCCTGTGCACAAACAAGCAGTTGGGAGGGGTCACTGTCAGATCCAGGCTCCCTTCAACTCGTTATTGTCAAACTCTGTCCTAAATCACGTCCCTGTACTTCCAGATTATCCCACCACTAGACTTGGAGTCATTCCCTCCCCCCAGTTCTAGCCAGGCAGGAATGGGGCTCTCAGAGTGCCCTCCAGGTTTGCTCTGCCGTGGCAGGAGCAGCTCTGACTCCTGTGGTTTCTGTTATGTAACCTGAAAGCACAGTCTCCCTCTCCTTCATCCTCCTCTTCTGCTCCATCTTAAAGGGAACTCCTGAAATCCACATCTCTGTTGGGCAGTGACTCCAAATTTTCTTCTGCAGAAGTATAAACTCCTATTAGTAACCAATAACAAAATACTACTTTCCTTTTGAGTCCCCCCCATCTGCTAATAATTAAAACACAAATGAAAATCCTTCTGCCAGGCCCGGCTCCTTCCAGAATTTAAAAGACAGTTGGACCCCTGGGGCAAGAGCTGAGTGCTCTTTAGTGTCTGTGGCACTGAGGCTGGCAGACACCTCCAGGGAATGACCTGGGCTTGCCCTGCTCCTGTAGCCTTCCCTGCACAACTGCTGCTGGCCACTGTCACCAACACAGAGTGAGAGACCTGATCTGCCCCACAGTCCTTTGTAGGGACACAAACAGCAGCCCTGGGGCTTACCAGGAACAGGGAACAGAGAGGGAAGGAAGATGCAAGAGGAGGAAATGGGAGAGAAGGTCCTCAGGACACGAGACAGACCCTGGGTACCACTGACCACAGGGACCTGCCTGGCTGTCACCAGATGGGGCAGCTGAGGGATGAGGAAGGCTTGGGAGCACAAGAACAAAACACCACAGGAAAACAACACAACCCCACAATGGTGGCAGGGAAGCCTTGGGCCCTGGGAAAGGCTGAGACTGGGGGGGCTCAAAGTGTGGGTGGGACAGGTGTTGGACAGGTTGGCAATATCTCAGTGGGATCAGAGCTTGTCTATGAGGAGGTAAAAGTCTGCTGGCCCTTCCTGCTGTAACCATCCATGGCTCAAACCTGTCTGCTTACACTCCCAAAGCAGACACTGGTGAAGGGAAAGGGCTTGAAAAGGGGCTTTTCCTGAGAACACCCTGGAAACTGGATGCAGCCCCTCTGGAAGGCGCTGCTGTGTGGCAGACACACCGGGATCAGCACAGGACTGAGGGCCTGTGGTGACAAAGCAGCCCCACACCACAACCCTTCCACAGCTGCTGCAGGACTGAGCCCCTCTGAGGCCACAGAGAGGTTAACTGGGTTAACTGGGATTTACAAACCCACTCACACTTGGCACAAGGACAGTCCTCTTCTCCCCACCCCGCTATTAGCACTTGAAGCAGGATTAACTAATGAACAATACATCTGCAATGTTCTTCTATGAGTCAATATGCTCTGAAAACATGACAGGAAGCTTTCAATAAATACCTAAGCTGCATTAAAGTAACTACTCTTAGTGACTGCTCAGTGCTACCACAACTTTCTTAGCTTGAGGGCCCCTAAATACTGCTGCTGCTCTGCCATTTCAGCTGTTCTCATCCAGCAGAGAATTACAGCAATGTTTTAGATCTGAATGTGGGTTTTATAAAATAAAAACCAGCTCTTGAGCCTGAAACCAAAGGAGAATTTTACACCCCCATCACTCCTGTTTCACATCAGCAGAATGGACTCCTTTGTGCAGCAGAGTTCAAAGCACAACCCAAAGGCAAATGGGAAGATGTTTGCCCTGCAGGAGGATGTTGGGAGCCCAAATGCTGACAGGCCAAATGCACTTTGGGCTCCCTAAAACACAGCAAGTCCTGCTGCTTTCAGCTGCCAGACCTGTGGCTACATTGCACTGCACACGCTGATCCTCAGAGAGAGCACAAATTGATTCCTCTGGGAATTTGTGATGAACATAATTTGCAAAACCAGACGCACTTTGCTGAAATTCAAGATAAAACCTGTAATGACTTCAGCCAGTCCATTGTTGTGCTGCAACTGAGCTTTTTAATGTGCCATTCACCAGCAGCCAAAAGTTCCCCAGTTGTTTCAGGCTGCAGCAGAGTTCAGTTTATTCTGGGTTTGAATCACTATATCCAGTGCCCTGCATCCATGTCTGTGGTCCCTGCTCACACTCATCTGTCATCAAACTAATATCCCAGTTAAATCTATCCAGCACTTGCTTTAAAGGTCAGCTGCAAAGGACAAATTTTATTTGGCTTGGATCCTGACACTGTACTTCCATGAAGCATCCTCCTGTTTTATCCAAAAGAAAGAGATTTTGATTATCATGTCAGAGGATTATCTGCTTCTGACTTTATTGATTTGCTAAAAGACCTTTTGGACAAATCATTGGAAGCTTTCTCAAAAGGACAGGAACAGTAAATCTTTCACACATTTTTTTCCTCCTTGGTATAAATTTAATTCTAACACATTTTTCTGAAACAGGAAAAAAAAAAAACAAAACCCACAACCAAAACCCAACACTACCACCAAACCACAACTCAACAAAAAAAAGGACCAAGTTTTAAAACATCACCACTAATTGTTCCATTCCTTTCCCAACAGCTGTGGTTCCCATCTCCCAGATCACTGTAATCCCACCAGACTCTAGCACTCCCACTCCTCCAGCATGAAGAGCAACGTCAAGATTGGATTTATCTGATGTTAAGAGGCACTTACGGAAAATGCACTTTCTAAAAGTCTCTGAAGATCCTCTCTGCATCATGAACAGCAGTACTTTTTTCCTGCTTTGCAGATTCCCTGCATCCTTGCAAGCACAACACTACAGCACATTTTTCTGGGATTAAATGCCCTGCAATTAAGCACCAGGATCCAAATTGTCACCACTTCCCAAGTGCAGAGAGAAATATTATTTGTGCCCAAGGCATTGAGGCAAAAACCAACTACTCAGCACACAAAACACTCTGGCTTTTTCACACACCACCTAATTACAGGAGACATCTCAAAAGCTGCAGAGACACATCTCCAGCTGCACAGCTACCTCTGCCAGAAATCAGGTCAGGCTGTGGGCAGTTCTGTTCCCAAGGAATCAGGCAGGGAGAGGCAGCAGGAGTGGGCATGCACAGTGCAGTTTGGAATTCTCTGCACTGTAAAAGTGAATCAGCAGCAAAGTCACAGGAGAGGGGGAGGGAGACCAGAGAAAGGGAATCTGCTGTCAGAATGATGTTTCAGGCCTGTGGACTGAGAGATCGAGGGGAAAACAAACAGAGAGAGGGAGGGAATCCTGTTGAGGGCAATAAGCTGTGGACACCAGAGGGTCAACAGGGGTCCTTCCCCTCCCTGACAAAAGGTCTTGGGTCTAACTTCCAGCTGAGTCAGCTGTGGTGCACGCACAGCAAACACAAGAGCACTGCCTAGGAGAGGGAGGGAAGAAAAGATGTCTCCCAGTTAGCACTCAGAGGAGCAGTGCTCTGACATTCCTGCAGCCCTGGAGAGCAGAGCAGGGAACAGGTAACTCACCTCCTCCACAGTCCATTTGGCAACTTGTTTGGCTGTCAGGCCCGAGACCTCCGGCAGGAGCCTGCAGTGCTGCTCCCAGAAGAGATGCAGGCGGTGGGTCGGGTTAGAGGCCAGGGAAGGCATGAAGATAGACTGGTGGAGGGCCTGCTGGAGATCCAAATCAGGGCCTGGAAAAGGAAACAAGACAAGTCAGAGCCAGGCTTCAAGTAGGAGCAACTACAAGAAAGCAGAAGGAAGGGTCACAGCCTGGAGTTCAGTAAGACAGGGTAAGCAGAGCCAGGCAGAGCTACTGTGTGGCACACGGAGCTCTCAGGGCGTTCTCCCCACCCTCCCGAGCTGGAGAAAGGGAAAAAAAAGATAAGACTGCCAGGCTGGAGGCTTTATCGTTAGCTTCTTCCCTGGAAAATGATGTCATGCTGCTAACAGAGAAGATGTTTGCAGCGTTTTATTGACAAGGTGGAGGAGTTCTGGTAACAGCATCCTCGGCTGGGAACTGATGGCACCGTTCCAGCCCCAGCTGTAGCCAGAGCTCTGCGCTGCCAGCACGGCCTGGGCTCGCTCCCCAGGACACTCCAGGCCAGGAGAGCTCAAGGTACCTCCAGACATCAACTCCCTCCTCATGTGTCAAGTGATGGAAGCTTTGAAAACCAAGGCAAAAAAGGGAGGAAGAAATTACCCCTCCCTGATGAGATCACTGGAGCAGTGCAGAGTCATGGTCCTACAGGGACGTGCTGCTTATACAAGAGGCCAGGCAGAGGATGGCAGCAGGCTGGGGAGCACTCCTCTGGTTTACAGGGCACGGGGGGCTGCCCCTGAGCCCCTGCAGGCTGCCCAGCACCATTCCCACAGCATTCCCACTTAATCCCAGCCCTTGGGAGAGCTCTGTGTGCCTGGAGCAGCCGCTGCTCTGCTGCCTCTGCTGCTCCTGCTGCTCCTGCTGCTCTGCTGCCTCTGCTCTGCTGCTCTGCTGCTCCTGCTCAGCAGCTCTCAGTGGGCTGGGGTGGAAGATGCAGGGGTGAGCAGTCACTATGTGGAAAGCACAAAGGAAAACGGCCGAAATACAAAGAAAAGACAGATTCCCAGAGTTTGTCAGCTTCCCCCCAGCCGAAGGGGAAGCAGCTCTGGGGGTAAAACCTGTCCCAGTGAACAGTCACTCCCCTGGCCCCAGAGCCCCCTCAGCTCATCTCATCTCATCTCCACATCCCTAAAGCTCATGAAATAGCATCAAATAACATCAAATTTCTAATAATGAAACCAAGGGAGGATAAATAAAGCCTGGGGAGGATAAATAAAGCCTGAGTAAGACCTGCTCAGTTCAGGAGTTCCTGGTGATGAGAGGGCACAGGACCTGCTCCTGAGGGGGCAATCACCCCCTCCCTCCCTGCTGCACCACTGCAGGGGTGAGGACAGACAGCAGCTGGTCTTGTCCCCACCTCCTGCTCCAGGAGGTCCCACTCGTGCCCAAGGTGTCCCCCACTGCCACATCCCTGCTGGCTGGGCACTGCTTCCATCTCAGACCAATTCCTTTTCTCCACTAAGCCCCAATCCCTGCTGGACTAAGCACCCAAAACATGACCTAGACAAGTGACTTTCCCTCTGACGAAGAAGCAGTGATCTCATAGTTTAAACATAGCTGGGAGGAAAGCTCTGGGTAATTGTGAAATTGCAGGTCAGTGGATAATTGCATTTCCCTCCCCTGATTTCCATCACTCCATGGAAGGTGAATGTGAAGGGAGGGTGGGCAGCTTTCCCTGCCAGCTGCAACTGCAGCATGGAGCTGGCAGATCCTCAGCTCTGACTGCAGAACTCAGCACTAGGTAAAAATGAGTATTAAAAAAAATATAAAATAAAAATCCAGGCACCTGTCCCAGTTTGTGTCTGCTTAGCTATTTTTGATTGGAGACTTATTACCATGTTAAATCCTCCTAAAAGCCTGGTCAGCTCCGTTCTCTGAAATGGCTTTTTATAGTAAATCTGAAAGTTAAGCATATGGTTTGCTAAAGTGATAGCTGAAAGCTGCTCTGAAAACTTAACCTGTCATGTACCAGGAAAAAAATCCTCACTGTTCCTCCGTTTAGCTTTTCATTTTCTTTTTCATCCTTAAGAGAGCCTTTAAAAAGTCCTCCAATGATTCAGAATATGTTTCTGAATACCCATGAGGGTCTAAAAAAAAGGGGTTGATGGAACCTAAACTATCTGCTAAGTTTTGAGCAAGTGTCCCTTGAGCCCAGTGCTGGCTCTGTCAGAGCCTGACACTGGTCACAGACTGTTTGGGAACCCCCTGTCACCAGACAGGAGTTTGCAGTGGCACAAAAAACAGTGCAAACTTGCCTTCTCACTTAATAAATACAAGACTCCACTCTATAAATTATTAAACCTTTCACTTCTAAGTAATTTCACCCTTTCTTCTCATTTTAGAGGAAGAAAAACTACCACTGCCATCATCTCCAGGATGTGCTTTCTCTTGACAGTGGAATCAAAGACAAAAAAAGCTGCGAAGTTTGGAATGCTCCTCGTGACTGTGAGGATACTGCAGAGATAGGCACACACAGAGAAAGAAAGAATAAAATTTAACCAACCTTTCCCATTGTTTTCCTGTTTCACCAGCTGAAACTTGATATAGGCATGTGAGCACCCAAGCCTGAAAGCAACAATTACAAAACATTTCAGAAGATACAAAAATGGATTAAATTTCTTCTCTATACAAAGATTAATGGGATTTATAGAAATTAAAATTTTTTTCCTCTTAAAATAAGCAATAGATGCATCCCTGACCTCTCTCTGAGTTAAGGGCTGTTCTATTAAATTAATGGCCAGAACTCAGATCTGAGTTTACTACAGGAAAGAGAGAGCCCAAAACAACAGGAGGAAGGGAGGAGACTTACCATGCCATGCTAAAACACTCTGCTGCAAAACCCTGATCAAACTGGGCAGTTTTTTATTTACACCTTTATTTCAGATACAGCAGCAGCAGCATCAAGAAACACAGCTGTTAATGCATGAAAATACATCACAAAACTTTTGTTTACATTTTTGGTGTGGCTTTGATGTCTGCAGAGGAATCCTCCTCTCCCCAGCCTCTCTCCTGACTGTTTTCTGATTGCTCTGATGGAGTGTGGATGCTGCTTTGACACCACTTTTCACTGTCTGGTGCAGATTTTCTGAAAAGACAGATAAATGACAGTAGCTGAGCTGACATCCTCTGTTCCCTTTTCCCACAGGAGAGCAAAGCTGACTGCTCCTGGCAAGTGAGAGCAACAACCACCACCTTGTGGCAGAACTTTCCTCTCCCTTCCATGAGTAGAAAGTGCTTTGTTCCTCTTGTGCAAGGATTGAGAGAGTTTATGTGAAATAAATTTGCCTCTGTGGACCCAGCCTCTGATGCCAGCAGATACAAGAAACCACTGTGTAATGATGAAAGCAAGAGATTTAAGATTTCTGAATCTTGATACCTCTGGATAACATTTAAGAGTTTCCTGACTAAGTTTGATGCATCAACTGAGCTACAGAGTTGTCCAAGGGAGGACAAACAGCACCAGATTTACAGGCTGAATTCAGACCTCCCACTATCAGGAAATTAAATACTTAGAAGAAAAGAAATAGATTACAATTCTAAAATGTCATATATTCCGTGAGAATTCAAAGTCTCCCAAGGGAGCTTTATGGCAGCAGTGCCACTGAAATGCAATCAGTTTTGGTGTGGAAATTAGGGAATGAAGATGCCTGCATTGCTGTGGCATGGGAGGAAGCAATTTGGCCATGAAGGCCAGGGAGGAGAAAGAAGCGTTCATTCATTTTTCCTGGACAAATAGATCTTGAAAATGTTATAAATCTGAACAAACAGATGAACTTTTAAATATAGATAAGCCTTCACATATAACAAAAAACTGAAGTGTTGCTGGAGTTTGCCCTAGTGAGACTGGATTTGTGAAGACTAAAAACAATCTTAAAAAAATCCTTCATATCCTGGTCTGTCCCATGACAGGCTTAACCAACTCCTGCACTCCAAGAACTAAGGCACAGTTTCCTTCAGTGCTGCTCAGCTGCAAGATTTTCTGGTAAGAAAATGAAGTATCTAAGAGTGCTCAGCTTGCTTGCTGCTAAGTGATACACACAGTGCTCAGCCGACTGGGGTGGATCACAGCTACAGTTTAATGGTGCAAAATAACCTTGGCTTGACAGTTTTAGGACAGGAAACGAAGGAAAAGAACATATTTTAAATTGAAACAGCAAGGAAAAATTTATGGAGACAGAATGCAATTTCCTTTGTTGGAATGTGACCAGAGCACCAGGATTAAGGAATCAAGGAACCTATTAAGGCATATGAGGGTATAAAAGTACACTGCTCTGTGTAAAGAGTGTCTGGGGCACAGGCCAATATTACAGACAGATGAACTCAATGCTCTGCTGCGTCACTGCCAGTTCTGGTGGTTTTCACCCTTGTAAATGGTTTTCCTCCCTAGTACCTGGCCAAGAGTAAAATCCAGCCCACCTGGATTGTGAAGAGCCACTCTGAGAAGACTCCACTGCTCCCAGCAATGGGCCAGGGGTCTCCAGCCTCCTGGCTTTCTGCATGCTGTTCCCAGGGGAAGGTCTTTCCCCACTCAGCCGGTCCTGTAACAGGTTTTCTCTGCTGAGGTTCACATCAGAGTATGGGCAGCCAACTAAGCTGTGACAGAAACAAAAGAGAGAGAAGGCAATGAAAGTTTTACAGTCATACAGTCTTCCCTACCTCAGGCAGAGAAATCCATCACAAACCCAGAAAAAAAGGGGCCACACATTCTCAGGAGGTGCTGTTACCCAGCTCTAAGTGTGAGAAAGCAGAGGACTATATGGCAGGATTAAAAACCAAAGTCATGTTGTTAAAGAGCCACCACAGAGGACAAGAAGGGTTCATCCTCTGTAACCTGCTTATCAGAACAACTTTTCATGAATCAACAGAGTTCTGCAACTTTCAGTCTGAAAAATTCAAAGCACTTTACTACATTATAAACTACCAGGTCTTCTGACCTCCCACCTGAGATTGTTTTCTCGCTCTTAAAATAATTTACTTGAGAAAAAGCTTCCTCTTCCAAGAGCAGGAAATCAAAAGGCAGAGCACAAAACATGAGCAACCTCTCCTCACTTATACTTTAACATCCTATCCATGCCCTCTCCTCTTTAACTGTCTACTTGCATGTTGTTCTTTGGTATATTATTTCACAAATAGAACTCCTTTAGTACTGCTGGAATGTAGAAACTGGAGAGAATGAATCTGTTTGCATTACAGCCATCATGATTATAGTGGTATAAAAAGAATTTATGATCAAACAGCCTGCTTAGACACAAGAGGGAGCTGCGATTGCAGTTATAGCTATCTCCAGAGTAACCACCCTGAGATCATTTCAGTGCAGTGCAATTGCTTGGTGCATTATTATTATTGTTGTTGTTGTTGTTGCTGTTTTTGTTGCTGTTGATATTGTTTTTAACAGCACTCATCCACATACGTGTAATGTGTTCCATAGCGGGGACCCCGGACGTGCCCGATCCCCTGGCACCCCGGAGTAGGACACGCCTGTCCCACTGCTCCCTCTGGATCTTCAGCACCTGAGAGTAGTAAAAAATGGAAGATGAACAGATTTGCACCTGAGGAGCAGACTGCACTTAGGAAATAACCCGTGTAACAACAGTATGTCCTGTATTTACCTAGAGGGACCTGCAGAGCGTGTCCAGTTTTGTCACACCAGCCCACAGGATGGATGTCAGGGCTGTCTGCATCCACCCAGAAATCGTAGTGATGGTCCCAGCCATCAAAATGTATCTGAAAGAAGCAGGAGTGTCAGGGAAAGACACAATTCAGGGCATGACTCAGCTTTTACGTTAACTTCCCCCTTTGTTACACCTTGCTCAGCTTGGGGCTGATTCATTCACTCTTTCAGATCAATCTTTCAGTCAGGCACAATCATCTCTGTGCTCAGTTTAACTCTTTGTTTTCCTGCATCTGTGTTTCACAGAATAACCAGGTTCTGAAGACGCAGTCTGTCACCCTGCAGCCCGTGGGGTGCTCCAATACACAAAGTCCAAAGTTATGTAAATAAAAATGCTTATTTGTTTTGTTTTCTGTGGATCCCAAAACACTGTAAAAGCCAACAAGTTTGGTGAGTTTTGCAGTGAACAAGCTGCAATTTTCTGCTGGATGAAGAGACTGGTATTAGCTCAGATCCAGGTCACCTTAACAGAGACTGAGGAGCACTGGGGTTTAAAGGCTACTGGGTTGTTCATGCAGCAAAGTTTCAATGTACAAATTGAGTATCATGCCACTACAGACTGGCAAAGCTTGGCTTTTGTTCACAGCAATGAGACTCAGAATCAGGCAGATAATGGGGAGTGAACTCCACTCCTGCCAATGTAATCATCCTTTGGGAAGGAGACCTGTGGCCACGGAGTCTCCATCAGTGCAGCCTCCACTTTAACTGGCTCATACTTAGTTCCTCAGAAGCCAAAGCACAATAGATTATTTGGGCAATGTATTTGCATGAAAAGACTAGGTTAAAATGCTTTTATGTGACAAATTTGTACTGGAGAATGACACTGCTTCCCACATGTACCAGGGTTTAAATTGCTTTGGGTTTTCCTTTCCAGTCAGGCAGCTTCCCCAGCAGAACACTCCTGCTGCCACCAGTCACAGAGATCACATGGAAAATGCCAAGAGATGGGACATCACACTGTGGAGTGTTGGTTTAAAACAGTTACATTAGAACAGTAACTAACAACACTAACAACTAACAACAACCAGGCCAATTTCAGATTTCAGCAAAACAAAGCAGCAGGAAGCATTTCCAGCTGGAGGCCTCAGCAGCTGCTGCTGTTTGCTGCTCCTCGTTCTGAAAGGATGTTCCCCCTGTGCTGCCCATCCCGGGGTCCTCAGCACAGGCTCTGCTCTTGGGACCGAGGTCTCACCTTAACCCGGTGGTTGTCTTTGTCAACGATTGTTGCCACTCTTATCAGGATGGGATTTCGTCTGTCCACAGCCTCTAACTTCGTATGAACCTGGAATCCATGAGGAGGACGCTGGAAGAGAGGATTGTAAACAGAATGCTAACAAGCCTTGGAGTTCAGAGCTGGCACCTCCTCTGAATGAAATGTGCTCCAGTTTCCATCCACCCCTAGCTGCCTTTGGAGCTTTGAGTTATCCCACATGGCAGACTGTTCAGAGGCTAAAATCAGAGTTCCCAAGAGGTTAAAATCAGAGTTCCCAGGAGGACTGAGCCTCTCTTCCAACCTGACTATTTAGGTTAATGAAATATTAAAATCATTCTTCCCTCCCAGTCTTCCTTACCCTTTTTACTGCCAATGGCTGGGGCAGGAAGGAGATGCACTCCTGAGCTAAGGGGTTTAACTCCACACCTGAAGTTCCTCTTTGATCATTTCACAGGGACACAGACATCTATCAGTGGGCTGTCAGACACTGGACACACCACAAAACAGAGAATCTAAACTGCTTTTATTTTCAAGAGTATCTTACTGAACCAGCCAACCTTGTCTGTGCTCCCTGAAGCTTGAGCTGAGTGCTCAAGGTCCAAATCCTGCCCAGAAGAGGAGCCAGGCTCTTTGTTTAAGCCTTTCTGAAGGGTTGCTGCCCTTCTGGCAGTAGTTTATGAATGTTTTGGAATTGCAAGCCCAAGAGGATGGGCTGAAATAACAATGCTTACATTGGAGCTGTCTCCTGAGTTTTTGGGTGGAGAGGGCAGAAATCCAGACCCGAGATCTGCTATTTGTACTGACGACCTGTGTCTCCAGACTACGTAAAGACAGCTCTTTAAAATTGTTAAAAGCTAATTCAGTGAGAAATGCCTGTTCTGGCTCTCAACCTGCATTTTTATGTACTGATTTCCTGTAATTGCTAGCTGGAATAATAATAATAATTTTTAAAAAATCAATAGCTTCACCATTTATTTGCACTTCAGTCCAACCAAGCCAGAAAAATAAAGAGGTTTGATCTTGAAATAGTTCTATTAACTGCTGATATATCAAATACCTTTTCTTCTCTGTCTCATTTTTGAAACACACTTTTAGATGCTAATTTGCACTCAGGAGTTTCATGAGAGCCAGAATTGGTCCTTCTACTCTTCTCTCAAAGCCTGATACCTGCAGGAGCAGAACAATGGCTGCAGAAATGCCTGGAAAACAGGAAAGGAGGCAGACAAGGCAGCTGCATCCTCCTTGGGAAGACACTTCACTTTGGAAGCATCCAAAGAAGGGAGTTCTCAGCACTGAACAGGCTCCCTGTCCTCAGCAAAGCCCTCTTATGTTCAGATGATATTTCTCACCACACTTTAGACCCTGAAAATCTACAGGAAGAAGCTACAATGGCAGATCTTACAGAGGACTTGGCTGGGAGCTTTGAGTTCACATTTTCCAGCACTATTGGGATTTTAGGAGCGTGGCTCAAAAAAGCTTAGTCCACCCTTCAGGACAATTGTTGTTCACAACAACAGCTCACAATCACAAGGTTGAGAGAAGCACCTTCACACTGAGTCTGGAAGATGGTCTGAGAGCACCCAGGGGCTTGGCAGAGATGCTCCTTCATCTGTTAATACATTTATTTCTGTGGAGGGCACAGCTGGCCCCTCCCCAGGAGGACTAAGATCTCTATCAGCACATGTAAACCCTTGATATGAACTTCCCTACTTTAACTCCAGCCTCACCAGCCAGGGAAGTATGGATTTGCACAACTGCAAGGTGAACTTTAGAAAGGTTTTTAAAACTTCATGTAGAGGGGACACCAGGTAACTGCACTCCTCCTCTCTGTGCCCTCTGTGAGGCTCTTCCCACATACTCTGGAAGTCACAGTTACCTCTGTGGACTGAAGGCTCTGCCTTTAAACCTGCTAATGGAGCCACTGAAGATATTTAGTCAAAAATCCTTTCCAAGCCAGCTTTCCATAGTATTGAAAAAGTAGATTTTGTATTTTGCAGTGTGTTTTTGTTTTAGCAGTACTGAGATGATCTTAAAAGAAACCACAGTTTCACCCTCCTGGCACAGACAAGGCGAACCATGCTCAAATAAAGTCTCTAGCATAAAAAGGGTGGATAACAGCACCTGAGCAAGAACAATCAGAGATTCACCCACCAGTTTAAACGCTCTTGCTGGGGCTGCTTGGGAATTAGTTTCTTCCAGGTATTTCTCCCATGAGAAGGCTTTGGAATCCCTGTATCCTGGAAAAACAGAATTAACATTTCTGTAAGAATAACCCCACATTTACTGTTACAAACAGCAAAAAGGCAGGTCTGTGACACTGTAATTAGCACTTACAATGGATGGTGCTGGAAAGTGACCTGTTTGCTCCTACCTACCACCTCCAGCACCCAGAGCAGCTCTGCCAGTTCCCCAGTTTTACACTGGGCTTGAACCCTGGAGAGTTAATTTCTGCACAGCTTAATCAGTTCTTATTCTCTGGAGAAAACTCCAATTATGAGATAGTCAGAGGATTCTGTGATGTGCAATGGCATCACTACATTAATTTCCTGTTTTATTAACTGCTCTGTGTGTGAGTGCCTGTAAGGCTGTAGAACCTTCTCCTCTCCTGCTGCCTGCTCACCCAGCTGAGTAAACCCAGCATCCTGGAGAGAAAAGGCTCCATGGGTGTGCTCCTCTAACAACAGTGGGATGTCTCTCCCTGGCAACTACATTTAAGAAAACTGCTCTACTTTTTTCCTATTTCAGTAATTTTTACCTTCAGGATGGGTTCCTTTTGGCAGGAGGGTGCAATGGCTAAATGCAGAGCACAGTCTGCAAACTGCTGCATTTAAGCCCCTCAGCAGGGAGACCAGAACTGGCTGCAGGTTTTGTTGGGGGAACAAGAAATCCTGATAGGAGCAGAGAACTGTAGAGCCCAGCCCTGCTGAACCTTCCAGGAGCAGGGACAGATGTGGTGCTGCTGAGAGGGAATGTTCACAACCCCTTCTCTATCTACAGCAAAGACACTGAGGCCAATTCCACCCGTGCAGAGGGATCAGGCAGTGCTTCCCGCTCCACTGAACCTGGAACACAGCAAATACAGGAACTCTTGCTCCAGGGCTGTCAGTTTGACAAATGTCAGGCTTAATTTTTTTTATGTTTGCTATTTTTAAGGTGAACAAGCACTTCCAAGGCCTGAAAACAACAATGGTTTTCCCTGTACATTCTGTCCTCTCTTATTTGCCAACATTCTCTTCATTTACCAAATTCCAGTACAGAAGAAAGAGATGTGGATTCAGTTTCTCCTTCATTTCCAAAAATTGCATCTAGGAAATCATTAGAGCGTGGTGCTAACATTGCCAAGGCTGTAGTTCAATCCCCATATGGGCCATCCACTTAAGGGTTGGACTCTTAATGATTCTTGTGGGTCTTTCCAACCCAGAGTATTCTGTGATTTCCAGAAATTACATCTAGGAAATCATGGTACACAGATCCCTTTTTCTCCCAGCTCACCTTGAAGGAAATGCTGGAAATCCTTCTCACTTTTTCCCTTCTAAAATCAAATTCAATTACAAATTACCAAACCCCATTCCATTTCTTCAAAGAACTATGAAACAAAATAAATTGCAGTGGCAAAAAGCAGGAACAATAATATTGTTCAGGCAGTGAAGAGTTCTGAAGCGAGCCTGGAACTTGTGAATATGTAATTATGTGGAAGATACAGTTTGCAGGTTCTTTGGCTGAGGCAGGAAGCAAGTCTCACTTGTAACCTACCAGGTGGTGTTGTCAGTGGGGTTCCAGTTTCTTGGCAGTAGCCGACAGGACGGATATATGGGCTGCTCGTTTCACACCTGAATCAAAGAGGGAAAGTTGGCACCAGTCAGATGGAAAGCCAAAAGAAAGGCAGGATTTCAAATGCTGTCTGATAGGCCTTTGCTGGGTGAGCAGATGCTTTCAGTGGGTGTGATCATGGTGTAGAAGACAAGCACTGTCTCATTAGAATGTGTAACACTGGGTTTTCAAGGCATTCAAGCTGTCCCAAAAGAAAGGGAAATACAAAGTGAATCTTGCAATGTTTTGGTTGGAAGGGATGTTAAAGCCCATCCAGTTCCACCCCTGCCATGGCAGGGACAGCCCCAGCTGCTCTGGGCACCCTCCCAGGGAACAATTCCTTCCCAAGACCCCATCCATCCCTGCCCTCTGGCAGTGGGAAGCCATTCCTCTTGTCCTGTCCCTCTGTCCCCCCTTGTCCAAAAGCCATCTCCAACTCTCCTGGAGCCCTTTCAGGCACCACAAGGAGTTTTCCTACCTCCAGTGCTTCCCAGACAGCTCAGGCCACCTCCACTAGCTCTGCACTGAGCTGCCCAGCACCCAAACAGGAAGGGAACTAGTGGGCAACTGGCTCTTGGTGAAAACCCCAAGTAATTATTCACATGCCTGACACCTGATATAAGATCCCAATTTTAGGACCTGCATTTAAAACAGTCTAGCTGCAGACATGTATCAGAAATAAAACCTTTACCAGTAGTCATAGCTCTCATCCCAGTTATCGAAATGGATCAGCAGCCGGTTTTCCACCATGTCCGTGACGGTGGCAACACAAACCAGTGAAGGGTTCTTCTTGTCCACTGCTTCCAGTTTCATTCCCAGACGAAAGCCAGAAGGTGTGACAGGCTGAGGAACAGGACCAGGAAATGGAAATCAGCCACGTTCTTGGTCAAGCCACTGAAATCTCCCTTATAAACTCCTTTGATCCCAAAACCCATGGACCAAAACAGTGACTGCCAAGAGGTTTTCAGACAGGATTTCCATAAGTTCTGGCAATGACTGTTACTATTACTAAAAAAAGAGCTAGTATGGATCAAAAACCAGCATTTCCAGGTACACCCACCACTGCAGACTCCCAGGCTGAGACACCCTGCAGTGACTTGCTGAGGATAATGGGCACTGCACATCCTGTTTTACTGGAGAGTCTTCAAGGAAACCGAGACTGAGTGGGAATCAGGGCAGAGCTGGGCCCTGATGCCACTGGAGTCACTGACTGTCCATGTGCAGCTTCCAATCCACCAGCCCCTGGGCTTTGTGTCATCCCAGGAACATGAAATGGGAGGGAGGATTTCACGGGAACTGAGGTAAACAACCACTGAGAGAGCACCACTGGGGAAGGATGACAAATGCTCAAGATCCACAGCCCCATAATGAATCCCACGGCACACATGAGCATGCTGCTGGAAACCAGAAATTATTTTGGAAATTATTAAATTAGAGGGAAGTGACACAAATATCTCGACTGCAGGGGCACAGTAAAACAGACAGTTGTAATATATTTAATAAATGGTTCAGTAAATCTTTTCCTCCAGCATTAAGAAGGAAGGGAAATACAAATTCTTTCTCTGGAAAGTCAGTGACTGGGGAAAGGAATAAAAATTGTACTAGTTTTCCTTCTTAAATACAAAATATAGCAGGAACTAGTTTGCATCTGATTGTACCTTGGCTGTACCTCTGACATTAGCATATTAAAATCACATAAATATTCTGGTCAAAACTCACTTAGCACCAGACCTATTGAAATCCCTTCTATTCCATATCACCACTTACACTGCTGAGGGTCTTAAAAAGGCTTTTTGGAGCTGCTTGAGCTTTGCAGTTCTTCAGATAGGAAGTCCAATTAAATTCTCCCTCCTTGAAACCTATGAAGAGAGAAAAAAAGATTGTTTTACGTCTGTTGCCTGGTACATTCTGGTGGGTTTTTCAGAAATGGAAATTGCCTGGAAAGAATATGAACTTTGCATGATAACTGCCCTGCTATGATCTCCAGGGGCTGTGCATTTCAGCTAAATCAGCTCTCTCTTTTTCCCCATAATGGCTAATCATTAATCTCAACCTTCAAATGTTTCTAGGAAATTTAATGCAGGAAAGAACTGAACCCAGGAAAGAAGCAAGTTCTGAAGCACAGAGAGACATCCAATCCAGAGATTCTAACGTAACTAACAATGTCAGTCTTTGGGAATATCACAGAGAAGATATTCTGCTCTTTTGGGTGTCACAGTGTTAGTTAAACCTCTCCCCTTCAGTCCTTCAGATTGAGTTGCACGATGAAACCACACTAAAAATGAAATATGCAGAGCCAGGACATCCAGTTCTTAGTAGAATTTATGGTTTCTTGTACACAGCTCTATTTTCTGTCATACCTTTAGGAGGGAGCAGCTTATGGCTTGTTTTTTCACACCAGCCCACAGGATGGATGTCTGAGGAATCAGCATTAGCCCAGAAGTCGTAGCACTCTGGGTAACCATCGAAGTGCAGTCTCATCCTGTACCCCTGGACCTACAGAGAGAGAAGCTCTGACTGTCACCAGTGTCACAAAGGAGAATAATAAAACACTCCCTCGTATTTGTACTTACAGAGAAAGTAACTTAGGATCTCATTTATTCCTCAAAAACTCTAGTTGTATTTTAACTCCTTTGCTCTCCCACTTTCCACGCTCCTCTTTCCCTGCTCCAAACAACTGAAAATAGAACTGGGAGTGGAACCTCCCTGAGCTCCTGCTCCATGCCATGCACACATTCCTGGGGTACAAAAGCAGCCTCAGAACCTTTATGCCTACACCAGATCAACCCAGATTTCACACAACTGAAGCTGCATAAAGCATTCTGATTTGTTTATATTTACTAAGTCTTAGGGATTCATGGCATTGTTCTTTTTCATACTTGTTCACTACAGGCAATTAATAGGCTTGCTATTCTTAGTTACAAGTCCAAAAATCTGCCAGTAGGATTTCAGGCAAAGATCCTTAATCACATAACACCATTCCTTCAGTGTCACCTTGAACTCCTACTATTAATTAACTAACTAAAGTAGTATTACTCTTATGTTTCAACCTTTTATTGAAAAGAATTATATATGTACATGGGACTTTTGGAATCAAAGACAAGGAGAGCAATTACCTCAGCCACTGTGAGGACACAGAATCGAGAGGGGTGTTCAGGATCCACCCCTTCCAATCTCATTCCAACTTTAAATCCATTTCGGCCTTGTGGGAATGACTGATACTGTGAGGAGGGAAGAAACATTTGGTTTTAATTCCTAAAGACAAAATCTATTGCAGAGCAGTCATTAAGCATACTTAAGGCTACAAATTTTTGTATTTCAGGCTTCCAATGTTCAATTCAGAGAAGAAAATCCCACCCCAAGTTATTGTGGCTCCAATGGACAGGTGCAGGCTCAGGGGTCAGTGACAGCACCATCATATTTACTCGTTATTCTAATTAATCTCTCAAAAACACTGAACTCTTACAATTAGCTACAAACACATCTTTGAGCAGACACAGAAATGAGACTTCTCAAACACAAAAGCATCCCCTTCTCAGCTCAATGCAGAATCAAAGAGCTGGAGAAGCCACAGTCACTTTGTGTCAGTCCAGACTCCCCAAAGGTAACTTTGTCATCTTCCCACAGTGGAAGGGACAAGGCAGGCTTGATCTGCAGCCCAGTTTCACTGTTACTCCAGAATTTGTGGTTTCCATTTATCTTAATCCAAGTGGAACAGTTGAAACACCCTGAAGTGGGATTGCAAATGACCAGTGCAGGACCAGACCTTCCTTTTGAGCTGCCTCTGGAAGGACCAACAGCGCTGGGCTCTGAAGAGCTCCCTGGGAGCTGCATTTGAACTGGGTGCAGAGGCAGCATCAGCAAGGCTGAGCTCAGCCCCTGGCAGCTCCAGGAGACTGACACAACCCCAGCCTCCCTCCTGAGCTCAGCTGCACTCCCTGAGCGGCCCCACAGCATTTCCTGCGCCAGGAAGGGATGGCACAGGCTGGGGGGGCTCTGGACAGCCACACAGCACAGGGGACAGACTGTCTGTCTGTCTGTCTGTCTGTCCCCCTCCAGCCATCCAACAGCCCACTGGTGCAGAGCAGATCCAAACCCTTGCTGCTTATTTCTGAGATTCAGCCAGCATTTTTTACACCCTGGTTTGGGATCAGACCCCCAGGACAAATGCCTGTTTCCCTGGGCAGAAAACAAACATTTACTGCCTGCTTTTACCAAAACAACTCAGAAATACAAGTGCTGGCTTAAGGGTGGTCTCCAGTCCCACCTCCACCGAGCCAGTGATCCTGTGACTGCCAGTAATCCTGGGATGCTGCCCGAGAAAAACAGCAAGAGAGAGAAAAAAGCTGCCAACCTCTCTGAACAGCTTTTGGGGAGCAGCTGGCATCTGTTCCTCTTCCAGGTAGGAAGACCAGTTCCATACCTTCTTCTTTCCAGGAAGCACTAATTAATCAAAAACAATGAGAAAATGAATGTCTCTCTCTGACTCCTGCTCTGCTGCTCCTCCCACGTTTGCTGTGGCACCCCAGAAGAGGCAGTGTTACTCAACTTTTGAGGAAAGCTAGGAATTCCAGCAATAGGAAAACCGTGCTGATTCCTCAGGAAATGCACATTTATTGTATCACAGGCCAAATGAACTGTGGCACCTGGACTGCTGCCAAGCTGCCCACAGAAAGGTGCCACGGGAAAGTCTGGACAAGACAGAATAACTTAAAATTGGGGGAATTAATTCTTCCTCCTGACATTTCACAGAGGAGTAAGGGGTTAAATATAAACTAACAGGCAGCATAGAGAGGCATATAATTGCAGCTAAAATAAGCCTAAAATAAAATAAATGAAAAACCAAGTGATTCTTTGCTCAATTAATATTATTTTTTAATATATATATATATGTGTATATATATATACACACATATATTTATAACCTTCTAATAACACAATGCATCTACTAGAGAGGCAGCTCTCAGATGATGAAAACAACTTGGATTCATTCTGGTAGAACCACAGTCTTACACACAGAAAATTATATAAAAAATATAAATAATTATAATATATAATTATATTAATATATAATATATTACTAATGTATAATATATAATATACATTTTATATAGTATAGTATTTTACATAGTATAGATATTTTGTATCTATTATATATAACATGTATTAATGTATATTAATAGGTAATTATGTAATATATAATAATCACAATAATTATATAAAAATATAATGCACATTAGAGATACATAATTATTTAATAATGTATATTAAAACTCCCCCCCCAGTTACACACTGATTGATTTAAGGTATGCAATACATTTAACTCATAGTCTACAATCAATCACGTTGTTTACAATTTATTTTTTACTTAGCACAGTAGGCTGTGGCTGCAGTTCTCCAAAGTTAATGGAAAAAAGATTGTTATTGTCTTCAGTGAGCTGTGGATGAATCTGACTCCTCGCAGATCCTTACCCTGTGCCCATCATGCAGGCAAATCCAGGATATTCCTGCTAATGCACCTCTGAAGCTGACTGTGGTAAGAGGGTTATGTATCTCATAAGCTGTTCTGAATGTGAAATCAGCTCTCCTGTCCTTTCCTCTTCTATTTATTATTATTCACTTTATAATAGCTACTAAAAAAAATCTATAAACATTAAAGAAAAGAGACTATGAGCTTAGCTCACCTTGTTTTATTGGTTTAGTGTTTCTGCGGCTTTTCATATTATTTGATTTATTCTTCTCCTAGACACAGATACGTTAGAAAGAAGTTTAGCAAGATTGTTTTTCCCTCCCTCTGATCATCTCACAATGCAGGTACAACACGGATGTAACAGGGAACTAAAAGGACTATTAGCCAGCATTGCTGTCCCTTGAACAACCCTGAAAAAACATCAGGAGGGAATGTTACACAGATAATTCTGATCTTGGTATCCCAAAGTGCTCTACAAGTTATTTAATGTATGCAACTGAAGTGCATTTAAATGTGGCTGCTAAAGAGCAGCACAGGACCAAAATCTCCATTACAATACGGAGGATTTACTTTCTGCAGTGCAGGATTTGCTGCTCATGTCAGCAACCTTGCTGGAACACTCCTTTTTCCTTTCCCTTTCTCACGTCCATCTGTGCCAGGAAATGGATACAGGGGAACAAAAAGAATTTATGAAGCCCTGAAAGAAGCAGAAGCTTCAAGTCAATCCTGTCAGAGATGAGCACCCCAGACAACGTGGCCTCCCTGTGTCACACTCCAAGCCTGACCATCATCTGTGTTTCTTCTGTGTGTTTGCAAACTCAGGTTTGATTCCTCCCAGGCTGTCATTTCTCAGAGCAAACTGTGCCATACAAAGCTGCCAAACATTCCCCAGAAGGGACAGGGGGCAATTTCTAATGAGGATGAGGAGAAGGGGGAAGAGAGAGACTGCAAGGGCTTCTGAAAACATCCATCCCCTAAAACATCTCACCCATGCCCCAGAGAAAAGCTGAGCAAGACGATGAGTTAAACTGCTCATGACAGCAGAGGCTGCAGCTTTATTGCCCACAAACACCTACCCCTGTTCTGCCCCACAGAGCCACTTTTATTATGTGAATAAACATGAAACGGCTCAGAGAGGCCCTGATGGGCGGGAGCAGAGCAGAGGGGGGCACAAAAGCCCCCAGGAGGGAGTTAGGGGCTGCAGGAAACTGAAAAAGGATCAGCTCAGGACTGAGGCACTGCTGTTTATGCAGGTTTCTGGTGGTGCAGTGAGTACCTGCAAGAATGTAATAAAACCCAAATAAACCCCCTGGTTTGACACTGAGCTTCAATAGCACGCAACAGTATTTGAGTGTAGCTATTACTGAGACAAGTGATGTTATTACTGCAAACTCCTGACTTTCACTTCACCTGAGCTATTCACTCACCCCTGTGACTCCTCAGGACAGATATTCCCATCACAGATGTAAATCAGGATCAGACCCAGACCATTCCCTGGGTACAGAACAACCCCCCTCAGCCCAATTTGCACTGCACAAGGAACTCTGAGACAAGTGCCCCTGCTTTTCACAGTTCTCTTTAAAGGAAGTACACACAGCCTCATTTACCTCATCCTCACACGTGTTTTCCTCCTCATCCTCTGAATCCAAAGGCAATCTTCTCTTCCTCCGGAGACGTCTGACAGGTCTGCCAGCCTCAGTCACCTGACAGCCACTGCTGGTAGCAAGATTGCCATTATTCCCTGTTCCTGCAGTCACCTGGAATGTCTCTGACATCATTAAACATCCAAAATTAAAAACAATATCAAATTAAAAGTGCAACATTATTCCTGCACTGTTCCAAGTGTCTCTGAACCTCTTGGAATGAGGAGGCCTGGGCTGAGGACCTGAAGAGATTAAAGGTGTCTGCAGGATTTCCTGGATACAGAACTGTAACACTTGGTCTGACAGGTTCATTCTACTCACAGCAACACCACGTTCCCTTTAAATGCTTTCAAACAAAAAATGGGAAAAATCTGGGATATCTGTACCTCTCCCTGTGCTGCTGGGAGCCTGTCTGAGCACAAAGCTTTCCATTCTCAAAGTAATCCATTTGCTCACAGGTTTGGGAATTGGAGCAGGGCACGGCTTGTCTGGGCACTGCAGAAGTAAAGAAAAATACAACTTTTAAATCAAAATGTTGAAACACCTTTTAGGCAATGTGTTCTGTCAAAGTCCTTTACAAACTTTCATTAACTGACACTGAGTATCCAATTGTGAGGGAAGGAACTATCACCCATGAGCTGCCACACCACCTCAGTAGAGAAAACCCCCTTTTATTTGTGATGTTTTCATTTTGGAGCACTGGTCTCCAGGAGTACTCTCAGGCACACCTTGCTTGACTTGATGATCTTAAGGGTCTTTTCCAACCTCACTGACTCCACGATACTATCTGTGAGGGAGCTCTGCTGAAACAGTAATTTATTGAAAGGAAACTGGTGATTTACAAAGTAAGTGATGCTGAACAGCCTGAAGGGCTGAGCCCAGGGAAGAATGAGCCACGTTGCAGCAGTTTGTGGAGAGCTGCTGCCCGTGGGATGGACTCACTCTGAGAAGTTCCTGACAAACTGTCTCCTGGGAGAAGAATTCCCTGCTGGAGCAGGGAAGGAATGTGACTCTGTGTGACCCTGAGCAGCGACAGAAACAGCCTGTGATGAGCTGAGCACAGCCCCCATTCCCATCTCCCTGTGCCACCAAGGGGAGCAGGGAGGGGTCTGGCACCCACCCCTGCTCCAGCACAGCCCTGCACTCACACAGCCTGTCCTGCTAAAGACATCACAGCAAATCCAGATGAAGAACTAGAAAACCCATCCAGACACACACAGGACAGCTTTGGAAAAGGAATGATATGTGGCAGACTCCTGATATTCATCCTTGAAGCTTGAAACACAGGCCATGCAGAACACTTTATTGGTCCAGATAAAATTATTAAAGTGTGTTAAATAGTGTCACTGTGCATCTTTTATTACTCCTGACCTCCAAATGCAACCAAGCATCAAAAAAACCCCAAACCAAACCAACTAAAAAACCACTTTCCTGATGAGCAAATAGCTGCAAAGATTACTCACTCCTTGATCTTCTTTGCTGTGTGCATTATGGAGCCACTGAACTCCAGAATGAAAGAGCCAAGTCAAAGGTGGTTGCATTTGCAAGCTTTGCTCTAAAGCCTTTATTCCAAGCACTTCATTAGTCTGAGATCTTTTCTAAGCCATCTGCACTTCACTGAAACATCAGTCTGAAAGCACTTGCTTCGCTGTGAAACAGGGCTCCTTGCTGAATGGAGTTTCTCTGGCTTCTACTCCTGTGTGCTTCCTGGCCTCAGAATCCTGCCTCTAGCACCTTATCAAAGCTTCATCCCAAATGTTCTTCCCTCTCTTTATCTAAAGCTTGTATTTCTTAAAGCTTCAAAGATGCTGGACTTGCTTCTGAAAGGCTCATGTCCTTTTCTGCAGCCCCAAGGAGACAGAGCACGATTTTCATTTCAACACAAAGAAAAATATCCCATTCTGAAGAAATGATAATTCTAAGTGGACTCAGCTTCCTGCAGGAAGTTCACTTCCCTCAAACACTGCAGGAGCAGCCACATCCCAGTGCAGAATCCCGGGGCTGAGGCTGGTGGGACAGCTCAGTGCCAGGGCAGAAGCTCAGTGGAAGGAGACCTGCAAGCTCCAGACAGTTCCTGTGCTGGGAAGGGACCCATGGCACTGCAGGAGCAGTGACACTCCTGCACACGAATAAACAGTTCTGGTTCTGCCCAAACCGCTGCAGACAGAGGCTCTGGCTCCGTCCTGCCACAACCTCACAATGCACCTGCGGCCAGGTGAGCTGGGGATGCCCAAGCCCAACCCCAGAACACATTAATTTGTATTAGAAAAACAACAAGCATCTTTACTAACAGTCCCTGATCTGGGGGTGAGGTCTGGCTGATCATGGGGCAACCTCCAGTTTCATCCCACAGCTCTACCCCTCATTCCTAAGCTCAAGAAATGCAGAATTCACTATCAGGACTGCATCTTCCTTTACACAACAGAGCTCAGTAGAGCAGGTTTGGTAATATGAAATCCACACAAACCCTTCAGAAATAATCTGTCCTTCCAGAGGTGTTCTTGAATGGTATTAAGGAAAAATGTATTTTGTGTGTGCAAGAACTGGAATAGAGCAGGAAGAGAGAGAGGGAAAAGGGATTAAACAGAAATATATATATATTTGGCATCTTCAGGACAAAGCAGCTCTCTGGGCAGCCAGTTATCATGTTCCAGCTGAACATTCCAGCCAGACCCACTAACCACGGTATTATTTTAACTGGGCCAAAAGCAGGACAGATGTTTGCAAACAGCAATAGCAAAAACCTCTGGGTAGCACAGGACACTCTCTGTAGGAGCTCCGCAGTTTCCACGGGTTTATCTGGAATGCAGATGTGCAACATCTGGGTGACGGAACACAGCTCCATCCCCACTGTCCCGATCCTGACACCAAACAGCGCCCAGACTGCCCCACAGGGATCCCGAGCCGTACCTTGAGAGCATTGTATTTACCCCTCTCTTTATTCACCACCCACTTCCCCTCCCAAAATCCCCATTCCATCAGTTCTGCACTTTGAATTTGCTGCCAGAAAGTTTCATGGCCGCTTTTCCCGTCACGTAAAATCTCTGTTTTCAAACTCAAGTCTTTCTGCTTTTGGGGGTCTCCAACAACTGTTTCTATTTCACTGGATTTAGATGTTTGTTAGTATTTTTGAGTTGTCACAGTTCCGAGGAGTTTCACCGCAGCGACGCCCAGGCGGGACAACCCCGATTTTCTGCACCGCTTGTCGCGTCAAAACTGGGCAAAGAGCGGCTCAGAAACTCGGAACGCTTCATGACCGTGCAAAAACCTCCCAGCGCCGTTCTGCCGGCCTGGCGCCGCTTCCTCCCTCTCAGGGCTTCGAACGCACTTCGGGCCCCGCCAGGCCCGGCCAGCCCCGGCCCGGCGGCGCCGCCCGCGCTCCGCCAGCCCCGGAATGGCGGCGGCGCCCCCGCCCGGCCCGGCCCGGCCCGGCCCGGTTCGGTTCGGTTCGGCTCGGTTCGGTTCGGTTCAGTTAGGTTCGGTTCGGCCCGGCCCGCCCTCACTCACCGCCGGCCCGGCCCTCACTCACCGCCGGCCCTCACTCACCGCCGGCCCGGCCCTCACTCACCGCCGGCCCTCACTCACCGCCGGCCCTCACTCACCGCCGGCCCCGCCGCCGCCGCCGCTCCGGGGCCTCGCGATGGAGCCCGGGCAGCGCCGCGAGCCCCGCGGGCCCCGAGCGCATGCGCGGCCCCGGCCCGGGGGAGGCGGCGCTGCCCGGGGAACGGAGCGGGGAGCGGAGCGGGGAGCGGAGCGGGGATGGGGAGCGGAGCGGGGAGCGGAGCGGGGACCGGAGCGGGGATGGGACGGGAACGGAGCGGGGACCGGAGCGGGGAGCGGAGCGGGGAGCGGAGCGGGGACTGGAGCCGGGAGCGGAGCGGGGACCGGAGCGGGGACCGGAGCGGGGACCGGAGCGGGGACGGGAGCGGGACTGGGGACGGGAGTGGGGATGGGACGGGAGCGGAGCGGGGACCGGAGCGGGACTGGGGACGGGAGCGGGGATGGGACGGGAGCGGAGCGGGACTGGGGACGGGGACAGGGGACGGGAGCGGGGACGGGACCGGGAGCGGGGACGGGAGCGGAGCGGTGCCGGGGACAGGACCGGGGACGGGAGCGGGGACCGGAGCGGGACTGGGGACGGGGACAGGGGACGGGAGCGGGACCGGGACCGGGTACGGGAGCGGAGCGGTGCCGGGATGTGGGGTACCGGGTACCCCTGTTTGAAATGACCACACAGCATCGGCTTCCTGTGTCAGCTTGTGCGTGTTTTTATTCGTGACAAAGATGTTCATACAGGACAATTTCTGTTCCCTTTAACTGCTTCTTACTATTGGAAACGTGGGATGGGAATGAACTGGGACGGGACTGGGATGGGCATGAACTGGAATAGGCATGAACCGGGACACAGCTGGCACTGGAGGGGAAGATCTGGGGGCACTGGAGGGGCACTGGGAGCACTGGGAGCACTGGAGGGGCACTGGGAGCACTGGAGGGGCCGTGTGGGGGCACTGGGAGCACTGGGAGCACTGGGAGCACTGGGAGCACCGGAGGGGCCGTGTGGCTGTCAGGATGTCACAGTGTCACCCCACGGTGCTGCCGCTGCCGCTCCAGGGTGAAACCGGGGCCCGTTCAGGGCTGGGACGGGGATTTGGGGAGCTGTAAATGCCCATTGCTGACAGCATCCAGCAAATCACGGCCACGCTGCCCTGCTGCCTCCCACGCCCAGCACTAATAGAGGATATTGCTCCCTCTTCTCTGCATTTGTTGAACTTGTTTGTCTTTTCATCTGCGACTGTTACTTTCCTTTGTATTTGAAATTTGGAACAAGAGGAGAGGTGGGTGTAGGATTTTTTAATGACACGTCAGGGGTTTTCCACCACGGTGAGCAAGGAAAGAGCACGAGGAGGCCCCAAGCTGTGACAGCTTAAATGGAATGGGATTTTGGGAAAATAATAAATGAGATTTGCAATGGCTCATTTGAAATACACATCACAATATTCTTCATCCCTCGAGCAAAGCATATAAAATAACCTTTAGAATCTTTAAATTCAGTCAGAAAACAAATACATTTCTCACCTCATCTGTGCCAGCAAGTTCCAGCTAAAACACAAATCCTGCAGGTGCTTGTAGCCAGTGTTGAAGCATTCAGTGGGTCCAGGTTTACAGGGGTGTTGGAGCCAAAAAAATTTACAAGTAATTGAACCATCCATATTTATTTAGACTCTTAATTGTTGTAAGTTTTGTTGAGAGTTCCCTAGTTTGGGGCTTCTTGCCCTTTTATCATGCTGCTCTGCTGTTTGTTTTGCCAGAACCTGCCCCGTGCCCAGCACATGCATTCCTGCCTCTCTCCTCAGAGTTCACCAGGTACCCCAACCCTCAATCACATTTGGGGCTGTTTTTCAGTGCTTTCTGGGTAGATACTTCTAGCCTGAAGCTCACTTTGGATTTAATTATTCACACAGAAAAGTTACTTGGGAATATTGTAGAATTATTGCAGACATTTCTCTGACCTTCCTGACCATGTAATATAATTATTATCATTAATATTTTATAGTATTACCATTGCCCTGGCTTCACACCTGCTGCCTCCCTCAGGTATTTAAGGAATGGGTGCATCTCCCCAAGGGCTCACTAAAACCTGCCTTGGTCATTAGGAACAGAGCTGCCAGGCAGCAGAAACTGGAGTCACTTTTTAGTCTTTGCCTAGACTGTAAAATTTGCAGATTTTCTTAAAAGTATTTTTTGGTTAATTATCCCTTATTAGCAAACATCTTGCCTTGGCTGGTTTGCTTCTGTACTAAGATTAAGCAGCAAAAAGGATTAAAAATGTCATTTTGAGAGTATAAGATGTTAAAGCACTAAATATATATAGCTGGAAAAGGCTTTTCCTTCTGAAGAAAAAAAAATATCACTTCCAGAGAGATTTCTCATGCTGCTGTGGTAATGACATTTGATAAAGTCTGAGTCACTTGCCAAGCCCTGACCCCTCTCAAAGGGTGGGGAAATATTTTGTGTTGAAAGCAACTCTGATGATCTATTACCCCTTCATCTTTTTAATATGGCAGGACAAGTCCCAAATGATCAAATGATATGGAATTACTGCACCTATGAAGTGAGTCTCACTGGAGAGCTGCTGCCAGCAGTTGTGAACAGTTTGGAATCAGCTAAAGGTCAGTTTTAGGGGAAGCTGTGACCAACCTTTTTATTCCAGAGCAAGAACTCACAAAATACATTTTGCCTTCTATTTTTCAGAATGCTGCTTGCAGGCAGAACAGGTGCTGGGGATGTCACTTCATTCAAAGCCAATTGTGCAGGAGAAGAGCTTGTGGGAAGTTCAGTCTGAGCAATTTGCAAATGGCCCAAGTCTAAATTTGGGATATTATTCAGGAACACCCACACACCTACAAAACTCTTGCTAGAAGCTGCCCTCCCTTCTCCCCAGGTCCCCAGGGGTGCTGGGGACATGCCACAGAACAGCCTTCTGTGCTTCCAAGCCCAGAAGCACATCCTGAGATTTTTCTTTTCCTTTCTTTTGGGAGAAGGCTCCTCCTTTTGGGAGAAGGTGTTTTATTAGAAGGAAAAACTCCTGGAAAATATGCTGGAGAAGTAAGTTCTTTATCTGGACTGTATTCAAGTGTTGTGCCTACACTGAATGTGAAGTGACTTTCTGATTTAAGAACCTTTTCTCTGTGATTGAGTCTCTACAAATTCAGGCTTATTTTGATCAACAGAAAATGCTGACAATCACAACACAGCACCATGTAACCAAATGTCATCAAGCAAAAATAGTCTTTATTCAAATTTCATGGAAATGGGGATCACTGTACTTTGCAAGACAGGGAAAAATAAAATAAAAAAATTTAATATAAAACAAGGATATTGTCACAATACCAGAATATGGAGCTATAGTTCTTTTCCCTATAGATTACTGCAAGTACCTCTATTTTTTTTTCCTTTGACTGTGCTATTCACAACTTTGTAAGTCCAAAAAATATGAACAAAAGTAGTATGAAAGTTAAGACTTAGCACTTCCACTAAATGGCAGACATCAAAGGGCATCAATCGAGGGCAAAGACTGTTGAATCCATCATACCTACCTATCAGTCACCACTGCAATCCCATAAACCCCCCAGGGCGCAGTGCTCACTCCCTTCAAGACTCTCCCTGGAAAACAGGGCAATGTGGGGGCTCGAGGAAGAGCTGTGTGTAAAGAGAACCTTTCTATTGGATAGAAAATGAGCAGAGCAGCCTCACAGCAGAGAGCGCTGCAGTTAATGACAGACAGACCATCAGGTTGTTAAAAATACATAGCATCAACAGGGTTTCTACTTCAATCACTTGGTTACAGCTACTAAACATGTACAAAAGACTTTTCCAACCATTCCAAGTGGGGTTGCAGCAAGGTTAGGATCTGGAGCGGGACCTTGACCGCGACCGGGAGTGTGACCTAGAGGCAGACCTAGACCTGGACTTGGACTGGGACCGTGGCTTTGAAACAGATTTGGACCTGGAACGAGAATCTGATTTGACATTTTGTTTGGACTTGGAAATGGACCTAGACCTGGAGCGGGACACTGCATCCTCCCCCTCGCCTTTCACCTCCTTCTTGTCTGACTCAGGTTTGAGCTGCTCCTTTTCTTTGGAGCCTGACCTGGACCGCTCGTGGCTGCCCTTCCTTCTCTTCTTGCTGCTGCCTTTGCTGTCTCGCTTGCTGCGCCTCTTGCTTTTCTCACTCTTGCTGTGGCTCCGGCTTCTACTTCTGCTGTCATCCCTGCTCCTCTTCCTGCTTTTTCTTTTATCCTTGCTGTGGCTCCTGCTTCTACTCTCATCCCTGCTTTTGCTCCTGCTTCTAGCCTTGCTAATGCTCTTCTCCCTGTCCTTGCTTCTACTCTTCTCCTTGCTTCTGCTCCTCATGCTCTCCCTCGCCTCTCCCCTGTCCTTACTCTCACTCCTGCTCCTGCTCTTTTCCTTGCTGCGGCTCCTGCTCTTGGCTTTCTCATCGCTGTTATGGAGAATGCCCTCAGATTTATCCTTGCTTTTGTTTTGGGATTTCTCTGCACTCCTGCTGCGGCTCCTACTTTTATCCTCTTTACTTGGAGTCCTGCTTTTCTCTTTCTGGCCTCTGCTACGGCTCTTGCTTCGACTACGGCTCTTGCTTCTGGAACGGGACACAGACCTGGAAGTGCAAAAGCAACAGACAGCTCTGCTTTAGTGTGGCAAGGGCTTGAGCAGAGCGTGCAGGTAACAGGAGGGAAAAGAAAAACAAAGTGTTCCTGCTGCAAATTTAACATGATGCTTCTCACCGAAGAGGGAGCCCCCAGTTCTCCCAAGACAAAGACATACCTGGATCTGGATCTGCTCTTGGAGCGGCTGCTGCTGGCACTGCGGCTCCTGCTCTTGTGGGAGTGTCTGCTTCGAGAGCGAGACCTGCAACACAGGGAACCAGCTCCACGTTAGCACATGTCCATGGGGAGCTTGTGACCCCCGGGGGCAGAACCCCACGGGGCTAAAGCACCTTTCACCAGCCAAATGCTCAGAGTTACACAACACAGTTACAAACTCTCCCCACCTCTCATCCCTGCTGCCGCGTCTGGCTGCAAGCAGGGTGCTAATCTGGAAGAAAACATGCCAGTTTATTTAAGGGATAACCACTTTCCCAATCAAATCACAGTTTGACTATGGTGAGACACTGTCATAAAGCTTTGACTTCAGATTTTGATTTCATAAGCAAGTTCTTCTAGGAACAGTAAAGATTTCCCTGAGTTTTCTTGCAATGAGTTCTACCCCAGAATGGAAAGGGGAGAACACTTGGTTCACCAGCTCTTGGTCAGAGACAAGGAAAGCAACAAATCTCTGAGAAACAGGGAACAGGTGGAGATTTCCAAGCTGAGAAAGAACTGTTAGTCCTGGTGCTTGGAGCAGAATAGAGTGTTCAGAGCTGAAGTGTTAAAAGCACCTTCTGTTTCATTCCATGCACATGGCTCCACCCACAAGGAACAAGGGCTGAGTGTCAGGGGAGAACAGACAGGTGTTCAGGGAGCAGGTCCACACATCCACCAAGGGAGACACCTCAGAACACATCCCTCATTTGCCCTGGATACTAATACATGCTCAAAAAACTAGACCTGTTGAGAGCTCCAAACATTCCCAAGGTGTTCTGGAACCCAAAAGTCTCAATCTGCTCTATGTTCATTAACATACATTAATGACATTACAGACATACCTTGAATGGCTTCGGCTTCTGGAGTAAGAGCGGCGCCGTCTCGATCCAGGTCTGTCTTCCACTAATCTAATCTTTCTGCCATTTACTTCTGTCCCGTCCAGCTTTTCAAGGGCTCTTTTCATGTCAGAATAGGATTTGAACTCAATCACACCTTCATTTTTCCTTCCTTTGTGTGCATCTGCATATGTCACTTCCCCTGCCTGACGCATATAATCCTAGGGGAAGAGGACAGAATCACCATCGCCTTGAATCCAGAGCCAGCCAGGCTTCCAGCTGACCCTGCTCACTCACACGATGCTCCCTGAGCCTCTTCTGTTCACAGGGATGCCAGCAAGGGTTTGGCCCAAACAGTATCTGTAGTGCCAAACAGCACACTATGACTTCACAGTCGGTCTGATTAGAACCAGGTTGATCATTTTGAGCCAAACCATCACTTACGGTCTCCCACTTCAAGTCTTAGATCAAATATGCTCTGGGCTCTTAAGCTTCAAATTACACAAGTGATTAAAGAAGTAAAATGCTTTCTCTCTAAATCTTGTTTTCAAAAATAATTAGGGAAGGTGATAAAGGTTGACTGTGAAAAGGCAGGAAGCCCACCAAGAAGCAGAGCTCCCTTCATCCTCCACCTCATCAACACAGCTCGTTCTGCTGGAAAAAACCCCAACAGAACTCCAAGCTCAATTCATTTTCTCACTTCCTGGTTTCTCCACTTCCATTCCTTAACCCCTCTGTTTATCAGGGGTCTGTTCTGCCCTGCTTTCAGCAAGCTGCCAGGCCAGGGTATTGTTCAGCCCCTGTGGAATTTGGCTGCAGTGGAAACAGGGCACAGAGCTCTGGTTTGGTTTGTTTTCAACCCAGCTACTCCCATTTTAAGTAAACTGAAATGAAAGCTATTCCCAAAAATGCAGTAATGCATCCATTGGAGGATTAATCATGCCATGCTCTACTTAGAATTTCAATACCAGAAGCAAAGACAAGCTACTGATGGTATGAAGCATTAACAACAAAGACACTGGAAGCATCTCCATACATACCTGGACTAGTACAAAATTCAATTACAGACCAGTTTCTACTATGTCAGTTTGTTTAGAACAAATTTTACAGACCCTTAAAAGAGAACCATAAGAGAAAGTGTTCCAGTAAGAACAAGTGGGTTTAACAATTGCTGCTCAATTTGATAAGCACTAATCTTTTTGCATCTACTACTGAAATCCTGCTCCCTGAATCCACAATGTGGATAATCACGAGCCAACACGTCACCTCCAGAGTACTCAGAGTTACTGTGGGCTCCACAGTGTCACTCAACACCTCCTCTACTGAGAATCACCTGCCACTCCTTTGGACTTCAAAAGTAAGTTTTTGGCAGAGATTTTGCATGATTACTCATTCTGGAAGCATCCTTTCCCTGAAACTTGTTAAAACAGCTTTAGATGGTGTGGAAATTCCTGAGACTGTGCAGGAACAATGCTATTATTTCAAACCTTATGAGTTGATGGGTTAAACCCAAACTGACAAGGGCAAACTCCTCCATCTCTAGTGAATCCTACCCCTGGTGTGATTTGAGTCTGTTCTGACATGGCTTAAGAGAAGATAAAACACACCTGTACACAATGTTAGCTGGTGCTAAGGATGAAATTATTCTCCCACTGTCCAGTGCTACCAGTTCTGGAGGTGCAATTCCCAGCCTCTCATGAATGGTTTCATATATGCAAATATACTCCTGCATTAAGGTATGAGTTACTTCCAAAATCTCCCTGTGGAGTTGCTCAGGAGTTGGAGCAAAGCAGAGCTGCACACCACTTTGCCTTGCTGGAGATCTTTTACCCTTTGTGCTCCATAACAGAGAGAGGATAAGGAAAGGGGCCCCATACCTTCAGATCCTGCCAACTGCAGCGGCTTGACAAATTTTCCACAATCAATCTGTATTCTGTACGGGTCGGGGGACCGTACTTATCTCTTCCGCTTCTTCTATAACCATATCCACCTTTAGGAGGTGACAAGCAGACAGCAGAGCTTCAGCCAGGGAAATGGAGCCTCGCTCTCCGCCCCGACGGAACTGCTCTGCCCCCGGTGCTCCCAAAGACATCCCAGACCCGCCCAGGGCTAAACCCCACCCCCTAACACCCAAAGCATTAAAACAGTGTTACTACAAGCTCGTAATTAAACAAGGCACACAACTATAATTATGCTAGAATTAACATGCAATTATATTTAATAATTTGAAAAGAAGTTTGAAAGAAGAAACTGAATAAAGCCAGTTGACCAATGTTACTTACGTTGTTTAAAAACTTCTGAATATCTGACATGAATAAAGATTTTCAGGCACCTATTCCAGATTAATCTCATCTGTCTCTAACCCTTGGGATCCTCACCACCCAGGACTAATGGGAAAAGCTTGCGGTCGTCACATGGCTTCTTTTTTTTTTGGTCAGCCAAGGGCCACAAAGGTCAAAGAGCCACTCATGGAAAGGTACCCCAAGGTCAGCAAATGGAACAGGCAGTCATCTTAGCCTCAAAGGACTCTTTCAATTAAAACATTGAGGTCTTTGTTAAATCTATGTTAAACATCACATAGCAAATAAACCATTCAAATAGTTAAACGAAATGATAATAATAAAAATGGTACAAGAAACTGTGTTTATTCATGTATCAATTAAAAGAGTTTAATACAACAAACAAATTAATAAATATTCAGATCAACAATTACATTTATAGTTACAGAACACTAGTCACAACTTTGTATCACTTTCCTTTTAAATTACTTTTATAGAAGAGTAAAACAATGTTTTATTTAAAATAAGCCATGGATACAAATGCACAAGTGCTTACTTCGTCCAGAACCGTAAGTGCTGTCCCGGCGTGGGCCGCGGGCGTGCTCCACGATCACTCTCTCCCCACACAGATCCTTCCCGTTCAGCTCGTAAACGGCATCGTCGGCGTCTCGCAGATCATCAAACTCCACAAAGCCGTACCTGGGGACAGGGAGACAGAAGGGATCGCTGGCAAGGAACTGAACCTGAGCTATCTGTGCTCAAAAGCAGCTCGTGGGTTCCTGCAGAGCCCTGTGTGCGCTGTCCTGCCGAGGAGCCTCCTGAGCATACCTGAGGGTTCAAGGCCTTGAGCCTTGAAAAAAACCAAAAAAAGTTAAAACCCCTCCAAAACCAGGGAGAGAAATAGGAAGGCATGAAAACACACCTTCTGATTTGCTGAACTGAACCTGAAGTAATTCTTCATCAACAAAATGATAAATCACATGAGAGTGTAATGGCTGAATTAATTTATGTTAGCAAAAGATTACTATTATGGCATAATCTTTGATGAAATAAAGGGTGTTATCTATCTTTTTAAATGCAGAAATTAAAACCCCCAACTTGTCTTGGCCAAGCCCTGGTGGAGCAGGATCCAGCCCTTGGAGCTGCAGTGAGGGCTCAGCTGCTGGAACAGCACAGGTGAGAACAGAGGTACAGTGGGTGTGGGGTGTTTGGGGACAGCCTGGGGGCTCTGGGAACAGCTCTGCACCCCATACCCAAAACAATGGGGTTGGTTTTGGGGAGGAGTTATCCACGCTCACCCCTGAGTGCTCGCCCTGGGGGAGCCCCTCAGTGTGACCCCTTCTCCCTGCAAAAAGCAGGGCAAGGACACAGATCAGCTGGCCCCTAAAAACTGAGGTGGGAGCCAGCCGTCCTAACCCCCAGTTGTCACAGAAACCCAGGTGTCCCGCATCCACTCCAAAAAACGGGGAACCAAAGCCTCCAGCCACCCCCACGCAAAACCGCATCTCCCCCAGCAGAGCCCCAGCCATCCTGCCTCCCCCAGAAAGGCCCAGACATCGTGTCCCACCTCGACAAGAAGGGAAACCCGAGCATCCTTCTCCCCACCCCGAAAAGGAACCCCAGCATCCTGCCTCCCCCAAGAGGGGATCCCGGGCAGCCTGTCCCCCAGAAAAGGGGAAATAACTCATCCTGTCTCCCCTCTAGCAGGGGCCTGCCACCTCCCCTAGGAGGAGAAACCCAGATGTTCTGTCCCCCCGAGAAAGGAACCCAAGCAGCCTGTCCTTTCCCAGCAAAAGCGCAGCCGTGCTCTCCCCGCAGAAAGGGGGAGCCGGCCGCCCTGTCCCTCCCGCAGTGGAAGTTCAAGCACGCCCACCCTCCAAGAGAGACCCCAACACTCCGCCCAGGAGAGGCCCAGGCTTGGCGTCCCCTCAGCGTGGGGGAGCCCAAGCTCCCTGCCCCTCTCACCCCACCCAAAGGAGGGACCCAGCCGTCCTGCCCCGACCCAGAGCGCCCCGGCGGCCTCTTCCCCACCGGCCCCTCCAGGCGCCCGGGCCCTCCCCTCGCGGTGGCCGGGCCGGGCCCGAGCTCACCCGTTCTTGAGATCCACCTCGAGGATCTTGCCGTAGCCCTTGAAGAAGCGCTCCACGTCGCGCTCCCGGGCCTGGTAGCTGAGGCGGCCGATGTAGACCCGCGGCATCGCGGGGCCGGGGCTGGGCCCGGGGGGCGTCAGGGGCCCGGGGGCCGCGCGGCCGCCTGACGTCACGGCGGCGCGCGGGTAGCGACGCGAGCGACGTCACCGCGAGCCACGCCCCCCGCGCGAGCTCGCTCTTAAAGGGGCCACGCCACCGCTGGACCCCACCGGCGCCGTCGGGTCCCGTTCCCCGCGGAGAGCGTGGATCGATCCCTCGTTCCCCACGGAGAGCGTGGATCGATCTCTCGTTCCCAGGTCCTGATCCCCCTTCCCACGCGGCTGAGGTGTGGGGCAGTGTGGATCCCTGTTCCCATGGCTCAGGACAGTGTGGGATCCCTGTTCCCATGGCTCAGGGCAGTGTGGGATCCCTGTTCCCATGGCTCAGGGCACTGTGGGATCCCTGTTCCCATGGCTCAGGGCAGTGTGGGATCACCCCATGGCTCAAGGCAGTGTGGGATCCCTGTTCCCATGGCTCAGGGCAGTGTGGGATCCCTGTTCCCATGGCTCAGGACAGTGTGGGATCCCTGTCCCCATGGCTCAGGACAGTGTGGGATCCCTGTTCCCATGGCTCAGGACAGTGTGGGATCCCTGTTCCCATGGCTCAGGACAGTGTGGGATCCCTGTTCCCATGGCTCAGGACAGTGTGGGATCCCTGTTCCCATGGCTCAGGGCAGTGTGGGATCCCTGTTCCCATGGCTCAGGGCACTGTGGGATCCCTGTTCCCATGGCTCAGGGCAGTGAGGATCTCCCCATGGCTCAGGGCAGTGTGGGATCCCTGTTCCCATGGCTCAGGGCAGTGTGGGATCCCTGTTCCCATGGCTCAGGGCAGTGTGGGATCTCTCCATGGCTCAGGACAGTGTGGGATCTCTCCATGGCTCAGGGCAGTGTGGGATCCCTGTTCCCATGGCTCAAGGCAGTGTGGGATCCCTGTTCCCATGGCTCAAGGCAGTGTGGGATCCCTGTTCCCATGGCTCAAGGCAGTGTGGGATCCCTGTTCCCATGGCTCAGGACAGTGTGGGATCCCTGTTCCCATGGCTCAAGGCAGTGTGGGATCCCTGTTCCCATGGCTCAGGGCAGTGTGGGATCCCTGTTCCCATGGCTCAGGACAGTGTGGGATCCCTGTTCCCATGGCTCAGGACAGTGTGGAATCTCCCCATGGCTCAGGGCACTCTGGGATCCCTGTCCCCATCCAGCAGGAGTTTGGGGCTCTGCCTTCCCTGGGGTCCCGTTCCCCATGGGGAGCGTGGATCGATGTCCCATGTGCAGGGCACTCAGGAGGGTGCTGAGGTGCTCGTGGGCTCCTCTCTTTGGCAGGGGCCTGTGGAGAGCCCCATTCTGAAAACGCTGGGTGCTGACGGGACCCCAAAGGGAGGCAGGGATGGGGGTCCCCCATCCCCACCCTCAGAGTCTCCCCATGGCATTTCCCAGCCGTGGCCAGACTCAGCTGTTCTCATGCCCCTGGTGAGAAACATCATCCCTCTTGCTGAACTCTAAACAGTTTTGGGGAATTATTTTTATCCTTTTGGTTGAGATGTCAGTTGCCTAAATCACACCAGATCTCAGCAGAGGATTGGAACATTCCAGCATTAGCAGCCACCCCCCTAAAAAAACCCCACAATCACCTCCAAAACGATTACAATTGTGTAGGTGCAACAGCAGCAGCTGGATTTCCATCCATGATCCTGCTCATTTGACAAAGAAAATTACATTTATTTATTTATTTATTTATTCCTTTGTACGCTGGTGTAGGAGTGAGAGGTTGGAACATTTTGTGAAAGAGTTCTCTAAAGCATGTTGGGTTTTAATGCTGAGCCAAATAAACCATGGGGGGGATAAAAGCTTTGCATTAATTTTTCTGGTTTATGTCATACTTAATAGTGCTTGTAATGATCTCCAAGTTCTTTTTTTGCTTTTCTTCCCCACTTTATCCATCGATCAGGAAGCACTGAGGCACAGGATGGGGATCTGCCTCCAATGCTGGCAGGGGGAAGGAAAATACAAAATATTGGGGGATTTATTAGGGATGGAGGAGCAGAAGGGAGATGCTGGTGCAGTCTATCCTGGGGTACACCTGCTCTCTGCTGAGGGACGTCTCAGTGTGAGGGGTTTTAGGGGGGATGAAATGACATTTAGTTCCCAGCATGGCAGTGGAGTTTAATTTCACAGTTTTGCTCTTCCAAGTGCACATACAGTTGTACAATGCTCCCTCCCTCCCTGAGCAACATTCCTGCCCTGCCCTGCTCTTCTCCTCACCCCACAGGACCCAGAAAATCCCCAGATGCAGGTACACACACTCCCTGTGCACATGGATGACACTGGCAGCTCCCAGTGAGAAGCAGCCTTCCCTGGCCTTTGGTAGATCCAGAGGGGCCCTGCCATAGCCCCACCAACTCATCCAGGACTCCAGGATGAATCCCAGAAGAACTTTCAGCTGACACACCCAGTCCCTCACAATTCCTCTGTCCACACAGAACTCCACAGCCATGGTCCTCCCACTTGGATCATGTTGGGCACAAGGTGGGAGAACCCAAGGAGGTCCCTGGGTTGGGTTCCAAAGGTTCTGAGGCAAAGAAAGTTCAAAAAACCCAAGGGAGGTTATTTCCATTGCAAGATGTGTTTGGGAGACATTTCCCCTGTAATTCCTCCTGTGGAGCAGCATGGAGAGCCTGCTGGGATCCGAGAGCATCGCCCAGGAGCAGGGACCAGTGCCCCACCTGCACGGCCAGCGCCGCCGGGCCTCGGCCACAGCTGCACTGGGGACCACAGGGAGCTTGTGGGGCCACAGAGGTACAAGAGCAGCACAGGAGGAAGCAAGAACACATTGTTGGTTGTCCTCAATAAATCTTTTCACATTGCTCTGCAGTGTCACAGTCGCTGTCCCACACCTGGGCAGGAGGGCCTCAGGGACACTGAGGGTCCGGCTCCAGCCCTGGATGGCCAAAGGCTCCGGCCCTTGAAGTGCCCTTGGCAAAACCCAGCTGGGGTGACCCAGGGCTCCTCCAGGAGCTGCAGCAGCACCCAGGGCCACTCCAGTCATAGCACCCCTCACCATTTGGGGCATTTGTGCCCCCTCCTCCTCCTCCTTGGAGCAGGTAGAGGCAGTGGGGCTGCAAGGAGATGACTTGGGCTTCCCTGCCCATCCCGCATTCTAGCTGAGGTAACGACAGCCCTGCCCAGCCCAAAAGCACTTGTGAGGGGGAACTGCTGCTCTTTCCATATCCTGAGCTAAGCAAACCATCATTTGGGCTCCCAAACACCCCCCAGCCACAGTGAGATGCAGCCTCCCTCCTGCAGCACTTCCACACAAAGCTGCGGAGGCTTTTAAAGCTTTCAGTGGGCACACAAAATGTGAAAAACAAACCAAAAATTAAATTCAACTCATCTCAAGGGTCTTTTTCCCCATCAAGTCTGTGGACAAGCATGTGGAACAGGACAGGGCTCCAGGAGCTGCAGGTCAGAGGAGAAGGATCTGCTTGGAGGACACAAAGGGCTTCATGGAGGCCTCCAGCGCTGCCCTGTAGTCCTGAAGCGGGACCTCGGTGCAGGCCGGCGCTGTGAGCTGGCCCCTGCGGATGAGCTGGAACAGGGCGTCCATCATCGCAGCCACGCTCTCCTGGTCTGCAAAGGCAGGAGGGAGCTCTCACTGTGCCCTGCAGGACCACCCACCACCCCTGGGACACCACCCGAGGCTACACGGGGTCCCTGGGTGTGATGTGCCCCCAGCTCAGGTACGTGGGATAGGGGAAGAGCCCCCGGCACGGTCCCTGCCTGAGCCCAGCACCAGTGTCTCAGCACCCTGGGACAAGGAGAGATGGCTGTGGGAGCGAGGATGTGGCTGGGTGGGGTTTGGCCCTGCTCCCACTCAGGACAGGGCACAGGGACAGACCCCCAGCCCTGCCAGCTCAGCTCCCCCAGCCCTGCCAGCTCAGCTCCCCCAGCCCCCCTGGCCCAGCTCCCCCAGCCCCACCAGCTCAGCTCCCCCAGCCCCCCTGGCTCAGCTCCCCCAGCCCTGCCAGCTCAGCTCCCCCAGCCCTGCCAGCTCAGCTCCCCCAGCCCTGCCAGCTCAGCTCCCCCAGCCCCCCTGGCCCAGCTCCCCCAGCCCCCCTGGCTCAGCTCCCCCAGCCCCCCTGGCTCAGCTCCCCCAGCCCCCCTGGCTCAGCTCCCCCAGCCCCGCCAGCTCAGCTCCCCCAGCCCCACCAGCTCAGCTCCCCCAGCCCCCCTGGCTCAGCTCCCCCAGCCCCACCAGCTCAGCTCCCCCAGCCCCCCTGGCTCAGCTCCCCCAGCCCTGCCAGCTCAGCTCCCCCAGCCCTGCCAGCTCAGCTCCCCCAGCCCCCCTGGCCCAGCTCCCCCAGCCCTGCCAGCTCAGCTCCCCCAGCCCCACCAGCTCAGCTCCCCCAGCCCCCCTGGCTCAGCTCCCCCAGCCCCCCTGGCCCAGCTCCCCCAGCCCCACCAGCTCAGCTCCCTCAGCCCCCCTGGCTCAGCTCCCTCAGCCCCCCTGGCTCAGCTCCCCCAGCCCCCCTGGCTCAGCTCCCCCAGCCCCCCTGGCCCAGCTCCCCCAGCCCCACCAGCTCAGCTCCCCCAGCCCCACCAGCTCAGCTCCCCCAGCCCCCCTGGCTCAGCTCCCCCAGCCCCACCAGCTCAGCTCCCCCAGCCCCCCTGGCCCAGCTCCCCCAGCCCCCCTGGCTCACCTCCCTCAGCCCCCCCTGGCTCACCCTGTGCGTGGTCCTTCCTCCACTGTGTCATCCAGAACCCGCGGAGCCGCACGTCCCGGAAGATGAAGGCGCTCTGTGGAATGTGTGACATCTGTGTGTCCTCCTGGCACCCAGGGACACTCCTGTGTCCCCTTGTGCATGCAGTGACTCCCCTGTCCCCTCACACACGTGGTAACACACATGTGTCCCCTCCCAGTGTGACAGTGGTGGCCCCTTGTTAGAGCTCCCATTTGTGAGCCAGGGATATGGAGAGGCGACTCCAAGGTGTGGAGTCAGGGCAGGTTTGATGCTCAGCACCTGCAGGGTCATTTCCCCACTGGAATTTTTTGGCAGCCCAAACTCTCCGTATAAAAAGCCAAGAGCCCAGCAGTGGGAAGCAGCTTGTCCTGTGACAGACCCCATCAGGCAAATAAAAACAGCTGGAGGGTGTCAATCTGCAGAGGGGGAGAGCCAGGTGCCCACAGCACCGAGGGGATGGGGACATGCAGTGGGAGCACAGGGGACTAAGGAGAGGCATCCCAAGTACTCACCACAGGGACCATCACAGGCTGCTTTGCCATCCCCCCATAGGTGACCATGGTCCCCTTGGGCCTGCAGGAGGAAAGGGGTACTTGGTTAGGTGGCCCCAAAAGTGCAGCTCTGATTTGCCACCTCCTACTCTGCCATCCCCCACCCCCTCAGGGCTGCCTTTGCACTCAGGGCTCCCCAGTTACCCTTCAGATCCCACTTTCCAGGACCTTCTCTTGCTTCTGTGCACCATTAGCTGAATTTGCAGCTCAGCACACCAGTTACACCTGGCCAGGACCTGGGGGACCTTCCCAACTTGACCCCAGCTGCCCCCAGCCACCAGCAGTGTGAGACTTTAAATTACTGTTGTTATCCAAACCATTTTCCCTTCCCTCTCCGAAGTTCAACAGACTCCAGAGCAGGACCCTCTATTGCCAGGTTCTGTCCCCAGGTTTGTGCCCAAGCCACCACCCAGCCAAACTCACTGCAGGTGCCGCAGCATCTCCGTGGTGCTTTTGCCTCCGACGCAGTTCAGGGCGAGCCGGGGCCTCGGGATGCTCTGCAAGGGTTTATGGCAAAGGTTCCCAAATTTTATGGCTCCTTTAGGGGATGGGACTGTGGTTCTTGACAAAGCATCTGCATTAACCTCAACATTTACCTGAGGGCTGCTGAAAGCAGTAGAGCTACAATCCGTTAGAATCAAGGAATAACTGGGGTTGGAAGGGACTCATTCCAACCCCCTGCCATATGCAGGAAGACACCTTCAGCTAGACCAGACTGCTTCAAGCCCAATCTGATTGGAACCAAAATCTGTGTCAGCAGCAAAATCCCTCCACTCCTGGGGTTAAATTCTGATCTAGAGAGAAATTTGTCCTTCCCACCATCCCTGCATTTCTCCCCAGTGCTGAACAGCAGTGACAGCCCTGGACTCTCCAGTGGGATCAGCACTGAGGTAAATGTATCTTAAATATATACCTTAAATATATCTTTCATCTCTGGCTTTCTCAGCATCTCCTCTGTGATGATGTGATCAGCGCCCAGGGCCATCAGCCTCTCCACCAGCTTTGGGAGATCAGGTCTGGGGAGGGAAAAAGGAGATAAAAAAAGATGACTAGATGAGCCAGGAAGCAGAGTTCCATCTTCTCCTTCCTTCTGTTCTGGCACTGTGTGGGGACAACGAGGAAGAGGCTGGAGGACAACCTGGAGCAGCAAATGGGAGGAAATCCTGGGTTGGACGGGCAGGATGAGCAGATCCAGCTCCCAAACTTTCTCCTCCCCAGGGCACCCACCTGTCCCTCACCACGTTGACGGTCTTGATACCGGAGGCCCTGGCGATCTGGATGACGGCCTGGCCCACGCCGCTGTTGGCAGCGTTCTGGATGATGGAGTCACCTGGAGGTGAATAAACGCAGATTCCCACTCAGAGACAGCCAGGAAATCCCTGTGGAATTGCTCCTCATGGCAGGGCCATACCGGGCGCCAGGCTCTCGAAGTCAGCCAGCAGACGGAACGCTGTGCAGGGGTTGACGCTCAGAGTGGCAGCACAGAGCACCGGGATGTCACTGGGCACCTTCAGCAGCATCTCCTCGGGGAACACCCCCCGTGTCCTCCACGTCCCTGGGCAGGAACAGCCACAGCACGGGGGAAAGCAAAGGAAAGCCATCAGCTCCCGCTGCAGCCGTGGCACCAGCAGCTGCACACGCCAGGAACCAGCTACAGCCCCGAGAGGGAACGACGGATTGGGTTCTCATATGGGCACAGCCAAAATGCTCCAAGAGGCAAGGAATGGATTCCTCACTGCCTGCCAAGATTTATCACCCAGCAGCAAAGCCTGATCATTTCCCAGAGGCATAATGGGGCTGGGGCTCCCTGGGAATGTGTGCAGAGATAATGGAAATACTCTCCATCCTATGGATGAGCCCATATATTCCAAGCCAATTTAGTCAGCTTTACTCCCTCCACGCTCATATCCAATTTAAACCTCTATCATCTATTTACAGCATTTTTATGCTTAAAAATACCCCATTTGGCTCTTAACTCCATCATTTTCCTTCTCTCATTTAGCAAAAAGCCTTTTAAGAAGAAATAGGCAAAGAACAAACTGTGACACTAAACCACAACCAGCAAATACCAGGCCACTGGCATTTTGGAGGAGCATGGGAGACATTTGTTGGGAAATAAATTCCCACACTTTCCCAGCAGACCATTATTAAAGAGAAAACTACAGTGAGAGGCCACCACGACCTTGCTCGTGTGAAATGTTTTATTTCAGGTCTTTAGGGAAGCTCTAAGCTGATGGGACAAAACACAGTTGTTTCCAGAGAAACACAGATTTCTGCAATGCTTTATAGTGGCACAGACATCCCTTAAAGGGTCTATGCTCCAGGAAAGAAGATTATTGCTAAATTTAAGTTTGGCATGAGCAATGGTGCTGCCACTGCTCCTGTTCCAGGTGTTCTAGAGTGTATGGTAAGTCCTGTGCACAGGAGCCCCTTCCCTGGGGACCCCCATCCTTCCCAAGAGCCTTCTTGTGTCTGTGGATGAGCAGCTTCACTTGCTGGGGCTGGGGAGTAGGAACTGAGTTTTCTTTAAAAAAAATTAAATTAATGAAAAATAAAAACAGGTGGTGAAAATAAACCAAGACATAAAGAGCTAAGAAATAACTCCATTAATTATCCCAACTGTCTCATTGTGATTGGTCTCACATGGCACTAAATGGGTTCCAACTCCTGCTTCCCTTGCCCAGCATTCCCTAATGGAGCTTTTTTCCCCAATTTGTTCCCCATTTTGAGACCCATCCCATCATCTGTAATTGCTGTAAGTGGAGGGGCCCATGGCTCTATCCACACCCTGCAAAGATGCTGCTTTGGAGAGCTGTGCTTTTGCTCTCCAACCCCCAAAATCCCCATAGCAGCTCACACAGGAGCACAACCATGGAACTGCTCTCTGGGCAAGCCTGGGCACCCCCAGGGGCTCCAGCACCCCAAAAATCCCCTGGGAAGATGTTCTGCAGGTGTGGGGTGTGCCAAAGATGAGCTCACCGAGTCCGGTGTCCGCAGGGATGACCCGGTCCCCAGGTTTCAGAGCCGTCACACGGCGCCCGACCTCCAGCACCTCCCCGACACCTTCATTCCCCCCCACGGCCGGCAGCGACAACGGGAGGGGATAGGCCCCTGCAGGGAAGCTGGAGGTGAGCCAGAGACCCCTTCATCCCCAACATCCCTGCACCAGGAGCCATCTCTGAACCCTCTGAGACAGCAGCTGGGTTTGATGATCCTCGTGGGTCCCTTCCGACGCGGAGCATCCTGCAAGAAGCAATGTGCAAAGCATTAATTTAACACCTTACCTTGGATCATGTTGATGTCAGCGGGATTGATGGGGGCTGCCAACATCTTGACGCTGACATCGCAGTCCCCCAGCTTGGGCTCTTCCAGATCCTTCAGTCTGAACAGGGAGACACAAAGGAAAAGGGCATTAACATTGGTTTGGTGACGTGTTCTGTGCTGTGGCTGAAGCTGGAGGTATCACCTACATACCCCACCTAAATTAACAGCACCATCTGCACCGTCCCATTAAAAAATCAGATTTATGTTAGACAGAAGGACAGATTTTTGGAGGAGGCTACTAAAAACCATCCACTCAAAACAATCCTGTGTCACTAAGCCCAGTGATGCTCACTAAACTTAACAAACTCAGCAGGTTGCACAAAAAAGCAGCGGTTTTGGCTGGGGATTTTATGGTTCATCCTGCCCTGCTGGAGCGCTACGGGAACCTGGGACAGTTCTGGAAATCTGTGAAAAAGGAGAAGTCACGAAGCACAAAGCAAGACCAGCCTTGCACAAGCAGTGGGGTGATAACAGCAAACCTCAGGCAGTGGTGACAAGCACCATTGCACAACTAAATGGTCATCTGGAGAAGCAAAAGTCTTTCTCCAAAAAACCAGTGGGGTTGGTGTCTGGATGCACCTTGATAATGTATCAGCAAGTACTGAGCTGGTTCAAGAGGGGCAGCAAGACCTCAAAGTCTCCTCTCTTGAAAAAAACCCTCAAGTCCACTAAACTACAATTTTCTCCTTTCCAGAATTTTTGCTGTCCCAAAAAATGCCTGTGATGCTGCTTTGGTCCCTAAATTGGGATCTCAAAGAGAAGACCCATCAATGGGATGCAACCCAGGATGAAGCTGGGGTGCAGCAATGCTGGGGTTCAGACCTCCCTGTCGTACCCCAAATTAGCAAGAATGGGGTTTTTGATAAAAATGTGGGGTTTAAGGCAAATTGAAGGAGCAGCAGCAGGAGGGTGGGGGATATGGAGGCATCAACCGCAGCATCTGCCTGTGAGACAATGGCACCGGGAGAACATCGGGGCATCCCAGGGTCCTCCTGATCCCCTGCAAGTTCGGGGAGCTGCAGCCCATCCCCACTCTCTACACCTGGGGCAAGTCCTGACCCCCCTGCACTGCCCCCCCAAAGCAGCCCTGCAGCACCCCAAAACCTCACCCCAGCCCTCTCCGCAGCCCTGGGCCAGCCCCCACTCCAGATCCCTGCCCAGCCGTGCCCCCCAGCCTTGGCCCTACAGCTGCACCCCCTCCCTGCAGCACCCCAAATTCAGCCGCACCCCATTCCTGCACCCCATTCCTGCAGCGCCCCCAAATTCAGCCGCACCCCATTCCTGCACCCCATTCCTGCACCCCCTCCCTGCAGCGCCCCCAAATTCAGCCGCACCCCATTCCTGCACCCCCTCCCTGCAGCCCCGTGTCCCCCCTTACTGCACGACGGCTGCGGGCTCCCCGTGCCGCTCATAGAGCAGCCCGAGCGGAGGGGTCCCGGCCGCGGCGGATCGCAGCCGCACCGGGGGGCTCGGACCCGGGGGGCTCGGACCCGGGGGTGTCCACACTTGGGGTGTCCACACTTGGGGTGTCCGCAGTTGGGGTGTCCACACTTGGGGTGTCCACACTTGGGGTGTCCGCAGTTGGGGGATCCGCGCTTGGGGGGTGCGCGCCCCGCGGAGCGCCCGCGCTGCCGCCCGCTGCATTCGGCCCCACTCGGCTCCACTCGGCCCCGCTCGGCTCCACTCGGCCCCGCTCGGCTCCACTCGGCCCCGCTCGGCTCCACTCGGCACTTCCCGGCGCTCCTCGGCTGAGCCCGGCGCTGCCGCCGCTGACGCTGCGGGCCGGCCCCGCCCCCGGCCTTAAGGCGGCCCTGGCGCTTCTGCAGTGAGCGGGCGGGGACTGAGCGGGGCCACCCTTCCCTTCCCTTCCCTTCCCTTCCCTTCCCTTCCCTTCCCTTCCCTTCCCTTCCCTTCCCTTCCCTTCCCTTCCCTTCCCTTCCCTTCCCTTCCCTTCCCTTCCCTTCCCTTCCCTTCCCTTCCCTTCCCTTCCCTTCCCTTCCCTTCCCTTCCCTTCCCTTCCCTCCCCTTCCCCTTCCCCTTCCCCTTCCCCTTCCCCTTCCCCTTCCCCTTCCCCTTCCCCTTCCCCTTCCCCTTCCCCTTCCCCTTCCCCTTCCCCTTCCCCTTCCCCTTCCCCTTCCCCTTCCATCATGACCTGTGTTGGTGTCGGCACAGCCAAGCTCTCTGTGCGAGGGACAAGGGTGCAGGGCACAGGAGCATCTTGGTCCACGGTCACTGGATCGTGGAATCATTTAGACTGGAAAATACCTCCAGGATCATTCTTCTGAGACTCCCCATCCCTGGAAGTGTCCAAGGCTGTCCCCGTGTCCCCACGTCTGTCACACCCCAGAGAGGACAGAAATGGGAGGGTTTAGTGGGGCAGCAGAATAAGGGGGAACAAGCAGAATCCTAATAAGTGTTGGGATTTTAAATTCTGCAGTGGAGCTGCTGCCTTGGGCCATTCCTGGCCAGCCTGGGAGCCTGGGAGTTTACATCCCTGTAAGGAAATCCCTGTAAAACCCCACAGGGGTAGTTGGTGGCACCGGGAGGTCACTCAGGGCTGCCCAGGGGCTCCCAGCCCAGCTGGCTCTGGAGCATCTCCCACAGGGGCTGGGATGCTGCCGTGGGCTGGGCTGGATGTTCCACCTGCACATCTGGGGACAGTGCATGGAGCTCTTGGGAAATGCAGGGACAGCTTGAGACAGCTCTTTCTGAGAGGAAAAACAAAGTTTCTCCTTGGAATTAGTACCAGGGGTGAGAAAACAACAGTTTGCTGGATGCAAGCAGGCCAAGGATTCAGCCACATGAGGGACATTCATCAGGCTGTGCCAACGAACACTCAAAAAATGTTGGAGCAGCACCCGGGTGAGGATTTAGCTCCGGGTGTTGGCACTGATCCGTGGACTTCCCAATTCCACATGGAGAAACCCCAGTGCCCTTCGAGCCCAAAGCAAGAGGTGGCTTGGCAAAGGGCTGGGTCTTAAATAACATCTTCTAATACCTTCTAACATCTTCTAACCTTTCCCTGGCTATTTCCCCTGAGATCTCTTGTTCATTCGTAGCATTGAGCAGGAATGGGGAGTTTTATTTGGATGAAGGCACAGAAGTTATTTCATCCTTTCAGGCTGTGATAACTCATCTAATAGCCCTATTACATCCGGCCACGGCACTGTGGCGAGCGTCTGACCGCTTGGGGCCGGACAGACAGGGAGGAGAACAGCAGGATGAGATAATCTATTTTGTCTGTTAAGAGAGAAAAAGGATTTTGGCATTAGCAAAAGGCAGGTGATTTGAGAAAATAGCAGAGAGTAGTTAGAGCTGGATGGGGGTGTGATAGTGTAGGTATAGAAAAAGGGGGATATGGAAGGAAGAGGGAGAGAGACTGGAGTAAAGGGAAAACAAGGAAAAAAAACCCAGAAGGCAAAAATTTTTGGGGGGTGAAATTGCTTAAAATTCAGTGTGGGGTGTTGTGCCCTGGCAGCTCTTTAAGAGCCGTTTGATGCAGGGAAGGCACTGCTGGGAGCGATGGGGAGGGCGTGATGGGTTCTGTGTCCTGTGGGTTTAATGGGGGAAAATGAGGAATTACTGTGCTGACAGCAAAAGGCAGTATTCTGAAATAAGACAAAAATTAAAGGGTTTTGGTGTGGTCAATGTGGAAATGCTCGCCCAGTGGTTTGGGGGGAACCAGTGGGTGCTGCAGCTCCATCCCTGCGCTCCGGGATAAGGGCTCAGGGCAGCCTCTCTCCCTCAACCTGACATTTTACAGAGATATCTGAGAGCAAAAGAATCCTCCTGAAGGTACTGCTGGCTCCTAGGAGATTCAAAGCCCCAAATCCCAGCTCTTTATCCCCAGCCTGGGAGAAGCCATGAGATGTGATATGGCCACACTGGCTGAGCTTGAGGCTGCTGTCACTGAGCACCCCGGGGCTGAAAACGCTTCTCCCTCAAGTGGGAGGGATGGTTGCAGTGGAAACCATTTGCAATCACAGCAAGTCCTATATTTTTCCTGCAAACGACTGTACTTGAAGAGTGATTACTTCATTTTAACTCGATTGCTCCTGCAAGACAGCCGGGGGCCGATGGCAGGGGATGCAGGGCACGGGGCTGTGGGTTCATCCTGCCGGTGCTCAGGCAGGGAGGAGATGCTGGGGCAGGGCTCGGGGAAAGGATCTGCATCCCGGGAATGGGATGGAGCTCGGTCCTCACGGGTTGTCACTGGCTCCATCCCTGCAGCTGCCCAGCATCCCGGCAGTGCTGTCTGCCCATCGTCCTCCCTCCCTCGCTGCAGGATTCGTCACAGGCCATGCATGATGGGTGCTGTGGCACCTCCCAACCCATCCCTGTGTCCCTGTCTGCAGCCCTGGCCCCGTCAGTGCCAGGCAGGTCCCCCCCAGCTCGGGGAAGCCGTGATGGGCCCTCGGCCAAACTTCTCTCCCTTTCAGCCGTGTTGGACAGGTGGGATTTGAGCTGGATGTGCTGGAGGGGCCATTGTCCGTAACTGTCCTCATGCACAGCCGAGGGGACAATTCCCGCCTGTCCCCAAACACGCTGGCAACATGAACGGACCCCCTCCCCACATTCCTGCACTCATCCATCCCCCCATCATCCCGGGAGGCTCCTCCAAGCCCCTTCCCCACGGGAGGAGCCCCGGGAAGGAGCCGCCCTGCCCAGCCCTGCCCAGCCCTGCCCAGCCCTGCCCAGCCCTGCCCTGCCCAGCCCTGCCCAGCCCTGCCCTGCCCAGCCCTGCCCAGCCCTGCCCAGCCCTGCCCTGCCCAGCCCTGCCCAGCCCTGCCCTGCCCAGCCCTGCCCAGCCCTGCCCAGCCCTGCCCAGCCCTGCCCTGCCCTGCCCGGGGTCAGTGCCAGCCCTTGGCGGGGACAAGGAGCCTTTGTGGAAGGCCCGTGTTTCGCTCATGTGAAATCCGTGTCCCTGGTGCGCGAATGATCCCCTGGAGAAGCCCGGGAATGGCACCGGGTGAATCCCAGGGCTCTCCCGGGACTGGCACCGGGTGAATGCCGGGGCTCTCCCGGGAATGGCACCGGGTGAATGCCGGGGCTGTCCCGGGAGCGGCACCGGGTGAATCCCAGGGCTGTCCCGGGACTGGCTCCGGGTGAATGCCGGGGCTCTCCCGGGAATGGCACCGGGTGAATGCCGGGGCTGTCCCGGGACTGGCTCCGGGTGAATGCCGGGGCTCTCCCGGGAATGGCACCGGGTGAATGCCGGGGCTGTCCCGGGATTGACACCGGGTGAATGCCGGGGCTGTCCCGGGAGTGCCACCGGGTGAATGCCGGGGCTGTCCCGGGACTGGCACCGGGTGAATGCCGGGGCTGTCCTGGCAGTGCCACCGGGTGAATGCCGGGGCTGTCCTGGCAGTGCCACCGGGTGAATGCCGGGGCTGTCCCGGGGGGTGACACTGCGGGCTGTGGCTGCTGGAGCGGGACGGTGACACACAGGGAAAGGGGAGCGGGTCTGCTGTGACACGCTGCCTGCAACAAAACCCCCTTCTTATTGTTTGTTGAAGCGATTGGTTTGGAACTGCAGTTCAGGGGTTTAAAAGGTGGTGGAAAGCACAGCACAGTGCTCCAACAGGCTTGTGCAGCTTAAAAACTCCATCTTTCGATCTGGTTGATTCCCCCAGAGTCCTGGGAATATCCCTTCCCCTCGGCTGCATTTCCCCCTGAACTGTTTCAGTTCAGCTGCTGGGACAAGATCCCCCAGATTCCGCCCCAGCCTGGGCAGACAATGCCCAGCTCATCCCTCATCCCTGCGTCACCCAGCTCCTCTTCCCAGAAGGATTTGGGGAACTTTTCTCCAAAGAACTCCAGGGGGCCCTGCAGCGTTCGCACGGTGCCAGTCCCCTCCTGCCTTCGCTGCCACACATCCAGGCGCCTTAATCCCCTTATCGGGCATTATTTTAACAGGCTTTAGTGTTGCTGAGGAGAGGATTTGTCACGATCACTCCATGCTCAGCGTGGGACAAGGTGGTGCAGAGGAGCCTCCATCACCCTCCGCCCCCACCGCAGTGTGAGGGACACACGGCACGGGTTTGTCCCCAGATCCACGGGCACCGCCACATCCCTGCCAGAAGTGTCACCACGGTGCTGATCTGCCCGGGGGCTGCTGCAAGCAACTGGGGGCAACTGGTCTTGTACCCCATGGCACGGGGAGGGGTGACACCGGGGACACTGCCAGGAAAAGTATTTGGAGCTGGCAGCTCTGAGGTGACCCCAGATGTGCTGAACCCGTCCCAGGGAGCAAGGGGCTGTGCAGTGTCCCCAGGGCTGTGCAGTGTCCCCGGAGCTGTGCAGTGTCCCCAGAGCTGTGCAGTGTCCCCAGGGCTGTGCAGTGTCCCCAGGGCTGTGCAGTGTCCCCAAGGCTGTGCAGTGTCCCCAAGGCTGTGCAGTGTCCCCGGAGCTGTGCAGTGTCCCCAAGGCTGTGCAGTGTCCCCAGGGCTGTGCAGTGTCCCCAGAGCTGTGCAGTGTCCCCGGAGCTGTGCAGTGTCCCCAGGGCTGTGCAGTGTCCCCAGGGCTGTGCAGTGTCCCCAGAGCTGTGCAGTGTCCCCAAGGCTGTGCAGTGTCCCCAGGGGCTGTGCAGTGTCCCCAAGGCTGTGCAGTGTCCCCAGGGCTGTGCTGTGTCCCCAGAGCTGTGCAGTGTCCCCGGAGATGTGCAGTGTCCCCAGGGCTGTGCAGTGTCCCCAAGGCTGTGCAGTGTCCCCAGAGCTGTGCAGTGTCCCCAAGGCTGTGCAGTGTCCCCAGGGCTGTGCAGTGTCCCCGGAGATGTGCAGTGTCCCCAGGGCTGTGCAGTGTCCCCAGGGCTGTGCAGTGTCCCCAGAGCTGTGCAGTGTCCCCAGGGCTGTGCAGTGTCCCCAAGGCTGTGCAGTGTCCCCAGAGCTGTGCAGTGTCCCCAAGGCTGTGCAGTGTCCCCAGGGCTGTGCAGTGTCCCCAGGGCTGTGCAGTGTCCCCAGAGCTGTGCAGTGTCCCCAAGGCTGTGCAGTGTCCCCAGGGCTGTGCAGTGTCCCCAAGGCTGTGCAGTGTCCCCAGAGCTGTGCAGTGTCCCCGGGTCAGTGCAGTGTCCCCAAGGCTGTGCAGTGTCCCCTGGGGCTGTGCAGTGTCCCCAGGGCTGTGCAGTGTCCCCAGGGGCTGTGCAGTGTCCCCAGGGCTGTGCAGTGTCCCCGGGTCAGTGCAGTGTCCCCAGGGCTGTGCAGTGTCCCCAGGGCTGTGCAGTGTCCCCAGATAACGAAGCCAGCCCGACATGGAGAAGCAGCCCAGCAGCATCCCTGGGGATGAGCTGAACTTGGATGAAGCTGCTGGGCAGTTCTGTCCTGCTTCCAGGGCTGGGAGCTTCCCGGTGGGGTCAGCAACACCCAGGTACCGTCCCCTGTCCCTCTGTCACCCTGCTGGGCACTGTCTTTCAGGACAAGGCTGAATCATCGCAGGGTGATGCCAATGCCAGGGACTCTCCCTGTCTGATCTGGGGTAAAAAATCCCAATATTTCCAGCACTGTTCCCTCTGCTTTCCAAGTGTTCCTGTGCCCAGGCAGTTTCCCACCTTGGAGTCACAGCCGGGGCTAGGTGATCCAAGCACAGATGATGCCGGAAAGCTGCTGCAAAGTTCCCCTCCTCCTCACCCCAAACCCTTGGGAAAACATTTTCCTCCAGAAACAGGGCTGGAGAGGATGTCAATGAACAAGGGGCCTTTCATCCCCGCTGGCACTGCCGTCAGGGACACTGGGGCTGCCAGCACTCTGTGCCTGATCCTGTGCACTCGGCTCAGAAAGGGACAGAGATCTTCCTCCTTTCACATCCTTCTGGGTTTTTCTCCTTTCTGCTCACTCTGAGTTAGATCCTGCACCTCCCTCTGTCACCCCTTCCCTCCCTGGGGAATGGTGGCTTTGTTGTCACCGGGGTCTCAGGTGCCACGGCCACTCCCACACAGCGTTGTCCAGCTTTCCCTGTCACCATCCTGCAGAGAAAAGCATCCTGTCCCTGTCCCTGAAGGACATCCAGCCTGGGGGGGGACAATCAGGGGGTTGCAGGGTTCAAGGACGCTCCGGGATGGGCAGGAGGCTCTGTCCCCAGTGTCCAGCCCGAAGATCTGGACACTGGACAGGTCTCGTCTCTGCCCCACGGCCTCGGGCACAGCCCAGGGGCGATGGGGGGCACGCGAGGGGCTGGGGGCACCCACCCCGGAGTGAGTGTTAGCATCACCTCCCTCTGCCTGAGCCTCCTCCCAGCACCTGTCCCGCAGCTGGAAACCCTGCAGGACCCACTCCAGTTTGGTGGGGACCCTACAGCTGGGACCTCTGAGACAGCACCTGCACCTGGGGGGGCGTGGGGACCCTTCTGGGGGCAGCCCCCCAAGCTGGGGACTGTCCCTACATCCTGCGCACCCGGAAAACCAGGGCCCCCCCAAAGCCTGGCAGCCTCCTGCACGCAGGGAACCCCCCGCTGCAACCGGAGGCACCGCGGCAACGGGGACCCTCCGTGCACCGGGACCCCCGTGCAGCCGGGACCCCCGTGCAGCCGGGAGCTCTGTGCACCGAGACCCCCGTGCAGCCGGGACCCTCCGTGCAGCCGGGACCCCCGTGCACCGGGACCCTCCGTGCAGCCGGGAGCTCCGTGCACCGGGAGCTCCGTGTACCGGGATCCCCGTGCCCCGGGACCCTCCGTGTACCGGGACCCCCGTGCAGCCGGGACCCCCGTGCAGCCGGGAGCTCTGTGCACCGAGACCCCCGTGCAGCCGGGACCCTCCGTGCAGCCGGGACCCCCGTGCACCGGGACCCTCCGTGCAGCCGGGAGCTCCGTGCACCGGGAGCTCCGTGTACCGGGATCCCCGTGCCCCGGGACCCTCCGTGTACCGGGACCCCCGTGCAGCCGGGAGCTCCGTGCACCGGGACCCCCGTGCACCGGGACCCTCCGTGCACCGGGACCCCCGTGCACCGGGACCCTTCGTGCACCGGGACCCTCCGTGCACCGGGACCCCCGTGCACCGGGACCCCCGTGCACCGGGACCCCCGTGCAGCCGGGACCTCAGTGCACCGGGACCCTCCGTGCAGCGGGAGCTCCGTGCACCGGGAGCTCTGTGCACCGGGACCCTCCGTGCACCGAGAGCTCCGTTCACCGGGAGCTCCGTGCACCGGGACCCCCGTGCACCGGGACCCCCGTGCACCTGGACCCCCGTGCAGCCGGGACCCTCCGTGCACCGGGAGCTCCGTGCACCGGGACCCCCGTGCACCGGGACCCCCGTGCTTTCTCGCGCAGCCTTGCGGGGCTCTCCTCTGCAGCACCCCGCAAGCCAGAGGCGCTCCTGGGCATCCAGGCCCCTCTGCCCCGGCACCGGAGACCTCCTCTCCCGTCACCGTGTGCTCAGTCCCGTAATTCCCGGGACCCCCGCCTCCCCTGGGAGTTCCTCCCCCTCTCCCCCGGTACCGGATATCCCCCTCCTCGCGCCCCCCGGTACAGGAGATCCCTCCTCTCCTCCCCGTAACTCCCGGTACCGCCCCTCTCCCCGAACTCCCTAGGACGGAAGAACCTCCTCCCGTAACCGAACGCCGCCCGCCGCCCGCAGCTCCCGGGACCCCTCCCCACCTCTCCTGTCCCCCGGTACCGGGGAACTCCCCCCCAATTTCCCCGTAACTCCCGACGCCGCCCCCCCCCTTCCCCCCCGGTCCCCAAACTTCCCCCGCGGCTCCGCCGCTCGCGTCCGCCAGGGGGCGCCGCCGCCCCGCCCGCTGTTCCCGGTACCGGCGCCCCCCCCCCCCGCCCCCCCCGCGGGCGGCGGTGACGTCACGGCGGGCGCGAGCCGCCGCCGCCGGTATTTGAGGCGCGGGGCGGGCGCGGGCCCCGCTGCGCCCCCGGTGCGCCCCCACCGCGCCGGCGGCCCCGGCCCCGGCCCCCGCCCGCTCCCCGGCCCCGGCCCCCGCCCGCTCCCCGGCCCCGCCGCCCGGCCCCGGCCGCACCATGCGGAGCGCCCGGGCACTGCTGCTCGCCCTGGCCCTGCGGGTCTACGCGCTGGACACCGAGACGCCCGCCGGTAGGAACGGAGCTCGGGAGTGCGCCGGGGAGAGGGGGTCCCTCTTGCTCGCTGCGGTTCCGGGGCTCCGCCGCCCCCGGTGCCCGGCGGGTCCCGCCCGTCCCGCCGCCACCTGTTCCCACCGGAGGGTCTCCGGACCGCCTCGGGACCCGTCCCCGGTGAAAGCACCGGGATCCCGCCGTCCCCGGGCACCGGCACCCCACCGCTGGGGGAAGTTTTCCCTGTCGGGGGGCGGCGGCCGGGGGCTCTCGGCGAGGATGATCTCCCCCCACCCCGAGGATGCTTCGCCGAGCGCGGCCCCACGGCTCCCGCTCGCTCCCGGTACCGGGGCCGCCGTCCGAGCCCCCTCCCGGCGCTCCCCGGGAGGGAAAACTTCCCCCGGTGGCGGCGGGGGGAGCGCGGCTGAGAGGAGCCCCCGTGCCCGGGGGGCGGCTGAGGAGAGCTCGGGACCCTCCGCTAGGAACAGGTGGCGGCTCCGGTCGCAGCCTCCCGGCTCGCGTTGTGCTGCGGGGATACCGGGGGACTTGTGCCGAAACGCGATAGAGCAATTAATGTGATTAATTGACATGTTTTGAATTTTTCCCTGCACCCCGGCGCTGAGCCGGGATCCCCAGGCAGGGGCTGGGGAGGAGCTGATGCGGAGTGGGGGGAACGAGTCACTCCCGATCCCTTCGGGAAGCTGGAACGGGCTTGGATGCTGCGGGGAACGGCAATTTGGGGTTCTCGAGGTGCTACCGGGGGCTGCGAGTGTTTTTTGGGGAGAACGGGGAATTGGTGCCTCGGTCCAAGGGGTCTCTGGTGCTGTTGCCCCCAGCTCCTGGGTGACGCTGATCTCATTAAAGTGTATTTTTGCCTAGTTCTTTGGTTTTTTGCCTTTAAATCCAAGCTGCTCACCTGCACGCAGTCCCTGTGGTTGTGCATTGATTTTGGTTTTTTGGGTAGTGGCATTTCTCCAAAGATTATAAATAGTGACACCCATCAGCAGAAAACAAGCGGCAGCTGACCCGCGCGGTGGGGGATGGATGGCGGCGGGGAGAGACGATGGGTGCGGGGATGGGAAGCCGTCGAGGCTCCCCCGGCTCCTGCAGGGTGGGGGAAATTTGGAGGGAATGGGTTTGTATTTTAGGGGTACAGATATTGTGTGCTCCGCTGCCATCGCCCCACCGCGGGCTCCTCCTCGCCCGGACCCGCCGCGGGCTCCTGCCCGTGTGGCTCGCCCGGCTCTGGGGAGCTTGCCCGGCTCATCCCTGGCGCTGCACAGCGGGCTGGGGGGAAATATTCAAGCCATTTGTGCGTGCTCTGGGTGCTGGGGAGCACCGGCTGCTTGTCTCGGTGGATATTTTCAGAAGATGGGGTTTTCTTAGCTGTGCCTTGCTGAAGAAAGGGCACAGCGTGGTCCCTTCTACAGGTGGGGAAAGTGAGGCACAGGGAGGAAGTGGGGGGTGCCCTGGTCTTTAGAGTGTCCTTTGCTCCTTCCTTCAGCCTTCAAACTTTCTGTAGTTCACGAAGGTCTCGCCGAGGCTGAGCTGCCGTTGCCGGCCCGTTGTGTGGAGGGGAGGGGGGCACTGGCTGACCCCCAAACTGAGCCATGTGGGGCTCGTGTGGTGTCAGCAGGCCGGGACCGGGACTGGGACCTGTGCTTGGCACCTGTGGCCTTTGCCAGCCCCTTCTCTGCTCCCTGGGCTCTGCAGCAGGAGCCTTTCCCCGCTGGCAGCCCGTGGCCAGCAGCCTCTGGGGCTTGTGCGGGGGCTCTGGGGCTTGTGCGGGGGCTCTGGGGCTTGTGCGGGGGCTCTGGGGCTTGTGCGGGGGCTCTGGGGCTTGTGCGGGGGCTCTGGGGCTTGTGCGGGGGCTCTGGGGCTTGTGCGGGGGCTCTGGGGCTTGTGCGGGGGCTCTGGGGCTTGTGCGGGGGCTCTGGGGCTTGTGCGGGCTCTGGTGTTTTCCTCTGCCTTCCCTGGCAGGAAAGGTGGATGTGGCACTCGAGGCCGTGCTGGGGGCATGGCTGCGCTCGGCGATGTTCCCAACCCAAATGATTCCATGGTGAGGTGAACCTCAGCTCGTCTGTGTTGCACCCCAAGACTTCAGCAATGAGCGGCTCAGGGTCCCTGTTCCCCGTGCTGCTTTCCAGCCGTGGGGCCGGACAGACAGACAGACGGAGCCGTGGGGCCGGACACACAGACAGACGGAGCCGTGGGGCCGGACACGCAGACACACAGCCGTGGGGCCGGACAGACAGACACACAGCCGTGGGGCCGGACAGACAGACACACAGCCGTGGGGCCGGACAGACAGACACACAGCCGTGGGGCCGGACAGACAGACACACAGCCGTGGGGCCGGACAGACAGACACACAGCCGTGGGGCCGGACAGACACACAGCCGTGGGGCCGGACAGACAGACACACAGCCGTGGGGCCGGACAGACAGACACACAGCCGTGGGGCCGGACAGACAGACACACAGCCGTGGGGCCGGACACACAGACAGACGGAGCCGTGGGGCCGGACAGACAGACACACAGCCGTGGGGACAGACAGACAGACACACAGCCGTGGGGACAGACAGCCACACAGCCGTGCCGCTGCCTGGCACTTCTGCCGGAATTATGCGTAAGCTGTTTGCGCTCGGCTCCGGCTTCGTTAGCAGCAATTAAGCAAATCTAATATTTGGGTTTGCGGCTTCCACTGGGGAGGTTGGGATTGCCGGGGAGCGCTGGGCTGGGGCTGGTGCAGTCCCGGAGGGGCTCAGCTGCCGGGGGGGCTGCGGGACCAGCCGGGTCCCCGAGGGTCGCTGTCCCCGCGGGTCACGGGTGACCCTGACCCCGAGGCGGTGCCGCTGTCCCGGTCGGTGCATGGGAACAGCCGGGCAGACGCCGCTCCCGGGGCCGGGATTGGGGATTGGGGAGCCCCCCCGGTGCTGGGAGCAGGGATCGGCAGGAGATGCTCGGGGGGTCAGGAGCAGGGGTGTCCCCGTGAACAGGCTCGGTGTTTCATCCCCTCCGGCTGCTCAGGTGCCCGCTGCTGCTCTTCCAGCGCTTTTCCCGGTGCTCATTTCCCTCCACCTGGCCGTCCGTGGGCTCTTCCATGCCAAGGCATTTTTATTCTCCCCACCCCGCCTTCACCAAGCACATGAAATGTGCGAGAACGTTACATTTTCCTTGTCAGCTTGTTTTAGGCTGCTTTTTTTTCTTTTTTTCTTTTTTTTTTTTTTTTTTTTTTTTCCCCCTCCTCTTGCCTGTTCTGCTGTGCCAGGAAAGCAGCTCTTTCCCTTGTTTGCTTCTCCGCGTGTTTTTAATGCCCTGGGAGTGCCGTGCCCTTTCCCGTAGCACCCAGACAGTGCAAACGCCCTTGAGGCTCCTGTGTCGGGATGCTCCGGAAAATCCTGTTGACGTGCCCGAGTGTGCCCAGGGCAGAGGTTTCTGGCTCCTGAGCCCTTGGCTCTGCAGTGTGTGCAGAGGGACACTGGAGTCTGGTGGATTTTCACTATCCGTGAAGGAGAAGCAGAATTTAGGGAGGCTTCGAGTGATGCTGATGCTCCTGGATGGACTCGTCCCTCTGGCTCTGCAGCTCCATGGTACAGCTGGGCAATGCCTGTTTCTTTTCTCCCCCATCAAGACTTGCAGTTGCATTTGTTTCATTTTTAGCTTTTTCTTCTTGTTCCAAAACTCCTGTTTCATGTTTTTCCTCTGGGTGCCTGGACCTGCCCTGGCCCCAGGAACAGGGATGCTGGTGAGTCACCTCCTGGCCTGAAATGCACATTTTTCCCTTTGTTATCCAAACTAAGACAAACCAGCCCTATTCCAGCTTCCCTGGGAGCTTTCCCAGAATGGAGCTTATCAGGATCAGGGCCCTGGGGGAGGAGGGACACCCCTGGCAAGACAAGGCAGGTGCTTGTTGGTGGCTTTAACCCCTATCCTGGCCATGACAACCTCCTTGCTGCCTGTTGATGATGGATTTTCCTTGACTGCACCTGGGATGGAGCTTTTCCTTCACTTCATCACCAAATTCTTGCTCTGCAGAGGGGCTGGGAGCTCTGAGCCCCCATAACAATCTTCTCCTGGCTGCAGTCCCTCTGCAGGGCTTTGCTGCTTTGCTTTGGGCAGTCCTGCGAGGGTTAAGCACGAGGGGCTGGAGGCAGAGGAAGGCAAGTCCCTGCTGCATCCCTGGGAGCTGGGAGGTAGCACAGACTCTGGAGAGCCTTATCGACGTGGCCCTGCCATCTGTCTGCTTAAACCTCCATAAATAAGCTTTTTAATAATCTATTATTAACATGCACTATAATTGTCTTATTAGACATGTCTGGGAACCTTTATTACTGCATGATTAAATGTTAAGATTCCCAAACCTCTTCTCCCCCATGGCAGCTTGGGATTTGCTTTGCAGCTTTCCTTGGATCCTGCTCTCCCATTCCAGCCCGGAGACCCCACTGAAACTGAGGCTTTTCCCTCTGGACAAGAAGGATTCGCAACAATTAATCCCCTGGAGCTAATTGCCTCCTTGTTGGCAGCCTCAGAATAAATAGGTCCTGGAGATGGAGCTTTTCCTCTGCGCTGCAGGTGGCCTGGCAGGAGCTGCTGCTGCTTTTGCTGGTGCTGGGATGGAGGTGGGTGGGGAGGGGGTGGCAGCCTGGCTGGAGTGGTCCTGTGGACACGGGATCTGCTCCTCCTCGTCTCTGGGGACCGGCTGTGGAGGCTGCAGGTACCAGAGGGACTTTCCTGGGTGTTCCTCAGATGTTGCTTTCCTGGCCCTGGGAGCGGCAGGTTCTGGATCAAAAGCCACAGTGCAGCTCCTGCAGCTGCTGGAAGGCAAAGGCAGAAGAGCCCTGTGGAGCAGCCCCTTCCCCCTCCCTGCTGCCAGCACTGAGGGCTCACGTGGCAGCTGCCCTTTGTGGCTGTTATTTTATGTATTATTTGAAAAAGGAGTGCTCCTGCTTGCTGGGTGTTGTTGGCTGCAGCTCTTGTGTGCTCCAGGTCCTGTCTGGGTGAGTCCAGGTCTGCAGCTCCTGCCTGGGCACTGCTGGGGGAACGTGTTTACTGCACGTTTATGGGGCTCAGGCTTTGCACCCCGATTTCTCCCAGCTGGAGAGTGAATCCAAGTGTGGATTGAGGTGAGCCAGGCTGTCCCTGGATGCCTCTGCCAGAGCCCAGATCTGGGACAGCAGAGGGACAGCAGAGCTCCCCTTACGCCACGGGATACCCAGTGACCCCAGTGCTGACCCCAGTGCTGACCCCAGTGCTGACCCCAGTGCTGACCCCAGTGCTGACCCCAGTGCTGACCCCAGTGTGCCCCAGCTCGGGGCGTGGGGGGCTCTGGGCAGCTCTGCTGCTGAAAGCAGGGGCAGGGATGTTCCTGCCATGGCCCTGTTGGTGACAGCAGGGGCAGGGATGTTCCTGCCATGGCCCTGTTGGTGACAGCAGGGGCAGGGATGTTCCTGCCATGGCCCTGTTGGTGACAGCAGGGGCAGGGATGTTCCTGCCATGGCCCTGTTGGTGACAGCAGGGTCAGGGATGTCCCTGCCATGGCCCTGTTGGTGACAGCAGGGTCAGGGATGTGCCTGCCATGCCCCTGTTGGTGACAGCAGGGGCAGGGATGTTCCTGCCATGGCCCTGTTGGTGACAGAAGGGGCAGGGATGTGTCTGCCATGGCCCTGTTGGTGACAGAAGGGGCAGGGATGTTCCTGCCATGGCCCTGTTGGTGACAGCAGGGACAGGGATGTGTCTGCTGTGCCCCTGTTGGTGACAGCAGGGGCAGGGATGTTCCTGCCATGCCCCTGTTGGTGACAGCAGGGGCAGGGATGTTCCTGCCATGGCCCTGTTGGTGACAGCAGGGGCAGGGATGTTCCTGCCATGGCCCTGTTGGTGACAGCAGGGGCAGGGATGTTCCTGCCGTGTCCCTGTTGGTGACAGCAGGGGCAGGGATGTGTCTGCCATGGCCCTGTTGGTGACAGCAGGGGCAGGGATGTGTCTGCCATGGCCCTGTTGGTGACAGCAGGGGCAGGGATGTGTCTGCCATGGCCCTGTTGGTGACAGCAGGGGCAGGGATGTTCCTGCCATGGCCCTGTTGGTGACAGCAGGGGCAGGGATGTTCCTGCCATGGCCCTGTTGGTGACAGAAGGGGCAGGGATGTTCCTGCCATGGCCCTGTTGGTGACAGCAGGGGCAGGGATGTTCCTGCCGTGGCCCTGTTGGTGACAGCAGGGGCAGGGATGTGTCTGCCATGCCCCTGTTGCCTGGGGACCCCAGCCAGGGTGAGTCCTGACTAGAAAGCCCCCAGCCCCAGCAGGGATGAGGCAGTGGGAGCAGTGTTGCACTGCAGCTGGGGGGTGGGAGTGTGTTGCAGCTGGAGCAACTTCCTGAATATTTTTGTCATACACAATTTTTGATGGCTTTTTTTTAAATTTGGCATGAAAAATACTGGCAAATCACCGGTGACAGGGTGGCTGTGCTGGCACAGCTCCCCCAGCTCCCTGCAGCCTTTACTGGACTGCCAGAGGGTCCATCCTTCCCCATTCCAGGGCTGTGCTGCTGCTGGGGAGCCCTTAATTAACCAATTACTGCTTTAGCTCCCTGCACTCCCCGTGTGGATCCAACCTTTCCTGACATCGTTAATCGGGATTGTGGCTGCCATGGGGAGGCAGGAGGGATGGGGACAGGGACATGCATGACCTGATGAGTCTTAAAGAGGTCGCTGTCACCATGGCCCTGCTCAGGGGACAAGCCCTGGTGAGCCCTGGGTGGCTGAGCCCAGTGCTGGAGGCGTTCAGCCTCATGAGCCCGGCCAGCTGAGCCAGGGAGCACGTGTGGATCCAGTCTGGAGCTGCTGGACACGCTGGCTGGGGCAGGGTGTCACCGGGGCAGGGTGTCACCGGGGCAGGGTGTCACCGGGGCAGGGTGTCACCAGAGGCGAGGGATGGCCGGTCTAGAAGAGGAGATGAATCACTTGCTGTGGCCCAGCTGCCTCCCCAGAGTGGGGGGCTTGGCTCTGGGGAGCTGCCCGAGGGGTTTTCCTGCTGTGTCCTGACAGGAGGTGTGGGAATGGCATTTCTGCAGAGGGGACAGAACATTGCTGCACTCACAGAGGTGGAGGGGTGGACTACAGCCAACTGCATTCCCCTGCTTGGATGGATTTGGAGGTGTCTGTGGAGCTGCTGTGGTTTTAGGGCTGCTCTGTAGAGCTCCTCAGGGTGCAGCCCCCTCTCTGTCCTGTGCAAAGTGACCCTGGAGCCTTGGGCTCCTCCAGAAAGCTGTGATGGGGGAGGGCTCAGCAGCAGCAGCAGCTTTTGAGGCTGGTCAGGAAGTCCTGGCAGATCCACACAAGGATGGTGTCTCCTCCCAGGTCCTTCCCTGCTGCTGGTGCCCCCCCTTTGGGCTGGGGAGGGGCCCCAGCCCCACAGACCCGGCTGCCAGGCCCTCATCCCTTGCTGTTAGCAGGGATGTGCTGACACCCTGCTTAATTAGCTGCATAAATGCTCTTTCCCTAATTACCAAGTGCTTCAATGTGGTTAATTGAATTAGCACAGGTGGGTGATCCTGGGCACCCCCTGGCACCTCAAAGTCCTCACTGGGATATCTGGTTCTGTGGTTCTGGTGTCAGTGGGGCACCCTGTGCAGCTTTGTGCTGGAGCTTTCTGGTGTGTTTTTGGGGAAGGAGCGTTTGGGAATGACTCTGGAAGCTCCCCAATGGCAGGACATGCTCTGAACTCTCCACATGGTGCAGCTTCTCAGCCACTGCCCTTCTGGGGCTCTTCCCAAGGACTCTCTTATTTCTGTTATTGTTTCTACTTATTTTTGCTGTATTTTCATCTGTCTGCTGAGTGATAATACCCCATTGATTTTCTGCAGCCAGCAACCAGCCTGCTTTCCCCGGATTATAACAATATTAAACCAAAGCAGTGCATCTCCACGTTGGGCTATTTCTCTTTATATCAGCTGAACTTTTTATTTAGTCTCTCAGCCAGGCTCCTGTCTGGGGAGCTGCTGGCTCTGAATGACATTTCTCTGTGCAAGAGGCTGTCTCCTGCCTTCCTTCCCGTGGAATGGTGCCTGGGGATGGGAGCTGGGATCTGTCTGGAGGAAGATGTGTGCAGGGAGGACGAGAAGGTGCTGGGCATTGGGGTTTTTGTGGTTCTCCCATGGGGTTGCAGGGTGTTGTGTGCACTGCAGGGACTCCTCAGTTATTCCTGCTCGCTGAGTGGAATGCCAGAGTTCTTGCTGGAATGGCTCCAGGGTGCTGCAGGTCGGGGTGGGTGGGTGCCCAAGCCAGTGCTGACTGCAGTGGTTGAGCCAAATTCATGGACTGGGAAAAACAAACCTGTTTTTGTGATTTGCCATTTCCTTACCTTTGTGTGGCTGAAGGGCCCAGTGTGTTCCCCAGAGCTGTGACAGACCCGCTGGGCAAAGGGCTCCTGCCTTTAACCTCCCATTGCACAGCAGGGGCTCGGCTGAGCCCTGGCACTGGGTGTCACACACTGTCACCCCAGCCCAGTGTCAGTCAGCTCACACTCAGCTCACACTGCTGTTCCTGGCTCTGCTGGTGCCATGGAAGGAGGAGCTGGATTTTGCATGGCCCTGAGGCTTTATCCTGCCTGGGGTGCTGGGCACGGCGGGGCTGCTGCAGCCCCGTCACTGGATGGGGGCTCTGGGGCCATAAATGAGCTCAGAGCTGTCCCCAAGGCCCTCCCAGCTGGGCAGTGCTCCATCCCGGGGGGATGAGCCTCCTGGTACTGCATCCCCACATCCATCCCTGGAGGTGTGGGACCTGCAGTGGGAGGGGAGGCTGAGGGTTCCCCCTTTTTATCCCCTGCAAAATGGGGTTGGTTTGGAAAACTTGATCTTTCCCATGATTTCTGCAGCTGGTGTTGGAGCCCCCCAGGGCTTTGGTGGTGCTGCTGTGTCCTGGGGCAGCTGCTTTTCCTTCCTGAATTTGTGCCAAGGGAGCATCTCTGTGTCCTCAGGCATCCCCTGAAAGCAGCGTGTCCTCACTGTCCTGGTCTCTCTGGGTCCCTGGGCATGTGGGGAGGATGGTCCTCAGCAGGGACCTGATAGTCATAAAGGAGCCAGGGGGAGAAATGAGCTTTATTCCCCCTGCCTTTTCCAGTTTATTTTAATTTGTTGCCATTTTTCTGGCCAAGGTGTCGCACAGCTCTGCAGCCTTTGAGCTGTAATTGCACAGGGAGCAATCGATAATGGCAGGACGGAGGTTTCCAAAGGTTTCCTGCCTTGTTTTTCTTCCCATGGAGTCCAAGAGGCAGCACTGACGAGGTTAATTAAGTGATGGTTCATTATTAAAGCACTTGTGCTGTGGGTTAGTGGCCTCCTGGCTGTGCAGCTCCAGGGTGTTTTTGTGCTGCAGGACCTGTCTTGAGCAGGGTTCAGGTAACGGAGCAGTCCTGGCTGGATCTGGGTGCCCTTGGATGGGATGTGAAACCCCCACATCCCCTCTGGGCATGGAGCTGGAACCTCCTGCCTTGTGTCCTGCAGCCTGTCCAGAGCAGGCAGGGAGCTGCAGTGCAGGGGATGCTCCTGGTGCCTCCTGCAGCAGGTGCTGCAGCACAGGGTGCTGATCCCCGGGCTCAGGGGCTTGTGGTGCTGCAGCTGCAGCTGGGTTTGCCCCAAGGAGGGATTCTGGCAAGGTTGATTATTCTCCCTTTGCTTTTAAATGCATTTTCACCAGGCTGTGATGTATGGCACGCTTGGTCCTTGCCCAAGCAGGAGCCATCCCTGTGGCATTGCAAAGTCTTTGGAGTTGTGTTTTCCCACTTGTATTTGCTTCAAAATGCCTGTAATGAATGCAGATTTGCCAACTCTCCCCCATCCCTGAGGTTCCTCAGAGGCTGCTGGGACTGACAACTCGCTGCATGTGGTTTGACAACTCCTTGGGGACCTGCAGGTAAAAGCCATAAAGAGTCTTTACTAGTCCAAAAAGAAAAAAGGAGATTTATGTCTTCTGTAGTTGCTGGCAGATGGATATTGTTCTCTAGTCCTGCGTGTTCCAAACATTGAGGTTATCAGGCATAAGTGACTTATTATGCAAATCCTCTGTCTTAATATCTGGCTGCTCTCTCCCTGGAATTGCATTGGCTAAACCCCGCTCGTTGCTGGAGCTGCTAATGTTTACACATTAGCTTCTCTGGCTAATATACAAGGCTTCAAGTTGCAAATTGATGTTTCTTACAGCTGAACAAATTATTTTTCTATTAAATACAATATTTAAAATGATTTAGAGAACCAAAACAAACTACTGGTGAGAATTCTAATGGTGCTGCTTTCCATATCCTTGCGATCAGCTTTTACTGGGGCTGAGGAGTCGGCGATATTTCTCTCCAAAGTTTCTCTTTGGCAGAAGAGGAGCAGGGAAGGGGTTTGTCGTCATCTCCGGGGCGTGATGCACAGAAACACGTTCAGTGTTGTGCTGGTGGCCTCTGCTTGTGCCAGGTGTGGAGGGATTCAGCTCCCCTTTGCCTGGGCTGGAAGAGGTTTTCCCACTGAAATCCTGGGGTGTTTGGGCTGTTGGTGTCCCTGGCGAGGTGAGGGTCCCTGTCAGAGTGAGATGTTGGGGTGCTGGCACACAGGACCCTCTCCCTGCCTGGATTTTCTGGCTGAGGATTCCTCAGTGGCAAACAGCCCCAGCCCCTGTAACATCCCACCCCTGGGAATCTGAGCCCCCTGCAGCTGGGAATGATCCCATAACCCCTCCTGGTTAACTCCTGTGGGGTGCTGAGTACAGGATCTCACTGGCTGACAAGTGCATCTGATTTTAGGTGAGCTGCAGAACGTGCTCCCTGTCCCTGTGGACACCTGGAGGGAAGCAGCTCCCAGCTGGATGGTGCTGGGCTGTTTCCTTCCCGGGGCACGTTCCCGGAGCAGGGTGTGAAGGAAAGCACCTTGAAAGAGCAGCTGGGAGGTGAAGCCTGGCTCTGCTCCGGGGGTGCTGGGAGGGGATGGCACCTTGCTGGGAAATGCTGGAGCTGTGGTTCTGTATCCCAGCAAACCCAGCTCCCTGGGCTCTCTGCCATCCCTGGGGTGATCCTGGGCTGCCGTGTTCTGGGACTTCATCCCTTCTGTGCCTCGGTTTCCCCACTTGCAGCAGCTCATTGACCATTTATCCTGTGTAAAGAGCTTCATCCTTTGGTGCAGGTCAAGAGCATCTTCCTCACGTGTGTTTAAGAGGAGAGATCTTGGGTGTGATAGTTTGGGGGTGTGCAACTGCAAAGCCTCTGATTCTTGTGAAAACTCTGGATTTGATGGCAGGAGAGCTCTGTTCACTTCCTGACACATCTCAGCATGGTCAGATGATGCTTTCACTCTGCAGGGTGTTGTGTCCTGTGGGTACCTCAATCCTCCCCATTTCCTGCTGAGAATTACTTGGGGTGGAGGACTGGAGCTGCTGCAAAAGGCCAGGGATAAAAAATGTCTCTTGACTCTGAAGGATGCCCAGTGTTACCTCCCCTGGCTGGTGCCTGTGCCGTGGGGTGCTGTGGCTTGTGCTCTCAAGATGCTGCACCCCAGAGATGACCATGGGGCTGATCCAGTCCTGGCTAAGCCAGGGTAGGAGCAAAATGGGCTTTTCCCCATCAGGACTGGGAGTCCTGGGTGGCTGCATTGCATTTTGTAGCTCTGGGGAAGCAGCACTTGCTAAAGTTTTGGTATGAGCCCATTTTTCATAAAGGCTGTCCCCATTTTGGGACATCAGATGTTACCCCAGAGGGTCTTGGGTGGGGGCGAGTCCAATCCTGGGTGGTGCTGGGCTGTGAGGAGCCCAATCCTGGATGGTTCTGGGCTGTGAGTCCAATCCTGGATGGTTCTGGGCTGTGAGTCCAATCCTGGGTGGTGCTGGGCTGTGAGTCCAATCCTGGATGGTTCTGGGCTGTGAGTCCAATCCTGGATGGTTCTGGGCTGTGAGTCCAATCCTGGATGGTTCTGGGCTGTGAGGAGCCCAATCCTGGATGGTTCTGGGCTGTGAGTCCAATCCTGGATGGTGCTGGGCTGTGAGGAGTCCAATCCTGGATGGTTCTGGGCTGTGAGTCCAATCCTGGGTGGTGCTGGGCTGTGAGTCCAATCCTGGATGGTGCTGGGCTGTGAGGAGTCCAATCCTGGATGGTTCTGGGCTGTGAGTCCAATCCTGGATGGTTCTGGGCTGTGAGGAGCCCAATCCTGGATGGTTCTGGGCTGTGAGTCCAATCCTGGATGGTTCTGGGCTGTGAGTCCAATCCTGGATGGTTCTGGGCTGTGAGGAGTCCAGTCCTGGATGGTGCTGGGCTGTGAGTCCAATCCTGGATGGTGCTGGGCTGTGAGTCCAATCCTGGATGGTTCTGGGCTGTGAGTCCAATCCTGGATGGTTCTGGGCTGTGAGTCCAATCCTGGATGGTTCTGGGCTGCTCTTTGGCACAGGAGCCTTCTCAAGGCTGCTCGATAGAAGGCAGGAGAAGCCATGGATCATGTCCCATGGTGCAGGAGGTTAAACAGGAAAGGTTTAAGTGTGTAATTAACTTTGAAGTGGCGAGGACTCTGTGGATGAAAGAGCGTGGGGTGGGCTGTGGGCGGGCGGCCACGTTCCTCGGTGGCCACGGAGAATTAATTAGATGCTGTCCTTTGTACTTGGCTGTTTGGTCTTTCTTTTCCTCCCTCTTCTTTGTGAATCACTGGTCCCTCCCCTCCCCAGATTTCCTCCTCTCCATCCGTGTAGAGGGGGACGCTGGGTGCCAGTGGTTCCCAAGTGATGCTGGGTGCCAGTGGTGCTTTCTCCCTGGTGAATCTGTTAAACCACCTCCTTTTCTTTCAAAATAAACTTACCTGGTGTTTAACCCTTGTATCGGTGCCTGTCCCTCTGCTCTCTCAGCATGCCCTGGTGCTGCAGTGATAGCTGGGGTATGCTGAGCCTGCTACCAGGCTCCCTGACAAATGCCTCAAGCCACCTATTTTTGCTTTCTTTCAAACAGTTTTGCTTCATCTGCTGTTTAACCTCTACATTGGTGTCTGTTCCTCTGCTCCTGCCTGGGCACGTGGTGATCCATGGAGGTGGCAGCAGCACCTGGAGGAGGCTGAGCAGCTCTGGTCCCCATCTCCCCAGCAAATCTCTCAAACCACCTCTCTTCTCTTTCTTTTTAAAGTCATTCTGCTCCATGTGGTGTTAAAGGCCCGTGTTGGTGTCAGCCCTGGTCCCCCCTGCCCAGGAGCTGTGGTGCTGCGGGGGTTCTGTGTGGGGTGTTTAACGGGGCTGTTCCTGGGGCAGGCTCTGTGTTTGGGGTGATTTAGGCAGCTCTGGGGTGTGTCTCGGACACATCCCACCCCCGGGGGCAGACCCCCAGCTCCCTGCAGTATTTTTAGCTGCTGCTGGGTTGGGATTGCACCTCCCGCGCTCGCTGCCTTCACCTCCGTGCCCAGAGCTGCTGTCACCCTGGCCTGGAGCCAGCTCAGGGCGCCTTGGTTCATTTTTAGGGTGTATCCATCCCAGAACAGTCTCACCCAGCTCCCACAGTCCCTGTCCTGCTGCCCTTGGGGTGGAATAACCCTCCCACTGCTGCAGGCAGATATTTTGGGTTGCAGCCTCCCTGCCCTCCTTGCGAATGTTGTGATGAAATGTTAATTTTTTGCAGGTCGCTCTGGGTTTCCCCTCTCTGACTTTCCACAGCTGCTGGAGCACGTCCAGCCACCCTCTGTGGAGTTGAGCTGTTGGCATTTAATAGCTCAGGTGTTAATTTTTATGCCCTTAATCTTGTGATGAGGAGGGAGAACCTGCTGGAGGTCGAGCTTCTCCCAGCCCTGTCCTTGGCTGGGGAGCGATGGTGCCAGAAGCATCCTATAACTCATGGAAACCAAGGCTCTGCAAAACCCTTTGGCTTTTTTCCCTGTGTGTACAAATCATGGACAAATTAGTCAGGGAAATGGAGTGGACAGTGGAACTGCCCTCGTTTTGTGCCGTGGGTGGGAGGGAAGGCTTGTGCTGGGAAAAGGCAGGGCAATAAACCTGTCCGAGGAGGGAGATGGATCAGCTGGGCCAGCACAAAGTCTGCTCTATAATTGCATTTTAAACTTCTGGGGCCAGGAATCATCTCGTGGGTGGCAGAGGGTGCAGCCGTGGGGTGGTGGCAGTGACAGTGCTGGGGGTGGCACTGGGGTTTGGGTGGGGGGCTGCAGTCCAGGAGGAGGAGGAGGGAACCTCGTGATGTTTTCGGTGGCTGGGAATGGTTTATTGGGGGTGAAGGAATCACTTTTCCCTGGGAAATGGGGCTCTGCCAGCCTGAAACATTGCTTGTCTCTGCTCTGGTTTCTCAGGCCAAAAAAAAAAAATCCCCCAAGAACAAATTTCTGCCTCCCAGAATATCCCGCTCAGCAGATCTTGGAAAGAAACACTTGGGCTTTTTTTTTTTCTTTTTCTTTTAAATCACTTGGCACTTAGTCTCTGACACTGTTTTATTTTGAAATTTATTTTATTTTCCTTCCTTCCTGGAAAATTTTGACAGATTTGTGCTTTTCCTCCCGTTAGCAAGTGCAGCCAAGTTCCAGACTCTAAAATCCAACACGTCTTGTGGTGAGAGCTGAGGAGCAGGGGCTGCGGTGCGGGGGCACATCCGCACGTGGGCTGGGCAGACGTTCCATTTCGGGAAGGGCTTTAAGAAAGCTGTGATGTCTCAGTGCCTCCAGACATATGAATAGGAGAGAATTTGCTTTCAGTTTTTTAAAAAGAAGTTTCTTATGGCTCTGAGAGGAAAAAACAGTTGGTGACGGAGCTGGAATGTACCCTCGTGCTTTAAAACATGAGTGCAAAGGGGCGAAAAAAGCCCCAAGTGTCGTCTTGTATGTGAAAGAGATGAGAATTGAAATTTCCTGGGCATCTCATGGATGTTTTTCCCAGTGTTTGGACTTGCTTGACTGAGTGTTGCATCCGAACATCCCTGAGCACAGGGAAGCACAACCCGTGGCAATTAACTGCCAAATCCCTGGGGGGTGGGGGGAATTACTGATGTAATTTGGGATAAAATGGGAAGAAAACAGCAGAAATAATCCCTTGGCCCAGTTCTGTTTTCCTGGCGGCCCATTAGGGGATATTTGCCTTTGTTCGTTCTGCTTGCTCAGGGCTTCCCAGGGCCCCTCGTCAGCCTGGGCCCCATTAATTAGCGCTGTGCCCTGGTCCTGTAATCGTGGCTTTAATGGGACAATGGGGCAGTGTGGAGCAAGCAGCCCCCGCGGGCCCCACGGTAACACCGACCTGAGCTCCAGGGCTGGACGGATGTGGGATGATGGGAGGGCTGGGAAATGGGGGTGGGCTGGAATCACAGAATCACCAGGCTGGAAGAGACCTTCAAGATCATTGAGTCCAACCCAGCCCTGACACCTCGACCAGACCATGGCCCTGAGTCTGTTTTTAAACACATCCAGGGATGGTGACTGCACCACCCCCCCGGGAAAACCATCCCAATACTTTGTCACCCTTTCTGTAAAAAACTTTTTCCTAATATCCAACCTGTGTTTCCATGGCACAGCTTGAGTCTGTGTCGCTGGTGGAGCTGCACAGGAGCCCTGGCAGCAGCCAGGACCAGCCTCCTGCTCACACTGACCCTGGGGAATGCCTGGGGTGCCCCAGCACCATCCTGCTGGGGCATCCAGGGGCATCTCAGCACCCTGGTGGGCTGTGGGGAGGGAGCAGCTACTCTGGGGGCTCAGGGGCTGACAGGTCTGTCACCACAGCTGGCTGCACCTTCGAGGAGGACAGCGACCCCAACCAGTGCGAGTTCAGCCAGGGCGAGGACGATGACTTCGACTGGGAGCTCATCCGCAGTTACCTGATGCCTCACCTGGTGCCTGACCTGCCTCACGGTGAGTCCTGGGAGCCTCTGCTGTGTCCTGTACCCTGGGGCTGGACCCTCTGCCTCCTCCTGCTTTCATTCTGCAGTGTTTTAGGCTTGGCTTCTCCCCAGTTATGTGGGAAACGGGGAAAACCCCTGTGTTTCTGGCTTATTCAAGTGTGGGGAAGGGCTTGTGAGTTGGAGGCATCTCCAAAGTCTTGGGATGGTGAGGAAGAAAATGAAAATAGACTTTTAAAAAAAAATCTCATGGGTTTTAAAGAGCTGGTTTTTTTTTTTTTCTGGGTCTGTGTCCTCTATGGTGGCTGGGCTGGGGGAGCAGAGCTGTGAGGAGCTCCCCTCTCCATGAGCACCATGTGGGCACCGTACCTGGGTGCATTTGGGGGCTTTTCTTGCTCCCTGCTCTGACCCCCTTGAGTCATCCCTGAACCCATTTGCTCAGTGATGTTCACTGGGCTTGGGATGCTCCTTGTTTTTGGTTCTGCTGGCTCCTGCCTGATCCTGATGGCCAAGTCCTGTGCTGAGGATGCACAGAAAGACAGGAGAGCTGGGTTAGAGCTCGACAGTAAAACAACCTTTTCTGTTTATTAAAATATTACCTGCTTTACAGGAAACTCTTTACTGTTCCATCAACCTGCTTCCAGCTGTTTATCTTGTGCCTTGTTCGTGCCAGGGCTTCATTTGGCTTTTCCCCTCCACTAACTCTCCTCTGCCATGACCTTTCCCCATCACCTTTTCCTTCCATCCTGGCCCTCCTGGCATGTGCTGGGTGAGGGCAAACAGCCCTCAGGGATCTGCTGACAGATCTCTGCTCCTCCCTTGATGGTTTTTCCAAGTAATTGCTTTAAACTGAGCTATCCTAATTGGTGTGTGTCCGGGGGGGTTTCCTGGGGAAAGCAGAGCTGGGGGTTGTGATGGAGGGTCTGAAACCTGTAATTAGTTGAGTTTTCTGCTCAATATTCAGCTGTAATTAAAATCTGTAGTGAACTGCCTGAGTTTAAAGCCTGGGGGCTTGCAGGGGGCTGGAGGATTGGGTGGAATGGGGCTTCTCTCCCTGCTTGAGGAAAAAAAACGTGGGTCAGCAGGAAATGGGGGCTTAAAGGAACACAAGGAGTTTAAGGAATAAACTCCAGGATTGATGGGGAGGTGGGTGTGACATCTCAAACTGGATGGTGTGAGCATTGCAGTGTCACCATGGGAAGAGGATTCTCCTTCCTGTAGCTCCCCTGAGACCAGGTGCTGTTTGCTCATGGTTTTGGGGCACCAAAGGGTGCAGGGACCATGTTTTTGGGTGGTTTTACCCCATTTTGGGTGGGGAGCTGTGCATGAGGCTCCTGCAGCCCCAGAACCTCCTCAGTCCTTGCAGCAGCTCAGGGGATCAAAGGGATTTCACAGCGCCAGGGCCTCTCCAGGGAACACTTTCCAAAGGAGTCTTGTGGTCTCAGATTAAAATGAGTTTTTATTGGAGATCAGCCAGTTTCAAGGAGTGTAGGATTTATTGGAGCAGGTGCTGGCTGCTGGCCACCTGCTGCTACCTTTCCATCCCACTCTCCTCTTGCTTTCTTGTTTGCTTTGGGGTTTTTCCCCCCTTCTCTTGACCTGTCTTTCTTTCACCTAAAGAAGACAGATGGGTCTCTCCCACTTGCAGTCGTGATTATTTTTATTTTTTTCTTTCCATCTCTTTATTGTTCCTTTTTTAAAGGAGCAGCTGCAGGGGTAAGGCAGGTGTGAGGCTGCAACCCCAGAATGGCTTGGGTTGGAAGGGACCTTAAAACTCATCCAGTTCCAATCCCTGACTGGAATCCTGAATTGGAAGTTCCCCGATTCCCGTGCCGGCTCTGCCTTGGGCAGGGATCTGGCACGCGTCAGCTTTGTCTTCCAGCAGGATTTCCTGGAGACAGATGCTGCAGTGCTCAGACCTGGTCCCCTGGCGCCTCTTGTCTGGCAGTGCCGCCCTCTCCCTGTCATCCCGCCTGCCTTCCCTGCCTTCTAATAGCTCTTGGAAGGGTTTTTTATTTATTTTTATCTCTCGGTGATTTTGTAGGAGGAAAAACTCATTGAGACAGGGAAGCAGGGGGAGCAGGCTCTTCCCTCCTCCTCTGGCAGGGCTGTTTGGGTGTTCCCTGGAGGGATGCAGCGGCAGGCAGGACCCTTGGGAAGAGCTGCCCCTTCCCTGTGGGCAACCAGGGCTTCAACTGCCCTTGGGCACTTCTGTGGATGGGGCAGCCAAGGCTGCTCTGGGCACCCTGTGCCAGGGCCTCACTCCCTCACAGGGAGCGATCCTGTCCAGTGTCCTGTCTGGTATCCCATCCCATCTGATATCCTGTCCCGTGTCCCATCCTGTATCCCATATCCCATCCGGTATCCCATCCCATATCCTGTCCCGTGCCCCATGTCCCGTGCCTCATGTCCCATGTCCCATCCCGTGCCCCATGTCCCATCCCATCTGGTGTCCCATGCCCCATGTCCCGTGCCCTGTCCCGTGCCCTATATCCCATCCGGTATCCCATCCCATATCTCATCCGGTGTCCCATCCCGTATCCCATCCAATATCCCATCCAGTGTCCCATCCCATATCCCATCCAATATCCCATCCAACCCTGCCCTCTGGCAATGTGAAGTACCTCTGCTTCTTTTATATTTATAAAAGAAACCCAACCCACACCCTGGGCTCCAGGCTAATGCCAGATATTTACAGCAGAGGAGGATAAAATTAGCACAAAAGCGAGGGGTTGGAACCTGCTTTTTCCAATGCTGCAACACCAGGAGGAAAATGAAGAGGGGAAAACAGTGTGTGTGGGAAGCTCTGCACGATGAGGGATGCTCAGGTACATCCCTGCTCCCAGGTGACCTGTTGGGCATTCCCTGTCATTTAAAATAACTCCTCAGCGGTTTAATTTTAGTCTTGGCCTCTTTACTTTGGTCCCGTGGCTTTTTGTTTGTAAAGGGAGGGCAAAGGAAGGGCCTGTGTTTGTTAACGAGAGCCCACTCGTTAATGAGGTGGCTTTTGGGAGATGTCCCCTGGCATGGGGTGGCTCAATGGTCTCTCTCCACTGCTGTTGCCTGCACCAAATGGGGCTGATATCATTAGAGCAGAAGTAGTTTTGCCGGGGGAAATAACAGGGGAAAAAAAGAGAAGCGTGGACACGGTGCCTTCCCCTTGGTGGGTGAAATGAGCTGTGCTGGACTCCGAGGAAATAAATTGTCATCGTTTTATTTCACCCTGAGTAGCCACCCCAAGGGGCTGGCAGGGCCAGGCAGCCACACAGGTCAGTGGTGAAAATTCCCCTTTCAGGGATTTCTTTCCCTTGCCCCAGTTCTTGTCCCTGAAGGATGCATTGGGAGATGTCTGGTACTGGCACCATGTCACCCCAGCTGGTGCTGTGACCCCCTGGGGGTTTTGGGGTCCTTCCAAACTCTGGAGCTGTAGATGGGTTCCCCCTGAGATCCCAAGTGTTGTAGGGGGATGGATGGGTGCCCCCTACAATTCCCCTTCACTTTCTTTAGGCTTTTCTTGGAGCTGCTCAGTGGGAGTCGATGGGAGGAAAGCACCCGAGTTTAGAATTAATTAATAACGAAGCACTGTCAGGAAAACAATGGTAGGCTTGAATAAACGGCCCAGCTTTGTTACTTACAGCTCTGCCGGTATTAAAATGGAGATTAATAATCCCCTTGCCGTTGGTGAGGGGGAGGATTCGGTGGGGTCCCATCGATCCCGAATGCCAGCTGTGATGGACAGCTCTGGGAGCTCCTGCATCCCCTCCTGCCTCCAGACTGCCTGGGCTGGAGCTCACAGGACAGGGAATGACGCTCCTTTGGGATCCCCTTCGGGATTGTCATCCTGCCTGCCCTGCAAGAGCAGCTCCGAGGCTGTGCTGGGGCTCCCGGTTTTGCTGCTGCTGATGTTGGGTGGTGGGGCAGGTCTGGGGATCCTGGGCATCCCCGGGAGCTGGGATGCTGCTGCTCACTGAGCCAAGGAGGATTTTCCCCTGCAAGTGCCTGCTGAGCACAGTTTAAACGAGGTGACAAGTACGCGGTAAATGGCATGAGGAGCTGGGAATGGAGTTAAACAGCTGGGGCCTCGCTTGGGAGGGGGATTGATGCTGCCTAAGCTGAGAGTTAAAGGAGGGTGACATCGGAGCCTTTCCTGACCCCTGTGCCCCAGGGAGGCAGCAGCTCTGATCCACCCCTCATCCAGCAGCGAGGTCCCACTGCGGTCCTGCTGCTGCCCAAAAGGCAACTGCCCCTGGCACCTTCCCAGACCCCTCCTGTCCTGCCCATCCTCACTGTCACCGACCAGTGCCCTGGGGTACATGGGCATCTTTGTAATTCCACATCCTCCACCCTCTCTGTCCCTGCTGCCAAAGCTCAGGAGATGTGGAACAGGGGGATTGGAATCATAGAATCTCCTTGGGAGGGACCCACAGGGTCATGGATCCAACCCCAGCCCTGCCCAGACCCCCAACAGCCCCAGCCTGGGCATCCCTGGAGCTCTGGCAGCCTCGGGGCCGTGCCCATTCCCTGGGGAGCCTGGGCAGTGCCAGCACCTCTGGGGGAAGAACCTTTCCCTAAATCCAGCCTGAGCCTGCCCTGCCCAGCTCCAGCGGTTCCCTGGGTCTGTCCCTGTCCCAGAGCAGAGATGGGAGCTGCAGATCCCTGAGCTCTGCCCTCGCTGTGCTCTGCTCCAGCTGGACACTCCCAGTGCCCTCAGCTGCTCCTCCTGTGGCCCCTCCTGACCCTTCACCATCCTCAGGGTGACTCCACTCTGTCCCTTCTCCCCCACTGCCGCAGGCTCCTACCTGATGGTGAACTCCTCTCAGCACACCCCAGGCCAGAAAGCTCACCTGCTCTTCCAGGCACTGAGTGAGAATGACACCCACTGCCTCCAGTTCAGCTACTTCATGTTCAGCCGTGACGGGCACAGCCCCGGCACCCTCAGCGCCTACGTGTGGGTGACGGGGGGCCGGGTGGGCAGCGCCGTGTGGAACGCGTCAGGCTCGCACGGCCGCCAGTGGCACCAGGCCGAGCTGGCAGTCAGCCTCTTCTGGCCCAGCGAGTACCAGGTGAGGCCCAGCGTCCCCCCCGCCCCAGCCCGCACCCCCAGCCACGGGTGACCCCTGTTTGGTGCTGCAGGTGCTCTTCGAGGCGGTGGTTTCCAGCGAGCGCAGGGGGTACCTGGGCCTGGATGACATTCTGCTCCTCAATTATCCGTGCTGTGAGTGCCGTGGGATGGGACCTGAGCGGGGATGTGGCTGGGCTGGGCTGGGCTGGGCAGTGGGGCTGGGAGCTGCTGTCTGTGGGGAGAGCAGGGGGTATGCAGCCTGGTGAGGCCTGGGTGTCCTGATGTGACTGTGCTGGTGGAGCTCCATCCCCTGGGCACCTCTGAGGCTCCTTTATTACATCTCTATCTCTATCCCCACCAGCTCCACCATTGCTTTAGTTTTTATAAAACCTTGGAAAAGCGTAGACTGGACACGAGGCCTCAGTGAGGCCCCAGGAGGGGCCACCAGGGCTGGTGGGGACACCTGTCCCCTCCATCAGTCCCATACCCCACATCTGGCAGCAGCAGCGCTGTGGTGTGCTGGAGGGAGGCTGGTCCCTCCCTGGGACACTGTCCAGTCCTGTGGGGACACGTCTTCCTTGGAGCCAGGCTGGAAGGGTGGCCACCGGGCCCGTCCTGCCTCAGCTCAGCCTGACGTCCTGGGCGGGTTTTTGGGTGTGGGGGGATTTTTGCAGCAGTGCTGTGGTTGGGTCTCCTTGGAGCTCAGGTCCTTCCTCACCTCTTGCTTTGTCCCTCGGCAGCGAAAGCGCCTCATTTCTCCCGCCTTGGTGACGTGGAGGTGAACGCAGGACAAAACGCCACCTTCCAGTGCGTGGCCGCTGGCAAGGCCGCCGAGGCTGAGCGCTTCCTCATGCAGGTGAGGCACAGGCAGCCCCACATGGCTTCCCTGTGGGGGAAAACCCACCGGACACGGCGGGAGAAGGGCCATCCCCCTGCCTGTGAGCAGACACCGTTTGGGGACAGCCCTGGTGGCCCCAGAGGTGTCCCCGTGACACCGTGTGTGTCCCGTGGCAGAGGCAGAGCGGCCAGGTGGTCCCTGCCGCCTCGGTGAAGCACATCAGCCACCGGCGCTTCCTGGCCACGTTCCAGCTGGACGCGGTGTCCAAGGCGGAGCAGGACCTGTACCGCTGCGTCACCCAGTCCGCCCGCGGCGCCGGCGTCTCCAACTTCGCCGAGCTCGTTGTCAAAGGTGGGTGAGCTGCTGCTGTCAGTCTGGGCCGTGGACAGGCCACTCCTGCTCTGCTGTGTGCACAGCAGCCGGGGCTGTCCGGGCCACTGGGATTGCACTTTCTCACTGTGGGTGAGTTATTGAATGTGGACTGCGCAGCATAAAACCAGAAACTCCCTTTTCTGGTGGCCTTAGATAATTTATTTTTGATTCCACTAGGTGGGAATTAATTAATTATGGTGAAACTGTGAGGCACCATGCTGGGCTGTGTGACTTATAAAGATAATTAAGGTTTGATCAGATGAAGCCCTATTGCAGCTGTTAAAGCCTTCTGAAAGTGATGGAGGGCACAGGCACAGACTGAAGTTTGAAGACTGGATGGTGCCTTCCTGTACTTGAGTGACTCCCACATCTTGTGGTTTGGGAATCCGAGTTTGATCCATGCTCTGCACATGAATCCCAGAATGGTTTGGGTTGAGAGGGACCTCAGAGCTCATCCAGTCCCACCCCCTGCCATGGGCAGGGACATCTTCCACTCGATCAGATTGCTCAGAGCTCTCTCCAGCCTGGCCTTGGACACTCACAGGAATGGTGCAGCCACAGCTTCTCTGGGCACCCTGTGCCAGGGCCTCCTCACCCTCACAGGGAAGAATCTTGTCCCAATATCTAATCTAAACCTACTCTCTGACAGGGTGAAGCCATTCCCCCTTGTCCCCCTTTACATGGTCTTGTAAAAAATCCCTCTCCATCTCTTTTGTATCCCCTTCAGCTACTGAAGGCCACGGGTAGGTCACCCCAAAGGTTCTCTTCTCCAGCCCAAGCAGGTGGGTTGTTGTGGGAAGAGACACTGGAAATGTGTCGACTGCAGTCTGTAAACAATAAAATGAAACTGTGCTCCCTGTGGTTGTGCCAGCACTGGCCTGGCTCTGGGGATGCTCCAGCTGCCCCTTCTGCGCTCTCTTCCAGAGCCCCCCACGCCCATTGCTCCCCCTCAGCTGCTGCGGGCCGGCTCCACCTACCTCATCATCCAGCTCAACACCAACTCCATCATCGGCGACGGCCCCATCGTGCGCAAGGAGATCGAGTACCGCATGACCTCGGGGCCCTGGTCGGAGGTGCACGCTGTCAACATGCAGACCTACAAGCTCTGGCACCTGGACCCCGACACGGAGTACGAGATCAGCGTCCTGCTCACCCGGCCTGGTGAGGGGGGCACCGGCAAACCGGGGCCGCCCCTCATCAGCCGCACCAAGTGTGCAGGTGGGTCCCGTGCTGTCCCTGGGGACAGCTCTCCTGGCACCCCGAGCCCTCCCTGCCTGTGCTGGGGACAGGAGCTACCCCAGGGCACCTGTGTGTGTCTGTGTGTGCTGTTGGCAGAGGTGTCCCCTCGTTAACTGCTCTGCTCAATTAGAGCTGATTAACCTCCCTCCCACTGATGACACTTGGTCCCTCTTGTCTGGAGAACCTGACTTGGGCTTGACTGAGCACGAGGGCTCCCATGGCAGAGGCACCTTTCTCTGGGTATCTGGGGCTGGTACTCTGCTTCACCTCCACAGGAAAGGATTAACCTGTGGGGGCTGCTGTCCCTGCAGGGCTGGTGGCAGAGAGATGTCCCCAGTGGTGTCCCCAGCCCTGTCTGCAGGGCAGCAGCATCCTGTGCTGGGGCTGCTCCCAGTTCTGCAGTCAGTGCTCTCTGTACTTGTCCCTTTTGTCCCTATGCTGTAAAAGAGTTTTTCCTGATCAGACACACAAATCTGAGATGTTTGCCTCCTTGCTCACCTTTCCCCATCGCTGTTCCCCCACAGAGCCCATGCGAGCCCCCAAGGGCCTGGCTTTCTCTGAAATCCAGTCCAGACAGCTGACACTGCAGTGGGAGCCGCTGGGCTACAACCTGACCCGCTGCCACACCTACACCGTGTCCCTGTGCTACCGCTACTTCGTGGGCAGCGGCCACAACCAGACCTTCCAGGAGTGTGTGAAGATGGAGCGCAACGCCAACCGCTACACCATCAAAAACCTGCTGCCCTACAAGAACATCCACGTCAAGCTCATCCTCTCCAACCCCGAGGGGCGCAAGGAGGGCAAGGAGGTGATATTCCAGACGGATGAGGATGGTGAGTCTGCTCAGGGAGGTGCATCATCCCCAGGAGTGGAGCTCTGTAGCTGGTGAGCTGCTGGGCTGTTTCCTGTGCTATGGTGTGCACCTCTGGATCCTGGCCCGTGGGCATGACGGGGTTATCTCCTGAGCTAAGGGGGAGGTGAAAAGGATCTTGCAGCCCCAGAGCTGTGTGAGAGGGGATGAGAAAAAGGGGCAGTGATGGTGTTTGGGGAAGGGAGATGCCTGGGGGGCTGGGAGGCTCAGGGACTGGATGGGGATGTCACTGTCCCTCATCCTTGGAGTGGCATTTTACCCATGGCTGGTCCAGGGGAGGCTGTGGGAGTTGCCTCATACCCAGCTTCTCTCAGCACGAGTCATCCTCACTCACGTGTTACTGGGAACCAAAGCCTGGCAGCCATAATAACAGCAATTAAAACAATTAATTCTTTGCACTCAGGTAACATCTTTTATCTGCTTGTTTGCTGAAGGATTCAGCCCTGCTGCATTTCTGGGAAAGTGCTGTTCACCAGGGCAGCTGTGGCTTTTCTTGGCTTCCCTGGTGAAGTTTGCTCTCGGATGGGTTTGGGTTTGTGCAGAGAGCTCTGTAGTGGTAAGGCCCCGGATTTTGGCAGCAGTTTCCCCCTGTTCTGTGCCCTGTTCTGGCTTCCCTGCACCTGAGCAGGACCTCGATGGAAGCTCCAGTATTGCTCCAGGACTTTTGGTTTTGGAATCTCTTGCTCTGGCAAGCCTTTCCCTGAGGATCTGCTCAAGCTGAGGCTGCTGGAGAAGTCTCCTAGGTCCAGACTCACCTCTGCATCCCCCTGACTGCAGCTCGCCATCAGCAGTGCCCGAGTCACTCTGGAGATGCAGCAGATGTGGCAGGAGCTCCAGGACAGAGCTGGCTCTGTGTGTCCAGTGCCACCCATCAGTGACAGGCCACATCCAGGGCTGGCCTCTTCCACTGCTGGGGGCTGAGTGTGGCTGGAGAGTCCCTGGCTCTCACAGAGTCATCTGTTAAGCAGGAATGGAATTAATCTCCAAAGCACTTTTTAGCATCAGGAATCAGCAATTACAGTGAAGGAAGTGGTAATTGCAAAGGACTGAGCTGGCTCCAGAGCCCTGCAGGACCCCTGAGGAGAAGCCTGCCACAGAATTCCCCTGCACAGGACTTGCTGTTACGTGTGCAATGCTCAGTCCTTCTCCAAGCAAAACCTGGAGCGCTGGAGCACAGCTGAAAGTGTCTCCGTGTCCCTTTTCATGTTCAAAGCCTAAATCCAGCACCTTCCTCTGCACTCCAGCACTTTCCATATCCCCAGCCCTGAGCCTGTCCCAGCAGGGGCACCCAGCTCCACCCTGCCAGTGGTTTTATTTTCCAGCTCTAATTGCTCCACTTGTTCTCACTGGGCTGTGACTGCTCCAGCTGTTTGCTTATGGAATATTAATACAGGAGCTCCAGATGTCTTTTTGCTATACAATAATCACTCCAGCTGCTTTTCCCTGTGCCTCAATTAACTGGGGCTGGTGGCTTCCCCCTTGGATTGAACTTGGGGCTGTGTCTACATTTGGTCTCATGGAGATGGATCTATGGATATCCTCCTATGGAAATAAGGCAGATACTCCTCCTCACGTGCCTGGCCCAGCCTGCCTGGGAGGATGATGAGGGTTTGAGCTCCTGGTACTGTGGGGTGAGCGGCTGCCCGTGCAAGTGAACCAAGGTGCCGAAGGCTCATTAATGATAGGACCCTTAATTGAGGTTTATTTTGGCACAAGGCCAGTTTTGGCAGCAGCATCCCCTGGGGCTGCATCTCCCCATCCCGAATGCTAAACCCTGGTTTTGGGCTGGAAAATCCAAGTTACTGGGCCAAACCAGCGCTGTTGTTTCCAGCATCCTTCTTGGACCCTGGGCAAAGCTGTGCTGGGCAGGACACTGAGGGACCTGTGGTGCAGCCACAGGCTGTCCTGTGCTGCATCCCTAGGCTGTCCTGTGCTGCATCCCTAGGCTGTCCTGTGCTGCATCCCTAGGCTGTCCTGTGCTGCATCCCTAGGCTGTCCTGTGCTGCATCCCTAGGCTGTCCTGTGCTGCATCCCTAGGCTGTCCTGTGCTGCATCCCTAGGCTGTCCTGTGCTGCATCCCTAGGCTGTCCTGTGCTGCATGCATAGGCTGTCCTGTGCTGCATGCATAGGCTGTCCTGTGCTGCATGCATAGGCTGTCCTGTGCTGCATGCATAGGCTGTCCTGTGCTGCATGCATAGGCTGTCCTGTGCTGCATCCCTAGGCTGTCCTGTGCTGCATGCATAGGCTGTCCTGTGCTGCATGCATAGGCTGTCCTGTGCTGCATGCATGGGCTGTCCTGTGCTGCATGCATAGGCTGTCCTGTGCTGCATCCCTAGGCTGTCCTGTGCTGCATGCATAGGCTGTCCTGTGCTGCATGCATAGGCTGTCCTGTGCTGCATGCATAGGCTGTCCTGTGCTGCATCCCTAGGCTGTCCTGTGCTGCATGCATAGGCTGTCCTGTGCTGCATGCATAGGCTGTCCTGTGCTGCATGCATAGGCTGTCCTGTGCTGCATGCATAGGCTGTCCTGTGCTGCATGCATAGGCTGTCCTGTGCTGCATGCATAGGCTGTCCTGTGCTGCATGCATAGGCTGTCCTGTGCTGCATCCCTAGGCTGTCCTGTGCTGCATGCATAGGCTGTCCTGTGCTGCATCCCTAGGCTGTCCTGTGCTGCATGCACAGGCTGTCCTGTGCTGCATGCACAGGCTGTCCTGTGGTGCATGCATAGGCTGTCCTGTGGTGCATGCATAGGCTGTCCTGTGGTGCATGCATAGGCTGTCCTGTGCTGCATCCATAGGCTGTCCTGTGCTGCATCCATAGGCTGTCCTGTGCTGCATGCATAGGCTGTCCTGTGCTGCATGCATAGGCTGTCCTGTGGTGCATCCATAGGTTGTCCTGTGCTGCATGCACAGGCTGTCCTGTGCTGCATGCACAGGCTGTCCTGTGCTGCATCCACGGGCTGTCCTGTGCTGCATCCATAGGCTGTCCTGTGCTGCATCCACGGGCTGTCCTGTGCTGCATCCACGGGCTGTCCTGTGCTGCATCCACGGGCTGTCCTGTGCTGCATCCACGGGCTGTCCTGTGCTGCATCCACGGGCTGTCCTGTGCTGCATCCATAGGCTGTCCTGTCCTGTGCTGCATCCATAGGCTGTCCTGTCCTGTGCTGCATGCATAGGCTGTCCTGTGCTGTGCTGCATCCACGGGCTGTCCCGTGCTGTGCTGCATGCACGGGCTGTCCTGTGCTGCATGCACGGGCTGTCCTGTGCTGCAGCCACAGGCTGTCCTGTGCTGCAGCCACAGGCTGTCCTGTGCTGCAGCCACAGGCTGTCCTGTCCTGTGCTGCAGCCACAGGCTGTCCTGTCCTGTGCTGCAGCCACAGGCTGTCCTGTCCTGTGCTGCATGCATAGGCTGTCCTGTCCTGTGCTGCATCCATAGGCTGTCCTGTGCTGCAGCCATAGGCTGTCCTGTGCTGCAGCCATAGGCTGTCCTGTGCTGCATGCATAGGCTGTCCTGTGCTGCAGCCATAGGCTGTCCTGTGCTGCATCCATAGGCTGTCCTGTGCTGCATCCATAGGCTGTCCTGTGCTGCATCCACAGGCTGTCCTGTGCTGCATGCATAGGCTGTCCTGTGCTGCATCCATAGGTTGTCCTGTGCTGCATCCATAGGTTGTCCTGTGCTGCATCCATAGGTTGTCCTGTGCTGCAGCCATAGGCTGTCCTGTCCTGTGCTGCATGCATAGGCTGTCCTGTGCTGCATGCATAGGCTGTCCTGTGCTGCAGCCATAGGCTGTCCTGCTGCTGTTTCGGTGCCCCCTGTGGAGCCAGGTAACCCACAGCTGGAGGCTTCATTCTGTGTGTGCACAAACTGATGAAACTCAACCCCAGGCACCTCTGGAAATATCCCTGCAGTGTGATGGTGCTGCAGGGAGCCGGTTCTCCCCCGTGCAGGCAGAGTGCACGTGATGCAAACCAGGCTAGATGTACATAATTCCATAAATAAATATATGTGTGCAAATATGGATAGCACAGGGGTGTGTGCACACCTGGGAGCTTTTGTGTGCATCCTCTGCCTCTCTTAACCTGGGATGGAAGCAAGATACCTATACTTATATATGTAAATACATAGGTATTATAATATTAAGATATATATAAATTGTCCTATAGACAATAACAATGATACAACATATAATAATAGAAAATAAGATGTAATTGTCTATATAATGCAGGCTATACATAATAATAGAAAATAACATATAATTATATATAGTGTAGGTTCTGTATATTAAAAACCAATCTCTGTAGGTACACACTTTCCTGCCCAACAGGTTTCCATATTTCTTCCCAAATTTAATAAGTGCCTGTACACGTGTAGGACACAGTGCCTCTGATTAAATTAACTTGTAAATCAGGTGGAAACGGTGCATTTGCACGGTGGGAAGCGTGGGAGGTGATCCCTCTCTCCTGGCCCCGTAATTTCACCTGAACAAAAGCTGTGAAAAAAGCCAGTGAAGGAGAAGAGCTGCTGTCCCCTGCAAGGTTTGGGAGTGGGGGACGCTGCCGGTGCCTTCCCGAGCCATCCCTTCCTCACCGATGGAGAAATCGGTCACAAAGGAGCGGATATTGATCCTGGCACTGCTGATTGCCATCAGTGATCACAGTCATTATTGTGCTGGTGTTAATTAGAGGGGACACTGGGCCACATCAAGCCCCTCTGCACGTGAGGCTGTTGCTGCTGGCAGTGTCTCCACAGGATGCTGATGGCTCCAGGGGGGATTAGGTTCTGGGGGAAAAGGGAATTTATTTCTTTTCCTCATGCTGGAGAGCTTGGGCACCCTGGGCTGCTGCTGGTGCCTGGGCTGAGGTGCTGGGAGTGGAACCTGCCTCTCCTGTGGCAAAGTGTCACCCTCAGGTCCAGGAGCATCAATGCCTTGGGGACCCACCGGCCCTGTCTGGTGGCACGGGCTGGAGATGGGTCACACGGCACATGGAATGTGGTGGCTTGGTCACAGGGCACAGCTGCCACAGCCACCCAGAGGGGTTTCCTGCAGGATTTCTCCTTACAGACGGTTTCCAGCTGCATCTGAGCACATCTCCTTTCCTTCCCCAGTGCCTGGCGGCATCGCCTCCGAGTCCCTCACCTTCACCCCGCTGGAGGACATGATATTCCTGAAGTGGGAGGAACCGGTGGAGCCCAACGGCCTCATCACACAGTACGAGGTGTGTCCTGGTGGTGTGGCACCTGGGGGACGTGGGGACAGGGGAGGGTCCCGTTGGGGGGGTCTGGGACAGCCTCTGCTCTTGGCCATGGGGATTAGAGGCAGCTGCTGCTACCCCTGAGCCCTTTGGCTTTTTCAGTGAACCTCTTTCTTTGTTTCACCTCAAAAAGTCCCTGGCTGCCCCATGACCATCCCCTCCTCTGGAATCATTGCTTTAATCCCTTCTCCACCCGAATGCGGGCTCTGTCCCCTCTGCCATGGCCAGGGCTGATGCTGTGTGCTGTCCCTGCAGGTCAGCTACCAGAGCATCGAGTCCTCAGACCCCGCGGTGAACGTGCCGGGCCCGCGGCGCACGGTGTCCAAGCTGCGCAATGAGACCTACCACGTGTTCTCCAACCTCCACCCCGGCACCACCTACCTGTTCTCGGTGCGGGCCCGCACGGGCAAGGGCTTTGGCCAGACAGCGCTCACCGAGATCACCACCAACATCTCCGGTAGGTTCCCCCTCTGCATTCCTGCTGCTGGGCCTGCTTCTCCACACAGGTGTCCCCCTGGTGTGGAGCCTCTGGCTGGCTCCCGGGGTGGTGGCTGGCAGTGTTTTGGTGGCTGGATGCTGCCACAGAGAGAATCTCTTGGTGGTGGCAGCTGGGCTGTGAGCCCCTGGCAGTCCCCAGACTGGTGGGTCCCTGTCTGGGGAGTCTGGCCAGCCCAGTGCTGGTGGCTGGTGATGTGTGAGCTCTCAGGGTGTGAGGGATTAATTGGGCTTCATTAATAAGCTGTGCAGTACTTGGGGCTCTTTGCTCGTGTCCATGGTGTCGCATTAATTGCAGCAAATGGGCTGAGCATCAATGGGGGCACTGGGACAAAGCAGCTCAAGCTGCACCCCAGTGGCTGCCAGTGATGGTTTGAGGACCACAAGGCATGAGGGGGGTCCCCCACCTTGGTCTGGGGGTGCTGCTGGGCTGGCTCAGGTGTGCTTCTGCCCTGGGGTGGGGAAGCTCACACTGTGCCAGTGATCCTGATGGTGCAGTTCCTGGGCACATCTCGGGCATTTGGGTCCTGCCAAGGCTGGATTCCGCTCTTGGTTTCTTCCCCTCTGCCAGGCTGGTGTTGGTAATCTCCCTTGTGCACACCCAGGGGTCCTCTCTCAACTCTCGTTCAACACCTGGAGAGGTGTTTTACTTTATTTGCAGTAATTCATATTATACCACTGGGTGAGGTCTTGCCCTGGGCAAAGCTGCTCATGCCTCAGTTTCCCCCTAAGCCAGGGGAGCCCCGGGACTCACCCCAGCTCCTGTTGCAGCTCCCACCTTTGACTACGGGGACATGCCATCGCCACTGAGCGAGTCAGAGAGCACCATCACGGTGCTGCTGCGGCCAGCGCAGGGCAGAGGGGCTCCCATCAGGTAGGTCGGGGCTGCAGGAGGGTGAGACCCCAAAATGGGGTGGCACAGCGGGCTCCAAGGAAGGGCAGGACCGTTGTTCCCGAGGCTAACGCGTGCCTGGCCCTCCCCAGCACCTACCAGGTGATCGTGGAGGAGGAGCGGCCCAGGAAGCTGAAGCGGGAGCTGGGGGGACAGGAATGCTTCCCGGTGCCGCTCACCTTCGACGACGCCGTGTCCCGCGGCTCTGTGCACTACTTCGGGGCAGAGCTGCCTGCCAGCAGCCTCACCGAGGCCAAGCCCTTCACTGTGGGGGACAACCAGACCTACAACGGCTACTGGAACCCGCCCCTGGAGCCCAAGAAGGCCTATCTCATCTACTTCCAGGCCATGAGCAACCTCAAAGGGGTGAGTAGCCCTGGCACCCTGTTCCAGCCAGGGCTTGGATCAGGTACAGGCAGGCTGGGGTCTGAGGGTTGGTAAAATGGAACTGCTTTTAGATCCCCCTCCCTGGGTCACCCTCTGGCTTCACCCCTGGTGTCCTGCCAGGGGGCAGTTGGTGCTCCAGGCATGTTGAGATGTTGGTGTCCTGCTCCAGCACTCCTGTGTGGTGCCTGTCCTCATCCCTGTGTAGATGCTGGGGGTGGAGTAGCCGTATTTCCCCCAGCCAGGACACTGACAAGCACCAGTGCAGGGGAGACCCCATTCCTGGGGCTGCTCCTGGCCTGAAGCAGGACTGTTTGGGCAGCCAGAGCTGTGTCACTGCTGGGACCCAGTGCTGCCAGGATGGCCAGTCCCAGCTCCAGAGAACTCCTGAGGCTGCCCTGCCCTCCCTGCTGCTGCTGCTGCTGCCAGTTCCCTCTGCTCCCCCTGCATCCCCCTCGGGATTCCTCCGAGTCACCGACAGGACCCTGTGGGGACCCTGCTCAGCATCGCTTCTCTGGCTGCTCCTGTCCCAGCTGGGGGAGCATCACTGTCCTGCACATCTCCATCCTGCTGGAAAGGGCTGCCCACTGAGCCCTCTTTGCTCCTGTTCTCACCTCGCTGCCTTGTGACTGAGCCCGGAGGGACAGGGAGGATCCCCGCTCTGGCTCGCTCGGCACCGCTGGATAATAACTGCTGGCTGCTGCTGTGTTACATCTGTCCTGCTGGGAGCCAATGGATTTATCCCAGCTGCCCTCAGATGCTGGAAAAACACTGGATTGTAGCTGGGTTTTTTCATGGTTTTTGTGCCAGATGAAGCAAGAAGCAGGAGAAGGGAACGCTGGAGATCCCAGGGAGTGCAGTGCTGCAGCCAGCCCTGCCCTGGATATGTGACATGGGCAAGTCTTGGGCTGAGGGTGGATGCAGCAGCATTGGTGCCTGGTGTCCTGAGAGACTGGAGGATGCTTGGAGAAGAAGAATCATACTGCCAAAATGGTGCTTTTTATTTTGCAACAGAAGTTGGATGCATGGAAAAATTGAATATTTTAGCTGAACCCATCCCTAAATTGCAAATGTTAAAACTGTTGGAGACTTGAGCTGGAACCTCATGGTGATGTTGGCAGCAGGTGCAGAGCACCAGGACTGAGGCTTGAAACTTTGACTGATGGAAGACAAACCCATGAAGCTCCGGATGACAACCTGGGAATGTTTTAGCTGTAGCTGGTGGCACATTGGTGACATGTGGCTTGGCTGCGTCTGCTGGGTCCTCCCACGCTCTTGAGCTTTGCTATCCCCTCTGTGCCAGGAGCAGTGGCTCCAGCTAAACCTGGGAATGCTGGGGACAGATCATTCCAGCATCTCTTGGGATGTGGGGCCCCAGGAGCTCTTTCTGTGCTGCAGCACAAATCACCCAAAGCACCAAGGGACCAGCCCTGTTCCCACCCAGCCTTGCTCGGGCAGGAGTGTGGGGCAGAGCTGCTGGGATGCTCATCCAGCACTGACCCACCTTTTACCTCCATAGGAAACTCGGCTGAACTGTGTCCGGATCGCTCGCAAAGGTGAGCTGCTCCTCCCCCTGATCCCAGCCCGGCTGTGGCTCCGCTGGGTGGGGACCAGCACTGGCAGTGCTTGGGCTGCGTGTGATGGGTTATTCCAGCTCCACCCTGCACTCTTTTGTTTCCCACTCTCTTTGGCGTCTGGGGTTTTTCCCTTGGTTGAATGTTCCTTGTTAATGCTGTTCCCACGGTGGAGGTGGCAGGCTGGAGTGGTGGTGCGGGGATGGGTGGATGATCCTCTGTGGGGTGTGGTGAAAGGTGAACAGAGGGGCTGTGTCACCCCACTGGGACTGAGAGAGGGACTTGTCCACGGCCGTGGTGTGGCACTGCAGAGCCCTGTGGAATAATGTGTGTTCATGGAGAAACAAACATCCCATGGAATGAATCCCGGTGTTTCCATGTCTAATGTTGCCAGTCTCCCTGGAGTGGGGAGTGTGGTGGGTGCTCACAGCACCCTTGCCCACCCACCCCTCCTGCCCGTCCTTGTCCCCTGGCAGCTGCCTGCAAAGAGAGCAAGCGTCCCCTGGAGGTGTCACAGCACTCGGAGGAGATGGGCCTGATCCTGGGGATCTGTGCCGGGGGGCTCATCGTCCTGATTATCCTGCTGGGAGCCATCATTGTCGCCATTCGGAAAGGGTAAGGACACCTGGGCTGGTGCTGCTCCTCCCTCCCTGCTCTGGTGATCCTGCATGGATGGAAACTCTTCTGGCCTGAGCCCTGCAGTGGTGCTGAGCACAGCCATCCCCATCATCCCCACCAGCTCTTCCCTGCCAGCAGCAGCCCCACGGGACCCCTGGGTGTGCAGCTCTGTACCCCCAACCCAAAATGACAAAAATCAGCTTCATCCACTCTGAGATGTTTCCTCTGGGCTTCCTTGTTGCCTTGACCAGGCTGGCACGAGCACGTCCAGCATGGATGGGGCTGTGGCCATGGTGGTGGGCTTGCACTGGGGGGGTCACGGGGTGGGAGGGAGGGAGGAGGGCAGGGGCTTCTCAGGACACTCATCCCTGGAAGCGCTGGGGATGCGGCCGCTGCTTTTCACGTGGATGCAATGCCCTGGAAAAGTGGCTTCTTCTGTGCAGGGCTTGAGGCAGTGCTGGGCTGGGGGGGCTCTCAGAGCTGGGATAAAGGACAGCAATTAAACACAGGGCTTGGGAGGATGGAGCAAAGTATGTGAACAGCCAGAGGGAGAGAAAAACAGCAGGGCAGAGCCTTGGCCTGGTAAATCTGCAAAGCTCTTTATGGCTCCGTGTGCCCTGGAAGGATCCTTGTGGATTTATGCTGCTGGAAGAGTGGGGCTGTCACATCCCTGCATGCTTTGAGGTGCAGGGCTGGCTCATGGATCCATTGGGTCCTTCCCTGGTGGAGCAAGTGCCAGCAGTGCTGATGTGTTTTGGGGAGTGATGAAGCTGTGGGTGAGGCTGCTGCATTCCTGTTGCCAGAGCTGTGGGACAGGAGGAGGAGCAGCTCTGCTTCAGCATCCCAGGATGAACCTGTTGAAGGATAAACCAGAACTACAAATTAGACCTGGTGTTGAGAGCCCTGAATTTGGGGCTGTTGGCAAGGTGGGATGAGCTCATAAATCTTCTCCAGAGTGCTTTGCCATTGGAGAAACACTGATGTGGTGGAATGGAAATGCAGCCTTGGAATATGCTTGTCTCTAGTAAATGGTGCCCTGGGAATGTGACATCCCAACCCCATCTCCCCCTCTGGGTCCCTAACCAGAAGCCTGGGTGAAAATCCCTACATTTGGGACTGCTTTGTTGTTCACTCTTAAAAATGATGGAATATCCCCTTGGAGAAGGGTGCTGTGGACACCCACCACAGTGTGGTCACGCTGAGATCTGGTGCTGGTGCTGTCCTGCTGGGATGTCAGCTCCTGCCTGGAGTAAATAACCTGTGGGTGCCACAGGGGAGCCTGAGTCCTTTGTGGTGCATTGAATTTTCTGGCAGCTGACTTGCCCTGTAACCTCCCTTCCCAATGCTGGAGAAAAGGGGCTTATGCAATTTCTGCTGTTCTCTTTGCACGCTTGCCAGGAGGAACTACTATTCGTACTCCTATTACCCGTAAGTAATTGTCATTCTCCTGCTTTCCCTCCTCCTGGCCTCCCCCCTCACCCCTCTGCTCCAACAAGTCCTTATCTCTGCCAAGTGCATTTTAAGGGTCTCTTTGGATCAGGGAAAATAATGCTGCTGAGCTTGTTAGAGACAGAAGGCAGCATAAAGGGGAAAGGTCAGTGACTCTGGGTTGAATTCTGGATTTTAGCAGTGCTTTGCAGTGTTCCAGCCCCGCCACGATGCCAGCATGGGCTCAGATCTCCTGTTCATCCTTCTGGTTTAATCACTGTCTGCCTTTGGAGCCTGATGCTGCCTCTCAGAAACAGTCATTCAGGTTTCTTTGCCTGAATGACTTGAATTTGGGGTGTGAGGTTCTGTCCCAGTTGAGAACTCCTGGGATTTCCCAGCATCTTCATTAGATGTCTAAATGGGGGGAAAAGCCTCCACAGTGGGTGCTGAGCATGGGTTTACTCAGGGGGGTCCAGCCCATCCCTTGGGATGGATTTGGCCCCTGACATGGCTTTAAAATCACAGAATGGTTTGGTTTGGAAGGGACCTTAAAGCTCATCTCACTCCAACCCTTGCCATGGGCAGGGACACCTTCCACTAGACCAGGAGGTCGTGTCTGGAGAAATGGGACTGTGCTGGGGCAGATCCGTGCGATGGGAGATGGCTGGAGAGAGCTTTTGGAGCACTCCTGGCTGTCCAAGGGCAGGGGACAGGAGGGGATGTTGAGGTTAAGCAGCTGGAGTTGCTGCAGCCAGCGAGAGATGCCTCATGTGCGGCTGTGACCAGCCTGGGACAGCAGAGCACCAAAGCGTGATGACCACACTGCTGGAAATAATCCATCCTGCTCCCCGGAATAATCCAAGCCCAGGAGCTTTGAGGGGACCTTAGATCACCTGATGGTAAGCCCTGCTCACTTCTGCTCCTCCCCACTGCAGGAAGCCCGTGAATATGACCAAAGCCACCATAAACTACCGGCACGAGAAGACGCACATGATGAGCGCCATCGACAGGAGCTTCACTGACCAGAGCACCCTGCAGGAGGACGAGCGCCTGGGGCTGTCCTTCATGGACACCCACGGCTACGGCAACAGAGGTGAGGGTGGGAGCCTGGCATCCCTGTTCTCCTTCAACAACTGTGGGAACAGAGGTGAGGGTGGGAGCCTGGCATCCCTGTTCTCCTTCCACAACTGTGGACACAGAGGTGAGGGTGGGAGCCTGGCATCCCCATTCTCCTTCAACAACATATGGGAACAGAGGTGAGGGTGGGAGCCTGGCATCCCTGTTCTCCTTCCACAACTGTGGAACAGAGGTGAGGGTGGGAGCCTGGCATCCCTGTTCTCCTTCCACAACTGTGGAACAGAGGTGAGGGTGGGAGCCTGGCATCCCTGTTCTCCTTCAACAACTGTGGGAACAGAGGTGAGGGTGTGAGCCTGGCATCTCTGTTCTCCTTCAACAACTGTGGGAACAGAGGTGAGGGTGGGAGCCTGGCATCCCTGTTCTCCTTCCACAACTGTGGACACAGAGGTGAGGGTGGGAGCCTGGCATCCCTGTTCTCCTTCCACAACTGTGGGAACAGAGGTGAGGGTGGTAACCTGGCATCCTCCTGCTCCCATCCCACAGCTGTGGCAACCAAGGTAAGGATGGGGACGCTGGCATCCCCTGCTTCCTTCCAGCCACAGCAAAGGTGCCAAATAACCCCAAAATATCACAGGAGCAGCCTGCCAGAGCTCAAGGAGTGTTTGGACAGCTCTCAGGCACAGGGTGGGATTGTTGGGATTGCAGGGCCAGGTGTTGGGCTCGGTGGTCCCTGTGGGTCCCTTCCAGCTCAGGGTATTCTGTGACTCTGTTGAAGGCTTGGTGTTACACCCATGTCAGGATGATGTGTGTGGGCTCAGGGTCTGGCTGCAGCCCCTCTGCTTCTGGGTCAGTTCCACCTCCTGGTGTACGCTGGGGTTGGAAGCTTCCCCCAGCCCTCCCCACACAGCCTGGGCTTCGAAGGGTTAAAGAGCCCCTGTGCTCACATCAGAAGGAGACTGATAACTTCACACCCACTGGAGGATGTGTCTCCATGCTGATTTAGTTGTAAAATAACTCTTTGGATGCCCCAGTTTCAGCCATATGCTAATAACATCTGTTACAGTAACTGCAAGATGCCGCCTGCACGCGGCTCTTCCGCGCCGGCTGCGGGATTAATGCGCTTCCCACCATTGTCTCATGGATCATTAACGCCCAGAGGGCAAACTTTTCCTCCTCTTCATACACAGAGCTAGCTTAGGTGTATTTTTGCTTTGGTTGCTGTGCTTGGAACTCTCAAAGGCTGGTGGGGCTGAGCTGGGGAGCTTGGGCTGCCTGCCATGGCTGGGAGAGTTTCCATTGCCTGTGAACATCCTTAATTAACAAAGGGAAATGAATGACTTGGTGGCTGCTTGGTGGCTGTTTCCCCCCGTGCTTCAGTTTCTGTGCATTTAAAAGACAGTCACTAATCCTCATGGAAACCCAAGTGGATCCTCAGTGTGTGGCTGTGGCAGCACCTTGCTAATGCCAGCAATTAATTAATTTCTCATTAATCCTAGCAGCTGATGAGCCCCTTGGTCAGGTCAATGGGTGTGGAGGCACTCTCCTGTGTTGTCCTGTTGGTTCCCGCTGCCAGAGGGCAGGAATGGATGGGATGTTGGGAAGGAATTGTTCCCTGTGGGGGTGGTGATGCCAGAGGTTGCCAAAGGAAACTTCCCCCACCGCTCTGCGGGGTGCGAGGCGATGATGGGGACGTGGCCCAAGGCTTTGCTGCCCTGCCAGCCCCTGGCTGTCCCTCCCTCGTGCAGGTGAGCAGCGCAGCAGCGTGGTCAATGAGTCCAGCAGCCTCCTGGGGGGCTCCCCACGGCGCCAGTGCGGCCGCAAGGGCTCCCCGTACCACACGGGGCAGCTGCACCCGGCCGTGCGCGTGGCCGACCTCCTGCAGCACATCAACCAGATGAAAACAGCCGAGGGCTACGGCTTCAAACAGGAGTATGAGGTGGGGACAGCGTGTGCCAGCGTCTCGGGGGACTGGGAGGATGGACGGGGGGCTCGGGTAGGATCTGTGTGCGAGGAGAGGATGCTCCAGGGATGCTCTGGATGGGAGCTGGAGCTCACAGCTCTGGGCTGGCGTTGTCAGCATGGGGGATGTCCCTGACTCTGGATTCAATGGCTGCTGCTGGAGCTCTGGGTTATTTGTCAGCTTGAGCAGGTCCCTGTCTGCAGTGCATCATCCCAGCTCTCCTGCAAGGGCCAGGGCTGCTCCTTCCTTCCCCTCCCCTGGACATCACCGTGTCACTTTCTGCTCTCCAGCACACTTGGCTGTGAGAAGCGTGGCCATAGCCTAGGGACAAGCAAATCCTCTGCATTCTGGCAGCTCCAAGACCATGAAGATCCCGGGGAGAGGATGCTGGGGAGGGATTTCTTTCCCAAGAGTTGTTGGCAGCATCATGTCCATCCCAGCTGGCCAGCTCAGAGCACTTGTAACAGAGCAGGTTATTTCACAAGCCTCTGCCTCAGCACAGCCAGTGGGGTAATTTCCTGACTTCTCGATGTCCCACAGGTCTGGAGATTGAAACTTCCCAGTGAAATTACTGTTTAATGCTCAGCTGTTTCAGGAGCAGGAGCTCTCCCCCACTTTCATGCATTGGACAAACCAGGGCTTGTGATAATCATTAGTGCTCCTTGAAAAGCTGCTGTATGTTCTTGGAACTAGTCATTTGAAAGCACTCAGATATTATGGGAGGGGAGAAAACATGTAATTTCCTTCCACTTTCCCCCTCTTATGGCAATCTGTGAATGTCACTGTTATTACACACAAACCTGTTCTGTGATAGGGAGGGAAAGGAGCTGGGGAGGTTTAGCAAAAAAAAACCTACAACCAACCCTGGAAAAAAATATACCAGGCAGTCTGTAATTTGCTGGAAAATGGGCCCATTTTGTGCATGCAACAGGAGAGTGTGGCTGGCAGAGTGTGCTGTGAAGGTGGAGCTGGGACTGCAGGAGCCAGGTGTTGGGGTGGAGGGAGCACCCTGTGTCCCCAGGGAGCTTTTGGGGCTGGGGGGACCCCACAGTCCAGCCCTTGGCTCGAGATGTCCATCCTTTCCTTACAGAGTTTCTTTGAAGGCTGGGATGCTTCAAAGAAGAAAGACAAGACCAAAGGGAGACAGGATCATGTGTCCACATGTGAGTGCCTTTAGCAAAGCCTTAGACACCCCAAACAACTTGAGAATCCTGCATTCTGCAGACTCCTGGCCAGAGTGAGTGCCTGGGATGCCCTGGAGGGTGACCAGGCACTGCTGATTCCTCGGCCCCTTTCCCCAGACGATCGTCACCGTGTGAAGCTGCACCCGCTGCTGGGTGACCCCAACTCCGACTACATCAACGCCAACTACATCGATGTAAGTGGGGACAGGGCCTGTGTCCTTGGGGCTCTGGGCTGCAACAGGAGCTCCCTGTGGACCCTCCAGCAGCATTTGGGTCCAGGGTGGGCTGGTCAGTGCATCCCTGGAACCAGGGATTCCCTGGAATCGGGTCACGAAGGACCTGCCTGATTTGTGTTCATCAGAAGTTTCTGCTCATTGCATCTCTCCCTGCTCTGCTCTGTCCCTCCTTTCTCATTTCTCCTCTGCTTTTCTGTCCTTTTCCCCCTCACCTGCTCATGTGGCTGTGGATCTCCCTCTCCCTGGGTGGGGGCTGCAGATGGAGGACCAAGAGACCATCTGGGGCTCACACCGGGGAACCCCTTGATCCTGCTGGTGTGTGTGATCCTGGGCACAGCCCAGTCCTGGTGTTCTCTGAGATCAGTGTCCCCAGGAGTGATGTCCCCTGTCACCTCCAGAGCAGGTGCAGGAAGGCTCCAGTGTCTCCTGGAAGCAGCAGCAGCAGCAAATCCCACTCTTCCCTCCTGCCCAGAGGGTGTTGTCTTGTCAGTGGTGGCCTGATCCCAGTGCCCAAGCAGTGTCCCTCAGCCAGCCCTGTCCCCTGTGTCCTTTCTGCCCTGTCTGTCCATGGCCTGCTCCAGGGCAGGTGCTCTAACCCCTCTCTGCTCTGTGCCTCACTAATATCTCTGATCTTTTTCTCTCAAACCTGTGTCCCAACGGGATCCTTAAGATTCGGATTAACCGAGAAGTAAGTAGACTCTTCCCCCTCTCCTTCCTTCTCTGCTCCCAGCTCTTGCCAGGTCTCGCCCTGGGCAGTGTGGTCTAAACACCATCAGGGAGAGGCAGGCAGGGAAAACGTGTCCATAAACCTGGGAATGGCCCAGGAAATGGGAAAGCAAGGTCTGTGTGCCACTGGGGCATGGAAAGCAGGGCCCGTGTGCCCAGAGAAGGGTGGAATTTGACCCACAGGGTCATCCACTGAGTGTGGGATGGCTGCTGAACCTCCTGCAGGGGACTTGCAGCACCTGGCCCAGTGGCTGTGGGGAATCTCTACCAGTTGGGTGACTGGGAAGCGTCTTAAGGATCTGTGCCCCAGCTTGGGACTGATGTCTCTGCTTCCCTTGCAGGGCTACCACAGGTCCAACCACTTCATAGCCACACAAGGTGAGTCATTCCCTGCCCTCTCAGCCAGTGGTTCCTCAGCTCCTGATGTAGCAGACAGGTTTTGTTCTGGTGGGATTAAACCTTGTAGGAGTAGGAAAGGAAGGGAGGGGGGCCAATGTGGAGCAGCTCCCACCCCTCCTGCCTTCCCCTGGCACTGCACAGCCCTGGGGAGAAGGGCTTTGAAGTGCTGTGGAGCTCTCAGAGGCAGGAGGGGGACATGGTGGCACTGGGCCACTGCCAGGGCTGGGTTCTGGTGCTGGTGCCCATCCATCTGTGGGAGCTTTTACCGTGTCCCTCAGGGCCCAAGCAGGAGATGGTGTACGACTTCTGGCGCATGGTGTGGCAGGAGCACTGTTCCAGCATCGTGATGATCACCAAGCTGGTGGAGGTGGGGCGGGTAAGGTTCCCATCCCATCCCATCCCTCTGGGCTCCAGCTCTGCAGGGCCAAACCCCCATCCTGTGCTCTCCTTGTAGGTGAAGTGCTCCAAGTACTGGCCGGATGACTCCGAGATGTACGGGGACATCAAGATCACGCTGGTGGAGTCGGAGACGTTGGCTGAGTACGCTGTGCGCACCTTCGCCCTCGAGAGGGTACGGCCCTGCCCTGCCTCGGGGACAGACCCCTCCTCGGGCACCCTCACAGCCTGGCATTTTCAGAATCCTGTTTATTTAACCCAGTATAGCTGGGGCACCAGTCACTCCTTCCTTTGCCTCTGCCCTGGCTCTGCACCCTGTGCCGGGCAGGCGGCTCAGTCCCAGCTTTGTTTGGACAGTGAGAGAGTGTTTAATTGTGGTGTGAGTGTGCTGGGGGTGAAGGATGAGCTCCTCTGGGCTGGAGGTGATGTAGCCATCACTCTGCAGTGTGGTAACTGGAGAAGGAGGCAGTGCAATTTACCCCTTAATCTACAGGAATGTCAAATTACTGTCTGGTTATGGGGCAGGGAGACCCGAGGCTGCTGCCACCTCCTCCTTTTTCTCCTTGGTGGCTTCTAACCCTCCTGCAGCCAAGAGGAGAGAGCTGTGGGGCTGCCCAAGTGTGACTGCTGTGTGCTCCATCTGCCTGGATGCCGAGCTGGCAAAATCACGGATTTCTGAGAAAATCAAGCGTTTGAGTGACCCTGTGCTCTCACTCTTCCCTTGCAGCGGGGTTACTCGGCCCGGCATGAGGTGAAGCAGTTCCACTTCATGTCGTGGCCCGAGCACGGTGTCCCCTACCACGCCACAGGGCTGCTGGCCTTCATCCGCAGGGTGAAGGCGTCCACGCCGCCCGACGCCGGCCCCATCATCATCCACTGCAGGTGCGGGCAGCGCTCATGGGCGGGTGGAGGGCACCTAAAACTCATCCCCCTGCCACCCCTGGGCACTGACACCTTCCCCTAGTCCAGATCCCTCCAAGTCCTGCCCAGCCTGGCCCTGATGTCCCTCTGTGATGGCATCTGGGAAATGTCACCGCTGGCTGGTGGCCGCAGGGATGAGGGGCTGGGGCCGCTCCAGGGAGCAGCTCTGTGCTGGGGCTGTCCCAGCCTGTCACTGGTGACAGCTCTGTCCCACTGGGCAAGGGTGAAGCAGCAATGGGCAGCTTGACCAGTGCTGATGGTCAGGACGTGGGGCTGCAGGGGGCAGCAGGACAGCCCCGTTCCCAGGGTTTCCCACAGGGAGCCCTGCAGGGCTCAGCAGGGCGCTGGAGCTGGGAGGACACGAGTGACACATCTGAGCAGCTTTGGTGGCTCTCTGTGCCACCAAACCTGAGCAGGCATTCCCACACAATGGGCTAATGATTCTTCCTCCACTGGACAAACCAGGAGGAGCTGATGAGTGGGAGAGATTTTTTATTTTTTATTTGATTTCTCCCTGTCAACTGCCTCATCAGTGTTCATTCACCAGGCAGTGAGATTAGTGCCCGTAGTCTGTAATCACTGATAATCATGATGAGTGATTCATCAGCCCCAGAAATTAGTATTACACTGGAAAAAAACTGTAGGAAAGGAGCAGGGGGGTGGTTCTGTTCCTGACACATCATGGGGGGGTTCAGGGCACAGTAGGTCTTTGTGACTCCAGCCATGCCAGGGCCTGGGATGTCACCACTGCTGGGCTGGCTCTGGGCATCCTGCTGGGCTCTGCCTTACCCTGAGGGTCTCCCCTGGGGCATTCAGACCTGCTCATGGCAGGGGAGCCTCCCTGCTCTGCCAGGGCTCAGAGCAGAGCCCTCCTTGGTGCTTTTGGGCTGAGATCCCAGAGGGCTGTTAGCACTCAGATGGTTTAGTTGTCAGTTTTGTTGCAAAAACCACGTGTTCTGCTGTCTTAAATTAAAAATGAGCTTTAGGCGTGGGTGCCCACCCGCAGTCTGACCATCACACACCCTTGGGGCTGCAGCAGGGGTGTTTGGGCAGGTTTAAGGCTAAACCAGGCTCTGGAGGTGTGTGAGGTACTGGCAGCCCTGCGGGGGTGCCTGGTACAGGGTCTGTGTGTTGAGCCCACACCCACAGAGACCTTGCTCAGTGCCCAGCAGCGTTTTGAGCTGTGTGTGGGTGCCAGCACAGACTGGGAATGTGTTTGCTGTTTCCCCCTCCATCCCCAGTGCTGGCACGGGGAGGACTGGCTGTTACATCGTCCTGGATGTGATGTTGGACATGGCTGAGTGTGAGGGCGTCGTGGACATCTACAACTGCGTGAAGACCCTCTGCTCTCGGAGGATCAACATGATACAGACGGAGGTGAGCGGCTGTTGGGGACAGCCAGAGGTGCTGCTGTCACCTGGCTCTGGAGGCTCAGCAGTGTCCCCTCTCCTCCCCACAGGAGCAGTACATCTTCATCCACGATGCCATCCTGGAGGCCTGTCTTTGTGGGGAGACCAGCATCCCCGCCAGCGAGTTCAAGCCCACCTACAAGGAGATGGTGAGGATAGAGCCACAGAGCAACTCCTCACAGCTGCGGGAGGAGTTCCAGGTGAGCGCCCCAAAACCTCTGCAGCTCCCCCTTGTCCTCCCACCCCCCGGGCCTGTGCCTGCTGGGACTGGGCAGGGTTTGAGGGGGACCCGTGTGCCTGCAGACCCTGAACTCGGTGACCCCACACCTGGATGTGGAGGAGTGCAGCATCGCGCTCCTGCCCCGCAACCGGGAGCGCAACCGCAGCATGGACGTCCTGCCGCCCGACCGATGCCTTCCCTTCCTCATCTCTGTGGATGGAGACAGCAACAACTACATCAACGCGGCCTTAACTGATGTGAGCGCTCCCTGGGGAGGGAAGGAGCTGCTTCCCCTGCCCTCAGCCAACTTTACACAGCAAAACTTTGCTGGGTTTGGATTTATGGCCTGGTGGGTGTGACAGCAGTGCCTGCAGTGTCACCACCGTGTCCTTACTGGTGCTCGTCTCTCGTCTCTGCAGAGCTACACCAAGAGTTCTGCCTTCATTGTCACCCTGCACCCGCTGCAGAACACCACCACCGACTTCTGGCGGCTGGTGTACGACTACGGCTGCACCTCCATCGTCATGCTCAACCAGCTCAACCAGTCCAACTCTGCCTGGGTGAGTGCTGCTGGCTCCATGGGTGCCTTCATCCTGCTCCATCCTCGTGAGTGCCTCTGTCCTGCTCTGTCCCCATCGCCCTGCAGCCCCTTGCCTTGCTCACTCAGCAATTTCCCCTCTGCAAGGGGACACGGGACTGTCTGCAGCGCTCAGGGTTTGTCCCCTGTAAGCACAGGGCTGGCCAGTTGGAGCCAAAGAGGTGTTGAGCAGCAGCCCAGTGTGGGTGCATGGTGCTGGTGTTGCACTGACATTGTGCTGGCATTGGTGCGGTGCTGGCTTTGAGCTGGTGTTGGCATTAAATTGCTGTTGGTGTTGGCATTGGTGTTGGCATTGGTGTTGGCATTGGTGTTGGCATTGGTGTTGGCATTGGTGTTGGCATTGGTGTTGGCATTGGTGTTGGATTGGCAGTGTGTTGGTGTTGCATTGGTGTTGCATTGGTGTTGCATTGGTGTTGCATTGGTGTTGCATTGGTGTTGCATTGGTGTTGCATTGGTGTTGCATTGGTGTTGCATTGGTGTTGCATTGGTGTTGCATTGGTGTTGCATTGGTGTTGCATTGGTGTTGCATTGGTGTTGGCATTGGTGTTGGCATTGGTGTTGGCATTGGTGTTGGCATTGGTGTTGCATTGGTGTTGGCATTGGTGTTGCATTGGTGTTGGCATTGGTGTTGGCATTGGCAGTGTGTTGGTGTTGCATTGGTGTTGCATTGGTGTTGACATTGCTCCAACAGGTCCGTGCTCCCCGAGCTGGAGGCAGCTCTGCTGGGGTCTCACCTGAGCAGAATTCCTGACAGGATCCCTTCCCTTCCCTCTGCCATTTCTCCTCATCACTCAGCCCTGCCTCTCTCGCTGCCTGTTCTTCAGGGGTGTCTGAATATTACAATATTACAATATTACAATATTACAATATTACAATATTACAATATTACAATATTACAATATTACAATATTACAATATTACGCTGGGTCCTAAATGTTTACTGGTGTCAGACCAACAGGTGATAAATCAACCTTTCCAGCAGGCAGCTCCAAAAGGTGACTTTGAGGGTACAGCCCTCATTTGAACTACACCTTGCCAAGGGAAGCTTTAATATCCAAATTACAGTTGTGAGTCTGGAGGGCTCAGAGATCTCAGAGATTTATAGCCCCTATTAATAACCAATTATTCCTGAGACACGTTTGCCGTGCAGTTGGGCGCAGGCCGTGGCTGACCTGCGTTGCTAAATGCCCTGTGAAAGTGTGGTGACAAACATCATATATTTTGTGTCGGTGCTGGTTTCCCAGCTGTCACACTGTGAAAACAATCTCAGCCATGCTCCAGGGACCGAGCCATCCATCAGTGCCGTGACAGACACAGGAGGGGGAGTTGCTCCCCAGAGATGCCGGTTGGGGTTGTTTTGGCTTGGTGGGATGTCCCGGGATGGGGAGCGCTGACATCCCATGGTGCTGTCGCTGCTGTATTATTTTTATTTATAATAGTGGCTCCTAAAGCCAACAGGGCTTGAGAGGCAGCTGGGAGCAGGCCAGCCCTGCTGCATCACTGTGCAGGATCAGGTCAGTGCAGGAACTGTGGCACAGCCCATCCCACAGCCCCTGGGACTGCAGTGTCCGTTCCCAGCAGTGGCAGCTGCTGTGTCCGTGCAGTGCCAGGGGGCTGTGTGGGTGCTGGGGGTGGGCCTGACCTTTCATCCCTGATCCCTCAATAAGCTGGGACATCCTCCAGCCACTGATGTGCTGAATGAGAAATGGCATTGTGGTCCAGCTCCATCCCTCCCCGGTGCCCCCCGTCCCTCCCCGGTGCCCCCCGTCCCTCCCCGGTGCCCCCCGTCCCTCCCCGGTGCCCCCCGTCCCTCCCCGGTGCCCCCGTCCCTCCCAGTGCCCTCCATCCCTCCCAGTGCCCCCCATCCCTCCCCAGGCCCCCCATCCCTCCCAATGCCCCCGTCCCTCCCCAGTGCCCCCCATCCCTCTCCAGTGCCCCCATCCCTCCCCAGGCCCCCCATCCCTCCCCAGGCCCCCCATCCCTCCCAATGCCCTCCATCCCTCCCCAGGCCCCCCATCCTTCCCAATGCCCCCGTCCCTCCCCGGTGCCCCCATCCCTCCCCAGGCCCCCCATCCCTCCCCAGTGCCCCCCATCCCTCCCCGGTGCCCCCCATCCCTCCCAATGCCCCCCATCCCTCCCCGGTGCCCCCATCCCTCCCCGGTGCCCCCATCCCTCCCCAGACCCCCCATCCCTCCCCAGGCCGTCCCCTTGCCAGCAGCCCCCGGGCTCCAGCCCCAGCTGCTCCTTGCTCAGCCGTTTCCTGATGCCATTCCCTGTGTCCCAGCATTCCCAGTCACGGTGAGCTTCTCCCCACAGCCCTGCCTGCAGTACTGGCCCGAGCCGGGGCTGCAGCACTACGGCCCCATGGAGGTGGAATACATCTCTGGAGTGGCGGATGAGGACGTCATTTCCCGGCTCTTCCGAGTCCAGAACATCACACGGGTGAGCTGCTTGTACACACCACACAATCCCAGCGTGGTTTGGGTTGGAGGGGAACTTCAAAACCACATTGTTCCCACCCTGGACAGGGACACCTTTCATATCCCAGGTTGCTCCAAGCCCAGTCCAGGCCTTGGACAGTTCCAGGGATCCAGGGACAGCCACAGCTGCTCTGGGCACCCTGTGCCAGTGCTTGGCAGCTCTTCTGGTGGAGGAATTTTCCCCTAATACCCTTTCTGAACTTCCCATGGTGCAGCTGTTTTCTCTTTTTTACTCACTTGTTACCTGGGAGAAGCGACAGACCCCACCTGTGGGCAGATCCCACATTTTGGGGAGTTGTTGAGAGCAGCAAGGTCCTTCCTGCCTGCTGGGATCTCCAGAGCAGTCCCAGCTCTCCTCCTGCCAGAGAGGAACTTGTAGAATTGCCATTGCTCCATCCAACCCTTCTGGAGCTCCCAGCTCCTTGAAAGATGTTAGAAACCTGCAGGAAGATTTTTCCTCTGCCTGAAGATCCATCTCTGCCGTGCTGCACACATGGCACAGGATGGACACTCCCCACAGGGGCACAGCAGCTCCCCTGGCACCAGCAGAGCCCTTTCCCTGCAGGATGAGAAGATCCACACGGATTTTTACCCTTTGTCAGTGTTTAGTGGCTGGTTAAACTTGCCTGGAAAGAAGAGAAATGCAGGGCAGCCGGGCAGGGATGTGGTGACACAGAGCTGAACAGGGAGAGAAGCTGATTTACCTACAAATGGCAGCTGGGAGGAGGTGACAGCCCTGAGGTCTCTGAACTCCTGATGGTAGCCAAGAGGCTGAGGCCAGTGCCCCAGTGAAGGTCACTGGGCAGATGGGAATTAGGGAGCTTGGAAGGGAACGTGTGGCTTGGTTGAGAAGGTGCTTTAGCAGGGTGCCCGGGGCCAGAGGAGATAAATCCTGATTATCTGAACTCTTAACACAAAGAGGGTTTTGGTTCACGCTCCCTGAGGGAGCATCTGGCATTTCCTGGGTGTCAGCACAAAATCCTACACCAAATATGCTCAGCTCTCAGGTGGTAGAATATACTCTGGGCTAAATTAAAATGCAGCGTGATGGAAATCTGTGGATTGACGAGGAGATTCCTCCAGGGAGCAGATTGCTGGAGTAGGGCTGGGAAATTCATGGAGCCACTTTGTGCCAAGCCTTGCTGGAATGGAGATGGGCTTTGGGGCTGTCACAAGTGCTCCAGAGCTTTCACCTCACTTCAAAGCAGATCCCAAAACTTTCCTTCCCAGGCTGTCAGAGGAGTTTTCTTCTGGTTTAACTTCATTTATTTGTTTCCTCTTCCTCCTCTGCCTTCCTGGCTTCTAGCTGGAAACAGAAACTGGAGCCTGGGGTGCTCAGCCCATCACAGGCACATCACCAGCTCACATCCAAGCTCCCAAACAGGTTCAGAAAAGCCCCTGTTTAAAATGTGCAGCTTGGAGTGGGCACCAAATGCCCCCAACTCCCAGTCCCCAGGAATTCCCAGTTCCCCCACAGGATCACCTGGCCCTGCTGGGTGGAGAAGGTCTGGTCTCATCCCACTCAGCAGGCACCTGGAGCTGGGTGAGCAGAGCCCTCCAGAGCTGGGTGTCCCCCCTGGTGCCTGACCCCCCTTTCTCCTGCACGTGCTCCCCACAGGAGCTGTGAGCCCCAGGCTGTGTCTGGAGGGGGTGAGCGTGGTCCCATCCCTGGGATCTCCGAGTGCTCCTGAGCAGGAGCCCCACATCTGCCCAGCTAAAGCTTGCTGAGCTCTGTGGATGTAATCCTCCTCCTGGATCCAGCTAACCAGATTAGCTTTCCAAACTAACCAGATTACCAGGTATTAACTCTCGCCTCCGTGGCAGCCTCTCCGCAGCCTCACACTGAGCACGGCAGAACCACATCCCGTGGATCTGGGGCATGCAGAGAGCAGCCCTGGGGAGGCTCAGGGGCCTGGGAACAGGTTTTGGGGGATACACAGACTGCCTAAGGTCTGTGAGGTTGGAGAAAGCAAGTCAGTGGAGTTCTGCTGGGTGGGATGGGGTGGTGGAACGAGTGTGAGCTGGAGGCCAGGGCTGAACCATCCATGTTACAGCAGCAGGAAAGGATCTTCCTCTCCATCTCTGTCCATGCATGACAAACCCCTCCTTGCCCCCGTCACACCTCCAGTGGAGGCAGGTGAGGGCAGGCTGTGGGTTCCAGCTGAGGAGTTTTGCTTTTCCAGTTGCAGGAGGGGCACCTGATGGTCCGGCACTTCCAGTACCTGCGCTGGTCAGCCTATCGAGACACCCCGGACTCCAAGAAGTCCTTCCTGCACCTCCTGGCCCAGGTGGAGAGGTGGCAGAAGGAAAGTGGTGATGGCAGGACTGTGGTGCACTGCTTGTGAGTGTCAGCTGGGGAGGAGCAGGCTGTGCTGGGGGAGAGAAGCCTCCAGAGTCCACAGCTGTGCCTGGAGATCCTCCACAATGGGGGGACCGTGTCCCCAGATGGGGCTGCCTCTGCCACAGGATGACTTTTGGCTGAGGCACTCTGGTCACCTCCTGAGATGGATGCTCAGCACAGGGGACACCAGCCTGCCCTTTGTGCTGCTCCCCAGCCTTGGCAGAGGTCCCAGCCCTGTCCCCACATCCCGGGTGTGCAACAGGCAGGAGCTGTGCCACTCCCACCACTTGCTGCCCATTTTGGAGGGGGGAACAGAGAATCAGAGTGATTTGGCTGGGAAGGGACCTTAAAGCTTGTCTTGTTCCACTGGGAGGGACATGCCAGGGTGCTCTGAGCCCTGTCCAGCCCAGAGATGGTTTCCACCCCTGTCCTCCCAGTGGGACTGGCTCACAAGCACCGTGTGTGCTCCCCTTGGATGGGACCCAGCACGTTCACAGATGGGGAGAGACAGCAGGCAAGCCTTTAATCAAAAACTAATTACACCCTTGTCCATCTTTGTTAGCTGAAGATGCTTTACAAAGCTCTGGCATCGTGTTCTCTCTTCCTCTCCCCTGTTCCCATTGCTGTCAGGCTTCAGGTGTGGTGCTGTGGGAACAGGGGCTCAGCCTGGGATCTGGGGAGGTTCCCAGTGAACTGTGTGGAATGTGGGGCAGCAGCACCAGGTCACCAGCCCAGGGTCACCCCTGGGGCAGGAGGGACACAGCAGCTTCCCTGAGGTCACAAGGAGTTGATCCATGGCAGGGCTGGGAACTGAGCCCAGATGAGATCAAGATCCAGCCTTGGTGATCCAGAAAGGTGTTTTTATGCTCTTGTGAGGGTTGGAGGGCAGGATCATTGTTCTGCCACGCCATGGGGCAGGTTCAGGTACAAGCCCTTGCTGTGGGACATCCCCTGGGATGCAGGGTTGGATAGAGAGACTTGGAGGTGGCAGGAAGGTGCTCTGATGCCACCTTCTCAGCCCTGATGTGTTTGTCCCACCAGGAATGGAGGTGGCCGGAGTGGCACCTTCTGTGCCTCCACCATGATCCTGGAGATGCTCAAGTGTCACAACATGGCAGATGTTTTCTTCGCCGCCAAGACCCTCCGCAACTACAAACCAAATATGGTGGAGACCTTGGTAAGCGCCAGAGCCTCCCTGTCCCCCCTGGCTGCCGGTCCTGGCAGCTGCTGGGGATGCTCACCTCCCAAAACTCTGCCTTTTCCACCCCAAATCCTGATCAGCATCATGGGCATCCTCACAGCAGCGCTGGGCTGGGCTGGGCAGTGAGGCAGCTCCTCAAAGCAGCCTGAGGTTTGTCTTCACCCAGCCGTGCCTGCACAGGCTCAGAGTCAGTGCTGGGATTGCTGGAAATCCTCCCCAGGAGCTGTAAGGCAGAGTCACATTAACCCTGGGATGCAACTGTGGTTCTTTGGAAGCTTTGTGGCGCTGGGAGCATCGCAGCTGGGAGCTGTGGGTGCTGGTGTGGAGTCAGATAAATAATTCCTGTTGGAAATATAAAAGGGAATGAGTGCTTGGAGTGAAATGAGTGGGTGGGAGCAGCAATGGAGTGATGTGTCCCGAGGAGGCTGGAGCTGGCAGCAGGTCAGGGCAAAAAGCCCCTGCCCCAATTCAGGCCCCCGATGATGGAACAGGGGAGGGAGCGGGCGCCTGTTCCTCCCTGTGCTGGAGGCATCCAGGTGCCTCACGGTGTTCTAAAAGCAAGTCAGCTGGAAATGTTTACCCTGTTTGCATCATAAAATCCCTAAGTTGCAAAGTGAAATGGTTTTGAGGAGGGGATGTGATTTGCATTAGGAATTAAAAGCGGAGGAGAAGGTGAGGGAGGGGAGCAGGGGGAGGCATGCAGATAATGGAAAGATGATGTGACAAGCATGAAGCCACCAGGCACATTGGTCTGAATTGCAAGGGTATTATAAAAAGGCAACATTTCCCATCAGGACATGAGCCTCCTCCCGCCTCAAATGAACCTGAACTGGCTGTTCTGGGAATCTCAATCTCCCAGAGTCACCGGGAGGCCAGATCCATGCCTGGTGTAAGGAGCTCAGCCCAGCAGAGAGCACTTCCCACTGCCTGCGCCTCTTCCCCCTCTGTTTGCCCCGGGGGTTATTTTTATATGATGATAAATGGAAACAATCCTTTTCCTTAATCCAAAAAGCATTATGTGCTTTTAATCTGGGCTGCTGCAGCCTCCTCACTTTGAAGTCCTTCTCCCCCTCTGCCTGCTCCCACCTGGGATGCCGTGTGGGATAACAGGATTTCCGTGCCGGTGCTCAGGCTCCAATCCCCATCCTGTGGCCAGGTTCTCTCTGCTGCTGTCACACCCAGAGCTGTCTCGGGGCCCCAGCAGCCTGACAGGGGCCTTAGGGCTGTTGAGACGTGCTTTTCCTCAGCTGGGGATACCTTTGGGAATCGGCTCCCTCAGGGGTGTAACCCCCTCTCTCCTCTCCTCTCTCCCAACAGGAGCAGTACCATTTCTGCTACGACATAGCCCTGGAATACCTGGAGTCCCTGGAGAGCAGATAGCACCTGGCCACCAGAGGGGCAGCAAGGGCTTGGGCAGGAGCTGTGCCAGCCACACTTCCCAGCTGGACACTGTGTCCCTGCTTGGGGTGGGGAGGGAAACAGCCAAGGAGCCACCAGGAAACTCTTCGGATCCAGACAGCGAAGGGACGTGGAGATGTGTTGGCCACTCTCCATCGTCACCCTCCTCTCTCCTTTCCTCCCTGCCCTGGGAGGATCCCAGAGCTCATCCCGTTCCCTGGAATGGCAGCCTGGGCTTGGTGTGTGCGGGATGAGGCCCTGCAGGGTCTCTGCAGCTGCTGGAGAGGAGCCCAGGGAGGGAAGGAACACCAGGCCAGAAGGAGCTGGGGCTGTTTCCCAGCAGGGAAGATGGATACTGGGAGATGTTGCTCTTTTTCTGTGGAATTGAAGCTGCTCCTTGAGGAGCCTGGAGGCTGCCAGAGGTGTTCCCTCGGTGGGATTTGCTCTGAGCCGGAGCAAAGACCCCCAGGAGCTGTTGAGTTTCTGCCTGTTGGCCCCATGAGTTGGATCCTGTTGTAGTTCTGTGAGTTCTGAGCCTCTGTGTATCCAGGCCTGGACAGACAGGGGTGAGGCCACGCCGTGTCCCTCTGCAGGGACTGACCTGGACCCTCCTGGTGCTTCCACAAAGCTTTTGAGGGGATGGTTCCCCAGCATCTCCACACCTTCCTCTCAACCTGTAGCACTGAACTCCTCCTGATGTCCCACAGGCCCATGGCTCTGTTTTTAACCCTTTCCTTTTGTATTTTCCTTCATTGCATTTGAAGCAAAATCCTCAAAATCTGGGTCCATCCCAAATACTTCCTGGGCAGTTTCCCATTGATGCTCTTGGCTTTTGCTGGGCCTGCTGAGGTGGGAGGATCGATTTTGGGTGGTGTTGGCTTGGGCTGAGCTGTGCTCTGGGGCTGCACAGGGGACGGTGCCCACGCCCCTGTGCCACCAGGGCTGGTGGCTGAAGGTTCCTGATGGTTTTTAGCTCCATCCTGCTGCAGGTGGGTGTGAGATGACACTTTTTCCATCTGATGTTGAGGCAATTACAGGGACTCTGCTCTCAGCCTGGTTGTAATAAAGTAAAGAGCCTTGGGCAGGTGCAGCCAGAGCGATCCAGCTCTGGGCTCTGCCCAGGGAACTGAGGGAGGTTGGCTCTTTCCTGGGGGCCAGGCAGAACCCTTCACCATCACTTTTGGGAGGGATAGAGCAGATGAGGAACTCCAGATGCTGGAGGTTTCGTGGGGGCAGCCCTGTCCTTCATCCATCCTTCAGCCCCATCCTCCAGCCCCACTCCCCCCTGCCTGCCTGGGGCTGGAGATCCCTTTGCCCAGGGAATTCTCCCCAGGGAATGGTGAAGGCTGCCCAGCTGAAGTGGCTGTGCTGGAGGAGCAAACCCAGATGTTTCCATCCATCTTCTCCAAGGGTGAAGGAGAGCAGGAAGAGCCACCCGTGTCTCCCCTTGGACAATGTGCTCCCACTGTGGGGATGGGGATTTCAGCACCAGCCCAGACCCTCGGCTCTCCCTCCTCCTCCCTGAGGAATTCCCAGCCTGACAATAACTTATTCCAAGGGCTATATGACCTCATTCCTTCCTTCTTTCCATCCCTGCTCTCACCTGCTGTGTGCCCATTCTGTCTTGTCACCCCGAGGTGTTTTTTACCCCCAAATGATCCGGCTGCACCAGTACCCACACTGGGATAATGTCCTTTTCCCAGTCCCCATCTCTCCACAGAGCTGTCTGTGCTGTCCCAGGGAAGGCTCTGCATGCAGGAATTGTTTGGTTTTGTGTGAGAAGGGCTGGGCTGAGCCTCTGAAATCCCTGGGAATGGGATGGTTTGGGAGCTGTCCAGCCCCTGGAGCTGGAGGGATGCTGCTGCCCGTGGCACCCACATCGTCCCCGCGGTCCAGAGGGAGGGAGCGGCCACAGGGACAGGTAAAGTATTGCCAGAAAGAGGAAAAGGAGGAGTTGAGACCTGTTAGTCCTACAGAGACAACAGAGACTGGAGGAGTTGTATATATGTTTTGAAATCAAGGTTTTTTCCTTTTTATTTTATTTTGATACCTCCTTGCTGTGTGTCTCTGGGTTTTTAGGGCATCTCTGGTGCAGGGCAGGTTTTGAAATCCAAGTGCTATAAAACCCAACCCATCTCCAGCTCCTGCTGAGATGCTCCTCTGACACGAGGCAAGGACATCCTGTACATAGAAATATATATATAGAAATCTATATATAAAAATATAAATACTGTTCTTAAGATGGATAATGTTTATTGGTATTACAGATTGGAGTGGTGCTTTTTTTTTGTTAAATAAAAACAAAACAACAAAAAAAGGAAAAAAAATTGAAACCCAAGAAAAACACCAAATTGGAACAATTTTGTCTATATGCAGTCAAAGTGATCCTGAAAGCTGGGAGCATCCCAGAGCTGGTGGGATTGGGAGCACGAGGCAGCTCCAGCGTGGAGGAGGAGGATGGAGCAGTGGGACTGAGGGAGGGACATGTCTGATGTGGATTGTACCACGCACATCCAGCTGTTGTTAACTGGTTTTTTATTATTTTGTTATTATATTATTTTTGGCTTTCTTTCCTTTTAAGAAAATCAGTTGCATAAATAAATGTTCCAAATTTGTGGTGGCCTCTGGAGTTCTTTCTGGCTCTGAGCTGGGAGCTGTGATGTGGGGAGCCCTGAGGTGCAGGAACAGCTTCTCTCTTCCTTTCCAAGGGTGTTTTTGGGAGTAGATTTGCAGGGCCAGGTTCATGGCACAGAGGAGATGGGGTTGCCTTGTGCTCCCAGAGCTTTGCTGTCCTCCTGATCTCAGACTGGCCACCCTGGCTGCCCACAGCTTCTGATGGAGCTTCCCCGCTGCTGGAAGAGGTGGTGTGGAGGAAAAGGAGCCCCAGGGCATTTCCCAGCTGGAGAATGAACTCCTGTTGTAAGAGCTTCAGGAAAAGTTGCTGAATTGTCTTTGGTGATTTCTTTATTACGAAGCAGCCTTCAGTTAAATGTGTTGTGATATGAAGCTCTTCCAGTAACACTTGAGTCTTAATTTAATGGAGACCCAGGAAAAAAATCTAATTGACTTGTCAGGATTGTTTTTCATCTTTAATTAAGGCTCATGAAGGAAGCAGTAATTACACTTTACTGATAAATAATAAAAAGGGGATCATGCAAATTTAAACGGAGTCCTGCCCTTGGGAAGGGCTCTGGGTGTGTGGGGTCAGGCCGGGCAGGGCTGTCCCTGGGGCTGAGCTCCGTGTCCCTGGGGCTGAGCTCTGTGTCCCCAGGGCTGAGCTCCGTGTCCCCAAGGCTGAGCTCTGTGTCCCCAGCGCTGTCCCCAGGGCTGAGCTCCGTGTCCCCAGGGCTGTCCCTGGGGCTGAGCTCCGTGTCCCCAGGGCTGTCCCCCGGGCTGAGCTCTGTGTCCCCCGGGCTGAGCTCCGTGTCCCCAGGGCTGAGCTCCGTGTCCCCAAGGCTGAGCTCTGTGTCCCCAGGGCTGAGCTCCATGTCCCCAGGGCTGAGCTCCATGTCCCCAGGGCTGAGCTCCGTGTCCCCAAGGCTGAGCTCCATGTCCCCAGGGCTGAGCTCCGTGTCCCCAAGGCTGAGCTCTGTGTCCCCAGCGCTGTCCCCAGGGCTGAGCTCCGTGTCCCCAGGGCTGTCCCCAGGGCTGTCCCCGGGGCTGAGCTCCGTGTCCCCAGGGCTGTCCCCAAGGCTGAGCTCCGTGTCCCCAGGGCTGTCCCCAAGGCTGAGCTCTGTGTCCCCAGGGCTGTCCCTGGGGCTGAGCTCTGTGTCCCCAGGGCTGTCCCCAGGGCTGTCCCCAGGGCTGTCCCCGGGGCTGAGCTCTGTGTCCCCAAGGCTGAGCTCCGTGTCCCCAGGGCTGTCCTGGAGGGCAGGGTGGGCTCAGGCTGCTCTGAGGAGAGAGACAGCAGCTGCTCCCTCCAGAACTGAGAATGGTGGCTCATTAAGGTGAAAAAGGGAGCAGTTCTGGGGACGAGGGTGGTGGCCCCTGGGTTTGGTGGTTCTCAGAGGCCCCGGGAGCTCAGGGGCTTGGCTGGCATCAGTGTCCTTCCTCACTTCATTCCTGCAACTCCTGGAAGGGGCACGGCCACCCCAGAGAGCCGGGACAGGAGCAGGTCCAGGTGCTCATCCTGTGGAGATGTCCTTCTGTCCCACCTTGGAGTCCCCAGCGTGTCCTGGTGAGTGCCCTGCTGGGGGTGACTGGGGAGGGTGGGATGAGACCCCTCTGTCCCTGCTGTGCACAGCCAGGAGAGCTTGGCACGGCCACTGGAGGCCCTCGGCTTCTGCTGCTGCTCTGCCAGGCCTGGCTGGATTGAGCCTCTCCAGGGGCATTTTGCATGTCAGTAACTAATCCAAATCCATGTCCAGTGCCCTACTCTTGGGAATTGCCTGCCAGCTCCACGCCTCCTTTGTGCTGTTATCTGCAGCACACATGCCCGCTGGAGCTGGTGATAATTTCCCTAAGCCAATGTCATGGTATTGTTGGAGGTGACCTGGATATTCTCGTTCCATCCACAGGCTCATTCCCTAATCCTGGCTGACAGACAGCCCTGGAGGTGCTGGGGAGTTCAGCCCCAGCCCAGGGGGTGCAGAGCAGTTGATAAAGAGGTGGCAGCTGGGGACCCCTGTCCCAGCCCTCTGTGCCTGCCCACGGGGGCTGCAGTTCCTGCTGGATGCTCAGCTTTGTCCTGGCCATGCTGCCCCTGGAGAGCCACAGCCCCAAAACCTCTGCAGGACACGATCTCACCCACACAGCTATCGAGGGCCATGAGCCAGGCTGTCAAAGGAATGGTGGGCAGGGATTCCTCCTCCTCCTCCTCTCCTTCAGTGCTTCAGGAGAAGTGGGTCCCACCTGGAGCCCCAGTCCCGTCCCTCCCAGCAGCTCGTGGCACTTCAGCCCTCTGAAGTTTGGGTTTGTTCCTCTTGCTGTGGCACTTTGGAAGCTGCCTCGAGCCAAGGGGCAGAGGCAGGGCTGGGGGAGGCTGTGCTCTACCCTCCTGATTAACCTTGGCGGGTTAATTCATGACAATGAACCCAAATTCAATTCCTTCCAGTAATTCCAGTGGCCCTGGCATGTCCCTGCGAGGCCAAGAACTGCCCTGGCCCAGGCTGGGCTCATCCTCTCCATCCCCTCTCTGATCCCTGTCCTGCAGAGACCTGAGGAGACTGGAATGGGGACAAACCTGTCCCACTCCTGTCCCTGGGCCAGGGCCACGTGCCCAGACCACCCCTCCATCCTTGCTTGGTTTGTTTTTGGGGCACAAGTGTGGGGAGGACTGGCTGGGATGAGATTGCTCCCATGGGATGGGAGCATCCCTGGGGATGCCCAGGGCTCCTCATCCGTGGTGGGCACAGGGAGCAGAGGCTGCAGAGCCCCATCCAGGGGTGTGCCCATCTCCCCAAGCCATGATCTGCTGGCACTGACACCTCCAGCGTCACTTCCCACCTCTCCAGTGTACCAAGCGCTGGAGAATAATTTATTTGAGCAGCCTTAACTGGGCTGTAATCTCTATGCTGCTCATGTCACCTCTAAATGTTCCATCCAAAGGCTCAATGGGAAGAATTTGTATTTTGAAATAAATATTTCTTCACGGTGTGCAAAATATCTAATCATGTATTTATCCTTAAGTGCTTCCAAAAGTCAACATAATTATTCCAGTCCCATTAAGTTTAATTTGCAGTAAATTATGCATTTAGCTTTAAGTTGAGGTTATTGGTTAGAGTCAAGATAAAGCTCTTGCTATTTATAAAGCAGTATTTCAGCATGGATACAAAACACAAATGCTTGGACAAGAAAATCCTGCTTGGGAAGTTTGGGGAGAATTTCAAATAAGGAGGTTAACAAAAATATCTGTAGAGTGAGTGTCTAATCACAGATGTGTGAGAACACTCAGTCAACTAAAATGAACTCCCAAACAGCTTCTGCAGGCCTGGGCTGCCAAAACAATTTTCCTCTGGCTAAAAAAATTTGATATTTGTTTCAGGACATGGTTTTGAAAAACAAATTAATCATTTAACTTTCCTCTTAGTGTCATGTCTTTGAGGCTCACAGGACAGGGAAGGTGTTCCTGCTGGAAGAGGTGGAACAGCTTTGAGCTGTGATTTCTCTGTGGTCTCAGTGTCTCTGCAGATTAACAGCAGCAGGGATCTGATCTCCCCTTCCTGAGCAGCCCGGGGGTGTCCACAGGGGATCTGTGACAGATTGTGGGGCTCAGTCAGCCCTTCCTCATTGATGGCTCTGCATCCAGGTCTGCATGGATGGACCCCATCTCCATGTGCAGCATTTCAGGCTCAGTGGCCAAGTGACAATTCCTTTCCAGTCCCAGGAGGTGAAGAAAGTGATGGGAGGCCCTTCAGTCCCAAAGGAACGGCGTTGGTGGAGCCAGTGGATTGAGAAATGCCCATTTTCTGGCGGGCTGGAGGATGCTCCTTCAGGTAAGGCAAGAGTGGAGCTGGCCAGGGGCTCATTGTGCTCGGTGTTCAGGAGATCTCTGAGTGCTTCACCCCTCCCTTCCTAAAGCCAGCCTGATTTATCCGAGCTGGAGCCCTTGGGCTGCTCCCATGGGGGCTCTGGGAATGTGCAGGGGAGCAGGGCCACGGCCCCTCCCGGGGATGGGGTTTAGTGGTGGATTTGGCAGTGCCAGGTTCATGGTTGGACTCAATGATCTTAGAATCCTAAATCGGGTTGGAAGGACCCGAAAGCCCATCCAGCAGCACCCCCTGCCATGGGCAGGGACACCTCCCACTGTCCCAGGCTGCTCCAAGCCCTGTCCAGCCTGGCCTTGGACACTTCCAGAGATGCAGGGGCAGCCACAGCTGCTCTGGGCCACCTGCTCCCCCTTTCCTTACAGTTCTTCTCCAGCCTGGATGACTCTGGGGTTCCCTGGCTGTGATCCCCACCTCCCCAGGGCTGTTTTGTGGGCACAGCCCAGCCCCAAGGTGCTGCAGGGAACCAGGAGGGTTCAAGGCCATGAAGCACCAGGAGTCCCCCACCGAGGGCTTGCAGATGATCTCCAGACTGGGTCAAACTGCTGGGCAAGGCCAAGGTATGAACTTCCCATCAAATCACATTCCCCATTTTGCTTTGTGTTCCCTGAGAGCTCTCAGAGACCATTAAGGGAAGCAGGAGATGTTTGCAAGGTTAAGAGACTCAGTGTCTCAACTCAGCCAAAGGTTTGCAGTAATTTACAGCTGCGGGCAGCCAATGCTCTTCATGGGGGGAAGGGAAATGCAATTTAAGAGAACACAAATAAACAAGGAGCTGCAGCAGCCAACAGTCTCTGATTTAATCCCAGCACACGAGAAAGATTTATTCTGTTATCTGACACTTTGATCACTCCAGGAATCCCATAGGTCAACCCATATCTGCTGTTATTATCTCTGGGCTGTTTCCACCAAGATGCAGAGGGAAGATTTGTTAAAGAAATTAACTGAGGAGGGCATTGATAGGAGAGTAATGGATGCACCCCCCAGGCACCCTCATCCTGGAGACAACTCCAGCCATGCTTCTCCAGGCCTGGGTGGGCTGGGGATGGACAGGACCCCCAGGTTCCCTCAGAACTGCAGAGCTGGCCAGCCCAGTGGGTTATCCCAGTCAGGATTACAGAACCAGCCAGCCCAGTGGGTTATCCCAGTCAGAACCAGCCAGCCCAGTGGGTTATCCCAGTCAGAACCAGCCAGCCCAGTGGGTTATCCCAGTCAGGATTACAGAACCGGCCAGCCCAGTGGGTTATCCCAGTCAGAACCAGCCAGCCCAGTGGGTTATCCCAGTCAGGATTACAGAACCAGCCAGCCCAGTGGGTTATCCCAGTCAGAACCAGCCAGCCCAGTGGGTTATCCCAGTCAGAACTGGCCAGCCCAGTGGGTTATCCCAGTCAGAACCAGCCAGCCCAGTGGGTTATCCCAGTCAGGATTACAGAACTGGCCAGCCCAGTGGGTTATCCCAGTCAGAACCAGCCAGCCCAGTGGGTTATCCCAGTCAGAACCAGCCAGCCCAGTGGGTTATCCCAGTCAGAACCAGCCAGCCCAATGGGTTATCCCAGTCAGAACCAGCCAGCCCAGTGGGTTATCCCAGTCAGAACCAGCCAGCCCAGTGGGTTATCCTGGAGGAGCTGTGTGGGGTTGCTGTGGGAGGAACTGGGGGATGTTTCCTGCAGTGTCCTGGAGCTGTGCAGGTGCTGCCTCTCCCGACGCCTCTGGGTTCAGATGGCAGAAGAGGGTCAGTGGGAAGAATCCCCTGGAAACCCCAGGGAATAAAATGCAGGCTGGAAGTTCGTGGGGCACCTGCACCACGATTCCCACCCTGTGGCTCCTTCACCCTTCCCAAACCCCGGCCCCTTCTCTTCCACGTGTCTGGGAGGAGCCACCAAAAACCCCCTCTGTGGCACTTCTTTGCCCATTTGGATTATTTCCTGCAAATTAACCCTTTCTCAGCTCTTCCCCACTTTTCCCCTCACTGACTAATAATTTCCTGCTGCAGAGTGTGCCTTTTGCTGCCTGGGAATGGCACCAAAAAGCCACGGGAAGCTCTCCCACGCAGTCAGGCACGTAGCCACAGAGACATATGCAGGGGGAAGTGGAGCCTGTTCCAGCAAACAGCCGGAGTGCAGAGACACAAACACACACAAATAAACGGGCTCACACCCCCCAGTGCACCTGAAACGCTTCCACATGGGCAGATGCTTTAGTGGGCCTGGCTGGAGCCTCTCTGAGTGACAGAAATGCAGGTTGAAGTACAGAATTCCCCCTTCCCTGCTCCCACAGCCAGAGAAAATGCAAGGCTGGGGCACAAATACCTTGAATTCCCTGCCTTGGCTGCCCTGGTGCCAGAGCACTTGGCAAAAGTCCCTCTTGGTTTGAGTTCCTCTGGCTGGAATCAAATCCTGCCAAGCTCCAGAAGCTGAGGTTGTTTGCAAACCTGTCCTCGCCCAATTTCATGCCTTTCACGGGCTTTTTCATTCGGAGAAAGGCTGGCTAAAGGCTGCACAAGGGTGGGCAGGAAACTGCTGGCCCAGGAGAGAGTGTGGGACGGGTAGATGGAAGCCTAATTAGTGGCATTGCTTTAATTGAGCACAGGAAGGGGTTGGAGATTGCATTTTTCTGTAGGAAAATGTTGTTCTTCTTTTGATCCAAGGTTTTTCCAGCTTTAACTAAATAGCTGCTGATAGCCTGGCTGGGCTCTGCACACCGTGCCAAGAGGGGAAGGTGTTTGCCTGGGCTCCAGGAGGAGAGATTTGGCATGGAAAAGGCAGCCAGGGTCGTTCCCCTGGGATGATATCCAGGGTGGGAGCAGAGGGGTTTGGACACTCCCCACCTGGGAGCTGCACTTTGCTTCAGCTGAGAGCGGTGTAGGACCCCAAAATGCCAGAGTTTCATAGGGAAAAGAGAAAAGATGCTGAATGTGCCTAGGAAGGAAGGAAGGAAGGAGCCAAGCTCAGAAAAGATCAGGCTGATGCTTTTAACTTTTATTTTTTCATTCTGTAATTCAAACGTTTCCCTCAGAGGAGCTCACAGAACTCTGTGTTGACATTGGCTCTTTGGGCAACAGGGAGGTTTGTGTCTGACCACAAAGCATTTTTAAATCAAAATAAAAAGCATCAAAAGGGGAATAACACAACCCTGTGAGTGTTGAATCCTGATGTTTCCTGGTGCTTTCCCCCGTCCTTCCCCCAGCTGATGAACCCAGCCAGGTTTTGCAGGGTCTGGAGGGCATTTCCAGGGGAGCTCTGTGGTTTGTGTGCTGCCCCAGCCCCTGGGCACGGATCCCTCCTGAGCCCAGCATTTCCCAGCCAGGGCTGGGCTCATCCCCAGCTCGGGGAGGTGCTGGGGTCACCATCCCCAGGAGGAGCTCAGCTGTGGCTGTGGAAATGCGGGGTAAGAGGTGGGGCTGGCAGCTCTGGGTGAACGGCTGGACCTGCTGACATTAAAGATCTTTTCCAGCCTAAATCCTTCTGTGCTCCTCCCTCAAGCCGTGCTGGTTGTGCCTCAGCTCTGCTGCTTTTCACCCTGGCTGTGCCAGCTGCTCTGGCTCTGGCTGAGCTCCCTGGGACGCTGCTGGGGGGCCACAAACTGCACTGAAATAACTGCAGCTCCTTTTCTCTCCTTTTATCATCAGGGCAGCCAGGCCAGAGCCTCTGCAGAGCCCTCAGGGGTGATGCTCACAGGGCAGAAGGTGCTGGGGTGGTGCTGCCAGGGCCAGGCAGCAGGGATGCTCTGCTTGGGGCTGAGCTGAGCTGCCAGAGCTGATTTCCCCTCTCGATGTTTCCCTGCTCGCCTCTCAGGCTCTCTGTGGGGCACCTGCTCCCTGCAAACTGCACTTAATGCAGTCCTGAGCGCAGCAAAAGGAGGAGATAAAGAAAAGACTGCCCAAAGTGCTGAGTAAACATTGGCAGAGCGTTCAGCTCCTCCAGTGCCCGGGGCTGGCTGGGCTCCCCCGTGGCACAGCCCTGCTCACACTCCCAGGCTGGATGTGCCAAGGGATGCCACCCCTGGCACAAAGTCTGGGGACCCCAAACCCTGGGCAGGTGTTCTCAGACCCTCAGGATGAAGTGCAGGTGTCAGCTCAGGACTAAAATCTGTCTGGAACAGGGGGCTTTGGTTTGGCTCCTTCCCTGGGGCTGTGTCCCGGCTCCTGAGGCTCCACCTGGTGAAGGGACAGCTCTGGGCCGTGCCAGGAGCACGGGAACAGCCCAGGCACTCACCCAGAGCTAGGACTTGGTGCACAGCACTTAATTAGAGTCCAAGGAATGAAATTCTCTCCAAACATTGTGTTTGAGGCCTGGGCTGTTCCCATGTGAGAGCGCTCTGCCCGTGCCAAGGAGCAGCCTGGCAGGGACGGAGCTGTGTGCCCTGGCCAGCTCTGTCCTGCTGCACTCGGGGCTGCTGTGGCCAGGAAAGGGCCCAAACGCTGTCCTGGGGCTGTTTCAGAGGTGGCTGTGTCTGGAGGATGCCCTGGGCAGAGGGGAAGGCAGTCCCTGTTCCCTGACCCTGCCGTGGGTGCCAGCAGCGCCCGGCAGAGCAGCAGGGCTGGCACAGGAACCCGGGCACGGGGGACAGCACAAGGCCTTAATGAGGGCTTGAAAGAAACATCTTGTAAACTTTGGAGCAAAGGAGCTGCAGTTTGATTTGAACATGTTTGCTTGGCAGGGGCTGCCCGGGCTCCTGCTGTGCTGCTGCTTTTCTGGTGCTAATTAGGCAGATTTCCATCCTGCCAGTCACGGGCGAGTGGCTCCTCTGGAGAGTCCCAGCAGGGCCAGCATCGCCCTGCCAGTGTCACAGGGGTCACTGTGTCCCCTGCCAGTCCTGTCCCCAGTGCCACATCCACACGGCTCCTGATCCCTCCTGAGCTCATCACACACGAGTTCATCCCCAGCTCAGCTCTGTCCCCCACAGCCTGTTCTGGCAGCCAGGCCGTGTCCATGGGAGCTGGGGGATGGCCCTGGGGGCTGTCACACCCAGGGACCCCCGGCCAGGGCTCTGCTCCCCTCCCTGGGAGCTCCTGGAGCTGCTCCTGTTGCTCTGTGGGATGTGGATGGGAATCGTGTGGGGCTGATGGAGCTCCTCACACACCTGAGCAGGAACCCTGAGTAAATCAGGAGTTGTTTGCTTTTCCCAGTACTCCAGGGAAGGTGGGTGCTGCAGGAGAGTGACTGCTGGCTTTTGGGGAAAGCTGCTGCTCCTCGGGCTCAGCTCCCCCTTGCAGTCCGTGGTTTTCCAGTCCCCTCCCGATGCTCGGCTGTCACAGCTGCTGGGGACAGTGGGGCTGGGAGCTCCTCCCTGGGCTGCAGCTCTCCCCTGTTCCTCAGCTTCTCCAGAAACTCCTTCTTTACAGCAGGAGAGATGGCCCAGAGGGGAAAACCAAAAAGCTTGAGCCTCCAGAGCTGGTTCCTGCGAGGTCTGGGGGAGCCCTGAGCCCGGCTCGGAGCTGTGGCCCCATCCTGGGAACTCTCCTCACCTTCCCCAGGAGAGAACCCAGAGGGCTCCTCTGCCTGTCAGCTCTGCAGCATCCCCCGAGCACCTCTCTCCCCACTGACAGCATTTAATTACCTTTAATTACCCCTGTCTTTAATTGTTCCCCGATACCACACCCTGCTTAGGGGAAGGAGGTGTTCTGCCGGGTCAGAACACCCTGAACTTTTCTCCTGCAGCTTCAATTCTCACTCTGAATTTTGTTTTGGTCTGTCCTGCCCAGCCCGTGCTCGCTGGGAGCATCTCAGCCTCAGCAGCTTGGGGGCTGAGATTCCAGAGACTGGGAGGAGATGGAGATGGAATATCCAACATTCTACAGCAGATCCTGGCATCTCCCACTCCTCAGCTCCATCCTGCCCAGACCCCTTCTAGATCCTTCTGCCCTCTCTGTCTCCCCTGGGTGTTTTCTCTTTTCTCTCTGTACATTGATGTAACAGAGTGAAACTAAACTGCATCAAATTTTAGGTCTCAGGAAGGGAAAAAAAAAGAATTATAATGGCAAAATCTGTTAGAGCATGGAATAACCTTCCAGGAGAAATGGTGGGAGCTTTGTTCCTTCAGCCCTTTGCAGCTGGGCAGGGCAGAAACCCTGGGAGAGAAAAAACTGGGGCAGTGCTGTGGATCCAGGAGGAGCTGGGGATGAGAGGGATCCTGCCCTGGGAGCTGCTCCCTGCCTGTCCTGTTAGGGCACGGGGGCTGCTCTCTAATTAGGTGTAATTAGGTGTAATTAGGTGACATTTCTCACACCCTCAGGTACTCCAGTGTTTAAAGCAAGCCCAGTTAGCTGCCTGGGCCTGCCAGCTCGCCTGGGGTACCCAGCTCGGGATCCAGCCTTTATTTTTATGGAAAATCCACAGTTAGGAACTGAAGGCTGATTTTAGCTGCTGACATTTATTGCTGATATAAAATACGGCCTCTCCTGTGTTTGAGCCATGCAAACACAGCTCGGGCAGGGCTCCCAGCGGAGCCCTGGGATGGCAGAGGTGGGTTTGGCACAAGCCTGCAGCTCTGGGCTGTTGTTAGGGGAGATCAGAGATGAATTCCTGCTCCCAGAACCGCCTCTTCCACCCCAGGAATGAATCCCTGCCAGCCCAGGGGCTGCTCCCTCCTGGGGGTGCTCTGGGCTGTGTGAGGTGGGGATGCACAGGCTCCTGCACACAAACCCTCTGCAGAACCCTCCCCTTTGCTTTGCTGCCTCCAGGCAGGCACAGGGTGGGTTCTGAGCCATGAGGAACCTCCTGCTGGACCCCACAGGAAATGTGATTATATAAAAGTTATTTGCTGGGAAGTCTTTCCCAGGAGCTTTGGTGTGATGGCCAAAGGAGGGCAAACATATCCTCCAGTCTCCTTTTGATTTTTTGGGTGATTCTGTACAGGGCAGCCCCATGGAGCCCCATTTCCCCCCAGATTCACCGTGCAGGGACTGGGGCTGACTCCTCCCTGCTCCTCCCAGACTGGCTGGAAAGGCAATTGCTGCTCTTGAGTGGAGGAAACCAGAGAAAATAATTTGAAATATTCCCGTGCCACAAATGTTTTATTTTGAGGAACAGCAATAACCTGGCAGCCCCAAATGAAATATTGAATTGTAAGAGAGATGCAAACACATACAAATGAAAAATGTCTCTGATCATAAAGAGAGCATTTGCTAAAATTAAAATGGAATGCATTACTGTCCAGGCTGGAGACAGAAATGTCAGCAGAGCTGAGGAAGGAGAGGCTGACTCCTCAAGCCACCAGATGCAGCTATTGTTTTCTTTCCCTTATGCCAATGGCAGTATTAGAGAGAAACAACAACAACAAAACACCAGATTGTCTGACAACAGTTTAGAAGTGAATTAAGTCTGGTCCTTGCAGGGGACTCGGCAGGAATGGAGGCTGGAACGCTCTCCCATCCACAGGGACAGGGGTGAAAGGGGAATTAATTCTCCTGAGCAGAAATAACGCAGAGAATGCCACAATAATCATTGAAAGGACAGGTGAGATTGGTGTGGCCTTGGCAGCCATCAATGGGGCCATTTTCCAGCTGAACTGGCACTGGATGGGAAGGGCTCAGGATCGCACTGGACACATCCGTGTTTCACACCTGCAACCAACGCTGAGCCAGGGCTGTGCTGGCAGGGACACTGCCTCTGCAGGGACCTGTGACACCTTTGTGAGCAGGAAGGGGCTGGATGGAGGGGCTGGTCCCAGTTTGATGGAGGGACTGGTCCCAGTTTGGATGGTCCCAGTTTGGTGGAGGGACTGGTCCCAGTTTGGTGGAGGGGCTGGTCCCAGTTTGATGGAGGGACTCGTCCCAGTTTGGATGGTCCCAGTTTGGTGGAGGGACTGGTCCCAGTTTGGTGGAGGGGCTGGTCCCAGTTTGGATGGAGGGACTGGTCCCGGTTTGGATGGTCCCAGTTTGGTGGAGGGACTGGTCCCAGTTTGGATGGAGGGACTGGTCCCAGTTTGATGGAGGGACTGGTCCCGGTTTGGATGGTCCCAGTTTGGTGGAGGGACTGGTCCCAGTTTGGATGGTCCCAGTTTGGTGGAGGGACTGGTCCCAGTTTGGATGGTCCCAGTTTGGATGGAGGGACTGGTCCCAGTTTGGTGGAGGGACTGGTCCCGGTGTGGATGGAGCAGCTCAGGGCTGGGGGAGCAGCAGGGATCACAGCAGCTCCTGTTCCCAGGCAGGATGAGCGGCCCAGGAAGGGATTTCTGGGATTTCTGGGATTTCCGGGATTTCTGGGATTTCCAGGATTTCCTGGATTTCCAGGATTTCCAGGAGCTGGGTGTGGAATGAAGCCCCGGCCGCTGCCTCCCCCGGCGCCTTTGGCCAGTCATGAAGGGGTTAACTCCCATTTATCTCCCAGCGGGAAAGAGCACGGAGGTAAAGAAATCTCAGTGATTTCAGTCGATTAAACCAAGGCCTGCTGGGTCTGCTGCTTCTGGATTTATTTATTTTTATTTCTTTATTTATTTCTTTTACGTTTTTGTAAATGAGCCTTCCAGGGTCCTCGAGTGCTTCCCACGGGGAGTGACAATCACAATCTGCTGCCTCTCCTCTCCACGGGAGCTGGAGAAATCTTAACATCCCATCAAAAGCTAATTACATTCTGACACAGCAAGCGGGGGCCTCGAGAGCTGAGGAGAGAGCAGCCGACAGAACGGCTCTGAAATGACACGGAACACGCGGAATGTTCGGTGCCGTGAAGTGCCGATGGTTCAGAGCAGCAGAGAGAGACGGGAAAAGGGGAATGGGAAGGAGCCAGAATGGGATTTGGACTGGGAACCCCTCCCAGGCCCTGGGTCCAGGACCTGATCCTGCAGATCCTGCTGCTTTCAAACACCGCAGCTCTTTTGAAGGGGAAGAAATTCCCAACCTTCCCTTCCTGGCTCTGCTTCCCCCCGGGGTCAGGGCACCCCTGGAGCAAAGGGGTGATTGTGTCCTTGGCATTCCCTGGGTGCCAGGGAACAGAGCCCAGCCCAGGGATGGGATGGGATGGGATCCATGGGATGGGATCCATGGGATGGGATGGGATGGGATGGGATGGGATGGGATGGGATCCATGGGATGGGATCCATGGGATGGGATGGGATGGGATGGGATCCATGGGATGGGATCCATGGGATGGGATGGGATGGGATGGGGAGGGATCCATGGGATGGGATGGGATCCATGGGATGGGATCCATGGGATGGGATCCATGGGATGGGATGGGATCCATGGGATGGGATCCATGGGATGGGATCCATGGGATGGGATGGGATCCATGGGATGGGATGGGATGGGATGGGATGGGATGGGATCAATGGGATGGGATGGGATGGGATCCATGGGATGGGATGGGATGGGATCCATGGGATGGGATGGGATCCATGGGATGGGATCCATGGGATGGGATGGGGTCCATGGGATGGGATGGGATCCATGGGATGGGATGGGATGGGATCCATGGGATGGGATGGGATCCATGGGATGGGATCCATGGGATGGGATCCATGGGATGGGATCCATGGGATGGGATGGGATCCATGGGATGGGATGGGATGGGATGGGATGGGATGGGATCCATGGGATGGGATGGGATGAGGATGGGATGGGATGGGATCCATGGGATGGGATCTATGGGATGGGATCCATGGGATGGGATGGGATCCATGGGATGGGATCTATGGGATGGGATGGGATGGGATGGGATCCATGGGATGGGATGGGATGGGATGGGATCCATGGGATGAGGATGGGGATGGGATGGGATCCATGGGATGGGATGGGATCCATGGGATGGGATGGGATGGGATGGGATGGGATCCATGGGATGGGATGGGATGGGATGGGATGGGATGGGATCCATGGGATGGGATGGGATGGGATGGGATCCATGGGATGGGATGGGATGGGATGGGATCCATGGGATGGGATGGGATGGGATGGGATGGGATCCATGGGATGGGATCCATGGGATGGGATCCATGGGATGGGATGTGCCCAGGAGAGGGGAGAGCTGGGGGCAGAGGTGAGAGGAGAAGCCTGGCAGCAGCTGGGTGAAGGATCCAGCCAGGGCTGCTCAGTGCCAAGCTGAAAATGGGAAAGGGCTGGCAGGGACTGGCTGGGAAGAGCTCCCGTGGTCCCTCCCAGGACATTTCACTGCTCTGCTCCTTGGGGCAGGACCCTGCCTGGGGGAGATGGGCACAGCCCGGAGCTGCAGCTGATGGAAACACCTGCAGAAGGACCCAGCCAGACCTCAGACCCCTTCCAGCGTCTATAAAACACTCCAGGAGCTGCAGAGGGATTTTGGAAAAGGGCCTGGAGGGACAGGACAAGGGGCACTGGGCTGGGGGCTGCAGTGTCGTGTCCCCCCATCCTGAAGGAGCTGCTCTTTCCCAAATCCCACTCACCAGCTGCCTCCAGACCAACAAAATTCTTTTTTAAGATTATTGGCTCTGCTCAGGAGCGTGGCAGGAGGGTTGTGGCTGACCAGGCAGCAAATTAACTGGAATTTCATTATGCAATCATTTATAGGATGCCTATGTATTTTAGTGAGACACTTCCCTAACGGGAGATGCTCTCTGTCCACTGACTATTTACACTGCTGGGCTCCCAGGGGCCTCACAGGATGTTTCCCTTTTTAGTGACCTTCATAGAAGAGAAAAGAGCAATCTTCATTTCCCTCGAATTTTATCGTGCATTTTGTTCCCTTCTGCTTTGCAGTGATTTATTCCTCTGGATTTAAAGCACTACAAGCTTAAAATTCCCTGTGTGTATTGGTGCAAGTCGGGATTCACTCTGGAGGTGTTGCTGAAGCTGCTGGGCAGCCCCAGGGGGGTGCCAGGGTGTCCCCTGGGTTTGGTGGCCCTGAGTGAGGGGCAGAGCATGGTGACAGCTCAGTGTCACAGGGGCCAGTCCAGCACTCGTGTCAGTCCCAGCCAGGAATGTCCCAGTCCTCAGCTCCTCGTGCAGAGCCCCTCAGAGACGCTGTCCCTTGTCACAGCCATGGTGGCACTGTCCCTTTGGCCCTGTCCCTCGTTCCCTCCTGGAAGCAGAGCACAGCTCAGCTGCCCTGGCCTGGCAGAGCGTGGCAGGTTCTGCTGGGGACAGAGGGGTCCTGCAGTCACTTGGATGTTGTCCCTGGCTCTCTGAAGCTCTCGGCCAGCCCACTGACCCCTTCTGCAGTTCTCTGTCCTCCTGTGGGGACAGAGACCGTGTCAGAGTGACCTGCTGGCTCCTCAGGATGCTGGAGCCTCTTTGAGGATTTTCTTAGCTGAAGGAAACAAAGATTCATTAAATCCATCGCAGAGCTGTGATGACACGGGAGGTGACATCAGTGATGTGACTCACAGAGCAGCAGCGGAACAGCGGCACCCAGGAGGGCGAGCGGGTGCTTTGTGCTGCTGGGAGGGGACACTGGGACCTGTGGGGGTGTCTGGGGGTGGGGACAGTGCCAGGCTGTGCCCCTCGCCCTGCTCCCAGCCAGACACCCCGGGGAAGAGCCGGGCTGCAGGTGCAGGAGCTGCTGGGGACAGCTGGCACCTCCCAGCCCAGGGCTGGGACACCGAGCGCTGGCACTGCCACCGCAGCAGCCTCGGGCCCAGCTCCAGGTGCCCAAATGTCCCCGAGGTGGTGGCACCCCTCCTGCTGAGGGCAGCAGGGACAGCACCCCAGGCTGGCAGTGCCTCTCCTGTGGGAGATGGGCTGGGGGGAGCTCCTGGCAAGGGAGGGCTGAGCATTTACAGCTCTCCTGGCACGGATCAGCCCTCAGGGCAGTGGGCTCCAGGCTCTCCGTGCCCCCCGCGCTGCCTCACCCACAGAGGGTCATTTCTAGGCCAGAGCTGAGCTTCCTGCTGCTTTCCCATCCCATGGACACCGGTTCTGGCCGGGCCTGGCTGGGGGAGGATCGGCTGAGAGGGCAGAAACCTCCATGGGGTGAGAGCAGGGAGGAGCTGCTCCCCCTCCATCCTCCCCCGATGGCTTTGCAGAGCAGCAGAGGTTGAGCATCTCCATTTCCCAGTGCTCGAGGGCTCCCTGGAAGCCTCTCCAGGGAGATGAGGATGCTCCAGAGCAGCGTGGACCGGCTGTGCCAGCTGGCACAGGGCACAGCCAGGGCTGGCTGGGAGCAGAGCCTGCCTGAGCCTCCTCCTGTCCCAGAAGGACCCTCCAGCCCCAGGGGGACCATGGCCTCGAGAGATGATTCATCCCAGCCCCTTTCACCACAGGATTCATCTCCCTGCTCCAGCACTCTCTTCCTCTTAATTAGAGCTGAGAGGAGCGAGGATGCTGTGAGGGAAGGAGGAGAGCGAGGTTTGACTCATGGTCTCTGTCTCTGAGGACGGTGTGGGGGAGTCAGGGCTGGGGAGGTTTTTGTCCAGGTCCTGTCTGATCTCGTTTGCTGTTTTAGGCTCTTTGGAGGACACGATGTCCTCCAGAACTCCATCAAAGGATGCTGCAGTGGCAGATCGTGTTTCCTGGGCACTGTCTGTGCCAGCACTGCTGCCCCAGGCTCGGGGCAGTGCCCACACTGAGCCCCTGCCCTGTCCCCAGGGGTGCCTGGCACTGCTCCCTGCCTGCTGTTTGCTGAGACAATGAAATGTAAATGATGGCTCAGCCCACTCCTTCTGCAGCGCTGTGAACTGCTCCAGTAAAGGGGGAATGGGGATTTGGGTCAGTAATAATTGGGGTCTGCATTTATTGCTGTCACTGGCTCTGCTCTGCTGCAGCACCTACTGCTTTTAATTACCGCAAAAGAACAGGCTTCAGCCAAAGCCAAAATCCAGAAACACATCCCTGGGGCAGCTGGAGAAGCCTTTGATGTCCCTTGTGGACATCTGGCTGTCCTGGTTCCCAGCCTGGGCCACGCTGTCCCCTCCTGTCCCCACCGCTCCCCAGCACACAGTGGGAGCTGCTGGGTAGAGCAGTTTGGGTTAGAAGGAATAAAAAAGGTTCTTTATCCCAGCCCCCAGAGTGAGAAGGGTCATCATGGACCAGAGCAGCTCCTTGGTGGTCCTGGTGCAGCCACACCTGGATCACTGTGGGGGGAGAAGTTTTAACGAGAGGGCTTTGGCAGCGAGGGAAGGTCCTGATTTCTGTGGGATTTTGCAGGAATCAAGTTTATGAAATGTTGTTTCTCTTTGGGAAGTTATTTTGTCAAACCTGTGAACAGATAGGTGGAAGGTGGTGACAGGAATTCACCTAAACCAGCTGCAGGGGTGGGATGAGGGGAGAGCAGATGCTAAAGCAAAGGAATGAGCAGAGGAGTCAGCATCCTCACAGAGCAGGGCTGCAAACAGGGACACGCTGTTTGCATTTTGGCAATCCAGGGAGGTTCAGATCTCCAGACTGTCAGGGCTTCTGTGCTCACAACAGTCTGGCTGGCCTGCCCAACATGATTTCCACTAGAAGGTGAAGAGGAGAACTGGAAGCAATTCCGAGCAATTCCCTCCCTCCAGCTTACACGTCGCAAATTAGCGGCAATCAGCACAGAAAAGTTTTGCAGCAGAATTGATGATGTTGTGAGGCTCTAAACTGGAACCCTACCGGTGATTTGGAGAGAGCTGGAAATTGCTTATGATCTCATGGTATCAGGTGTCTCATTTATAATAAATAAATACAGAAAATGCACCCCAGACAATTGCTGTCAGATACTGGGAGTCATCAGCCAAAGAGCTCCCTCGGAATTTGGTATTTTAGGTCAGCTGGGTTTAACTTATTGAAAACTGCAGGCAGATAAATATCAAGGACTCTGTGAGTCAGAGCTGTGGTATTCTGGAGACGTTCAGTTGTTCATGTGGGGTTTGGGTCAGTGTGTAAATGAATAAATGAAGTGCAGAACCAAGCAAAAGCCACCTGCAAAATTTCCCATGAAATTAAAAAGCAAACCTTGGGTTGTTTTCTTTTCACTTCCCATGAATATCAAAGGCAGGGCTGCACTGGTGAGCCTGGCAGCGCGTTCAGAGAGTTCCTGGGAAGGGCAGGGCTCGTTTGCAACAGATGAAATGGAAATGGAGAAATCCCACTGGTCCTGCAGGGCTGGAGATGAGACACGGTGGCAGAGGTGCTGCTGGAGGTGCTGGTGTCAATCCCAGCCATTTCCCACTGCATCCCAGCAATTCCAGCTGCTGGCCATTTGTAAACATTTGTAAATCTGTAAATCATCATCTTCATGGTGGAAAACCTGATTTGCAGAACTCTGCTCAGGGAATGAGAGGACAAAGGGAGCAGGGAGCCTCTCTGTGCCCCTCTGCTTGGGATGGTCAGACCTGGAGCCCAAAGCCTGGTGCTGGAAGGTTCAGGGGCTCTGAACCAGCTCCTGCTGGCTCCGCTTCCACTGAGGGCAGCACGAGACCCTCAGCAGAGAATCTGCTCCCCAGAATTATTCCAGCAATTGTTTAGTGAATAATTCTGAATAATGAAAATGCAGAGGGGAGGAATGGGGAAGTTGTTTGCTGTCGATTCACAAAAGAGGAGAAATGGAGGAATTTATCATGTCAATGATTTGCCTATGAATTATTCATTCAGTTCCTACAACAAAATAAAAATCCCTCTCCCTCCAAGCCCCCTCCCACCCGAGCTGAGGCTCGCTGCCTTTGTTGAATGTGTTTTTGCTGTGTGTTTAATGTGTCCTGAGCTGGAGGGGACACAGCCCCAGGGCAGAGAGGGGCAGGGGAGCAGCAGAGCCCAGGGATGGTGCCAGAGGAGCCACAAAGCACTGGAGAGGTCAGGAACAGCGTCCAGCGTGGTGCTGCTCCCCAGAACCAGAGGAGACTGCAGCAGAGAGAGGCATTGAGCTGTGTGTCACCATCCCTCCCATCCCTCTGGCAGCTGGAAAAGGCTGTGAGGGAGAGGAAAGAGAAGAGATGAGGATGGCAGGAGGTGAAGGAGGGCGGGACAGGGAGGACAGAGCTGGGCTGTGGCTGCTGGTTCCATGGTGAGCTCGTTCAGCCTGGGATGGGTGAGCTGGAGCTCTGCTCGCCTGGAGAGGAGCTCCAGCCCCTGCCCTGACCCACAGCAGGGCTCAGCCAGCCCTTGGCCACGTCCCTCTGATCCTCCTTGGAGCTGGGAGCCTGGAGCAGCCCGGGCTGGGCTGGGCAGTGACCTGGGAACAGGATAAATGGATAAATGGTCATGAGAGACACGAATCTGCATTTTCTTAATCTACTTAAACTTCCATCCATCCAGCTGAAGGTGCTGTTTAACACCCCATGCAGGTGTGTGTTCTCACCAGTGTAAGAAATGTCCACATGGGGACTTTCAGGGTGCTCACTAAATTGGTTTGAAGCCTCGAGTAGGAAGTGGAGCAATTTAGGGGAAAAGGCAAGGTCTTCCTCCCATTTTCATGAAGTAAAATGGAGTTAATGCTCCTAAATGCTAAAATGGAGTCAATCTCTTCTCAGTTTGGGAACAGCTGGACAGAGCTGAGCCCCTGCTCTGGAGCCAGGCTGGGAGAGCTGGGGGTGCTGAGCTGGAGAGGAGAAGCTCCAAGGAGAGCTCAGAGCCCCCTCCAGGGCCTGCAGGGGCTCCAGGAGAGCTGGAGAGGGACTGGGGACAAGGCCTGGAGGGACAGGACCCAGGGAATGGCTTGAGATTGGCAAAGGGGAGATTTGGGTGGGATCTTGGGCAGGAATTGTTCCCTGGGAGGGTGGGGAGGGGCTGGGCTGGAATTGCCAGAGCAGCTGTGGCTGTCCCTGGATCCCTGGCAGTGCCCAAGGCCAGGCTGGACATTGGGGCTGGAGCAGCCTGGGACAATGGGGGTGACCCTGGGGACAGTGGGGGTGACCCTGGGGACAGTGGGGGTGACCCTGGGGACAGTGGAGGTGACCCTGGGGACAGTGAGGGTGACCCTGGGGACAGTGGGGGTGACCCTGGGACAGTGGGGGTGACCCTGGGGACAGTGGAGGTGACGCTGGGGACAGTGGGGGTGACCCTGGGGACAGTGGGAGGTGTCCCTGCCATGGCTGGGGTGGATTGAGATGCACTTTCAGGTCATTCCAACCCAAAGCAATCCATAATTCCCTGATCTGGAGGATGATTTGGATGGTTTGATCTCCTCGGGGCAGGGTTGTGTCCCAGTGCTGCACAAGGGTTCAGTGGGGAGAGGATGAGGGTGAGAGTTTGGAGGAAGAGCTGATTTTCCTGGAGTCTCCAGTCTCTCCCAGGCTTTCCACAGCCGTCTGTGCATTCTTTTTATTGGCCCCATTAAAGGCAGTTGTCTGTGCAGGGATTGATTTCAGGGGAGCACGGAGTTAATTCATTCTCCAAATGCGAGTCTCTGTGTACATAAAACACAGTCTGTGTCTCTCCACGCCCTGCTGGGCTGAGCCTGCCTCTCCCAGCCCATCTTCCCTCCTCATCCTCCTCCTGCACGGGGACACAAGGATCAAACGACACATGTCCTTCATTAAACACCTCTGGAACGAGCTGCTCAGCAGGCAATATGTATTCAGCCACTATCAATATTTCATAAAGCCCTAATAGATGTTATCACAGATCCTCCATCCAGTATTTATTGTGCCATAATCAGTGATCCATCACAGCAGGGCTGTCTGTCCCTCTGTGCCTGTCCCAGGTACACGGGGCCAGGTGCACCCTGCTGCCACAATAAATCTGAATAAATCTCTGGAGCTGTTTGTGACCTCAGGCACCCTCAGGCCATGGGAATGACACAAATCTGCTTGCAAAAGGCGTTTTTTGTTTTTATGGGAGCGTTTGGAGGCGAGCTGGCTCGGTGTCAATCTGGGGCTTGGGGCCATTAGGAAGCTGCAGAGGCTGGAGCTGTGGGGCTGTGTCTCCAAGTCTGGGGGTGTTGGTGTGAAACAGAAAACATTTGCTGATGTACAGGAGCCTGAAATAAGCAGGCAAGCTTGGGGGCTGCTGACACTTGAATAAATCCCAGTGTCCTGGTATTTGGTTAAACTCCAATCTGAATATTTGTGTTTTTTACAACAATCCTTTGCCTCAGGGAGCAATTTGCAGAGCTGAACAATCCAGGACCTTTTTTCTTTTTTTTTTTTTTTTTTCTTTTCCAGGCTGGTATTTGCACCCTCCAGGAAATGCAAAGCCTTGAGAAATCTGGATCCTGCAACACCTCTGCCCTTGCAAAGAGCTCCCAGACACACAGGGCGAGCCCTGAGTGTGCCCCAGCTCCTGAAATTCCAACCAGGGAGCTGGACCATCCATCCCATGGGTAAAACCTCCCTCCACAGCACCCCAAAATATTGCATTTTCCCCAAACATCACCCGCTCAAGGGGGAAGGAACAGCTCCTGCAAGCTGAATTTCAGATTCCTGAGGAAACCTGGCTTCCTGACAACTTGGCTTCAAGTGCTTATTATATGTAACACATAACCTCTTTAATATTACACATGGTATGTTTAACTGCTTAATTTACTCCGGGAGGCATTGCCAAGTGCAGCTATTCTGTTGACATATCATTTGCATGATAAACTGGTGTATTTTGAGCCACAAATAGGATGTGTCTGTGAACTATCTGTCTGCACTTTTCCAAGCTCCAGCAGCACAGCAGCTCCCTGGAGCAGGGAGTGGAGCCCCACGTTGTGCCTGGGGAGGGAATGGATGATCCTTTCCTCCAGGAGAGAGCAGAGGAACCTGGCTGCTCTCCAGCAGGGAGTCAGATTGGGTAGGTCTGACTAAATCCTTGGGTAGACATTTGCTTTGGACAAAAAATGGCTTTTTCCCCCTTCAGAGCAGCTATTCTAGTTTGGCAAAGAGTGGAAATGACGTTTTATTCTGCCTAAACAAAGCTGTTCCCCCATGTGTCATGTTCCCCCTGGGAAGTCTCCCTGCAAGGACCTGCAGCTGTTGCTGTGACCTGGGCAGACCTGCAGGGACATTGCACCTGCCCAGCCAGGCTCTCCTGGATCCCAGACCCTGAACAGCCTCTCCTGGATCCCAGAGCATGGAACAGCCTCTCCTGGATCCCAGAGCATGGAACAGCCTCTCCTGGATCCCAGACCCTGAACAGCCTCTCCTGGATCCCAGACCATGGAACAGCCTCTCCTGGATCCCAGACCCTGAACAGCCTCTCCTGGATCCCAGACCCTGAACAGCCTCTCCTGGATCCCAGACCATGGAACAGCCTCTCCTGGATCCCAGACCGTGGAACAGCCTCTCCTGGATCCCAGATCATGGAACAGCCTCTCCTGGATCCCAGACCCTGAACAGCCTCTCCTGGATCCCAGATCCTGAACAGCCTCTCCTGGATCCCAGACCATGGAACAGCCTCTCCTGGATCCCAGATCCTGAACAGCCTCTCCTGGATCCCAGACCATGGAATCAGGACAGGCTGTGTTGAGAGGAACCTCAGAGCTCTCATCCCACCCCAGCCATGGCAGGGTCACCTCCACTGTCACCCCCACTGTCCCCAGGGTCACCCCCACTGTCCCAGGGTCACCCCCACTGCCCCCAGGGTCACCCCCACTGTCCCAGGGTCACCCCCACTGTCCCAGGGTCACCCCCACTGCCCCCAGGGTCACCCCCACTGTCCCAGGGACACCCCCACTGTCCCCAGGGTCACCCCCACTGTCCCAGGGTCACCTCCACTGTCCCCAGGGTCACCCCCACTGTCCCCAGGGTCACCCCCACTGTCCCAGGGTCACCCCCACTGTCCCCAGGGTCACCCCCACTGTCCCAGGGTCACCCCCATTGTCCCCAGGGTCACCCCCACTGTCCCCAGGGTCACCCCCACTGTCCCCAGGGTCACCCCCACTGTCCCAGGCTGCTCCAGCCCCAATGTCCAGCCTGGCCTTGGGCACCTCCAGGGATCCAGGGCCAGCCCCAGCTGCTCTGGGCACCCTGGAGCACACTCCCACCCATCCCTCGGCCTCCCCAGGCTCTTTCCTCTCCCTCCATCCCTCTGTGGGTCCCTGTCCCACCTCTCCCCGTGTTTCCCAGCTGTCCCTCAGTGTCCTGTGGTCACCTCGGTGTCACAGCAGCTCCGGGCTTTGCACACTCAGGGCTGGCCCCTCAGAGCCCAGCGTGACTCGTTTCCTGCAGGGGAAGCATTTATTACATTAGACAAGTTGATGCAGCTCCCAGGTTGGGAATTGCACTTATTTGCCATAATAATGGTGTAAGGTCCTCTTCCCTTTATTGTGTTATCTCTCTTTAATCACGCAGGGACGCTCCCCAGTCATTTTAATCAAAGGCTCAAGCATCACTTATCTGAACATTAATGACTCAACTCCATGGGAGGAGAAACTTTGAAGAGCTTCGGTTGAGCTGGGAGGAGCAAGAAAAAGAGGAGAGTTTATTTGAATTTTTTTTTCCCCTTTTTTTCCACGTGGTTATTCCTCCTAATTTTAGCTGGAGAGTTTTGTGTGTCTGGAAGAAAGGGCAAAGCAGATCTTGCTGCTTTTCCTGAACATGCAGCACCCAGGAATGTGGCTCAGGAAATGGGACACACCTTCACATGCAGGATATTCCCACTGGAAAAAAGATGGTGTGGTCAAAACCCTTCTTGAAAAGTGCCAGGTTTCCTGTCTATTTTATCTTGTTTGATGAGAATATTTGAGATATTTATCTTGGGATGAGCACTCGTCCTGGTTTAGGGATGTGGGGGTTCCCAGGGGCTCCCCAGGAGTGCCTGGAGTTTGGGAGGAGATTTTGGGGTGCTGGGAGCTGTGGGGTGGGGACGGGGCTGATTCTCCATCCTGAGGCAGCGAGGCCAGAGGGCAGCACGGGGCTGGGAGCAGATGGGTGCTGAAAACATCCCACAACCCCCGTTATTATTGATGCCATTCCTGTTAATACTGTTTGTGAGTGTTGTGTGCAGCCAAACACGGCGCTGGGGTGAGGAACACAGAGCAGTTAGTTAGCTGATTGCTAATTAGGGGTGACTGGCAGCAACACGAGCTGCCACCACAGATAATGATGTGATGGCAACACCATTTCCAAGGGAAGGGGCTGGGGCGGTGACACTGAGCCCAGGGAGAGCTGTGGCACTCCGAGAGGATGCCCAGCTTCAGAGGAAGTTCTCAGGACCCTGAACAGGGCCATGAGTGAACTGTGGCTCTTGGGAGAAGCACTTTGGGCCTGGAGCTGTTTTTGGGCACCCCAGCTCTGGCTCTGACTCAGGCTTTGCAGCTTTCCAGACTCCCAGTTCAAGCTGGCCAGAGCATCTGGGCCGGGGCATTTGGAACTGTAGGGTTTGTGCCTTAGTGCCAAAGGAAAAGCTTTAATTGTGGGATCTCAGACCTGCTCCTTCCCTGCTCCCTCATTCCAGCTCTGCTCCTGACCTGCTGGGCGTCTTTCCACAGATCTGTGCCTCCATCTGCCTTGTCTATTTTCACTGCAGAGATTTTGGGGATTTGGCTGTGTCTGTGCAGCTCTGAGCACAACAAGGGGCTGGGGCTGGGCAGGACCTCTGGATCCTGTGACAGCGCTGGGCAGGAGGGGCTGGGGATGGTCAGGAGGGGCTGGGGATGGTCAGGAGTGGTTTGGGATGGTCAGGAGTGTCTGGGGATGGTCAGGAGTGTCTGGGGATGGTCAGGAGGGGCTGGGGATGGTCAGGAGGGGCTGGGGATGGTCAGGAGTGGTTTGGGATGGTCAGGAGGGGCTGGGGATGGTCAGGAGGGGTTTGGGATGGTCAGGAGGGGCTGGGGATGGTCAGGAGGGGTTTGGGATGGTCAGGAGGGGTTTGGGATGGTCAGGAGGGGCTGGGGATGGTCAGGAGGGGCTGGGGATGGTCAGGAGGGGTTTGGGATGGTCAGGAGGGGTTTGGGATGGTCAGGAGGGGCTGGGGATGGTCAGGAGGGGCTGGGGATGGTCAGGAGGGGTTTGGGATGGTCAGGAGTCACTGGGGATGGTCAGGAGTCACTGGGGATGGTCAGAAGTCACTGGGGATGGTCAGAAGTCACTGGGGATGGTCAGGAGTCACTGGGGATGGTCAGGAGTCACTGGGGATGGTCAGGAGTCACTGGGGATGGTCAGGAGGGGCTGGGGATGGTCAGGAGTCACTGGGGATGGTCAGGAGGGGTTTGGGATGGTCAGGAGGGGCTGGGGATGGTCAGGAGTGGTTTGGGATGGTCAGGAGTGGTTTGGGATGGTCAGGAGGGGTTTGGGATGGTCAGGAGTCACTGGGGGCACTGGCTGGAGCTCAGGGTGCTCCAGGGGCAGGATTTTTGAGACTGGCTCATGTCCAAGCCGTTCCACAGCCTGGTGCTTCCCTTTGAGCTGGTGCAGCATGAGAGGATTTGTTTGGGTTTTTTCCTCCATGAGGATTATGGAGAGAGCTGGAGCTGTATAAATGTGTTTGACTTTCCTCTGTCTGTGTCAGACTCTCAGAGAAGGCCATTTCCTCCTCCTCCTCCAGGTGTGAAAGGAGCAGACTCAGTTTGGAAACCCCTAAACCTTCGAGTATTCAGTTCCCTTCCCTGGAGGAGCTCCCATCCCTCAGGGATGCAGAGCTGCCTGAAGAGCACAGTGAAGTCTTCTGAGGAGGACTAGAGACCTCCAGAGGTCCTTTAAACCCCAAATTCTCTCACATTTGTAAAAACCTCTCTTTGCATGTACCTAAATCTTAAAGCATTTACATACCTAAAATAAACCAGGCCTTTTTTTGCCCCAAAAAATCCTCTTTGAAAAACCTGGGCTGGCCTAGGAATGGCTTTAGAAAATATTTCCCATCTGTCTGTGCCCAACACAACGAGGGAGTCAGTGGTTCCTGCCTGATACAACAACATGGAAAGATTCATGGTATGTGTTTTACCCCCCAAAGAATTCCTCGGCTTCCCAGAGCTTTGTTAATGTGCATTGATTGTGTTTACTGAGCCGTTAGAAAGTAATTTAGGGATTTATTTGGCTGGCTTCAAATACTGAAAGTGAGTCATTACCCTGACCCACTTGTGCCTGGGTAAAGGAGGGCGGGACCTTGCCCGGAGTTTTAGCAGAAAACTCGGTTTTGAGGGTAACAAATGAAAAAGGGCGAGTAAAGGCACATCCCTGCAATCCTGGGAGTGCAGGAACGGCTTAAATCCCTCTCTCAATCAGAGATAATAACAGCACAGCAACAGGAATTGTGTCTGCTCGGTGCTGGGAGCTGGAGAGCGAAGCCTGGCGGGTTCCTCAGCCAGGGATTTCCAGAGCAGATCAATGGCATTGGCTCCCTGCCTCCTGCCATAAATCTGGATGTCTCTCCCCAGATCCAGACGATTGCAGCTCTGACATGTTGGCAGTTTCCCTTCAAACAGAAGGGAGATGATGGAGTTTCCCTGAGAATTTAGGGTTTGGCTGAGCAGGAACCACGGGATGGGCCATTAGCCAAGGAAAATGTGATCCCATTCTGGAGGGACCATTCATATTTCTGTGGATTTCAGAGCTGCATTGCTGCAAGGCCACGCTGGGGGTTTCTGGCTGATCTCAGGAACAATAATGATGGTAAAACTCTGAGATGAGCACGGCCAGTTTGGTTCCTCCCAGCTCCCAGTCCCGTTTGGGAGGTTTGGCTCCTGCTCTGACAGCTCCCCGTGGTCTGGGGATGAGCCCACTGCTGGATTCTGGAGTGGCAGCACCTTAAACCATCTGGGGAGGACTGGGTTTGACTGAATTTTTTCCAGGCAAACATCCTTGCTCTCCTGGGTTTCTCTAAAACTGGAGATTTCTGCAAAATATCTCCCCCTGCAAGTGTTTGAAGTGTACATTCCTTCGGGGAAGTAGGAACAAAATACTTCCCTCCAGGCTGATGTTAAACTGTTTTGTCTGAGTTGCCTCAAGTGGAGCTTTTGGGGTAAAAATTGTCACCTGAAATGTTTCTGACAGAAAAATCAGAACAGATTTAGTCAAAGTATTTTGCAAATCCGTGTTGAATTGTGACAATGAACAAAGGAACCTCTGCACAACACCTGGTGTTCTGCCTTTCAACAGCCTTAAATTGAAATGAGTCTTAATTCAAAGAACTTCTTTTAGTCACTTAATTCCCTTTCACTCAAAACACACACTTATATTAAAGGAAAAAAAATAAAAATCTTCAGCCTAAAGAATAGATTTTATTCCTGTCAAAATGCTTTTTTCCTGATTATTTGTATTTTCCACAGTCAAATGAGAACTCAGGTGTTTGTGTGCCCCGAGGGAGGTGCTCAGGGCTACGATGTCCTCAAGGAAGGTTGGATCATTTTTCCTCTGTGTCTTCTGGGGTGCCACCCCCAGCCTTGGTGGCTCCCCCCGGGTGTGGCCAGAGGTGGGCAGATGCTTGATGTGCCAACACGAGCTGCTGTGACACATCCACATGGAAATTGCACAGGATTCTGGCTCTCCCGTTATTTTATTTTATTTTTTTCCCTACATGTTTTGAATTTTTCATCCTCATTTGGGACAGGTAAATGTCCAAACTGCAGTTTGGGGTTTTTATCTGCTCCTGTCTCTCTCTGTGCCGCTGGGAGGATGCTCTGGATTGCTCCTTGTGTCGGGAGGGAAGGGCAAGTTTAGGTGAGAAATCCTTCCCTGGGAGGGTGGGGAGGGGCTGGGCTGGAATTGCCAGAGCAGCTGTGGCTGTCCCTGGATCCCTGGCAGTGCCCAAGGCCGGGCTGGACATTGGGGCTGGAGCAGCCTGGGACAGTGGGGGTGACCCTGGGGACAGTGGGGGTGACCCTGGGACAGTGGGAGGTGACCCTGGGACAGTGGAAGGTGACCCTGGGGACAGTGGGGGTGACCCTGGGATATTGAGGGTGTCCCTGGGGACAGTGGGGGTGACCCTGGGACAGTGGAGGTGTCACTGGGGACATTGAGGGTGTCCCTGCCATGGCTGGGGTGGCCCTGGGTGGGATTTGAGGTCCCTCCCAACCCCAAACCTCTCCTGGATTCTGGGATTCTGTAAAAGCCCCCAGCTCACTGCCAAGGGCAGCCAATTCATTTCTTCCAAAAAAACTTTCTGCAGTTTCCTCTGGTCCCAGTCAAACGCAGACGCTTGAAAAGGCCACACCACAGCCTCACATTCCCCAAATCCATTCCTGTTCCAGCTGGGAGCTGCCTGAGCTGGATTCCCGCTCTCCCTTGACTGGGCTGTTCGCTCTGCTGCTGCTGCTGCCATCCAGGCGGGGTGATGGGTGCGGCCGGGCTCGGATCTCAGCTGCTAAATAAAGCTCTTGGCTGGGCTGGGGAGCGGGGAATGGGCGGTCACGGCCCCATTAACGCTGCATGGGAGGTGATGAACCCGGGAGGAATCCTGCATCCCTCATCCTGCATCATCCTGCATCATCCTGCATCCCTCATCCTGCATCCCTCATCCTGCATCATCCTGCATCATCCTGCATCCCTCATCCTGCATCATCCTGCATCATCCTGCATCCCTCATCCTGCATCCCTCATCCTGCATCATCCTGCATCCCTCATCCTGCATCCCTCATCCTGCATCATCCTGCATCCCTCATCCCTCATCCTGCATCCCTCATCCCTCATCCAGCTTCATCCCTCATCCTGCATCATTCTGCATCCCTCATCCTGCATCCCTCATCCCTCATCCCTCATCCTGCATCCCTCATCCTGCATCATCCTGCATCCCTCATCCCTCTTCCCGCATCCCTCGGGCTGCCTGGCACTGTGGACCTGCTCGTAGCACTGATTTATTGGGCTGAGTTTTCCCCTCCTCTTTTTAAAGTTCCTAAATATTTTATGAACATCTTTGGGGCACAGCGGCCCCGGTAACTCACTGGCTGCTTTTACTGCGCATTAAATTCTTTATGGCTGAGATTGTGGCACCTCCAGAGGCGCCCCCAGGGCGCTCCTGGCCCGTGTCCCCTCCTCGTGGTGCCAGCCCCGGGAGCAGGGCTGGGTGCTGTGTCCTCCCTGGGTGCTGTGTCCTCTTTGGGTGCTGTGTCCTCTCTGGGTGCTGTGTCCTCCCTGGGTGCTGTGTCCTCTCTGGGTGCTGTGTCCTCCCTGGGTGCTGTGTCCTCTCTGGGTGTGCGGCAGGGACAGGGACAGGGACAGGGACAGGGATGGGACAGGGACAGGGACAGGGACAGGGACAGGGACAGGGACAGGGACAAGGACAGGGACAAGGACAGGGACAGGGACAGGGACAGGGACAGGGACAGGGACAGGACAGGGACAGGGACAGGGACAGGGACAGGGATGGGACAGGGACAGGGACAGGGACAGGGACAGGACAGGGACAGGGACAGGACAGGGACAGGGATGGGACAGGGACAGGACAGGGACAGGGACAGGGACAGGGACAGGGACAGGGATGGGACAGGGACAGGACAGGGACAAGGACAGGGACAAGGACAGGGATGGACAGGGATGGGACAGGGATGGGACAGGGACAGGACAGGGACAGGACAGGGACAGGGACAGGGACAGGGACAGGACAGGGATGGGACAGGGACAGGGACAGGGATGGGACAGGGATGGGACAGGGACAGGGACAGGGACAGGGACAGGACAGGGACAGGGATGGGACAGGGACAGGGATGGGACAGGGACAGGACAGGGACAGGGACAGGGACAGGGACAGGGACAGGGACAGGGACAGGGACAGGACAGGGATGGGACAGGGACAGGGACAGGGACAGGGACAGGGACAGGGACAGGGACAGGGACAGGACAGGGATGGGACAGGGACAGGGACAGGGACAGGGACAGGGACAGGGACAGGGACAGGGACAGGGATTTTGAGGTGTTTCCAGCCCCCTGTGCCCTGCCCTGGGATTCCAGGAGAGGGAGAGGGGTTGTGATGGACAAATGGAGCAGGACAAATGGAAATGGAAACGTTTCCCTTTAATTCTGGGTGAAAACTCCTTTGTTTGTTCACATCTCTCTGATTTCCCTTTCCAGCTTCAGGGATCCGCAGCAGGTGGGAGCAGCCAGGGAAAGAGGAGCTCCAGGGGAATGCTGAGCCAACGTCAGAGTGCAGAATAATCCTAAAAATATAAAAACAGAGGTATTCACACTGCAAATGTCATGCTAGGAGCTGCTGCCCCTCTATCCAATACTGGATTTATATATGCTTGACATGGGCCAAGTAAAAAAAATATATAATATATATTAATATATCTATATAATATAGTATATGTAAATATACTATATTCAATATATATATTAAATATAAAATTAATATAAAATTTGTATTAATATATTAAATATAAAATATAAATATAAAATTAATATAAAAATAATATATGTAAAAAAATATACATGTAATACTTGACATGGGCCAAGTAATATATATATATATAATATAATACAATATAAGTAAAATATATATTATATGTATGTTATACTTGACATGGACCAAATAATATATATATATATATATATATATATAATTTATGTAAAATATATATTATATATATGTAATACCTGACATGGGACAAGTAATATATATATAATACAATATAAGTAAAATATATATTATATATATGTAATACTTGACACGGGCCAAATAATAAATAAATATATATATATAATATATGTAAAATATATATTATATGTATGTAATACTTGACATGGACCAAATAAATATATATATATGTATATATAATTTATGTAAAATATCTATTATATGTATGTAATACCTGCCATGGGCCAGGTCCCGCTGCTTCCCCAGGGACTGTGCTGGGGAAAGGGAGGCACAGAAGGCCCTGAGCCTGCAGGGAAGGTTCCAGACCCCAGCTGATGGCTCTGTCCTCTCCTGGGTGTTGTGGCCTGAGTGTGGCACTGGGAATTCAGTGTGGAACTGGGAATTTGTGTGGAACTGGGAATTTGGTGTGGAACTGGGAATTTGTGTGGAACTGGGAATTTGGTGTGGAACTGGGAATTTGTGTGGAACTGGGAGTGAGCAGAGCCAGCTCGCTGAGAGAGACCCCAGCTGATGGCTCTGTCCTCTCTGGGTGCTGTGGCCCGAGTGTGGAACTGGGAATTTGTGTGGAACTGGGAATTCGGTGTGGAACTGGGAATTTGTGTGGAACTGGGAGCAGAGCCAGCTCACTGAGAGGGACCCCAGCTGCTTCTTGTATCCGGCAAAAGCTCCCGCAGCACCCCAGGGGAGACACGAGCTTGAAATCTTAATTAAAAAGCAGAAAGCAGGGTTTCATGCTAGGCTGATATTGTGACTCTCTTCCCTTTATGGACAATTCTTGTGCAAGCTCCTACTGTGCCTGTGGAATTGCTAATTTAGAGGAAGTTACGGATCTGTGCGGCGCAGGGCCTGTGTCAGCAGTGTTTAACATCAGGAGATCGAGGTGTGTGCTGGTCCCTTCCCTTGTTAAGAACTTTCTTTTTATTTCTTGCAATCCTTCCTTTCTTGCCATCCCCTCCAGGAACAGCAGAAGGAACATTGCCAGCAGCTGGGGTGTGTGGAGAGAGCACCAATAACCCAGGAGTCACCGTTCAGCCCTGACACCGCTCATGGCCACACAGGGACGGGGTTCAGATCCACAGGAGACGCCACCTGTGGCTTTCCCAGCCCTCAATTCCCCTCGGAAACTCGCAGGGGGAGAAGCAGAGCATTCTTGCATGAGCATCTCCAAACACAGAGGCTGCAAACAGCATTTGAGAGACCTGTGGTTTATCTTTGACTTGATCCTGGTGGGAATTTTGGAAAGCCAGACTGATATTATTTCATCAGAGGCAGTCAGATGGGACAGAGCTGTCCCGTCTCCAGCTGGAAATGAACCAAGGCTATCGGCCTCTGGAGAGGGTTGGCTTTCTCCTCGTGTCTGATCAGGGAAATACAAGCTCCTCTCCTGAGGCACAATCTTGACAAACGTAATTTAATTCCTTTTGTTCCTCCATCTTTTTAAGAAAATAATTTCTTCTGTCCCATTGGATCAGGAACCTGATAGTGATGGGAAACTTAGGAGGTCTGAAAATACAAACCTTTGGGATGGTCCTAATAAGGGCACCTTTATTCAGAACTGGGGAGATTTTAGGGCCAGGCTGGATGGAGACAGATGACTCCAGGGGATCCATTTGGGGTCCCTCAGGCACACGAGATTTTGGCAGGCATGACTTGCACTTCCCAGCAGAGATTTAAAGAAGATTAGAGTCAAGGCTAGTGCCAGCAGCAGATGAAATCCAAAATAATTGATCTGTGCCCTTGTGGAGGAAGGATGTTGAGACAGTGCCTGATCCAATTGTGAAACTCATGGCAGGGCCAGGGGAGAGCAAACACAGAGATGGGTTTGGAAAGCCATGAGAGAGATGTGGCCAGAAAAGAGCTGTCAGGGGCTTTTAAACACAGGTTTCTCCCAGCTCCATCTGCCTCAGCAAGGGCTGGAGCTGCAGATGGCCAGAGCTGGGAATGCTTTATGGCCTGTCCTGCTCCTGGGCCAGCCCTCCAGGACATTGGCCTTGATGGACTTTTGATCTGATTCAGGAAGCTCTTCCTATACACAAATGGCCACTGAGAAATAAGAAGAGATTGATCAAAATGGGAGCTGGGAGGAAATTCGGGTTGGGTCTGACTTTGTTGCCGGCTCCTTGCAGGAAGGCAGGGTTTGGACATAATTTGGGTCTTTCCCAGAGAGGTTCAAAGTCCATCCCTGTGACCCGGCTGGGAGCACACAGCCCAGGGAGGAGAAACCTGCTCCCCTCATTCCCTGGGGATGGTGCTGGGGTTTTTCTGGGAGCTCAGGGGGGCCTGGGGGGGCTGGAGCTCCTCCAGGCTGCCCAGAGAGTGAGAGGCCAGGCTGGGCTCGTGCTGGTGCCCAGTTCAGCTGCTCCCAGCCAGGCTGGGCTCAGTTCAGCTGCTCCCAGCCAGGCTGGGCTCGTGCTGGTGCTGGGTTCTGCTGCTCCCAGCCAGGCTGGGCTCAGTTCAGCTGCTCGGTTCTGCTGCTCCCAGCCAGGCCAGGCTGGGCTCAGTTCAGCTGCTCGGTTCTGCTGCTCCCAGCCAGGCTGGGCTCAGTTCTGCTGCTCAGTTCTGCTGCTCCCAGCCAGGCCAGGCTGGGCTCAGTTCAGCTGCTCAGTTCTGCTGCTCCCAGCCAGGGCAGCCCAGCCAGGAGCTGGTGATGGATGAGTCCATCATCTCACCGAAGCCAGCTCTGCGTCTGCCTTAGGGCACGGCAGTAAATGAGCCCCTAATGGATTCTGCTCCTAAAGCTTCCCTGTAACACAGAAACAGCTCATCCCAGACAGGGGAAGGGGGGCAGAGACGGATACACACAGGGAAGGGGTGCTGGAGCCCTGCAGTGGTTCACAGGGCAAGAAACCCCCGCCTGAAGCAGCTGGGGAGATGCTGAGACTGGTGAGACACTGAGAACTGGGAGATGTGGCCACCCCCAAACTCTGCCTTGCTGCCATGGCTGCTGCAGTAACAAACCCCCCTGAGGCACCAGTGCCCACAGATCTCACCCCAAAGGACCAGCACACTTGGGATCAGCAGTGCACGTTCCCATACCCCTGCCACCCTCCCTCCTTCCCACATCCCTGCACCTCAGCACCCCTGGCTGGCTCAGAACGGGATGGGAGCAGGCAGTGGCTGTGGCAGGGGGGAGACCACGTCCTTTCCCACCCAGGACTGCACCTCCACCTCCCTCCCTGCTGCACCTGCACATCCCTCCCTGCTGCACCTTCACCTCCCTCCCTGCTGCACCTGCACATCCCACCCAGAACTGCACCTCCACATCCCTGCTGCACCTTCACCTCCCTCCCTGCTGCACCTGCACATCCCACCCAGAACTGCACCTCCACATCCCACCCTGCTGCACCTCCACATCCTTGCTGCACCTCCACATCCTTGCTGCACCTCCACATCCCTCCCTGCTGCACCTCCACATCCCTCCCTGCTGCACCTTCACCTCCCTCCCTGCTCTCCCTCTGGGTTAAACACAGGCAGACACGGCTCCACCACTTCCACAGCTCAGCCTGGCAATGCTGAACAGCTCTGCACTGCTCCTGTGCCTGCAAACAAACAAGGACATGGCATCTGCTCTGTGGGGATTTCAGCTGCTCAGAGCTGTCCTTGATTCTGGAGCTCTGGGAGGAGCAGGACTGATCCTGACCACGGAAAGGACCCAGGAGTGGAGACACCACCGCCAGACCTGGGGGAGGCTGCAGAAGGTAGGAGGTGCTTGGAGGCACCTGGGATAGTGGAAAGACTTGGGTGGTCTTTAAAGGTCTCTTCCAACTCAAATCATTCTGTGATTCTCCCTGATCCTGGGAATGCTGTGGAGCAAAACCCCCCACTCTGTTCAAGTCAAGCAGGAGAGAAATCAGGAGCTGATTGCAGCCCTGGTCGGGGCAAGAGGAGGGGACCCTGTGATGCACCAGCTCTGGAGCTGCTCCCCAGACCTGCTCCCCTTTGTGCAGCTGAAATTTCCCTTCCAAATGCCAACCCCTGCAGGTGCAGCTGCTGCCCCTTGGCTGCTCTGCTGGGCCAGGCTCAGTCCTGGCACTCGCCCCGGCCACACCACCCTCCCTCGAGCCAAAACCGGAGTTCAACGGGGAAAATCCTCCTGTGCCTCTCAGTGCGGATCACAGGGGTGATCTTGGGTCTCGTACAAAGGCTGGCAGACGTTACCTCGCAAGGAATCTTTTTAATCTGCCAGATGATTCCCTTCCCCTTCCCCTCCATCATTTTTACGGCCCCGCAGTGCGCGCAGGGCCCGGCGAGTCCCAGCGGGGGCTGGAGAACCCAACCCGCGCTCCCCAGCAAGTGCCTGATCCATCACCGCTAATTCCCTTCGCCATTCGCCATAATAACAATAATCAAAATGAATTAATCCCCTATTAGTGGAGAAGGAAGACTGGAACTGCATGGGAATGGTGCTGCAATCAAATCAGATACGTGTCAATTCAAAGGAAGATCTCTTTATCTCTTTAATAGCTTTTCTACCTGCCTGGGACTGCAGTTTATTCTCAAGGACGGGCTCTCGTATTAATATAACTTACAGCTGTTCTAAAATGTTTTCTATCTTTCACAGCTTGTTCTAAATATTTTAGCAAACATTAAGTAGGCTTCTTCCTTTCATCCTTCCTTGAGACGAGGCAGAGGATGATAAAAACCCCAGTTTCCCCCACGCCAAATGTACTTTTTTATAGCTTATTTGGAATCAGGCAAAATGGATCAATTAGGTGATCGTGTGGAGCAGCTTCTTGTTTATGGGGTGATAACTCCAGGCAGAGAGGAACAAACTCTGGGTGTTTATTTAGAAGATGCATTTATACAAGGCTAATAGGAAACACCATCAATTTATTATTTACACTGGATAAAGGTCAAGGACTTCCTGAAAATGGGACTTGATGGGGGACAGGGATGAGGATGCTGCCCAGGTCCTGGGCACGCTGCTGCCTTGGCTGCTCTGGTGGCTTTTCCCTGATGCTCCAGGGTTTGTGACCAAGCCGTGCTCATTGCCCGTCTCCCCTCGCTCTGGGGTTCTGCCCACAGGACGCTGTCCTGGTGACACCATCACCAGCAGAGATCCCTCACTCAGGGGTTCTGTTCACAGGACGCTGTCCTGGTGACACCATCACCAGCAGAGATCCCTCACTCAGAGCTGTGAGGTGTTCCTGGAGTGAAAGGCTTCCCTTCCACCCTCGTGCTTTGCAGGAGGAGACGCCGAGTGGGAAGAAGAGCTCAGACCACGTGGAGAGATCGCAGCTGAGCCAGAGCTCAGTGAGCAGCAGTGACAAACCAACCCCCTCTGTGGCAGGTGACAAACCCCCTCTGTGGCAGGTGACAAACCCCCTCTGTGGCAGGTGACAAACCCCCCGTGCTCCTGCTCTGTCCCCGTGCTCTGATGCCCCTCTAGAGGGTGGCATTTGGTCCCCAGGAACCTGCCTGGAGTGTCCCCCCTGTTCCTGAGGCTCCCCAGATGCTGGAATTCCTCCCCGCAGCCCCAAAGCCATTCCCTGCTCCCGTCTCTGTTTTCTCCCCATCACCCGGAGCTGCACATCACGGGTGAAATATGAAAGGAACAAATTAGAATTACCTCGCTGCTGTGACAGTGAGGAGTGCTGTGAGTTGGGGAAGCTGAATGGAATGATAAATCCCATCGCTTAAACCGTGTAATGAATTTTCCTGGAGATTTGTCTCAGAGTAAAGAGAGGGAGAGGAGGGGAAAAGTATGAAATTCTCCTCGGGTTTTGCAGAAGGGTTGCAGGCAGCTCTGACTGAGATGTGTAAATCTGAAGAGTTCGTGCCTGCAGTGCATCCAAATAACTTCCCTTTCCTTAATAGTCCTGGGTGCAATTTTCAGTGAAATGTCGAATCCTCTTTGCCTCCACTGGCACTCGGTCTAATAACATTATTTTGTCTGAGGAGCCCGGAGAACTAATGTGTTTCAGGAGTAATTCTGCAGCTAAATATAGGAAAGAGGATTTTTTGCATTACAAGAAAATATTTTTGTGCTATGAGGGATTTTTGTGGGGGTTGGAACATCCTTTGCCACTGATTTATGGGTGGCCTTGGATAAATTGCTGTCTGCTCTCTGCCTGTCTCTTCTTCCCTTTCTGAACTTCTCATGCATTTTGGTTTCAAGGTTTTTGGGGGAAGGGACCAATTTTTGTTGGTTTTTTAGGACTTCTGGAAGAGTCCCTAAGAGAGAGATGCAGGTGTGAGCAGAGCTGCAGCCAGGGAAGGAAAGACACCAGGTCTCAGAGCCTTTCCTTGGAGGGTCTGCAGGAAAACAGGCAAGAAACAAGAAAAAATCAGAGTTTTCCTCAAAAGCAGAGGTCAGGAACCCACAAACCACGCCTGAAACAACCTCCTTCCCAATGAGCTCCAAAGAAACGTGGATTCAGTGAATGGAAGTCCCAAATGGTGATCCTGGAAGTCCCAAATGGTGATCCTGGCTCTCCAAAATCCATGTCCCAAGGCAGGAGTGGGGCTGGCTGTGTTCTGAGGCTGCACACAGGACACTCCTGTGCAGTTCTGTTCCTGGAGAGGAGGCTGGGAAACCAACCCAGACCTTGCCAGCCCTGTGGAGCTCCTGGCAGGATGAAGATCTCAGTTCACAAATGTAAAAATGGGATTTCTGTGACATCCAGGCTGTTCCATCACTGCCAGCAGCTCCCACCCTCCTTTTCTCACTGGAATATTGAATCTATTTTCTTTAAATCCTTATTTTTTTCAAGAGAAGCCCAAAGGAAAGACCCTACAAGTTGCCTCCTGTGGGAATGGAGCACAGAGCATGAACAAGCTACAAACACATGCCAGGAAAAATCCATAAAAAGTAATATTCCCTGAGGTAAAAGAAGAATATTCTCTGTGTTCAGACCATGCTGTCTCACCTCACTGCTGTTTTCACTCAGAGCAGGGTCCTGGCTGTCCTGGCCATGCCCAGCCTGAGGGGGTGTGCAGAAACACAGCAGATTTTAAAGGAATTCTGAGGATTCTCTGCAAAAAGTGCATTTTATTGTTACCAAAACCAAAAAGAGACGATTCTTATGAATGAGCCCCTCAGGTGAGCGGTGCAGCATCACTAAGCCAGGTGAAAGGAAAGGTTTTCATGCAATTTGTGATTGCAGCATCTCCTCCTGCCCTCTCTGCATGAAGGATCTCCTGTGATTCTCAGACTGCTCCAGGGGAGGCTCAGGGGGGACAGCAGCAGGAATTTCTCCATGGAAGGGGGGCCAGGCCTTGGAAGGGGCTGCCCAGGGAGGTCTGGGGTTCCCATCCCTGGAGGTGTCCCAGGAACACCTGGAGATGGCACTCAGGGCTCTGGGGATGGGGTGGGCACCGGGCACAGGTTGGTCTTGGAGGGCTTTTCCAACCCCAGTAACTTTGGGATTCTGTGATTCCATCTCCCACCAGGTGCCATCTCCCTCTCTGCCCCTGCTTCCAGCCAACGCTCCAAGCCCATCCATCTATCCATGGATTCCATCCATCCATCCATCATCCATCATCCATCATCCATCATCCATCCATCCATCATCCATCCATCATCCATCATCCATCCATCCATCCATCATCCATCCATCATCCATCCATCATCCATCCATCATCCATCCATCCATCCATCATCCATCCATCCATCATCCATCATCCATGCATCCATCATCCATCCATCCATCATCCATCATCCATCATCCATCATCCATCCATCCATCCATCATCCATCCATCCATCATCCATCATCCATCCATCATCCATCATCCATCATCCATCCATCCATCCATCATCCATCCATCATCCATCCATCCATCATCCATCCATCCATCCATCATCCATCCATCATCCATCCATCATCCATCATCCATCCATCATCCATCCATCCATCATCCATCCATCATCCATCATCCATCCATCCATCATCCATCCATCCATCATCCATCATCCATCCATCATCCATCCATCCATCCATCATCCATCATCCATCCATCCATCATCCATCATCCATCCATCATCCATCCATCATCCATCCATCCATCATCCATCCATCCATCATCCATCCATCCATCCATCATCCATCCATCCATCCATCATCCATCCATCCATCATCCATCATCCATCCATCCATCATCCATCATCCATCCATCATCCATCCATCCATCCATCCATCATCCATCATCCATCCATCCATCCATCCATCATCCATCCATCCATCCATCCATCATCCATCCATCATCCATCCATCCATCCATCCATCATCCATCATCCATCCATCCATCCATCCATCCATCCATCATCCATCATCCATCCATCCATCCATCATCCATCCATCATCCATCCATCCATCCATCCATCATCCATCATCCATCCATCCATCCATCCATCCATCCATCATCCATCATCCATCCATCATCCATCATCCATCCATCATCCATCCATCAATCCATCCATCATCCATCCATCCATCCATCCATCATCCATCATCCATCCATCCATCAATCCATCCATCATCCATCATCCATCCATCATCCATCCATCCATCCATCCATCATCCATCATCCATCCATCCATCCATCCATCCATCATCCATCATCCATCCATCCATCCATCATCCATCCATCCATCATCCATCCATCCATCCATCCATCATCCATCATCCATCCATCCATCAATCCATCCATCATCCATCATCCATCCATCCATCCATCATCCATCCATCATCCATCCATCAATCCATCCATCATCCATCATCCATCCATCCATCAATCCATCCATCATCCATCATCCATCCATCATCCATCCATCATCCATCCATCATCCATCCATCCATCCATCCATCATCCATCCATCATCCATCCATCCATCCATCCATCATCCATCATCCATCCATCCATCCATCATCCATCCATCCATCATCCATCCATCCATCATCCATCATCCATCCATCCATCCATCCATCATCCATCATCCATCATCCATCATCCATCATCCATCCATCCATCCATCCATCCATCATCCATCATCCATCATCCATCCATCCATCCATCCATCCATCATCCATCCATCCATCATCCATCATCCATCCATCATCCATCATCCATCCATCCATCATCCATCCATCCATCATCCATCCATCCATCATCCATCCATCCATCCATGATTCCATCCATGGATTCCATCCCTCCATCCATCCCAGCTCTCCCCACCCTCGTGCCATCCTCAGCAGGGTCTGTTTTCCCATTTTCCTCTGGAAGATGGACCCCGCTGGTTTTGCAGGGATTGAGCCGTGAGACACGAGGGGGATTTGTTTGGATCCAGATGGAATTTGCTCTCCCAGGAAAGAGGCAGCCTGGCACGAAGGACTGCAGTGCAAATTACACTTTCCTTTAGTTGGGCTTCAGATTATGGAAATAAAATTAAATTTAAACTCTTTGCAGAAAGGTAATTTTTCCTAATCACCCACAATACTGCACAGATCTCTACAACTCGATTACGTTGTAATTAGATTAATTGGGTGGAGAATGATTTTTTCTCCAAGAAGATCAGCAACAAACCACAAGCAATTCTATAGAGTCTGTGGAGGGGAAAAAAAAACCACAACAAAATAACCCCAGCACTCGTTCAGAGCTTTAAAACCAAAGCACAGAATGCCCAGTAATTAAATTGTTAAAGAATTTATGAGGATATCTGGGTGAGCTTGGGTGTTGTTTTTCATTCCTTTCCCTCTCTTTCATAATTTTCCCTCTTTTTCTCTGGGCCATAAAATGAGATGTGGAATTCCAATCCCTTCATTGATTTCTGAGATAAAAATTTAAGAAACTGGAGTAACAAAAGGTTGCACTCCCACGTTCTGCATGTGAAATGGATTGCCTTTGTTACAGGGCAGCAAATATTGAACGGGGCAGTGCAGCGAGGTCTTTGGTCTGAATACTAATGGTCATTATTTACCAGAAATGAACAGGAGCCAGGGAGGTTCAGCACCTCCTGATTGGCTTTGGCTTCCCAACAATGGCACGGAGAGAGGGACAGGGGACGTGAAAAGTGGATGCAGAGCTCAGTTCCTGTGCCTGGCCCAGCTTTATGAGCCGAGCTGCTGGTGAATTAATGCCAGGCAGCTTTTTGCATCTGCTCAGGGCACGTGGCTGCTCCAGCAGGCTGGAATTCTGCATTCCCTGTGTCCTCTCTGTTCCCTCACCCTGTCCTTGCTGGGCACGGGTTTGAGCTGAGCTGGGAGAGCTGGGGGCTGTGAATCCCTCCTGGCCATGGGACCACTGAGCTGCTCCTGTGTCCAGCGTGGGTGGGAGCAGAGCCCCGAGTGCCTCATCCAGGAATTCCTTGGGCACCTCCAGGGATGGGCACCCAAACCTCCCTGGGCGCTTCCAAGCCCTGATCCCCTTTCCATGGGGAAATTCCTGCTGCTGTCCCCCCTGAGCCTCCCCTGGCCCAGCCTGAGGCCGTTCCCTCTCCTCCTGTCCCTGTTCCTGGGAGCAGAGCCCGACCCCCCCGGCTGTCCCCTCCTGCCAGGGACTTGTGCTGAGCCAGAAATTCCCCCTGAGCCTCCTTTGCTCCAGCCTGAGCCCCTTCCCAGCTCCCTCAGGAATTCTCCAGCCCCTTCCCAGCTCCCTCAGGAATTCTCCAGCCCCTTCCCGGCTCCCTCAGGAATTCCCCAGCCCCTTCCCAGCTCCCTCAGGAATTCTCCAGCCCCTTCCCAGCTCCCTCAGGAATTCTCCAGCCCCTTCCCAGCTCCCTCAGGAATTCTCCAGCCCCTTCCCAGCTCCCTCAGGAATTCTCCAGCCCCTTCCCAGCTCCCTCAGCAATTCCCCAGCCCCTTCCCAGCTCCCTCAGGGATTCTCCAGCCCCTTCCCAGCTCCCTCAGGAATTCTCCAGCCCCTTCCCAGCTCCCTCAGCAATTCCCCAGCCCCTTCCCAGCTTCCTCAGGGATTCTCCAGCCCCTTCCCAGCTCCCTCAGGAATTCTCCAGCCCCTTCCCAGCTCCCTCAGGAATTCTCCAGCCCCTTCCCAGCTCCCTCAGGGATTCTCCAGCCCCTTCCCAGCTCCCTCAGGAATTCTCCAGCCCCTTCCCAGCTCCCTCAGGGATTCTCCAGCCCCTCCAGGTCTGGAGGTGCTGTGCCCAGGACTGTCCCAAGCAGATCCTGAGCAAATGAACCTTCCAGCATTCCGTGACCAGGAGGATTGTGTGGGAGGCTGTCACTGCCAAATGACCCCGGGCCCTCCTCCCTGTCCCCTCCAGCCCTTTGTTTCCCCAGGGGATGGGGACACATTCGTGTCTCGGTGGCTCCCGTGGGGTTTGGCTGCTTTGTGCTGAATGCAAAGAGTGCCCAGAGTCTGAAATCTGGGAAGTGTTTGGATGGGGCAGACAGGCCACCTGCAGATATCATCCCCAGAACGATGACAGGGCCTGGCAGAGAGCTGGAATTAATAGCAAGAGATCTATTAAAGGGATCAGACACACGTTTGAACACTTACAACTTTATCTCTGGCTGCTTGTGGCAGGCACTATTTATTTCCCCAGCCCAAATGTCTGAAGGGTGATTTATAGATTGGAGAAGGTGGAGAGAAAGTTTGCACACTTGAATTCCCAAACCTCTGAGCTTTGGCTGGGGGTGAGGGATGGGGACTTGGCCCCCCTGGGCATCTCCATGATGTCTTAGCTGGGGCTGAGATGTGTCTCCTCCAGCTCTGTCCATGCTCTGGGGCCATCCTGGAGAGCTTCAGCAGGCTCCTGGATGGGAAGGTGCTCTGGGAGCATCCCAGCCATGAGCATGGGATGGGGCTGGGCCATTCCAAAGCACCCTGTGAAACCCTGCTGAGATTGGTGTTAATGCAGACACAGCCCAGGGCACAAATCCTGCCTGATTTCCGAGGGGAGCCGTGCTTTGAGGACCCTCAGTTTCTGGGGAGGAGGTTTTGGGGGGAGGCAGAGGGGTTTCCTCTTTCTGCACCTGCAGCACCTCCACGTTTTGTGTCTGGTTTGTCCTGTGGGAGAAGCAGGAGCCACAGCTGCCGGGGTGAGGCTCTGCCAGTCCATCAGCACCCAGGGGACAGCTCTGGGGTGCACAGACCTGCTTGGGTCTCTGTCTCCGTGGGACTGGAATGGCAAACGGGAGCTCTCAGAGCTCTCAGTGCTGGGCTCTGCAGCCCCAGCTGCTCTGGGTGTGATCTGAGCACGGTTTGGAAGGTTAAATGGGGAATAAAGCAGAAGATGGAAACCCCAGGAGCACCCAGCAGGGGTGGAACACGCTCCTGGAGCTGCAGATCTCCAATGTTTAACGGGATTCCTCCCCAGACCTGAGCCAGGGCAAAGCTCTCCTGGGCTGCTGGGGGAAACCATGTTCTAATTCGAAATGTCTCATTGGTACAGGTAAATTCTGGGATCTTCACAGCTCCTTGAATCTCCTGGTTCACAGCACAGCCTCAGCAGGTCCTTTTATGCTCCCTGACACTCGTTAGGAAGTTTTAAGAGACTGAAGAGAACAGAAAAATCAGATTTAGTAATTTATTTTACAATATGCCCCTAAAAGGAGCCTCATAAAATATGAATTCCACTGAATGTGCTTGTTTCTAAATTCAGAACATGTGTCCAAGTGAATTTGTAGCTCAGGAAATGAAGGACAAGCTGCCTGGGACGGGAGATGAGCAGACATGCAGCTGCCCTTTCCCTGCCCTGCCGTGCCTGCCAGGGCATTTCCCAAAATATTTTGCACCCCAGGCACCCCCGCTGCTGTTCAGGGCTCCTGCCTCGTCCAGCAGGCTGCTCCCACCCCATCCCCTCACCTGAACTGCTGATATTTGATTATTGAATATGGAATATTGAATTAGATGTGGATCTGGGAACAGGGGGATGCCTCAGCCCCTTCCTGGGGCTGCCCTGGATTTTTTCCCCCCGTGACCCCTCCACCTCCAGGGACTGACCTCACTCACACGGGAGGAGGGAGAAATTTCCTGCCCTGCCAAATGTTTTAGGTTCAGCAAACCTCCCCTGCCAACTCTGGGCTGGGAAGAGCAGCTCTCAAAAACCATTTGCAACATAAAAGCTTGGCAGAGTAAATTGCTTTTGATCTGTGCAAATAATTCCCTCGGCAATTTTGGGGAGGTTTTTGTATCCGTTTCTACCGTGTTAACTTTCTGTTTGTAATAATTAATTTCACGATAATCAGCTCGGCATTGTGAAATGCAGAATCATTTCAAACCAGAAATGTCTTTTATTTTGCAAATATCAAGGCTGAAACATGAACAAAGACAAAAATGTCCCAAAGGCAGCCAGAAGGGAGGGGGTTGGATGGAGCCTGCTCTGTGCAGAAGTTCAGTTTTACCAAACAGACATTTTCCAAAGCCTCAGTCTTGTGCTGAGGACTGAAGTGGCCTCCAGGTCGACATTTCTTCCCTTTTCCTTTAATTTTCTTGGTTTTTCTTGGTGATAAAGTCTGGCTGCAACCTTTTGAGGGTTGTTCCAGACCTCTCCAGGGTGGGAACAGGGATCCAGGGAGGAGGGAAGAGCACTGGGAACGTTCCCAGCTGTGTGTCCTGAGCTGGGGGTTAAATCAGCCCCACTCCCCCACTCAGGGCTGTTTTACACTGGATAATCTGGTGCCATCCCCAGGGATGTGATCCACCCCTGCCAGGGCAGCTGTGGGGCTTTTATGGGATTGTTTGGGCTGGGCCCCTGATGCTGAACCCTGCAGGAATGCTGCTCCTGCCCTCCTGGGGATGATTAACACGACATTTAATTGGGGACACGCTCTGCTCCTCTCCATTAAACCCAAAACAAACCCAAGGACTGATGCAAGTGATTTTAAGGTGCTGGGAAGGGTCAAACACGTTTGCTCTTCGATGAGAGGAGCTGTAAAAGCCTGACCTGGGAGCTGAATGGATCAGGCTCTCTGAGCTTAAACGGGCAGAGGAGAAATGTGGAGATGGTGAGATGGGTGAGTCTGGGAGGAGAGAGAGATGGATGATGAAATAAAGATCCACTCAGCCATCCATCCATCTCCTCTCACCACGGGAAGGGAGCTGGTGCTCAGGAGCAGGATGGACAGCTCAGGAGCAGGATGGATGGCTCAGGAGCAGGAGGGATGGCTCAGGAGCAGGATGGACAGCTCAGGAGCAGGATGGATGGATCAGGAGCAGGATGGACAGCTCAGGAGCAGATGGACAGCTCAGGAGCAGGAGGGATGGCTCAGGAGCAGGAGGGACAGCTCAGGAGCAGGAGGGATGGCTCAGGAGCAGGAGGGACAGCTCAGGAGCAGGAGGGACAGCTCAGGAGCAGGATGGACAGCTCAGGAGCAGGATGGATGGATCAGGAGCAGGAGGGATGGATCAGGAGCAGGAGGGATGGCTCAGGAGCAGGATGGACAGCTCAGGAGCAGGATGGACAGCTCAGGAGCAGGAGGGACAGCTCAGGAGCAGGATGGACAGCTCAGGAGCAGGATGGATGGATCAGGAGCAGGAGGGATGGATCAGGAGCAGGAGGGATGGCTCAGGAGCAGGATGGACAGCTCAGGAGCAGGATGGATGGCTCAGGAGCAGGATGGATGGCTCAGGAGCAGGAGGGACAGCTCAGGAGCAGGATGGATGGCTCAGGAGCAGGAGGGATGGCTCAGGAGCAGGAGGGACAGCTCAGGAGCAGGATGGATGGCTCAGGAGCAGGAGGGATGGCTCAGGAGCAGGAGGGATGGCTCAGGAGCAGGATGGATGGCTCAGGAGCAGGATGGATGGCTCAGGAGCAGGAGGGATGGCTCAGGAGCAGGAGGGATGGCTCAGGAGCAGGAGGGACAGCTCAGGAGCAGGAGGGACAGCTCAGGAGCAGGATGGACAGCTCAGGAGCAGGATGGATGGCTCAGGAGCAGGAGGGACAGCTCAGGAGCAGGATGGACAGCTCAGGAGCAGGATGGATGGATCAGGAGCAGGATGGATGGATCAGGAGCAGGATGGATGGCTCAGGAGCAGGATGGATGGCTCAGGAGCAGGATGGATGGATCAGGAGCAGGATGGATGGATCAGGAGCAGATGGACAGCTCAGGAGCAGGAGGGATGGCTCAGGAGCAGGATGGATGGATCAGAAGCAGGATGGACAGCTCAGGAGCAGGATGGATGGATCAGGAGCAGGATGGATGGCTCAGGAGCAGGAGGGACAGCTCAGGAGCAGGAGGGATGGCTCAGGAGCAGGAGGGACAGCTCAGGAGCAGGATGGATGGCTCAGGAGCAGGATGGATGGCTCAGGAGCAGGATGGATGGCTCAGGAGCAGGATGGATGGCTCAGGAGCAGGATGGATGGCTCAGGAGCAGGAGGGATGGATCACGAGCAGGATGGATGGCTCAGGAGCAGGATGGATGGATCAGGAGCAGGATGGACAGCTCAGGAGCAGGAGGGACAGCTCAGGAGCAGGGTGGATGGATCAGGAGCAGGATGGATGGATCAGGAGCAGGATGGACAGCTCAGGAGCAGGAGGGACAGCTCAGGAGCAGGATGGATGGCTCAGGAGCAGGAGGGATGGCTCAGGAGCAGGAGGGATGGCTCAGGAGCAGGATGGATGGCTCAGGAGCAGGATGGATGGATCAGGAGCAGGATGGACAGCTCAGGAGCAGGATGGATGGCTCAGGAGCAGGATGGATGGCTCAGGAGCAGGAGGGACAGCTCAGGAGCAGGATGGACAGCTCAGGAGCAGGATGGATGGCTCAGGAGCAGGATGGACAGCTCAGGAGCAGGATGGATGGCTCAGGAGCAGGAGGGATGGCTCAGGAGCAGGAGGGATGGCTCAGGAGCAGGATGGATGGCTCAGGAGCAGGAGGGATGGCTCAGGAGCAGGAGGGATGGCTCAGGAGCAGGAGGGATGGCTCAGGAGCAGGAGGGACAGCTCAGGAGCAGGATGGACAGCTCAGGAGCAGGATGGATGGATCAGGAGCAGGATGGACAGCTCAGGAGCAGGAGGGATGGCTCAGGAGCAGGATGGATGGATCAGGAGCAGGATGGACAGCTCAGGAGCAGGAGGGATGGCTCAGGAGCAGGATGGATGGCTCAGGAGCAGGAGGGATGGCTCAGGAGCAGGATGGATGGCTCAGGAGCAGGATGGATGGCTCAGGAGCAGGAGGGATGGATCAGGAGCAGGAGGGATGGATCAGGAGCAGGAGGGATGGATCAGGAGCAGGAGGGATGGATCAGGAGCAGGAGGGATGGCTCAGGAGCAGGATGGACAGCTCAGGAGCAGGATGGATGGCTCAGGAGCAGGATGGATGGCTCAGGAGCAGGATGGATGGCTCAGGAGCAGGAGGGACAGCTCAGGAGCAGGAGGGACAGCTCAGGAGCAGGATGGATGGCTCAGGAGCAGGATGGACAGCTCAGGAGCAGGAGGGATGGCTCAGGAGCAGGAGGGATGGCTCAGGAGCAGGATGGATGGCTCAGGAGCAGGATGGATGGATCAGGAGCAGGATGGATGGCTCAGGAGCAGGATGGATGGATCAGGAGCAGGAGGGACAGCTCAGGAGCAGGAGGGATGGCTCAGGAGCAGGAGGGACAGCTCAGGAGCAGGAGGGATGGCTCAGGAGCAGGATGGACAGCTCAGGAGCAGGAGGGATGGCTCAGGAGCAGGATGGATGGATCAGGAGCAGGATGGATGGATCAGGAGCAGGATGGATGGATCAGGAGCAGGATGGATGGATCAGGAGCAGGAGGGACAGCTCAGGAGCAGGATGGATGGCTCAGGAGCAGGAGGGATGGCTCAGGAGCAGGAGGGATGGCTCAGGAGCAGGATGGATGGATCAGGAGCAGGAGGGACAGCTCAGGAGCAGGAGGGACAGCTCAGGAGCAGGATGGATGGCTCAGGAGCAGGAGGGATGGCTCAGGAGCAGGATGGATGGCTCAGGAGCAGGATGGATGGCTCAGGAGCAGGAGGGATGGATCAGGAGCAGGAGGGATGGATCAGGAGCAGGAGGGATGGATCAGGAGCAGGAGGGATGGCTCAGGAGCAGGATGGACAGCTCAGGAGCAGGATGGACAGCTCAGGAGCAGATGGACAGCTCAGGAGCAGGAGGGATGGCTCAGGAGCAGATGGACAGCTCAGGAGCAGGAGGGATGGCTCAGGAGCAGGAGGGACAGCTCAGGAGCAGGAGGGACAGCTCAGGAGCAGGAGGGACAGCTCAGGAGCAGGATGGATGGCTCAGGAGCAGGAGGGATGGCTCAGGAGCAGGATGGACAGCTCAGGAGCAGGAGGGATGGCTCAGGAGCAGGAGGGATGGCTCAGGAGCAGGATGGACAGCTCAGGAGCAGGAGGGATGGCTCAGGAGCAGGAGGGACAGCTCAGGAGCAGGATGGATGGATCAGGAGCAGGATGGATGGCTCAGGAGCAGGAGGGACAGCTCAGGAGCAGGATGGATGGCTCAGGAGCAGGATGGATGGCTCAGGAGCAGGATGGATGGCTCAGGAGCAGGATGGATGGATCAGGAGCAGGATGGACAGCTCAGGAGCAGGATGGATGGCTCAGGAGCAGGAGGGACAGCTCAGGAGCAGGAGGGATGGATCAGGAGCAGGAGGGATGGATCAGGAGCAGGATGGATGGCTCAGGAGCAGGAGGGATGGCTCAGGAGCAGGAGGGATGGCTCAGGAGCAGGAGGGATGGCTCAGGAGCAGGATGGATGGCTCAGGAGCAGGATGGATGGCTCAGGAGCAGGATGGACAGCTCAGGAGCAGATGGGTGCTGGGCAGATTTCCACCCATCCATCTCCATCTGTGCTTTTCCTCCGGTGCTGCACGCACAGGAGGAGCTGCAGTGGGGACACAGACAGGGACTGAGCTTAGGGCAGCGTGGAGAGAGAGGTTTTGTGCCCCCAAAAGCTGCGTGTGGAGGGTGACAAGGACAGGACACGGGTTTGACACAGGACACAGAGCCCTGCCCTGCTCTGCCCTATGCCCAGGGCTCCTGATGACCTTCCTCTGCTCCCCTGCTTGCCCAGACTCTGCCTTCAGAGGTGAAACATTCCACAGCAGGGAAAAATACCCTGAAATTAAAAAGAGATTTTCCTTTTTTTGCCTTTCCAGCTGCTCATGTCCCCTTTCCTGGGGCCTGAATGCAGGATCATTCGACAGAATGATCACAAAGTTATTGTGAAAGTCACTGCATTGGCTTTTTCTGTGCAAATAACTCTGGCTTTCAGAGCCTCTGGAATTGCCATCAAGCTGGACAGATGGAATCCGTGCACCCCGCTGCTCCCATGGGTGCCCTGCTGTGCCCTGAGGTGTCTGCAGCCACCCAAAGGTGACGAGGAGCTGCCTGCAAGGGGCTGAGCTCCCCTGCAAGGACCTCAGCTCTGCCTGGTTCAGGGACGTGGTGCCCTGCTCTGTCCTGGAACCGTGACCAGGGAGCTCTGGAACAGCGGCTTCAGCAGATTTTAGGGAGAAGGATTGAATGAGAGAATGATTTGGGCTGGAAAACCTCTCTGAGATCATTGAGTCCAACCATCATCCAGCACTGCCAAGGCCACCTACACACCACCACCAGCTTTTAAACCCCTACAGTGGCAGGGACTCCAGAACTGCTCTGGGCAGCTGATTCCAAATCCTGACCACCCTGCAGTGAAGGAAATTCCTGCTGCTGTCCCCCCTGAGCCTCCCCTGGCCCAGCCTGAGGCCGTTCCCTCTCCTCCTGTCCCTGTTCCTGGGAGCAGATCCCAAATCCCCCCGGCTGTCCCCTCCTGCCAGGGACTTGTGCAGAGCCAGAAATTCCCCCTGAGCCTCCTTTGCTCCAGCCTGAGCCCCTTCCCAGCTCCCTCAGGAATTCTCCAGCCCCTTCCCAGCTCCCTCAGGAATTCTCCAGCCCCTTCCCAGCTCCCTCAGGGATTCTCCAGCCCCTTCCCAGCTCCCTCAGGGATTCTCCAGCCCTTTCCCAGCTCCGTTCCCTGCCCTGGGCTCGCTCCAGCCCTGGTGTCCCTCCTGTCCTGCGGGACCCCACACTGAAGCAGGGTGCATTAAATGTTCTGTGTTTGGGACTGGCTCCAGCAGGCACCAGCCTGGCTCAGCTCCCCCTCTCTCATCTCCCTGCTCCTGCAGAGCCCTTCCCAAGCCCTGCAGTGATCAAATCCTGCTGTTTTGATGTTCCAGCCCCTGTGATTCCAGGAGAGCCTCCTCTCCCTGCCCATCAGTGTGGAGCTGTGGCTCCAGCCCAGCCCTGAGCCCTGTGGGTGTGCCAGGATCAATGTGGGGATCCTGAGCGATCCATCGATAATAACGATCCCATTAATGAGTACGGGAACGTGCCTGGGCGTTAAAGGATCCTGACCCCAGGTGCCTGGACACCAGGAAATCTGATTATTGGTCTCATGAGCCCTGTTTGGAGCCCACACAGCCCCTGAGCCCGAGCCCCTCTCTGCTGAGACACGGCTCAGCACGGGTGGAAATCAGCGGGGAGGATTTTAATACTCATCCCTCTGCAGGAGCTCGGGAAAGGGAAGTTCATCGCCTGTCGATTCCGCCCTGCTGGGATAAAAGCTTGAGGAGCTGCTTTGCGGCTGCCCACTGCGAGGAACATGCTCTGGCTGTTCCCAAAGACACAGCCCAGCTCTATCCCAGAGACACATCCCAGCTCTATCCCAGCTCTGACACAGCCCTGACACATCCCAGCTCTATCCCAGAGACACAGCCCAGCTCTGACACACAGAGCCCAGCTCTATCCCAGCTCTGACACACAGAGCCCAGCTCTGACACACACAGCCCAGCTCTGACACAGCCCAGCTCTATCCCAGCTCTGCTACATCCCAGCTCTATCCCAGAGACACATCCCAGCTCTGACACAGTCCAGCTCTGACACACAGAGCCCAGCTCTATCCCAGCTCTGACACACACAGCCCAGCTCTATCCCAGAGACACAGCCCAGCTCTATCCCAGCTCTGACACATCCCAGCTCTATCCCAGCTCTATCCCAGCTCTATCCCAGCTCTGACACATCCCAGCTCTATCCCAGCTCTGGTACATCCCAGCTCTATCCCAGAGATAGATCCAGCCCAGCTCTTCCCACTGGGACACGTCCCAGCCCTGCCAGAATGCCCTGGTGGAAGGAGAGCGATCTCCTGGCACTGGCACAATCAAACACCCATTGTTCCCAGGCACAGGATCCACCACTTCACAGCGCCTGCCTTGCTCTTCGTGTCTCAGCCTCAAAGGGAATTGAAATAAAAAGGGTTTGGAACCTCCAGCCCTGATTTCCAGCAGGGAAACTGAGGCAGAGCCAGCCCCAGTCCCTGCTGTGCCTCTCACTGACCCCTGGCACAGCCTCCTGGCTGGACTCTGTGCACAGTTTGTAATCTGGAAACTTCCTGCAGCTGCTTTCTCTAGAGAAACTCCACGCTGTGGGTACAGGGCGTGGATCTCTGCTTCCTCCCACCTCTGCCATTTCTGGATGTTTCAGTTATTTCCCAGCAAATCTGAACCGAGGGGAACTGAGGTTCACGAGCTTCTGCCACCTTCTGTCAACAGGAGCTGAGCAGAGGAGGCAGCTCCGGGGGTGACCTGCGTGGAGCTCCATCAGATGTCAGAGCAGTGGCACAGGATGGGGAGGAGATCGAGATTTAATGGCAGGAAAAGCCTCAAGCAGAACTCACAGTCCCCTGAGACCCAGAGCTGCAGCAAACAGCCGGTTTGGAGTCTGATACTCATTTTAATATTATTTTTTTCTTTGTACATGTGAAGGGGTGTGGAGGGGAGATGCTGCTGCACTGGGCAAAACCCACTTTAGGGAGGCTGGAAAAGGGACAAGGCACAGCCAAAACACCCAAATTTACACGAGGACAGCTGAGATGAGACAGGGACCCCTTCCCTTCCCCTGCCAGCTGGAACTGTGCCCCTGAGCCCGGCCTGGCATGATCTCACGTGGAACTGCATCAGCTTCCTCTACAAAACAAGGATTTGATGTAACCATTCGAGTATATCTCAGCTTAGATGTTCTGGAGCTGCATGTGAAAGCTCCAGAAAGTTATTTATTTCAGCCCATTTAAAGTGTTTTTTGCTGATGTGTTCTGCAGAGTGGGTTTAGCGTGTGAGCTCTTTAGTAAAATCATTTCTGTATTAATGAGACCTAACCCAAAGCCATTAAACGTGACTTTAAAGGAATATCTCAGCGAATCTCTCATATTGAGATGGATGGCAGCAGACAGAGAGTGTTTGTAAACTTACACGCTGTCAAATCAAACTGGAACTCATTAAATACAGCAAAATAATTCACTGAATAATTCACTCGGGTTGAATACGAAAGATTTGGACAACCTTGGGTTGTTTGATTGAAAAACAACTTATTTTTTATGCTCCTGTGTATGTGACAAAGTAAAAATAGGAGCTGGAGGTGGGGAGCTCTGTCCCCTTGGTGTCGAGGGTCTTCCTGGGGAGAAGCCTCGTTAAAACTGAATTCTGACAAATCCAGCCTGGAGGGAGGCTGGGCTTTGCTGGGGAGGCTCAGCCCGGCTCACCCCGGGGAATTTGGGCTTTGCTGGGGAGGCTCAGCCCGGCTCACCCCGGGGGTTTTGGGCTTGGCTGGGGAGGCTCAGCCCGGCTCACCCCGGGGATTTTGAACTATTTCTGATCTCTGGTGCTCTGGTGGGGCTGCAGCAGCTCTGGGGGCTCAGGGGGATGGAGCTCAGGGCACAAAGTTCTGGCTGAGGCTCCCGGGCCAGCTCCGTGCCCGTGGCTCTGTGCCAGGCCAGGCTTGGAGATGCTGGGGCAGCCGTGACCAAACATTCCGGGATTTTCCTTCTCCTCCGAGTCCCAGCTGTCCCCGGGGATCTGCAGCTGTGCCAGGAGCTGCCCCAGCCCCGTGCAGGGCTGTGTTCCCAGCACAGCTCCAGGGCAAAGCTGGGGCTGTGCTGCGCCTTTTCCCTCCTGCAGGAGCAGCTCCGGGGCAGCTGAGCATTGCCAAGGGATGCAGGCTCCTGGCTGCACCCCCGGCTCCAGCATCCTCTGTGCTCCTGCCCCGTTCTCATTCCCGGCAGGAAAAGCCATTGTGTGCATGGGATGGGCCGAGATGTGACCTGCGCTCAGCTGCCAGGACATTCCTGCGGCTCAGGAATGATCCTCCTGCCTCCCTCCACACGAGAGGAACTCCGGCAGGAACCCCAGGAATAACCTTCCCTCACACGGGGAATAACCTTCCCTCTCTCCGGGAATAACCTTCCCTCACTCACTCCGGGAATAACCTTCCCTCACCCCAGGAATGTCCCTTCCTTCACCCCAGGAATGTCCCCTCACTCACTCCGGGAATGTCCCCTCACTCCGGGAATAACCTTCCCTCACTCCAGGAATGTCCCTTCCCTCATTCGGGGAATGTCCCTTCCCTCTCTCCAGCAATGTCCCCTCTCTCTCTCCAGCAATGTCCCCTCTCTCTCTCCAGCAATGTCCCTTCCCTCACCCCAGCAATGTCCCCTCCCTCTCTCCAGCAATGTCCCCTCCCTCCTGTGCCCCTCCCGTGTTAACCCCATCATGCCACCGCCAAGGTGACTCCCCGATCTGCCCGGGAGCCTCTCAGCAGAAGAGGAAGCTTTAAACAAAGACAATTTTTCAGTTCATTTCAGGTGATCACAGAGTTTGTGCTCCAGGATGATCCTGGGGGCTGATTGGCATTCCAGCAGCAAACACCAAAGCCATTCATAATGCAAAGAAACAGACCTGATGGAAAGATTTGATTCAGTTTTCAAGCTAGACTAATTCAAAACCCGGGGCTCTATAAATCAGAGCAAATGTTCTTTATAAAATAACTCAGCCAGAGCGCAGTGTGCAGTGTCAGGTCTGTGATTCCTGCCTGTCCCATTGAACTGGGGACGAACGAGGGGAGCAGCGCTGTCCCTGCAGCTGCCCCACAACAAACACAACAAAAACCCTCAGTGCTGCCCCACAACAAACACAACAAAAACCCTCAGTGCTGCCCCACAACAAACACAACAAAAACCCTCAGTGCTGCCCCACAACAAACACAACAAAAACCCTCAGTGCCTCTGGGAACAGCCTCAGTGTCCCAGGGACACCTGGGGACACCTGGGGACAGCGGGCCTGCCCTCGGGGGGGGGGACACAGCTGAGCTGGGGCTGCTGCTGCTGCCAGCGGGGACACGGAGGGGACAGGGATGGGACAGGGATGGGACACGGAGGGGACAGGGACAGGGATGGGACAGGGATGGGACGGAGGGGACAGGGATGGGACAGGGATGGGGATAGGACAGGGAGGGGACAGGGATGGGACAGGGATGGGACAGGGATGGGGACAGGGATGGGACAGGGACAGGACAGGGATGGGACAGGGATGGGACAGGGATGGGGACAGGGACAGGGGCAGCACAGAGGGGCAGAGGATGGGGACAGGGACAGGGACAGGGACAGGGACAGGGACAGGGACAGGGACAGGGATGGGGACAGGGATGGGGACAGGGATTGGACAGGGATGGGACAGGGATGGGGACAGGGGCAGCACAGAGGGGCAGAGGATGGGGACAGGGACAGGGAAAGGGACAGGGGCAGCACAGAGGGGCAGAGGATGGGGCAGGGCAGATCTGGCAGCACCGTGGGCACAGGAACGAGCTCCCAGCCAGGCTCCTTCCAAGGCAGGTCCAGTCCTGTGCCCCGAGGGTGCCCACCCTGCACCCCCAGACCCCGGGGACCTCTGGGGACTGTCACGGGATTGTGCTCACAGAGCCGGGGGCTGGAAGGGACCTTGTCCCACCCCTGCCATGGCGGGGACACCTCCCACTGTCCCCAGGGTCACCTCCCACTGTCCCAGGCTGCTCCAGCCCCAGTGTCCAGCCTGGCCCTGGGCACTGCCCGGGCTGGGACAGCTCAGCTGCTCTGGGCACAATTTCTCCTCAGTACAGGTCATTAACTCGCTCCAGCTCTGCTGAAACCGGTGCTATTCCTTCCTCACATCCTGAGGAGTTCTGCTTGCAGAAATCCTTTGCTTTAACCCCGGCCAGCCCCAGCCATCACAGCCTCACTCACTCCCTACAGCGGGACCAGGGAGGGAATTGGGAGGGTAAAATCAGGAGAGCTCATGGATTGAGACAAATTCAGTTTGAAAACAAAAGCTGCACACACAAGCACAGCAAACCAAGGCATCAATTAATTCCCTGCTTCCCATGGTGTGTGTTCAGCACCTCCATCCCTTCTTGACCTTCATCCCCTAGAGCTGGACACAGAGGTGCCCCCAGACCCAGGTGAGGTCTGTCAGAGAGGGAGATCTGACCCTGCTCAGCCTGCAGGACAGAAAATCCCCTAAATTTCTTTCTTTCTTTCCTCCTGAACTTCCCTGTCGGCTCCAGCACTCTTTGGAAGCCCAGTCCCTCTTGCAGCCTTGGCACAGCCACCGAGCCCCCGAGGCTGGCCCTGCTCCCCGGGACAGAATTCACCCCACACCCCCCTGCCTGTCCCTGCCGTGTTTGTCCCTCTCCCCAAACTCCTGGAGCTCCTGGAGCTGCTGCAGCCGGGGGCTGCCAACATCTGCTGGCAATCAGGGAAAATCCCAGGGAAAAGGATGCCATCGTTCAGGAGCCGACACTGACATTTTAAAAGCCGTGTCTGAAATCCCCAAACAATTAAGAGGCATCTTTTTTACATTCCATCCCTATCTGAGGCACTGCACAGGCAAGGCACCAGCTGAGAAGTACATGTTGATCTTGACAGGAAAAGCTACGATTAATGAATAATGGAGCACCAGCAATATATAACTTCCAGGCGGAGCCATCATAATTCAATCCAAACAGTAATATCAGGGTCTTTTCTTGGAGGAGTCTAAGCACCAGTTAAATATTAAATAAAAAAGATGACATTTTATTTTATTTTCCTTTGGCAATTCTGCATCTCCTTTTTCCAAAGAAGCAGAAGGCAGAAAGTGCCGCCGCCGAGGGAGAACGAAAGTTTAAATGCAAATTCACCTGCCCCCACCCTGGGCTATAAAAGTGTTTAATGAGGGAAATGGCTGCGGCGCTGATTTACCACCCAGACCTGTGCCCTTCCTCTTTCCATCATCACTCAGATCGCTGCGACTGTCCAAGGAAAAAGCTGCAAACTTTTGTCCCCGGTTCTGTGCTCGTGGGAAGATGCGTTCTCCAAACCCCAACAATTCCCTGTCTGCAGGGGAGCCCTGTGTGGAAGCATTTTTGGTCACATTAATGCACTGGCTTCTGCTTGCTCTCCATGGGGCCTTTTCTCCCCTTTCCTTTCACTTCTCGGGGTTCTGGGCAGTGCTGAATTATGAATCTGGGCAGTGATGAATTATGGGGTGAATCGAGTGTCCAGGGCACCTCCCGGCTGCCCCCAGCTCCTGAACTCTGCTCCCCTCGCAGGCCCCGGGCTCTGGGGGGGTCCTGACCCCTTCTCCCCTTAGAGCAGGAACCTCCCTCGTGGCCTCTTCGCACCTCATTAAATCCTCATTTCCTTCCAAACCTCACACCAGCCCTTCCCTCTCCTCTCTTCTGGCTCTGGGGCTGAACGATTCCATCAATTCCCCCGAGCGCTGCCAGCCCATGGAGCATCCCTGGAGCATCCCTGGAGCATCCCTGGAGCATCCCTGGAGCATCCCTGGAGCATCCCTGGAGCTGAGCTCCTGTCACACCGCTCCCTCTGTTCCTGGGGACTGTCCACTCCAGCGCTGCCACCCCCTGGAGCATCCCTGGAGCATCCCTGGAGCATCCCTGGAGCTGAGCTCCTGTCACAGCGCTCTGCTCCCCGGGACTGTCCCTGCAGGGCAGGGAGCCCAGGACACCTCTCAAGGTGAGATTCCCTCCAGTCGGGATTTATTTCATCATCTCTGGCCAGAGAGAACCGGCTCTGCTCCCCTGTCCACTCCAGCGCTCCCAGCCCATGGAGCATCCCTGGAGCTGAGCTCCTGTCACAGCGCTCTGTTCCTGGGGACTGTCCATTCCAGCGCTGCCAGCCCCTGGAGCATCCCTGGAGCTGAGCTCCTGTCACAGCGCTCCCTCTGCTCCTCGGGACTGTCCATTCCAGCGCTCCCAGCCCCTGGAGCATCTCTGGAGCATCCCTGGAGCTGAGCTCCTGTCACAGCGCTCCCTCTGCTCCCCGGGACTGTCCATTCCAGCGCTCCCAGCCCCTGGAGCATCCCTGGAGCTGAGCTCCAGGGCTGATGTTTTTTAGGATATTTTTTAGGATATTTTTTAGGGAGCTCCTGTCACAGCGCTCCCTTGGCTCCCCCGCTCTGGGATGCTCCTGGGGAAGGAAGATTTTCGGTACTCGGGGCCCTGAGCCAGGCACAGCGGGAGCCTCGGCAGAACAGCATCGCTCATCCGTGCTGCATTCCCAGGGTGTTCATGGGGTGTCACATTTGTCCTGCTGACAGCTGGCATCGCCGATAAGAATTAATCAGCTGTAAATAAATAAATAAGTGAAAATGATAAAACCCCTCCAATATCTACTAACAGGGCTATTTGTGATTATTTTTATTTTTACTATTTTTGTTTATTTTTCAGTGTTGCTCTTATCTCACACAGAGGAAGCAGGGGAAAAGCAGCGAGGCAGATAAAAGTGTTGGGTAAATCCAGCACGGCTGGATTGTGCTCTTGGAGCCGAGCAGTTCCCGTGTGGTGCAGCAGATTCCTGCTCCGTGCTCCGACAGCAGCACAGCTTTATCACCGCTGCTCTCCAGGCAAATCTCAGAAATGTGCAGGCAGGGTCTTCCAGAGCCCATCCCATGCACACCCAGCATGGCCCGGGAGGGGTTTGTGCAGGAGCTGGGCTGGGATCAGGAACATCTCCCAGGAACAGCAGGCTGCAAGATATTCAATATTGAATATTCAATAGTCAATAGTCAATATTCATTATTAATTATTCAATAATCAATAATCAACATTCAAGGTTCAATATTCAATATCCAATATTCAATATTCAATATTCATTATTCAATAGTCAATATTCAATGTTCAATATTCAATGTTCAATATTCAATATTCAATATTCGATAATCAGTATTCAATAATCAGTATTCAATAATCAATAATCATGATGGAGGTGCAGGGGGTTCCTGGAGTCTGGAGTTTATGGTTTTGCCATAGATAGAAATAATTGATCACCCATTAGCTGGGAAGGGTGTTGAAAATTCTCTGGTGTTTGTTCTTCCAGGGAAACGCTTTCATTTATAGCCCCGGCCTGGGGCTCCCAGGGCCTGTCCCGGGTGGGGACTCTGGGGTGAGCAAGGCAGAGCTGCTGCCTTGGAGACTTTGCTGGAGGGGCTCTGTGTCCTGCCTGCTTTGAGGAGCCTCTGGGATGATCCAGCTCTGCTCCCACCCTGGGATTATCCAGCTCTGCTCCCACCCAGGATTATCCAGCTCTGTCCCACCCTGGATTATCCAGCTCTGTCCCACCCTGGATGATCCAGCTCTGCTCCCACCCTGGGATTATCCAGCTCTGTCCCACCCTGGATTATCCAGCTCTGTCCCACCCTGGGATTATCCAGCTCTGTCCCACCCAGGATGATCCAGCTCTGTCCCACCCTGGGATGATCCAGCTCTGTCCCACCCTGGGATGATCCAGCTCTGTCCCACCCTGGGATGATCCAGCTCTGTCCCACCCTGGGATGATCCAGCTCTGCTCCCACCCTGGGGTGATCCAGCTCTGTCCCACCCTGGGATGATCCAGCTCTGCTCCCACCCTGGGATTATCCAGCTCTGCTCCCACCCTGGGATGATCCAGCTCTGCTCCCACCCTGGGATGATCCAGCTCTGCTCCCACCCAGGATTATCCAGCTCTGTCCCACCCTGGGATTATCCAGCTCTGCTCCCACCCTGGGATGATCCAGCTCTGCTCCCACCCTGGGATGATCCAGCTCTGCTCCCACCCTGGGATGATCCAGCTCTGTCCCACCCAGGATGATCCAGCTCTGCTCCCACCCTGGGATGATCCAGCTCTGCTCCCACCCAGGATGATCCAGCTCTGTCCCACCCTGGGGTGATCCAGCTCTGCTCCCACCCTGGGATGATCCAGCTCTGCTCCCACCCTGGGATTATCCAGCTCTGTCCCACCCTGGGATGATCCAGCTCAGATGATCCAGCTCTGCTCCCACCCAGGATGATCCAGCTCTGCTCCCAGCCTGGGATGATCCAGCTCTGCTCCCACCCAGGATTATCCAGCTCTGTCCCACCTCGGAATTATCCAGCTCTGCTCCCACCCTCTCGTTCCCACGCTTTCCCACAGCAAAGCCGCCTCTCTAAATACTCAGTGCAGCCACTGCATCCTCACAGAAATATCAATGGGATCTTGGCTGTTAAAATCCCATCTATTTGAGCATATAATTTTGCCAGAGTCAGAATCTATTAGTGAAATCTCAGCCCCGGTGACAAGATAACAGAATCCTCAAATTAAATATGGTTTCCACAATTACAGTGTCTCCTTTTCTTTCCCAGCATTAACACCATAAATGCTGCTGTCAGACAAGATAAAATCTGAATTCTATCCTGACAAGGCAAATGTTATCAAAGATCAGTTAATTACACACTGGATTTCAGCGGAGGCAAATAAACCCCCTGCGGCTTTGTGTGAAAACTGCTGTGTTCCCAGCAGCTCCTCCCTGGGCCACCAGGCACGATTCCCTCCTCCCTGCTTCCCTCATTCCCAGCACGCTGGGGAAATGGGATCTGCATTTTCTGCTGCTGTCAGCCCCTGCCCCAGCCCAGGGCAGGGTGCTGACAACGGGAGCTGCTGGAGCTTTCCTGCAGGAACCGACTTGCAAAATCCTGCTGGGTTTGGGGAGCTCTGTGACTCTGCAAAGAGCTCCTTCAACCCTGCCCATTCTGCCTTCCTCTGATTTATTTCATTAAAACAATTGTTTCCCTGCGGGAATTGTCAGAATGGACACACATCTTCTCTTATCCAGTGGCTGCTCCCCTCCAGTGAGAGTTTTCTTCCCGTTCTTTGTATTTGCAAATCAAGTATTTAAACCTCATTTTGAGTGGCAGCCCGTGCTGCAGGGGGATGTTCCAGCTGCTGGAGCTCACTGGGAGCTGCATTCCATCCCCAGCAGCACAGCTGGGCAGGACATTCCCATCCCGAGACCCTGATGGATCCTGGATGCTTGTTGGGATGGTTGTTGGGATCTTTGTTTGTCAGGGTGTTTGTTGGGATGATTGTTGGGATCTTTGTTTGTCAGGGTGCTTGTTGGGATGTTTGTTTTGTTGGGATGATTGTTGGGATGTTTGTTTGTTGGGATGTTTGTTGGGATGTTTGTTGGGATGTTTGGGATGATGTTTGTTAGGATATTTGTTGGAAAGTTTGTTGGGATGTTTGTTAGGATGTTTGTTGGGATGATTGTTGGGATGATGTTTGTTAGGATATTTGGGATGTTTATTAGGATGTTTGTTGGGATGTTTGTTGGGATGTTTGTTGGGATGATTGTTGGGATGTTTGTTGGGATGTTTGTTGGGATGTTTGTTGGGATGATTGTTGGGATGTTTGTTGGGATGTTTGTTGGGATGTTTGTTGGGATGATGTTTTTTAGGATGTTTGTTGGGATGTTTGTTGGGATGTTTTTTAGGATGTTTGTTGGGATGTTTTTTAGGATGTTTATTAGGATGTTTGTTGGGATGTTTGCTGGGTTTTTTTTAGGATGTTTTTTAGGATATTTTTTAGGATGTTTCTTAGGGTGTTTTTTAGGATGTTGGGAGCTGTGAGCCACAGGTGCTGCACAGCCCACAGCAACAAACAGGCCAAATTCAGAAAATGCTGTGGGAAAGCAGAGCTTGTGGCAATCTCTGATTGCTGCGTTTGCTGCCGGTGTCCCTGTGCTCAAACTTGGCCCAGGAAGGTCAGAGAATGGTGGGAAGATTTAAAGGACCTGAAATCCCATCTCATTCCGAGCCTGCCATGCACAGGGAGCTTCCTCTGTGGATCCCTGTGGAACACAGATCCCTTCCTCGGGAAGAGAGATTCATTCCCTGGGAACACAGATCCCAGACAGAGATCCATTCCCTGGGAACACAGATCCATTCCCTGGGAACACAGATCCCTTCCCTGAGAACACAGATCCTTTCCCTGGGAACACAGATCCACTCCCTGGGAACACAGATCCATTCTCTGGGAACACAGATCCATTCTCTGGGAACACAGATCTGTTCCCTGGGAATAGAGATTCATTCCCTGGGAACACAGATCCCTTCCCTGGGAACACAGATCCCTTCCTTGGGAACACAGATCTGTTCCTTGGGAACACAGATCCCAGACAGAGATCCATTCCCTGAGAACACAGATCCATTCTCTGGGAACACAGATCCCTTCCCTGGGAACACAGATCCATTCTCTGGGAACACAGATCCATTCCCTGGGAACACAGATCCATTCCCTGGGAACACAGATCCATTCTCTGGGAACACAGATCCATTCCCTGGGAACACAGATCCATTCTCTGGGAACACAGATCCCTTCCTTGGGAACACAGATCCCTTCCCTGGGAACACAGATCCATTCTCTGGGAATACAGATCCATTCCCTGGGAACACAGATCCCTTCCCTGGGAACACAGATCCCTTCCCTGGGAACACAGATCCACTCTCTGGGAACACAGATCCATTCTCTGGGAACACAGATCCATTCCCTGGGAACACAGATGCATTCCTTGGGAACACAGATCCATTCTCTGGGAACACAGATCCATTCTCTGGGAACACAGATCCATTCCCTGGGAACACAGATCCATTCCCTGGGAACACAGATCCACTCCCTGGGAACACAGATCCATTCCCTGGGAACACAGATCCATTCTCTGGGAACACAGATCCATTCCCTGGGAACACAGATCCATTCTCTGGGAACACAGATCCGTTCCCTGCCCAGAATTTACACCCAGCCCTCTGAGCACATCCTCCACCAGAGCTTCCATCATGCCAGACTTGTCAAACGCGGGTAATGCAGATGAAACACTTTAAAAGAATCTCATTTTCAGGACAAGCTGATCACTCTTTCCTTGAAAATAAAGCCCTTGTAAAAGATCTTAATTTAAGCAGTGAAAGATTAGGCTGCCCAGAGCGATTGCCTGCTCCTGCTGCAGAATTTCCTGGCACTCAGCACGAGGCTGTTCATGGTGTGCCACGAGCTGGGAGCCCCGTCCTGCTGAGAAACAAAATCTGCTGGCAAAAGGGACCAGGGGAGGCTGTGAAGCAGAAAGTGACTCCTGCAGAAAAACAGGGCCAGTTTTGCCTTGTCCCCAGTCCCTGTCCAGCTCTCCTGGAGCCCCTGCAGGCCCTGGAGGGGGCTCTGAGCTCTCCCTGGAGCTTCTCCTCTCCAGCTGAGCACCCCCAGCTCTCCCAGCCTGGCTCCAGAGGGGCTCCAGCCCTGCAGCAGCTCCGGGGGATGGATCCTCACTTGGTCCCTGCAGCTGACGGTCCCTGAAGGACCTCGGTGCTGCCTGCTGAACCTCGCCCTGCTCCCTGACCTCCTGTGAGCCCAGAATTGAGGGCAAATTGAAGATTTTGTCTCCTAAACCTGAGCAAGAGCTGAGTCAGTGCTGGCCCAGCTGGAGGGGGAGCTTTCTGTTCAGACGGGCACAATGTCACAGCACACCAGAGCTGGTGCAAAAGGGGAAAACAGGGATAAAAGGAGCAGTCAGAGGAAGAAATCAAGTGAACAAAGCTCATTTCCTTGAGGTATTTGAGCTTCTGATCAAGTCTAGTATCTGCGAGCAGCAGGAAGCTTTATTTATATATTATTTATCTTTGGCTTAAAAAGAAGCATTCTCTTGTGTGACAGCTTCTGCCTGGATTTCTGTGCCATCTTCTTCTCTTTTCCCTGTGTTTGGTTTTGCTTTTCCTTTTTTTTTTTCCTTTTGGGGGATCTTAACAGAGCTGCTCTGCCTCAGTTTGCTTTTGTAGACACAACTTCAAGGGCTGACCTCGGTGTAATTCCTGTCCATGGCCTGGGGCTCTGCCTTGGCCCTGCTCTGATCCTGCTTTGCATCCCCATCCAGGGGAGCTTTGTGCTGCTCTCTGGGGACGGGCAGAGTGCAGCTGCCTGTCCCTGGAGGGGAAGGAATTCTCAGCATTGATGTGGAAAGTGGAAAATAAAACCGAGATTGCAGTCTTTAACTGCAGGGAGCGGTTTTGTTCTCCCCGGCCCCTCCCTGCAGATTTGAAAGCATTTCAGTTCAGGGAAGCACTCGGGGCAGGCAGTGCTGAGAGCAGCAGGAACATTTATTTCCAGCACAGGTGACCTGTGACCTGTGTGTGCTTCTCCTGCTCCTGACAGGGCCCCTCGTGCTGCTCTTGCACTCATCAAACCTGGAAATGGTGAGAAAAACCCAATTCCTGGGCTTGAAATGGCACATCACTGCCTGGATGGAGCCAGGGACACATCAGGGCCGGTGGGTGAGGTTTAAATTGCTCCTGTCGGGCTCTGAGCAGGGTCCTGTGCCTGCCCTGCACATCTGGGCACAGCTGGAGGCAGCGCGCTCACCCCAGCACAGCTCTGGCCAAGTGGAAAATGGGAATTTGTAGGTACAAGGCCTTTGATTTTCCACCAGGAAAAGAACACAGCAGCCAGAGCTGGGAGCTAAATCAGAGCTCAGTGACTCGGATCCAAGAACGCTTCCAGGTAAAGAGTGAGGCAGGAAAGGCAAACAGCCTCCCTCTGTATCCATCAGCTCTGCACAGGGCTGCTGATCTCTCTGTCCCCTATCTCCCATCTCTCTGTCTCCCATCTCCCATCTCTCTGTCCCCCATCTCCCATCTGTCCCCTATCTCCCATCTGTCCCCTATCTCCCATCTCTCTGTCCCCTATCTCCCATTTCTCTGTCCCCTATCTCCCATCTCCTCTGTCCCCTATCTCCCATCTCTCTGTCCCCTCTCTCCCATCTCCTCTGTCTCCTATCTCCCATCTCTCTGTCCCCTATCTCCCATCTCTCTGTCCCCTATCTCCCATCTCTCTGTCCCCTCTCCCATCTCTCTGTCCCTATCTCCCATCTCCTCTGTCCCCTATCTCCCATCTCTCTGTCCCCTCTCTCCCATCTCTCTGTCCCCTATCTCCCATCTCTCTGTCCCCTATCTCCCATCTGTCCCCTCTCTCCCATCTCTCTGTCTCCCATCTCCCATCTCTCTGTCCCCTATCTCCCATCTCTCTGTCCCCTATCTCCCATCTCTCTGTCCCCTATCTCCCATCTCTCTGTCCCCTATCTCCCATCTCTCTGTCTCCCATCTCCCATCTCTCTGTCTCCCATCTCCCATCTCTCTGTCCCCTATCTCCCATCTCCTCTGTCCCTTATCTCCCATCTGTCCCCTATCTCCCATCTCTCTGTCCCCTATCTCCCATCTCTCTGTCCCCTATCTCCCATCTCTCTGTCCCCTATCTCCCATCTCTCTGTCTCCCATCTCCCATCTCTCTGTCTCCCATCTCCCATCTCTCTGTCCCCTATCTCCCATCTCCTCTGTCCCTTATCTCCCATCTGTCCCCTATCTCCCATCTCTCTGTCCCCTATCTCCCATCTCTCTGTCCCCTATCTCCCATCTCTCTGTCCCCTATCTCCCATCTCTCTGTCTCCTGTCTCCCATCTCCTCCCAGCTCTTCTCTCCCCATATCTGCAGCTCCATCAATTCCTCTGATAACCCCTCTGTGTTCCAGCCTGGCCTCTACAGGGGAGGAACCCCAGGACCAAGAGCTCTTTTCTCTCTCACTCAGGTTGAGGAGGTGTCAGTGGTGCTGGGGTCAGAGCTGCTGACACTGAGCCCATCCCTGAGCAGATCCCTGGGGCTGGGGATGGATGTGACCCGCGGGGAGAGAGAGCCCCAGCAGCTCCAGGGAACAACCTGCAGCTGCTTCTCTGTTTGCTGGCTTTGGATTTACACGGAAAATGTCAGGCTGTTCCAGCCAGCCCCGGTGTCCCAGCTGTCCCCTCGTGCTGTGGTGACATCACAGGGACAATCACCTGCCAAAGGTGTGTCACATGTGTGTGTCCCCATGTGCTGTCCCCTCGTGCTGTCCCCTCGTGCTGTGGTGACATTACAACACAGGGACAATCACCTGCCAAAGGTGTGTCACATGTGTGTCCCCTCATGCTGTCCCCTCGTGCTGTCCCCTCGTGCTGTCCCCTCGTGCTGTCCCCTCGTGCTGTGGTGACATCACAGCACAGGGACAATCACCTGCCAAAGGTGTGTCACATGTGTGTGTCCCCTCGTGCTGTGGTGACATCACAGCACAGGGACAATCACCTGCCAAGGGTGTGTCACATGTGTGTCCCTTCATGCTGTCCCCTCATGCTGTCCCCTCGTGCTGTGGTGACATTACAACACAGGGACAATCACCTGCCAAAGGTGTGTCACATGTGTGTGTCCCCTCATGCTGTCCCCTTGTGCTGTCCCCTCGTGCTGTGGTGACATCACAGCACAGGGACAATCACCTGCCAAAGGTGTGTCACATGTGTGTCTCCTCATGCTGATGCTGTCCCCTTGTGCTGTCCCCTCGTGCTGTGGTGACATTACAGGGACAATCAGCTGCCAAGGGACTCAGCCCAGGGGGAATCTGCTCTAACTGGACACAAAGTCCATCTGGTACCTTCACCTCATCCTCTCCACACCGCTGTTCCCAGCAGCATCTTCTCCCCAGAGCTCCTGGGAGCTCCTCCAGCCCAGCAGAGGGGAGGGCAGGCCCGGGACTGGAGCTCTGGGGAGGTGGGGCTGGCTTTCCAAACACAACTTTGGTGCTGTTCACACAAGTTCGTCCAGGCAGCAAAGTTCACATTTATGTGCAAATGAGGAGACAGCCACACTGAACTGGAGGGAGAGGATGCTAATGAATGTTCTGCCAGGCTTTAAGAAGAAGATATTGCCCAATGCTGTGGAAAATTAAAATTTGTTTCTAATATGTATGGTAAATTTAATGCTAAGGACCAAAGATAAATGGGAAGGGAGTTTAATCTGGGCTGACCCCGTTTTTGCTGGAATGTCATTTGCTGTGGTTCCTGCTCCCCCTCAGAAAGCAAGAGACACTCTAATTAGTCCTTGCATTCTGCAGATAAATTATTGCTCCCAAAGATGGAGAGGAGAAGGTGAGGGGTGCTGGGGAAGGAGCAAGGGAACATCCTGGATGCTTCCAGGAGATCTCAAAGCGAGCTGTGATCTCCAACTGCTGCTCCTGAGTGGCAGGAGGAGCAGTTTTGTGTTCTGAGCGCTCCTGGGGAGGTCACTGCTGTGAGATGTGCTGGCCATGGCACGACTGGCATTAAATCCACTTTGGGAAGGAAAGAGCTGCCTGACTGAAGAGGATCTGGAGTGTGCAGGGCTTGGCTGCTCTGAGGTTCCTTGAGGTGGATCCCACTTCCAGCTTTTTCAGGATTTAACATGCTGCCCACACTGCACACACAAATCCAAGGATCCTCCTTTGCATTAAACTGAATTCACAGAAACTGATCCAGCTATCCAAAAGCTGATTTGCAAAAGGTGAGAGGTCTTACTTTGGTTAAAAATAATTTTAGGAGTAATTCCATGCTTCTGTATGAATTATTGGGAAGGGGAACACTTAGACTCTGCTTGTGGCCATCAAATGAATTTTCAAGCTGCACATGAGTGTGGCTGCCACAGGATTTCTCTCTCCCTGGGAAGATGGATCCGGAGCTTTGGTGGGAATTGTCATTCTTGGACAGAGAGGGTGTGAGGGCAGCAGCAGGGCTGGGGCTCCAGCTGCCCCCCAGTCCCTGTGGGGTTTGTTCTGTGCCAGGAAAACCTCCCAGGCCCGCTGGGGAATGGCAATTCTGGGATGGGGCTGTGCAGGGAATGGTCTGGAACTGTCACCATCACAGCCCCTGGCTTCCCAAAGCCAGCCTGGCAGGGGTGCCTTGTCCCAGGGCTGGGGACAAGATCCGAGAGGATCCTTCCCCAGGAGGCTCCAGGAGCCATCCCTGCCCCTCCAGGCTGGGATCCTGCTCCATGGGGATCTCACAGTGCAGAGTTTGTCCCTCCTGGCTGGGATCCTGCTCCATGGGGATCTCACAGTGCAGAGTTTGTCTGTCCTGTGCTGGGATCCTGCTCCATGGGGATCTCACAGTGCAGAGTTTGTCCTGTCCAGGATGGGATCCTGCTCCATGGGGATCTCACAGTGCAGAGTTTGTCCCTCCTGTGCTGGGATCCTGCTCCATGGGGATCTCACAGTGCAGAGTTTGTCTGTCCTGTGCTGGGATCCTGCTCCATGGGGATCTCACAGTGCAGAGTTTGTCCTGTCCAGGCTGGGATCCTGCTCCGTGGGGATCTCACAGTGCAGAGTTTGTCTTGTCCAGGCTGGGATCCTGCTCCGTGGGGATCTCACAGTGCAGAGTTTGTCCCTCCAGGCTGGGATCCTGCTCCATGGGGATCTCACAGTGCAGAGTTTGTCCTGTCCTGTGCTGGGATCCTGCTCCATGGGGATCTCACAGTGCAGAGCTTGTCCCTCCAGGCTGGGATCCTGCTCCATGGGGATCTCACAGTGCAGAGTTTGTCCTGTCCTGTGCTGGGATCCTGCTCCGTGGGGATCTCACAGTGCAGAGTTTGTCCCTCCTGGGAGCTGCTGTGGCTGTGCCAGGTGTGGGATGGGCACAGCGTGGCTGGGCTGTGCCAGGTGTTGGTGGGTACAGGGTGGTTGGGCTCTGGCAGGTGTGGGATGGGCACAGCGTGGCTGGGCTGTGCCAGGTGTTGGTGGGTACAGGGTGGTTGGGCTCTGGCAGGTGTGGGATGGGCACAGGGTGGCTGGGCTGTGGCAGGTGTGGGATGGGCACAGGGTGGCTGGGCTGTGGCAGGTGTGGGATGGGCACAGGGTGGTCGGGCTGTGCCAGGTGTGGGATGGGCACAGGGTGGTCGGGCTGTGGCAGGTGTTGGTGGGCACAGCGTGGCTGGGCTGTGGCAGGTGTGGGATGGGCACAGCGTGGCTGGGCTGTGCCAGGTGTGGGATGGGCACAGTGTGGTCAGGCTGTGCCAGGTGTGGGATGGGCACAGTGTGGTCAGGCTGTGGCAGGTGTGGGATGGGCACAGTGTGGTCAGGCTCTGGCAGGTGTGGGATGGGCACAGGGTGGCTGGGCTGTGGCAGGTGTGGGATGGGCACAGCGTGGCTGTGGCAGGTGTGGGATGGGCACAGCGTGGCTGTGGCAGGTGTTGGTGGGTTGTGCCAGGGCACCGCTCCAAAGCACGGCCAGAAGCAGCCCAGCCCCACCGAGCTTTCCCGGTGTAATTACCTCTGCCGGGCACCGGGGATATTTTTAGCCTGCTTGCCTAAGGAAATTAAGCTTACATGATGATGGAATGAATGCGTGAGCGTTCCTGCATGTTTATTCTGACCTTAATAATTTCTGAAGCCATTGGCAGTTTGAAGCAGATTTCATGGGGGAGGAAAGCAGTCTTACATACAATTAAGGTTTTATCCACACTGTGAGAACACTGGTCAGGTAGAGGAGAGAAAGCCCTTAAATGCTCCCAATCAGCATTTCGTGTGTGAACAAGAGGCCGGAGCGTGGGCTCCCACCTCAGCACTCATCAGAGACTCCACCAGGGGAGAGAATTTAGCAAAACCCATTGGAACGGCGGGAGAGGATTGGATCGGAGCTCGCAATCAAGCATGAAATGCAGATCTTGGGGAAACAGGGCTTTGTTATTCCGAGTGCTGATGGGGCTGCATATTAACTGCTGATTAGTTGGATCAGCACAAAGGCAAGGCTGGATTTAGTTGGAGGCACAAAGCCGCTCCTGGTGGCACAGCTCGTTCCTCTTCCTCACATAAGTGCATTTGTGTCACTCAGGTCCTTGGCCGCGCTCAGGGAGTTAATGCTGCTCTCACTTTGGGGCATCAACACGCCTTAAAAGCCCAGAGTGTTTCACATGGAGATTACGGTGCTGGGGTAAACCCAAGCAGCTGTCAGATTTGGTTCTCTGCTGTACTTAAAGTGACACGGATTAGGGGAAGGGAGTTCTCACAGCAAATCCTCAGAGGCTGAGACGGAGCTGTGCTGGGGAGAGCTCAGCTTTGGGGTGCACAGAGACCCCTCCTCATCCAGCCCTGAGCCCCAGCATGGCCAGAGCCTCTGTCCCTTCTGCCTCCCCCGCAGCTCTGCAGGGTGGGAAAAGCACATCCCTGTCCCAGATTCTGGAATGAGCAGCAGGAACCCGGCTTCTCCCCCCGGGAGGGATCCATGGTGATTACAGGGTCCTAAACATGCACGAGAACCTTCTTAAAATGAACATCCTCTTCCTTTCATTTAGCATAACTCACACTGGGGCTTAGTACAGTTTAGCAAATCCACTGGAAATTTCGGCTTTTGCTTAATTCAGATTAATTTTGCAGAGTCCCTGCATGGACAAATCTCCTGACTGAGCCAAGCCTTGGCTCGTGTGCCCACGGGGACAAACTGGCCGAGATGTTTTGTTTGCCCTCTTTCCTGCTCTCAGTTAAATCAGCAAAGACCTTCCAGCTGCACCAGTCCCTCCCAGGCTCCCAGCCCAGTTCAAGCTGTGGGCAGTGCTGCAGGCACTGGGGTTACAGAGCTGAGCCCAGAGCAGCTGGGGCTGGGAAATGATCTCTGCCCCATTGCCTGGCAAAGCCACCAGAGCTGCCAGGGGAGGAAGCTGCCAAAAAACCCAGAAGGGATTTCATGGCAGTGCTTTGGATCTCAGGCTGGAAACCGGGGCCCATCCAGAGAAACAAACCCAGTGCAGGGCTGTTCTTCCCGAGGTTCACCCCACTCCTGCCTCCAGGGGATGGATTTGTCTGCAGGGTGACTTTAATGGAGTCACTGGGAGCCCTGTGGGCCCCTGTCAGCTCCTCTCTGCACAGCCTGGCAAAGAAATCCCATGGAAAATCCCTCATTTCCAGCTGGAATTCACCCTGTCAGAGAAACCCCATGGAAAATCCCTCGTTTCCAGCTGGAATTCACCCTGTCAGAGAAACCCCATGGAAAAACCCTCGTTTCCAGCTGGAATTCACCCTGCCAAAGGAACCCCATGGAAAATCCCTCATTTCCAGCTGGAATTCACCCTGCCAAAGGAACCCCATGGAAAATCCCTCGTTTCCAGCTGGAATTCACCCTGCCAAAGGAACCCCATGGAAAATCCCTCGTTTCCAGCTGGAATTGCCCCGGTGTCAGCACAGCTACCCCGGGATCAGCAAGGCTTTCCTGGACTGCTCCTCAAGGGTCTGTTGGCCATAAAGCAGCTGTGAGAAAGCCACTGAACACTGAGGAATATCATCCTGGATATCACTGAGGAATATCATCCTCCATCCTGGAGCAGCCTGGGCCAGCGGGAGCTGTCCCTGCCATGGCAGGCTGGGACAGGATGGGCTTTCAGGTCCCTCCCAACCATCCAACAATTCAGTGATGATTGAGGATGAAATCTCCTCTCTCTGCAGGTGCTGACTTCTGTTGGAGCAGAGGCTCCCAGGAGCTGCTGGGATTCCAAACCAGCTCAGTTCCCCAGGTGCCCTGACCCCTCCTGGCCCCCTGGACACCACTGGCTCCATGCTGGAGCTCCAGCTGCTCTTTGGGGATGCCCAAGGCAGCGGCTCCAGGTGTTCCTCAAGGGCAGGACCTGCTGCCCCCTGCACAGAGAATTAAAGACACCACGGGACTCTCTCCATGCCCCAGAGGGAGCAGCCCTGTGCTCATTAAACCTCGGCCTGGGAGGATGTAACGAGCGGGTTTTATCCCAACAGAAATTCCTTCCTGTGGTTTGGTGCTGTGGGTTCACAGGGAGGTGGGAGAGGGAAGATCAGAGCAGGCTGGAGCTCGGGGATGTGCTGAGGCTGGAAAAGCTGGCACGGTGCTGGTGACAGGGCAGAGCTGAGGCAGGACTGGAGCATCCCCAAGTGCCCTGTAATGCTGTCACACTGACCTTTTAAAAATAGGAGTTTGAACATTAAACCCTCTGCTCCTGGGCTCTGAACGTCAGCACGAGGGGTTCAGTGCCTGGGATTGCTGGGTCCTGGCAGGGGATTCCTGACCATGCCATGGGATGTCCCTCTGCACACAGGGACACTGCTGGGCCCCGTGGGCAGAGCTGGCACTGCTGGGACATTCTCCCCACAAAGTTTAACCCTGGCCTTCTCCCCCTGTGTCTTTCAGGCTGGCCATAACCCAGGCAGTTTTCTACATTTGTGCAAAGTGATAATCCATGATTAACAGCCATTTTAACAAATGGCTAATCAATTTATATGGCTTGCTATAGAGTTTAATAAATCAAGGCCAGGTTGATTATAACCGTGGCTCGTGGCCATGCTGTAATGCCATCCTCTGATGTGCTTCTGATAGTCTGGAGCCTCCACTGCTGCTGTCAGGAGCTCGTTTAAAACTGCAGGCAGCGTTTTGAACACGCTGAAAGCACAGGGTGAGGAAATATTCCTCACTGCTGGAAAGTCCCATGGCCCTTCCTGGGGGTAAATTGGGGTCCAAAGCGAGGGGCAACGGAGCCTTGGCAAGGAGGGACTCGTGGGAGGGATGGAAATGTGGGCTCTGAGAGGGGCCAGGACAGAGCTCCTGGAGGGGGGAACAGGGAAGGGACGGGCAGAGCTGTTCCTGCTGTGCTCTGGCTCTCCCCAGGCTGTGTCCTGCCAGCCAGGGGGGACAGTGATTGTTCCAGAGCAGAAACAGGAGTTCAGAGCTGGAACTGATCCCTCAGGGAGACAGAATTTCTGCTCCTCTCCAGCCCCTGTGTTTTCAGAGCCGTGGAGACAAAAGAGAATCATGGAACATTAAAAAAGCCAAGCAAACTCTGATGTTTAAAGCCCCACAGCTGGTAGGGGTTGCTTTTTTTATATTCCAATTTATTTTTTTTTATTTTTTTTTCCTTTCCAGCTTGATTCACACAACTCTTTGGAGGAGTTCATTCTCAGAATGAACAAAGATGTGCCCATCTGCTAAATATAATCTGAAACCTGTAGCTGCCTGGAAAGGGAAGTGTGGTGATTTCTGAAAAACTCCAGCCTATAAAAGCTGACACACAGCCCCTCACACTCTCTAAAAACCATCTCCTGGTGGATTTATTAGTCTTAGGCAACAGCAGTTGGTCTGAAAAGAAAATGTATTTAACCTTTCTTTTTAATTGTCGCACTGTTAACCTGTCAGTTCTACATGGGGCTGTTAATAATTCCGCTTTAAATGTCTCAAAAGAACTTTCATGTTTAAATATTAAACACTAAAACTTGGGTACACTTAGCAGAGAGCGGAGGCAGCACTCAGAGCAGTAAATGTGGCTCAGTGCAAAGTCCACTGGAGTGCCTGGGAATTGTCACTCGGAACCCAACAGCAGCAAAGGCTGCAAATCCCAGTCCCAGGGTCAAACCCTGAGCTTGACCTGCCCCACAGAGGGGTTCAGCCTGGGCAGGACCTGCTCAGACCCAAAGAGCTGGGCTTTACCTTCAGCTCAGGGCAAGGTGCACACCGAGGGCACAAGGGGTTAAGGAGGGTGAGCTGAGTGCCCTGGAGCTGCTCCTGCAGGAGATGAACACAGCTCACCTGCGATGAGGAGGAGCTGGGAATCCACTCCCAGAGTGTTTCAACAGGAGCCCAGTGCTAAAACCATGATTTGATACCAACTGCTGGATCTAAAACCTTCCTCCCGTGGCAGGGATGTCCCAGCCTGGCTCCCACCCTCCCCTCTCCTGTCATTTCCCAGCCAGGTGGCTCTGGCAGCACCAGGGCTTTATTGCTATCGATGCTCCACGGGGAGCTGAATGTTCCCCGTGCTGGTGTCACCCTGCCCGATGCCCATTTAATGTTGAATTGTCCTGGAGGCAGCGCTGAGGCTCTGACCCGGGGCCAGGGAGGTGCTGCCACTCCGTGCTGTGACATGGGCATCAAACCCTGGGCACCGAGCTCATCTCCCCTGGAATGAATAAATACCCTGGCACTGCACAGGGGACTGTCAAAGCTTTCCAAAAACAGTGGGTAATTGGCTTTTATCGGGCTGGTTATGGTCTGTGACGGTGTCTCAGGAGTCTGGAAGCCACAGCTCCCGCCTGGTGCATCCCTGTGCTCCAGAGCTGGGCCTGTCCCGGCTGCCAGCACCCAGCAGAGGCTTTTCCTGAGCACAGGGGATGGGAACACCCAGCAGAGGCTTTTCCTGAGCACAGGGCAGTGCCCTGCTCCCCAGACACCCATCAGAAGGGTTTTCCCCAGCACAGGGGATGGGAACACACATCAGAAGGGTTTTCCTGAGCACAGGGCAGTGTCCTGCTCCCCAGGAGATGGGAACACCCATCAGAAGGGTTCTCCCCAGCACAGGACAGTGCCCTGCTCCCCAGGGAATGGGAACACCCATCAGAAGGGTTCTCCCCAGCACAGGGCAGTGCCCTGCTCCCCAGGAGATGGGAACACACATCAGAAGGGTTCTCCCCAGCACTGGGCAGTGCCCTGCTCCCCAGGGGATGGGAACACAGCCCCTCCAGGGCTCTTCTGGTGCCTGGCTGGGAGCAGGGAGCTCAGCTGCTCCTGTCCCCTCCATCCCCCGAGAGCCCAGGGCTCCCAGCCCTGCCCCGGTGCCTTTCCCTGCTGCTGGGTTTATCCCATGGGATCCAGCAGCAGCACTGCCTGCCTCGGACAGCTGGGAATTTTGGGGAAGGTTCCAAATCACCTCAGACCTTCTGGGTGTCCTGGTCGGGGCAGATGTTCCAGCCTGGCCCCAAATGTGAGGGTGATGAGGGGACCTCTCCTCTCCCCACCCACCCAAAGCCACTCTGCTGCTCTGGGATCAAACTCCTCCTGCCTCTGGCAGCAACTGCATGAGGAGTTTCCTCCTCAGGCTCCTGCATTAAAGTTCACACACATCTTCAAGCACATGTGGAGGAAAGCCTTGAGCACTGCAATTCACCCAAATCATCAAAACTCCTTTCATTTTTACATTAAATGTTTTTCTTTATGAAAGGAATAAAAGAAGTCTAACAATCATGATGAAATAAGAAAGGGAATGCCTAGAGCTAACTACAATATAAAATAATATTCATCACATCATAATATTTTACGTTTTGCTCGTTGTTTTATGTGGATTAAAACCCACTTGAGCCAGAATGTAACAACAGCAAGGGAAGCTGCGGAGGAGGAAGAGGAGAAGGAAGGTGCAGCCCAGGGGGTGGGGACAGCAAGGAGTGTACCCAGACAGGCACAGGAGCCAGAATTACACAGAATTCCAGAATGGCTTGGGTTGGAAGGACCTGACAGGTCATCCAGGGTCACCCCAGCCATGGCAGGGACACCCCCATTGTCCCCAGTGTCACCCCCACTGTCCCAGGGTCACCTCCACTGTCCCCAGGGTCACCCCCACTGTCCCCAGTGTCACCCCCACTGTCCCCAGGGTCACCTCCCACTGTCCCCAGGGTCACCTCCCACTGTCCCCAGGGTCACCCCCACTGTCCCCAGGGTCACCTCCCACTGTCCCCAGGGTCACCCCCACTGTCCCAGGCTGCTCCAGCCCCAATGTCCAGCCTGGCCTTGGGCACTGCCAGGGATCCAGGGACAGCCCCAGCTGCTCTGGCAATTCCAGCCCAGCCCCTCCCCACCCTCCCAGGGAACGCAGTTCCCAAGGTATCTTCCCCCAAATTCCTGCTCCAATCCCAGCTCCTGTCTGGGATTTGTTTGTGAGCACCAAGGGCTTCGTGGCTGTTTTTCCTTCTGCTGAGAAGGGAATGAAGAAAGCAGCTGCTGCTCCTGGTGCTGGAGCCCAGCGAGCCGGGCTGTGAGCTGAGGAAAGCCCTGGCAGGTTGCATGTCCTCTCCTGCATGAAATACAACATGACATTAACTACTCTCCTTAAAATGCTTTGCAGTGTATTTCCAGATGCTTCCAAAGAGCATTTTAAATTATCCATGTGCCAGTTTCCACATGTGGCACAAAGGCCCTGAACTGTTTTTATTTCCTGGGCAGCTCAAAGGGCTCCTGGTGGGGTTTGCTTGTGTGGAACGAGTCAGGGTGGCACAAACTGCTGGGTGTTGGTGCCACTGGGCAGCTCCTGCAGCCAGAGTCTGCAAACCTGGGCTGCATTAATTAGCCATTAACATTAATTAACCATTAACACGTCCTGCTTGTGGTTCCTCAGTGCCTTGAAGCGGCTCCTGGACAGCGTCCGGCTCCTGAGAGCTCGGAGCAGGGGTGGCCAGGGGTGGCCAGGGGTGGCCAGGACACCAGGGGTGCTCAGGACACCAGGGGTGCTCAGGACACCAGGGGTGCTCAGGACACCAGGAGTGGCCAGGGGTGGCCAGGGGTGCTCAGGACACCAGGAGTGCTCAGGACACCAGGGGTGCTCAGGACACCAGGGGTGCTCAGGACACCAGGGGTGGCCAGGGGTGCTCAGGACACCAGGAGAGCTCAGGACACCAGGGGTGGCCAGGACACCAGGGGTGCTCAGGACACCAGGGGTGCTCAGGACACCAGGGGTGCTCAGGACACCAGGAGTGCTCAGGACACCAGGGATGCTCAGGACACCAGGAGTGCTCAGGACACCAGGAGTGCTCAGGACACCAGGGGTGGCCAGGGGTGGCCAGGACACCAGGGATGGCCAGGGGTGCTCAGGACACCAGGAGTGCTCCACACAGCCCAGTGAGGGACAGGGATAAGAGCCCTTCACTCTGCAGCCCTGTTTGAGCAAGGAGAGGAGTTATTTTACCAATCCGGGCTGGGTTTGGTTGGTTCTCCGGGCACAGCTGTGGGAGGTGGAATTTGGAACGGTCTGGAAGCGCTGGTGCTGTGCTGGGGATCTGTCCTTGCTCGGGGACATTGCTCATCCCCACGAGCAGGGCAGGAGGGACAAGGGGCTCGCTGGAGGTGGCCCTGGAGCAGAGGGTGGCAGGGAGGGGACAGGGAGAGCCCAGGGCCCGTCCATCCCGTCCCTGCTGGATGCACAGCTCTGATTTTAATCTCGGCATCCGGAGGGGAGGGATTTTCGGCTGGCTGGGGACTGGAGGAGGTGTTTAAGCAGCTTCTCCAGTGACTTTTGAGGCTGACACAGCGAAGATTGAACACTGCACCAGAGCCCCTCTGGGGGAGCCCATAAACGCCAGCACAGGCAGCTCCTCGTCAGAAACAAGGGATGAAATCTTTCACAGGGGAGATGTTTCTGTTCCTCCTCACTTGGAGCCTTGGCTGGAAGCTGCTCTGTAACTGGAGATGTAAATGGAAGGTTTTTATCCAGTGTGAAGGTTTATATCCCTCTGGGAACGGGCTGCTGAGGGCAGGCCCTGGCACCAGGGCTCGGGGCAGGTTCAGTCAGGGCTCTCTGTTTGGATCTGGGATTCCACAGGGACCAGCACATCCTCCTGAGGGTGTCACAGCACACAGAATGTCCTGGGCTGTCCAGGAGCCAGCAGGACCATCCATCCTCTCCAGGGAATCACCTCCAAAGGGAGCCCAGGGTCACACAGCTGGAATTGCCAGCGGGAACGGCACAGCCGGAGGAGGGATGGAAATATTTGGGTTGAAAGATGAAACAAGGGAACGAAGGAAGCAGAAAATTGGATGTACAAGGAAAAGGAACAATGTGACACCACCCTAGATGGATACAGCCCTGTTAACCCTCATCAATAATGGATGGCCAAGAACATGGATTTTCTATTATTCTGATGAGACCAGCTCTGGTGCTGATATGTTCCTTGGCACCAAAAATTACTCACACATTAAAAATTACTAAAATGCTTTTTTCATCCCTTTTAGAGACAGACTCTGCATTTTCCTCTCCCCTCATCCCACTGAGGCATCCCAGAGTGGCTGAATTTTCAGGCAAATGTGCACGAAAGACAACCTGGAGAAAGCCTTGAGTGTTCCTGGCATGGGGAAACTCCTCCCCAGCCAGCTCTGAGTGACCTGAGAACTCACCCAGGGCCACCCCTGCCATGGCAGGGTCACCCCCACTGTCCCAGGGTCACCCCCACTGTCCCCAGGGTCACCCTCAGTGTCCCCAGGGTCACCTCCCACTGTCCCAGGGTCACCCCCACTGTCCCCAGGGTCACCCCCACTGTCCCAGGCTGCTCCAGCCCCAATGTCCAGCCTGGCCTTGGGCACTGCCAGGGATCCAGGGACAGCCACAGCTGCTCTGGCAATTCCAGCCCAGCCCCTCCCCACCCTCCCAGGGAACAATTCCCTGATCCCAGGATCCCACCCATCCCTGCCCTCTGGCTCTGGGAGCCGTTCCCTGCTCGCTCACTGGGATAGTGGAGAAATGGCCAACACCAGGAATCCTGCACACAAAAAATGCATCAACAGAGCCTGAAATAATAAATTTCACCTCCAAGGGGAGTGGAGGAGCAGCAGTGCTCAGGACTCGTGGCTGTGACCAGCTGGCACCAACCCTCCCACCTGGAGGAGCCAGGATGGGCTCAGGGTGAGCTGGGACTGGCCCCATTCCACCTCTGGATCTGAGGGTGTCCCTGGAGCAGCAGGACCTGCCAGGCTCTCAGAAATCCCAGCCATGCAGGGCCTGAGTGGAAATAAATCAACGCTGAGGCAGCTTCTGCACCTTCCAAAGGCTGGATTTGGTTGGGTTTTGTCAGGAGTGTAACCATTTGAATTTATGCAGATTATGCACTCCTGCCAGGTGTTTATTTTATATGGTTCTCTTCCCCCCTGCTACACTGTGAAAGAAAAATTGGGCAATATTTGCTAATGAGGCAAGCGGGATCTTTCCAGGCTCCTTTAACTTATTCGGAATAAAATACATTTTTTAAAAATTGCTGACCCTTTAAACCTGAACTGTTAGCTTGTCTTGGGGACACGTTTCTTAGTCAGCAAAAGTCCTTTCCTGCAGGAGTTATTTGTAATTCATTAGCACTGGGGTAATGGCCACACTCTTAAATAATTCCTGTGCTTATAAAAGACCATCTGGCACATGTGCAAAGAGCCCTTCACTCCTCTGGTGTAAATCAGGAGAGATCCACGGAGCTGAGGGAGTTCTGGAGGTTTTACACCCTCCTGCCAGGCTGGCCCAGAGCTCCTCTCCACGGCCTCGTGTTCCCAGTTCGTGTTCCCAGTTTTATGGGATCAGCTTCTCCATCCCAGCTCAGGCAAAGGCTGCAGGAATGTGCTGGCCCCGGGGCAGGTGCAGCTCACTGGGCTCTGTTTGTTTATTTATTATCCTGGTTTTGTGTCCCAACAAGCCCCTGCTCCTCTGGGCCAGCCATGAAACCCAGCAGGAAATTCCCAGGGTAAGAGTGAAATCCTGAAGCCTGCAGTGAAATAAAACTGAAGAGATTTGGGGAGACTTTCCCCTCCTTGGGGACTCGCTGTGTTAATTAGGGGTGATGGGACTCGCTGTGTTAATTAGGGGTGATGGGACTCGCTGTGTTAATTAGGGGTGATGGGACTCGCTGTGTTAATTAGGGGTGATGGGACTCGCTGTGTTAATTAGGGGTGATGGGACTCGCTGTGTTATTTAGGGGTGATGGGACTCGCTGTGTTAATTAGGGGTGATGGGACTCGCTGTGTTAATTAGGGGTGTGCAGGGGGTTTGCTGAGCCCTGTGAGCCCCTCACAAACACCTCGGGCTGTGTTTGGGACAAGGGCAGAGCTCAGACACTCAGATCTGCAGGGCTGGGCATCCTGCACGGGGCAAAGCTCTGCTCCATCCCCTGCTCCACCGAGGAGACACCGAGAGCTCCCCGAGGTCCCTCTGCTCCTGCCTTCGGAGGGGAACAGGGGGAACCACAAAATGGATTTCTGCTCCATGGGATAAAACCCAAATCCCACATTCTGCACTCCCTTACCTTTGGAAAGTGAACTAAAGAAATCCCAGAGTTCTCAGGGCAGAGGAGAGTTTACTTTCCGGATGTCCAGACGTTTTTTAATTGACCTAATTTGTGCTCTGCGAAGGAGGATGATGGTGGAGCTGGGGAGTCTCAGCACAGAGAGCTCTGAGAGCCCTCCTTGGCCAACTCTTCAAAGGCTGAGCAGGTGCATTTGTTCATTCTGAATTGGATAATCCATAATTACAAGTAAATCCCAAACTGAAGGTGTGAGCTGTTTCTGAACTTTCCCCAAACCTCATTCCTACAACAGAATAGTTCTGTTTACACGAGGTTTTGTTCCAGCTAATACGACCTTGTGGATAAAGGAGAGAAAAAGAGGAGAGAAAACCGTGTACATGCACAGGAAAGGATCTTCCTCCCCTCGTGGAAAAGCACAACAAAAGCAGAATTGTTCTGGGGCTTGTTTGAACTTTGTCTGAAAATTGATTTCAGCTCTGAGGAGCCTGAGCTCGTCCCGTTCCTCAGCTCCACCTGCAACAGGCAGCACTTTTGTCTCTGTTGATAAGGGACTTATTAATTATTGCCATTATCATTTGAAAATTGGGTTCCTGCCACAAACAATTGAAATTGGATTCAGTGTTGCTTTTAATCTTGGGTAATGTCTTTCAATTGGGGGTTTCATTTCCTATCAGCAATAAAATGTGTGGATGTCTGAACAGGCGTGCTGGGTTTGGGGGCACACAGGAAGATCTGAGCACTCCCAAAATGTGTGAGTGCTTCACTCAGCTGGACACGAGTGTTTATTCAGGCTGGACACGAGTGTTTTATTCAGGCTGGACACGAGTGTTTTATTCAGGCTGGACACGAGTGTTTTATTCAGGCTGGACAGGAGTGTTTTATTCAGGCTGGACACGAGTGTTTATTCAGCTGGACACGAGTGTTTTATTCAGGCTGGACACGAGTGTTTTATTCAGCTGGACACGAGTGTTTTATTCAGGCTGGACAGGAGTGTTTTATTCAGCCGGACACGAGTGTTTTATTCAGGCTGGACACGAGTGTTTTATTCAGGCTGGACAGGAGTGTTTATTCAGGCTGGACAGGAGTGTTTTATTCAGGCTGGACACGAGTGTTTATTCAGGCTGGACACGAGTGTTTATTCAGGCTGGACACGAGTGTTTTATTCAGGCTGGACACGAGTGTTTTATTCAGGCTGGACAGGAGTGTTTTATTCAGGCTGGACACGAGTGTTTATTCAGGCTGGACACGAGTGTTTTATTCAGGCTGGACACGAGTGTTTTATTCAGGCTGGACAGGAGTGTTTTATTCAGGCTGGACACGAGTGTTTTATTCAGGCTGGGCAGATTTTACAGCAGCAAAGACTCCTTGATCAGCCCCTTCCATCTAATCCCTGTGACTCACCTGGAATTCCTGCCTGGATTCTCTGCCTGGAATCTCTGCCTGGATTCTCTGCCTGGATTCTCTGCCTGGAATTCCTGCCTGGAATTCCTGCCTGGATTCTCTGCCTGGATTCTCTGCCTGGATTCTCTGCCTGGATTCTCTGCCTGGAGACTCTGCCTGGAATCTCTGCCTGGATTCTCTGCCTGGAGTCTCTGCCTGGAATTCCTGCCTGGAATTCCTGCCTGGAATTCCTGCCTGGAATTCCTGCCTGGATTCTCTGCCTGGAATCTCTGCCTGGAGTCTCTGCCTGGAATCTCTGCCTGGAATCTCTGCCTGGAATCTCTGCCTGGAATTCCTGCCTGGATTCTCTGTCTCCTCCAGGGGAGAGGCAGCCCTGCCCATGGGTTTGTGCAGCACAGCTCACCGTGGGCCAGGGTTTGCAGGGCTGTTCCTGGCTCTGCACTGAGCAGCTTGGAGGGGACACACTGGGCTGGGGAAGGCTGGAAAAGGTTTCTGATCCCAGGAGGGGCAGCCTTTTGTCCATTTCTGCTGGCAGATACTGAGATCATTTTCTAGGAGAAGGCCTGAGCCCTCCTGAGCCCTGTGACCCAGATGGCTGTGTTGGGAATATATTTATACACCTCTCGTGTCTCTGTTCTCTCTCCCACCTGGCAGCAGGTGAGACCCAGCTGCCTGAGCTGCTGTCCCCTCTGACCTTGGCAGGAAGGTGGGGACAGCAGTCCCGGGGGCTCTGCCACCTCCCTGCAACACAATCCTGCTTTCCATGGCATTGTTCAGCTGAAACGCAGCGCTGCTGGCAGCTTTCAGTGCCAGGAGATGGGATCTGGCCCCAGCTCTCCAGGCCGCTGGAAATCCACCACAGCCTCTTTTGTTTGGGCACAAACTCAGCTGGCAGCTCTGCCCAGGGCAGACAAAGCCTCCCCTCTCCAATGCACCAGGAAAACAGCTCCAAGCACTCCGTTTTTATTTTTCCTTTTGTTTTTTCCCTGTCCAGCTGCCCAGGTTGCTGTGGGTCACCCCAGCTGCTCGCAGCCATCCCTGGAGCTCCCCCAGTGACCATGGCTCAGTGCAGAGCTGCAGGGACACAGCAGGGACAGCTCTGAAGGGTTCTCTGTGGGGAGGAGACCTGCAGGACACAGTTTAGGGTTATTATTCCTTATTCCTTATTCCTCAGCCCATGCACAGCTCTCACAGAGCTCACAAAGGGCTCCTGCCTCCAGCTCAGGCTGGGCTTAGGGGGTGACTCCTCCTGAGCACCCCTGGGCTCCCACTCTGGGTCAGGGCAGTGGAAGCTGCAGATCAGGGGATCCCCAGGGTAGCTTGGGGTGGAAGGGACATTAAAGATCATCAAATTCCAAGCCCTGCCCAGGCAGGGACCCCTTCCCCTGTCCCAGGAGCTCCCAGCCCCGTCCAGCCTGGCCTGGGCACTGCCAGGGAGGAATTCCTGCCCAACACCTGAGCCAGCCCTGCCCAGAGTGCTGCAGAGACCAAATCCCACAGGCAGCAGCAGAGCCTGTCAGGCAGGCTGAGATTACAGACATCTGAGGTTACAGACACCAGCCTGCTTCTAAAATACCTTCAATACCTTTAATGGACTCGAATCCATTGCTTTCCTTAAGGGGAGGTGACAGTGAGACTTTGCTGCTATTTCTGAGCCTCTTTACCAACCCACCCTCCTATTTCAGGTAGGATGGCACAGAAAAGCCTTCCAGGATGAGAGCAAAGAGCCTTAAAAGATAAGAAATGAGCTTTGGAACACTAGTCCTTCATAGGTTCACCTGTGCTCTGCATTATAGGAAATCTCTAAATCCAAGGAATAGTCAAGGAGGAAAATGGTTGAAAAATAAAGTTGTGGGAGTGTTGGATTTGAGGTTTTTTTTGTTGTTCTTGTGTGGTTTTTGTTCTTTTTAAAAATTTAAATAAGAAAAGAAACTGAATAGTTTTATTTGTTATATTTCATATTATGAACTGCATTCAAAGCCACCCCTCGCTCTTAGAAGTGGTGCAATAAACCCTCCTGGCTTAATCTGCCTGCTCAGGAAGGGAAATAATCAGATCCTGCCTTTTGCATAGGCAGAGTTTTAATTACCTCTGCAGCTCCCTGGTCCCATCAGAGCAGCTTTTCAAAAGCAATCTATTAGCAAACAATAACCCTGCAGCTCCTGGCTGCTGCTCAGCTGATGCTATCGCTGCCTCCCCGCTCTGCCCCAGCCTTGGGAGAGGGGCTGGGGGCAGCAGGACAAACAGCCCGAGCTGTGAGCACCACACTCATCATCTGGGGCAGAAAATGAGTTCCCAGGGGAGGAGGAGGAGGAGGAGGCAGCTCCAGCATGGCCAATCTCCTCAGCTGAGCTCTGGGGTGATGAGTTCATGGTGCAGAGAGCTCCTGTCCTGCAGGGCTGGGGAGGGGGCTGGTGTTGGGCTCCAGAGCCTCTCCCCATGTACAGAAGGGCAGGGAGGGTCCCAGCCCTGCCCTCCCATGGGAGCCCTGGGCTGGCTGGGAGAGCCTGAGTGGCCAGAGCTGCACACCACAACCACCTGAGGTGGCTGAACACTGCCTGGGAGCAGTCAGAACAGCCTGGAAAGGTGAGTCCTGCCCCTCCCCGAGGAAAAGGGACACCTGCACGACCTCCCAGCTCTTCCTGAGCCTGCATTTCTTCAGGCTGAACAGCCCCAGTTCCCCCAGCTGCTCCTCACTTTGGGACTCTCCCTGTAACATCTCCCTCCACTCAGCTGCTGCTCTGGAAGGATTCAAACCCAGCTTCTTTTTCTCCTCAGCAGAGAGGAAAGCTTTCAATCACAGCCTTTCCTGGCGGCTGCACACCTGCCCCAGAGCTGCTGCTGCTGCTGTCACATGCATCACTGCAGCTGCAGAGTGTAAAGAGCCTCAAATGAAGCTCCCTCACTGCACCATTAACCTCCTTATGGAGCTGCTGTTCCCAACCAAGCTCCAGTGAACCTTTCCCAGGCTGCATTCCCTGAGCTCCAAACACCTGGATTCCCCCTGCAAACCGCCACCAGCAACATTTATTCAGCACCCCACGCACCTTTCCCCACTCCCATCTTTGCTGCCTGGAAATGAAAAGCCCAGGAACGGCCTCCAGAGCTCCCTGCAGAGCCTTGATCCTCATCTCCTGCTCCAGCAGCTGCCTCTGCCCTGTCCCAGGCCATTCTGGAGCCCAGCAGGGCTTTTCTTTGGGCTCCTTACGGGGGCACCAAGGCAGAGCTGGAGCAGGAACAGCTCCTGGCCCAGGCTGGGCTGCTCCCGGTGCTCCTGGCCCTGGGAAGGACGGGATGCAGAGCTCCATCATTCCCAGCTCTGCAGCAGGAGCAGCCAGTGGGGCTGCAGGAGCTCTCTCCTGGACATGGAAATGCTCAAAATGCTGTCCAAAACTCGGGCTGCACCCTGGGGGTGGTGGTGACCCCTGGATTGTCCCTTGCCTGGGAGTGCTGGGAGAAGCAGGAGACATTGGGGGTCTGTGGTTGCTTCATCTCTGCAGAGAAACCAGACCTAGGAGGTTCTTTGTGATGAAAAGAAAAAGAACATCCCCCCATGGCAGTGACTTTAACACCTCTCACCTCCAGGATCCAAGATTCCCACTCAAATGAGGAACCAGAAAACAAATCCCCTCCAGGATCCAACATTCCTGCTCAAATGAGGAACCAGAAAACAAATCCCCTCCAGGATCCAACATCCCCGCTCAAATGAGGAACCAGAAAACAAATCCCCTCCAGGATCCAACATCCCCTGCTCAAATGAGGAACCAGAAAACAAATCCTCTCCAGGATCCAACATCCCCACTCAAATGAGGAACCAGAAAACAAATCCCCTCCAGGATCCAACATCTCCTGCTCAAATGAGGAACCAGAAAACAAATCCCCTCCAGGATCCAACATCCTCTGCTCAAATGAGGAACCAGAAAACAAATCCCCATCTTTCAGCACCTCTGTGACAGTGCTCCTGATCAAATGTGGGAAGCCAGGCTGGACTGGGGGCTGTTCCTTTGGAACTGGAGAAGTGATGGATCAAACCAGGAAACAGAGCAGGGAAACAAAAGGGAAAGAGCAGCTGGATCCCTCCCAAGCAGGAGCTGTGCCGGGGGATGGCAGCGATGCTGAGGGGCTCTGAGGATCCTGGGGCAGGTGATGGGCTCGGGGATGTGCTGGCTGTCACCCCCAGGTGACACCAGGGCTGTGTGTCCTGCTGCTCTCAGGCTGCCATTCCTGAGCTCCTCCTGTCACCCCCAGGTGACACCAGGGCTGTGTGTCCTGCTGCTCTCAGGCTGCCATTCCTGAGCTCCTCCTCCTGTCACCCCCAGGTGACACCAGGGCTGTGTGTCCTGCTGCTCTCAGGCTGCCATTCCTGAGCTCCTGTCACCCCCAGGTGACACCAGGGCTGTGTGTCCTGCTCCTCTCAGGCTGCCATTCCTGAGCTCCTCCTCCTGTCACCCCCAGGTGACACCAGGGCTGTGTGTCCTGCTGCTCTCAGGCTGCCATTCCTGAGCTCCTCCTGTCACCCCCAGGTGACACCAGGGCTGTGTGTCCTGCTCCTGCTCCTCTCAGGCTGCCATTCCTGAGCTCCTCCTGTCACCCCCAGGTGACACCAGGGCTGTGTGTCCTGCTGCTCTCAGGCTGCCATTCCTGAGCTCCTGTCACCCCCAGGTGACACCAGGGCTGTGTGTCCTGCTCCTGCTCCTCTCAGGCTGCCATTCCTGAGCTCCTGTCACCCCCAGGTGACACCAGGGGTCTGTGTCCTGCTCCTGCTGCTCTCAGGCTGCCATTCCAGGTTTCCATGGCTCTCCCCCTGCACAAAGCCAGCTCTGGATTCACGGCCAGGGCCAGCAGCACCTGGAGGTGCCTGGAGCAGCATCATCCTCCCCACAGCTCTGCTCCTGCTGCCTCTGCTCCCAAAGAGCCAAAGCTGGAGCTGAGGGAAAGCTCTGGAAGGCTCTGCTGGATTCCCAGCTCGGGAAAGCTCCAGCCCCTCCTGGCAGCTCTGTGGCCCTGGAGCAGCAGAGCCAGGCTGAGGAACAGGAGGGAGAGAGGAGGCCTGGGCAGGTGTTAATGAGAAAGTGATTTGTTCTCTCCAGGATGTCCTTGTGCTTCCCAGGAAAGTCACCCAGCAGAATTCCTGAATATTTAATACAGCTTCTTAATTAAGAGAAGGGTAAAAAACCTGAGGGATGCCTTCCCCTCCTGCAAGGTCAGGGCCAGGCTTTAAATGCGGGATAATCTCTCGTCGGGCAGAGGGAGCTGCTGGACAGGGGTGGTCTCACAGTTCAGAGCAGAGAAAGCCCCTTCCTCACTCTGCTGCTGCCACACCCCCTTTGCCCTGTGCACTGCAAGTTTTTAGGACATTATAAATGTTTCTCCCCTGTCCTACCTGCCAAAGCTGAATATCTGAATGTCTAAAATAAGGCTCAAAAAATGCAGGCTCTGACCAAGTAATTAAAAAAAGCACCCTGTCTGGTTTCACAGAAACGTTTCCATTTGGTAATTTCCAATGTGGTTTTTTTTTTCCATTTCAGTCTTTTTTTTTGTCCTGTAGATGAACTTCTATTTTGAAGCAAAGAACAAATTCGAAGCAAAATAGAATAGTTCCATTTCTGGGAGTCATGGTGACCCGTGCATGATTCCGAAAATTTTTCTCCATTTCCCCCCAAATGTAAAATCCACTGAAATTGGTCCTTTTTTATGAAATATTCTGGCTTTCATGAATCAACATGTTCTGCTGAGGATTTTTTTTGGCAAATGACTCCGAGGCACACTCACTTCTGCATTAACAGCGTGCTCTGTGCAGGGCAGGCTGGGGCTGGCTGGGATTTAGGGATGGGGCTGGCTGGGATTTAGGGATGGGGATGGCTGGGATTTAGGGATGGATGGGGCTGGCTGGGATTTAGGGATGGATGGGGATGGCTGGGATTTAGGGATGGGACTGGCTGGAATTTAGGGATGGGGCTGGCTGGGATTTAGGGATGGGGCTGGCTGGGATTTAGGGATGGATGGGGCTGGCTGGGATTTAGGGATGGGGCTGGCTGGGATTTAGGGATGGGTATGGCTGGGATTTAGGGATGGGGATGGCTGGGATTTAGGGATGGGGATGGCTGGGATTTAGGGATGGGGATGGCTGGGATTTAGGGATGGGGCTGGCTGGGATTTAGGGATGGATGGGGATGGCTGGGATTTAGGGATGGGGCTGGCTGGGATTTAGGGATGGGGCTGGCTGGGATTTAGGGATGGGACTGGCTGGGATTTAGGGATGGATGGGGATGGTTGGGATTTAGGGATGGGGATGGCTGGGATTTAGGGATGGATGGGACTGGCTGGGATTTAGGGATGGGGCTGGCTGGGATTTAGGGATGGATGGGGTGGCTGGGATTTAGGGATGGATGGGGATGGCTGGGATTTAGGGATGGGGCTGGCTGGGATTTAGGGATGGGGATGGCTGGGATTTAGGGATGGATGGGGTGGCTGGGATTTAGGGATGGGGATGGCTGGGATTTAGGGATGGGGCTGGCTGGGATTTAGGGATGGATGGGGCTGGGATTTAGGGATGGATGGGGCTGGCTGGGATTTAGGGATGGATGGGGATGGCTGGGATTTAGGGATGGATGGGGCTGGCTGGGATTTAGGGATGGGACTGGCTGGGATTTAGGGATGGGGATGGCTGGGATTTAGGGATGGGGCTGCTTTCCCCATTCCTGCCGCTCTTCCCGGTCCCCTGTGGATTCTGTGCCGGGAGGGAGCGGGAGCTGTCGGCTCCATCCCCAGCCTGCATCCCCGGGCTGGGTCTGTGTGTCTGTCCCTGTCTGTCTGTCCCTGTGTGCGTCTGTCCCTGTCTGTCTGTCCCTGTCTGTCTGTCCCTGTGTCTGTCCCTGTGTCTGTCCGTGTGTCTGTCCCTGTGTGTCTGTCCCTGTGTCTGTCCCTGTGTGTCTGTCTGTCCGTGTGTCTGTCCGTGTGTCTGTCCGTGTGTCTGTCCCTGTGTCTGTCCGTGTGTCTGTCCGTGCCTTTGGAGCTCCTGTGTGTCTGTCTGTCCCTGTCTGTCTGTCCCTGTGTGCGTCTGTCCCTGTCTGTCTGTCCCTGTGTCTGTCCGTGTGTCTGTCCGTGTGTCTGTCCCTGTGTCTGTCCCTGTGTCTGTCCCTGTCTGTCTGTCCGTGTGTCTGTCCGTGCCTTTTCAGCTCCTGTTCCGCATCCCTCGCGGTTCCATCGCTGTCTCAGCCGGCAGCTGCCGCTTCCCACGCTCGGGCTGGGGCTGCATCCTCTCGCTTCTCTCCCTTCCCCCTTTCCCACGTGTGCTGACAATTCCTGGGGCCCAAAATACCGCAGGGACAGGAAAGCAAGCTGAGAATGAGCCGGCGATGAAGAGGGGGCTGAAATAAACAACCTGTCCTGCTCACGGGGCCACCTGAGCCGCCGGGAGTGCGGAGAGAGAAAATCCACCCTTGGATGACTTTGTGTAAAGGGGTGTGGGGAGGGGGAATGGATGCCAGGATGGCAGTGCCCTGTGCCCTGTGCCAGGATGGCAGTGCCCTGTGCCATGTGCCAGGAGGGCAGTGCTGTGTGCTGGGATGGCAGTGCCGTGTGCCAGGATGGCAGTGCTGTGTGCCAGGACAGCAGTGCCCTGTGCCCTGTGCCAGGACAGCAGTGCTGTGTGCCGGGATGGCAGTGCCATGTGCCAGGATGGCAGTGCCCTGTGCCAGGATGGCAGTGCTGGGATGGCAGTACCCTGTGCCCTGTGCCAGGATGGCAGTGCCCTGTGCCATGTGCCAGGAGGGCAGTGCTGTGTGCCAGGATGGCAGTGCCCTGTGCCCTGTGCCGGGATGGCAGTGCTGGGATGGCAGTGCCCTGTGCCATGTGCCAGGACAGCAGTGCTGTGTGCCCTGTGCCAGGATGGCAGTGCCCTGTGCCGGGATGGCAGTGCCATGTGCCAGGATGGCAGTGCCCTGTGCCATGTGCCAGGATGGCAGTGCCCTGTGCCGGGATGGCAGTGCCGTGTGCTGGGATGGCAGTGCCGTGTGCCCTGTGCCAGGATGGCAGTGCTGTGTGCCAGGATGGCAGTGCTGTGTGCCATGTGCCAGGACAGCAGTGCTGTGTGCCGGGATGGCAGTGCTGGGATGGCAGTGCCCTGTGCCCTGTGCCAGGACAGCAGTGCCATGTGCCGGGATGGCAGTGCCCTGTGCCGGGATGGCAGTGCCCTGTGCCGGGATGGCAGTGCTGGGATGGCAGTGCCCTGTGCCAGGATGGCAGTGCCCTGTGCCATGTGCCAGGATGGCAGTGCTGTGTGCCAGGACAGCAGTGCCCTGTGCCCTGTGCCGGGATGGCAGTGCCCTGTGCCGGGATGGCAGTGCTGTGTGCCATGTGCCAGGACAGCAGTGCCCTGTGCCCTGTGCCAGGCTGTGCTGGACGTTTGGATGTCATTCATGGACTCAGCAAAGTCACTTCCCCTGGGATTTGGGTCCGAGTGCCCGGGGCTGAGCAAACAGGAGGAGACTCCTCAAGTCCTCAATTACTTTTCCTTTCTCCTCTTCAATTCCAGCCCAGACAAGAGGTGATAATGCTGAATCTTTCAAATATTTGATACACAAAGAGAAGAGCTTGTTAAAACGAGACCAATTAATGCATTTTTAATCCACATTTAAACACATGCAAAGATCCTGAATACTAATGCTGTCATTTGAATTCTGGGTGGGGAGGGCAGGAGCACGAGCCTGCACAGCTTTCCATCTTTGTATCATTCCTTCCATCCTTCCACCTTTCCATCATTCCTTCCATCTTTCCATCATTCCTTCCATCCTTCCACCTTTGCATCCTTCCACCTTTGCATCCTTCCATCCTTCCACCTTTCCATCCTTCCACCTTTGCATCCTTCCACCTTTCCATCATTCCACCTTTCCATCATTCCACCTTTCCATCATTCCTTCCACCTTTCCATCATTCCTTCCATCCTTCCACCTTTCCATCCTTCCACCTTTCCATCATTCCACCTTTCCATCATTCCACCTTTCCATCATTCCTTCCACCTTTCCATCATTCCTTCCATCCTTCCACCTTTCCATCATTCCACCTTTCCATCCTTCCACCTTTCCATCATTCCTTCCATCCTTCCACCTTTCCATCCTTCCACCTTTCCATCCTTCCATCCTTCCACCTTTCCATCCTTCCACCTTTCCATCCTTCCACCTTTCCATCCTTCCACCTTTCCATCCTTCCACCTTTGTATCATTCCTTCCATCCTTCCACCTTTCCATCCTTCCACCTTTCCATCCTTCCACCTTTCCATGTTTCCATGTTTCCCTCCCTGCTTTGCTGCCTCCCCTGGGTCAGGCCAGGCTGGCCTGGCACTGCTGCTTTCACAGAAAGCTGTACTGAGGCTCCCTCCAGGATTTTTAACCAGCTGCTGATGCTCTCCCAGATCCTGCTTGGGTCGTTTGGGTTTTTTTAACCAGCTGCTGATGCTCTCCCAGATCCTGCTTGGGTCGTTTGGGTTTTTTTAACCAGCTGCTGATGCTCTCCCAGATGCTGCTTGGGTTGTTTGGGTTTTTTTAACCAGCTGCTGATGCTCTCCCAGATGCTGCTTGGGCTGTTTGGGTTTTTGGGATGGGGGGATTGTGCCCCAAACAAAGCAGGGAGTGCAGCAGATCCCTGCTCCAGGTGCCACAGGCTGCATTCCCTCCTGGGGCTGCTCGGATCCTGCCTGACTCCTCCCCTGGGGGTTTCTGGGGTGATGAAGGGTGGCCAAGGGGGGACAGGAGCCACAGATTCCCCTCCTGTCCCAGGAGGCAAAGCCTGGATCCTCCACCCCTGGGTCCCACCTCCCTCTGGATCTGATTTGCACCATTCCCCACATCCCAGGGGATTTCTCCGGGGATTTTTATTTTCCAGAGAGCCTTTGGAGCACAAATTCAAATCAGTCATCAACTTCCCACTGAGTTCCAACCAGCTCTTTCCCCATTTTAAATGATTTTTAAATGCATGTGATGCACTCCATCTTCCAGCTGAAATAACTTCAGTATTATCCTGCGAGCCTCAATTCCTCTCACCCCTCACTCCCCGCTCACTCCAGATAATTCAGTGGGAATTTATTTGAGGAGAGGTGGTGGGTCACAAATGAAGTAAAACGTTGACAGCAGGAGTTCCTTCACATCCTCTGCTCAGGGGCAGGCAGGGAGCCAGGTTTTGGGAGCTCAGGGCTGGCCATCATTAGGATGCTTGGAATCACCTCAACAGAGGGGTGTTTTTCCTTCTTTCCCCAGGAGATTTTCTTTTGATTAAATGATATTTGGACAAAACGTGTCTCCCCTCACCTTGCTGGAAAAGCTCAGATGCCTGAGAAATAAAACCCTGAGCAGCCTCAGCCTCCCAGGAAGGCACTGGATGGGCTTTGAGGTCCTTTCCATCCCAAACCACTCCATGATTCTTTTTCTGGGACCGTCTCTTCCCAGGCTCCTGTTGGTGTTTCCTGCAGGGAGCAGGGGATGCTGTGGGTGGATCCCAGGCTCCTGTTGGTGTTTCCTGCAGGGAGCAGGGGATGCTGTGGGTGGATCCCAGGCTCCTGTTGGTGTTTCCTGCAGGGAGCAGGGGATGCTGTGGGTGGATCCCAGGCTCCTGTTGGTGTTTCCTGCAGGGAGCAGGGGATGCTGTGGGTGGATCCCAGGCTCCTGTTGGTGTTTCCTGCAGGGTGGATCCCAGGCTCCCAGGGGGTTCTGTGCCCCACAGGGGTCACTCAGACCCTGCAGAGACTTGGCCTGGCCAGGGCAGTCCCTGAGCTGGGACAGTTCAGATCCAAATCCATTTTGGGTCTGTGCCACTGCGTGAGCTGGGCTGACCCTGGCCCCACTGCAAATATTTCCTCCCCCCAAGGCTGGAGGTCCCTTCCATCCCCACAGCTCCCTGAGCACGTGCTGGCTGCTCTGTTCATGGCTTGTCATCCTCTGGAACCCTTCAAATGGCATTTATCAAGCACAGCTCGTTGGTTGGAGTGGCTGCAGTCCCACCATGGAGCGATGGCTCCTCTCCTGAGTTTGTCAAAGCCCTTTGGGATCTGCCTGGATCTGATCCGCGGTGTCTTCCCAGACCCTGCTGCCAGATGCTGTTTATTCTGTGTGAAGATGCTGGGAGAGGGAAGGTGTCTGGACACCAGTGATGGCCCAGCAGAGCCCCCACAGACACATCCCTGTCCCCTTCAGCTGGGGATGTCACCGCACACACCTGGCACACCCCACCCAGGGGGACCTGCAGGAGGGGGTTAACCTGCCTGGAAAGGGTTAAATGCGCAGAGTTTTCATGGGGAAAAGAAGTTCTGTGGCTCCCTCTCTAGATGGAAAAGAGAAAGCAAAGTTTGTCCCTGCTGTCTGTTTAAGGGCTTGCTTACACGGGGAAATTAATCCAAAATTAACTAGTGGTGTGAATTGCAAGTGGATTAGTTAAATTATATTAAACCTAGGCCTGGATACTTTCATCTAGAATTAAAGCAGCCTTAATTCAATTTGGCTCAAGTCACTTCAAAAGTGAATTAAGAAAAACTTAATTACGAACACCTTAATTCCAAATGAGTGTGTCTACATAGGTTGTTTAATGTGCTTTCATTTATCCTTTTTAAAAATTAATCTTGATGAGCTTTCCCGAATCTCCCCTTGGTGGAGAGATCCAGATGTGGGAGTAAAAACCCTCTGGTTCCCCAGAAAAGCAGGGGAAAAAAGAAATGACAGGACAGGTGAGTTCAGCCTGGAGCCAGCTGGGGTAATGCAGGGTTTGCCCTGCCCTGGTGCTGGGGACCATGGACTTTCCCCTCCCAGCTCTTCTCCCGGCAGTGTTCCTCCCTGCCAGCTCCCAGCAGCATTTCCAGGAACTCTCTCAGTGCTATTTTTTCCCAGAAGCACAGAAAACCTGCAAACGCTCCACCTGCTGCAGCAGGAGATGCAGGGAGGGTTTTGCAGGGGATCTGTGCAGTTATTTATGGGCACCGAGAGTGGGGAGCTGCCAGGGGATTGAATTCCCAGCCCTCCGCAGCTCCCTCAGCGATGGAGAGCTCTCCCTGTGGGAATTGCCCCTTCTCCATCGTTTTGGGGACCTGTCTGCTGTGACTGTGCCATTCCAACCTGCAGCCAAATGTTTCTGCTCCAGAAGCCCCCTGGAAGCCCTCAGGAGCAGGCCCCAGTGCCAGCAGGAGCTCACTGCTGTTGAGATGCTGTGGAGAAGCAGCAATGAACCATTAATGTCAAAACCTCCCCAAAATGAGATGAGACAAGGCCAAAGTTTCTGATTTTCCTCCCAGAAAATGATGTGAACACTTGAATCTTTCCTGCAAAGTGCTGGGAATTGGACAGAAGTGCATTTTGGAGCCCAAAAGCGTTTTGGAAGCGTTTTCCTGGCCAGCCACAAGGACCTGTCACTGCCGGGATGCTCAGTGTCCCCTCACTCTTTGTCTCCTTGGATGTTGGTGATCCCTGGGGTCCCTTCCAGCATATTCTCTAATTCCATTTGCATGTGTAATGGAGAAAAGGAACAATTCCTCCCCAGGCAGCACAGTTTAACCTTTGGCATCACTTTTCTAAGAGCAGCTCCTCACTCTGGGCTCCTGGATCCAGGCTGGAGATGAGCCAGGCCAACGGGCAGAGCATCCTCAGCTCACCCCAGCTCCCAGCCCAGCCCCTGCTCCGGAGCTGCTCCCTCAGCTGGGTCATTTATCACTCCAAAAGGATTGATTTCAGTTTTTCCATGGTGTGTTCAAAGCTGCTGAACAGTCCCAAGGACTGGCTGGGAGCCTCTCCCAGCTCCCTGCTGCACACTCTGCTGCCTCTCGTGCTCTTTGGGGCTGCAGTGGCTCTTCCCAAAACGCTTCCTGCTCTTTCCAGGCTGGTTCCCCAAGGAAATGTGGGCTCACCCTATTTCTGGGGTCTCTTTGCCTTTTCAGCCCCCTGACCATGTGTCACCCTGAAAACTCAGCTTCTGAGCTTGCTGACATGGTTTTCTAAAGACTTTCCCAGGACAGTAACTGTAAACATAGATATGTGTACATTCTTTCTGTTCCACATCTTGTGATGGGCATCTCTCATGGCCAGTGCAGTGAGAAAGTGTTATCCTGACCACCCAATCCCTGGCCGTGGTCATAAACCTGTAAATCCTGGGAGGAAAATCAAACTTTCTCTTTCTTTCACAGCCAGTGCAGTGAGAAAGTGTTATCCTGACCATCCCATCCCTGGCCGTGGTCAGAAACCTATAAATCCTGGGAGGAAAAATAAACTCTGCTCTTCTTTTCACCACACCTTGACCTGTGTCCGTGTGATCCATTTGTATCCAGCGGCAACAACCATGTTTGAAGGAATTTGACAGAAGCAGAGGATGGTGAAGGGGGATGTAGGAAATGTTCAGGGAGGATAAGGAGGAGGGGAGTCATGGAATGACAGAATATCCTGAGCTGGAAGGATTCACAGGGTCATGGATCCAACCCCAGACCCCCAGCACCCCCAGCCTGGGCATCCCTGGAGCGCTGTCCAAAGGCTCCTGGAGCTCTGGCAGCCTCGGGGCCGTGCCCATTCCCTGGGGAGCCTGGGCAGTGCCAGCACCTCTGGGAGAAGAACCTTTCCCTAAATGCAGCCTGAGCCTGCCCTGCCCAGCTCCAGGAATAATCAATAACATCTATAAATAAGAACTGACGCCCCTGTTGTTATTTAATACAATTAATTGCCCCAGTCCTGTGTTCAGGTGCTGGGAGAAGGATCTTGGCAGAGTTTGGGCTGTCCAAGACGCAGGAGGGAATTCCCTGGAAGTCCTGGGATCTCTGTCCCCTCCCAAGGTGTCACACAGGGTTAAAGGCTCTGCCCTCCCTCCCCCGAGGAGGAGCTCATTAAAGCTGTTCCAGAGCAGTGAGAAGCAGAGTTTATTCTGTTTCAGAGTTCTTGTAGATATTAATCACTTCACATTCTCAAAAGGTGTCTGAGGAACTTAATTTGTCATGGAAATGTCAGGTAGGAGAGATGCTGCTTCTCCAACCGGGAATAGACAGTGAATTCTGTGGAATGTTGTGCTAAAATGACCTTTTCCTTTCAATTAAAGCAAACAGGTAAAAATCAAAGTCGAATCTGCAGCAGAGGTGCCAGTGAGTGTCTGTGTTTGTGTTTCCTTCTCCTTGGAGCACACCTGGCACAGGGATCAGCTCAGGTGGCCTGGGACCAGCCCTGCTCTGAAAAACGTAAAAAAACATATAGGAAAATAAAAAACATGCACAAAAACATGTAGGAATCTGCTCTATATAAAAATGTACTGGTTTATATTGTTTTACACAATCCTTTATCTAAGCATATTTCTATTATTACCTATGTGTTGTCAGTATTTCACAGAATCAGGATCTGGCAGGAGAGGCTCAGCACAGCTCGGGGAGCAGCTCCCACCCTCCTGTCTCCATCCCCATCCCAGCATTTCCCTGAGGGCTCCTTTGCTCCTCCAGGGTTTCCTGGGAATGTGGCACAAAGGCCAGAGGACAGGGAGAGTTTGGACAGAAGGGCAGAGAGGGAGCTGCCTGCACTCAGAGCAGGAGCTCTGGGGTCACCCAGCAGCTTTGTCTCACTGCTGAAGGGATTTTTGTGTATTTTGTCAATAGCTCAGAAAATGCCTTTAATTTCCTGTGCAATGTCTTTGTTTCCCTGCTTTGCTTGGCTGCTGCACCAACATCCACACGTTTTTAGGAGATGGAGATGGCAGAGGGGGTTTGGTGGCCAAGGGCAAGGCTGGGGTTTGGCTCCAGGGTGCATTTCCAAACTCAGCTGTTGTGGAATCCCAGCTCCCCACTGGAAGATCTCGGCTACAGCTCCTCCCAGGGAGGACAGGAGGATGCACTGGAGAAGAAGGGTGTTACTGGGGAAACTGGAGCAAGGTGAAGCTCTGCAGGAGCAGCGGGGCTGAGGAGCGGGGTCAGAGCCTGCTGGGGGCAGTGACTCAGTTCATGACTCAGGCTGGGAAATCACAGGCCAAAACAAGAGCATTTTCAGCTTTGGTTGATGATCTACAAGAGCAGCTACTCTGGGTCACAGCAAAGGCCGAGGTAACCCAGGTTTTCATCTCCGGAGTGGTTAATGGGACACCAGGAGCTGTGTGCAGGAACAATGGGGGGCTTTGCTTGGTTGTTTTCCCAATATTTTCCCAGCTTGCTGTTGCCCGTTGATGATTTTGTATTTAATAGCCCTTCATGGATTCATTCCCTGCTGCTCCTTTGAAACCTGCAATATTCTGTGGCAAAATTTCAGGGGGCAAAAATAGTTAATTCTCAGTCTTATTGCAAACAGCTCTTCCCTTGCATGAATCAGCACCTCCTCCAGCCACTCTGCAGCCTCTCAGAGGTTAAAGCTGCCTGTCAGCATTTGCCTGGCACAAAACAAAACCTCTTTATTTCAGTCTGAATTGTGTGATTATTTTTACTCTTCACACATCTAAATCCATTTTGAAATAAAAGCAGTGTTTTTTGAAACAGCCAGAATGTTCTGGTCTGAAAATGGCAGGGTAAGTGCTCTCGCTTTTTCAGGTTTTTTTTTTTTAAATTTTATTTTATTTCTATTTTCTGGCCGAAATGGTTTACAGCCGTTCCCCCAGAAGCTTTCATCCTCCCGGGATGTGTTTAATTCCACAGGCTTGTGAGGAGCGGTGAGAGCCGGTCCCTGCTCAGAGCCCGAGCTCTGCACTGCGGCCGCTCTCCTGTCCTTGGCTCATGGAGCCCCAGCCGGCCCTGCCCTGCCCCATCCCGCCCCTGACCCCTCACTCCTGACCCCTCACTCCTGACCCCTCAGCCCAGCCCTCCCGAGCCCTTCGCTCAGCTGGCCCCAGCACAGAGCAGGGATTTATTGTTGTGCTGAGCGCCAGGGCCGTGTTCCCCTGCGGCCTCCCCTGCTGAGCCCGTCCCCTCACGGCCGCTTCTCCTCCCGCGCTCCTGCTGCACCGAGAGGAGCCCCGGGACCCTGCCCTGCACCGAGAGGAGCCCCGGGACCCTGCCCTGCACCGAGAGGAGCCCCGGGAGCCTGCCCGGCACCGAGAGGAGCCCCGGGACCCTGCCCGGTACCGAGAGGAGCCCCGGGACCCTGCCCGGTACCGAGAGGAGCCCCGGGACCCTGCCCGGTACCGAGAGGAGCCCCGGGAGCCTGCCCGGCACCGAGAGGAGCCCCGGGACCCTGCCCGGTACCGAGAGGAGCCTGCCCCGGCACCGAGAGGAGCCTGCCCCGGCACCGAGAGGAGCCTGCCCCGGCACCGAGAGGAGCCCCGGTACCCTGACCCTCACCGAGAGGAGCCCCGGTACCCTGACCCTCACCGAGAGGAGCCCCGGGAGCCTGCCCGGCACCGAGAGGAGCCCCGGGACCCTGCCGGCACCGAGAGGAGCCCGGCCCGGCACCGAGAGGAGCCCGGCCCGGCAGCCCCAGAACCCTCCCCGGCACCGAGAGGAGCCTGCCCCGGCACCGAGAGGAGCCTGCCGGCACCGAGAGGAGCCTGCCCCGGCACCGAGAGGAGCCCGCCCCGCATTTTTGCCTCCTGCCTGCGATTTCCTTGGGGAGAAGCAGGAGCCGGCTCCTTCCAGAGGCAGCACCGGCCCTCAGAGCCCTCGTGGCTGGGCCCGTGTTGGAGTGAGAGGAGGACGGCTCCTCTGCTCCCGGTGTTCCAAGCACTCCCTTTTCACACACAATGTTCTTTTCCACAGCTCTCCACATCCATGAACCCCTCCCCACCACCCCCACGGTTTTTAGGCACTGATTGAAAGCCCGGAGCGGTTCCAGGGTGCAGCTCTGCCCGGCCATGGAGCTCCCCGGCAGACACATCCCTGGCACCCAGCTGTCGATGGTGTAAAGGGCAGGGAACGCAGGGGAACGAAGCTCTGGAGGTCTCCTGCCCAGCCTTTGGGACTGTCACCAACCCAGGAAAACTCCAAGACTTCTAATCCCTGGATTTTGGGCTGGCTGTTCCCCAGTTCCCCCCCATCCCTGCAGGGGACGGAGCCCAAACTGTGACCGTGTGACCTGGGATTTCTCTTTGGGTACAACTCAAAGAAAGGATGGCAAAGCCAAACCCTTGCTAACAAGGAGACTTCACTTCCAGATCTCTGGTTCCTTCCCCAAACAGCAGGAGCGGCTTAAACCAACCACGGTAGATATTTTTATGAAACAGGAAACCAATTTACTTTCCTCTGACTCCCTTCTCAGACGCAGTCAAATCACTTTGTACTCTCATTAAAGTTTGTTTCTCGTTGCAAAAAAAATATCCAGAAGACTGTGAGCCCCAATATGTCAGATTTTCCTGTGCTCGAACAAATTATGCAAAGCAGGATTTTCTAATGAGCGATCTCCAGGAACCAAAGGGAACGGCAACACCTCCAGCTCCGAATGCCTTGTGCTCACCCAGCATCTGAGCGGGGAGAAACAGCTTTTCATGGCTGGAAGTGAGCAAACAATTCCTGCTGTTTTAGGGGAATTTTCCATAATGGCCACAGCGGTGTTCCCGTGGGCAAAATCCAGAGGGAAAACCTGGCTGAACGTGAAAGGTGTTAATCTCTGCAGTTCCTCGAAGGTGCTCCCTCTTTGGCTGTTTCTCTCTCTCGTCTCTTCAAAGCCAAACCTTTCTGCCTGTGTCTCTCGATGCCTTTGTATCTGTGACTGCTCCCCTGGCTTTAATCAGCTCCAGGACTCCTGAAGGCATCTCCCAGGGCTGCCTGAGACTCTCCACGTGCTGACTAACCCCACCTCAGGAGATCTCTGCCAGAAAAAAACTGCAGGATAAAAGCAAATTATTCCAGACTTCTGGTTTCTTAATGGGGGCCTGTACAGCCCAAATCCAGGGTGGACTGACAGGGAGACTTTGTGTCCTGAAAAGAGGGCAGGGATGGGTGGGATCTTGGGCAGGAATTGTTCCCTGGGAGGGTGGGGAGGGGCTGGGCTGGAATTGCCAGAGCAGCTGTGGCTGTCCCTGGATCCCTGGCAGTGCCCAAGGCCAGGCTGGACATTGGGGCTGGAGCAGCCTGGGACAGTGGAGGTGACCCTGGGACAGTGGGGGTGACCCTGGGACAGTGGGGGTGACCCTGGGGACAGTGGGAGGTGTCCCTGGGACAGTGGGGATGAGCCTGGGACAGTGGGGGTGACCCTGGGACAGTGGAGGTGACCCTGGGGACAGTGAGGGTGACCCTGGGGACAGTGGGGGGTGACACTGGGGACAGTGGGGGTGACACTGGGGACAGTGGGGGTGACCCTGGGGACAGTGGGAGGTGACCCTGGGGACAGTGAGGGTGTCCCTGGGACAGTGGGGGTGACCCTGGGACAGTGGGAGGTGTCCCTGCTATGGCTGGGGTGGAACAGGAGATCTTTAATGTCCCCAAATCCCCAAATCCATTCTGGGATTCTGTTTCCAGAAGTGATACAAACCCTTGGAGTTACACACAGAGGTATCAGGTAACTCAACTCTCCACCCCAAGAGGAGCACATCAGGCACAACTGCACAGGATAACAGCTACAGATCTCCTTTAACTGGAAAGGGACTCCCTGTAAGTTGCTAAAAAAAGACATTAAAATTCCAGATGATGGAAATTAGGTAAAATTCAGCCCTGAAACAAGTGCCTGGATTGCCTTTAAAATTAGGTCTCTCTGTGAGGTCAGGTGCCTGCATCTGCCAGCCACATCTGGGAAGGAAATTGGGTCTCTGGGATGCAAATTGGCACTTGCGGACTTAGAAATGATGACTGGAGCCTCTCTGCTGCTTTGGGCATCAGAATACCTTGGAATATCTGCGGTTCCTTTTAGCTGGGGGACTTCAACGGGCAATTGAAGCCAATCTGTCAGACTTTGCTCAGAGTGGCTGAGTCAGAGCAGGGCCCAGCTGAAGCAGCTGCAGCTGGGCTTGAGCAGGGAACTTGTGAAATGGCTCCAAGGGTACGGCAGGAGCCCTCCCTGGCCCCCTCTGCCAGGGTCAAACTCATCAGTGTCAGCCCCACACCAGCTCCAGAAGTGACTGCTGTGCCCCACACTGGGGCTGTGGATGCTCTGGTTCAATTTACAGGAGCTTTGCAAAAGGCATCCAGATTGCCAGGCTCTCATTTATATGGATTAAAACTGAGTGGTGCTCCCTGGCCCGAGTGCAGCTCCTGGAAATCCACATGTTCTGCATTGGAGCTGGCAATAAAACATACAAAAATGTGTGGAGTGAACAGAGGCAGAGCTTTCTGTACCTCACCCTCACTTGATGTCCACACAGAGCCGCTCTGAGGCTGCCAGGGAGAGGCAGTTTGGGGTGAGGGACATCGCGTGCTCTCTCTGCGTTCAAGGCCAGCTCGTGTCTGAGCCCAGGGATGGCTCAAGGTCCTGGCAGCTCAGGGAGCACCAGGATCACCTCAGCATCACCTGAGCATCTCCAGTTGTCTGCTCTGGTGGAGGAACAGCGAGCCAAGTTGTTTGTGTTGTTGAGGTGTGCGAAATCCTGGGTGAGCCGCAGGCTGCCCTAGCGAGGTGCTCGTTTCCTGAAATGGCATTTCTGAGATCCATCAGACACCCTGGAAAGCTCAGAAAGCTGCATTTTCTGTACTTTCTGCTTCTCCCCAGTGTGCACACCATGAGGAGATCTTTCCCCAGCAGGCCAGGCCAAAGGGAACAGCAGAGATGCAGGAGCAGGTGGATTGCTGAGGCAGGAAGGGAGCCCAGCATTTCCCATCTGAAGGGCTCTGGGCTGGGAGCTGGTTAGAGTTTGGGGCTAAAGGAATCAGGTTTCACTTTGCTTTATCCCTTCTAACCTCGAGGTGTGTGAAAATTACTTGAAAAACCTCCAGAACTGTTGCTCTTCTTTGATAAGCTGAAGTATCAGCTCCCCGTGTGAGAACGGCTCTTTGATTGAGGTTTCCCCTTTTTCATTTGGATTATTTTTTATGGATGTCAGATCAGCTGCTCCTCTTTGTGACTATAAAAAATAAAAAATAGTGGCAGATCCTGCACCCTAAGTGCTTTTGATCACTGGTCAGTGCACTGATGGATGTTTTTCCATTGCATCCTTCATCCCAGGCTTTTTCAAGGCTGGTTAGGAGTTGGAAGGCAAGACCAAAGAATGCTGCTCTCTGACAGAATTCAATTTCCTGGGGAAAAAAAAAAAAAATATATATATTTTTTTTCCCTGTGACCTAAATGGAAAACATATTGTTCTCAAAGAGCTGTTCAAACAGAATTACCCAAACCTTTTATCAACAAAGAGAGCATCATCTATCAGACATCTGGTGTGGATGTCAATTATAATAATTAATTAGACATCTCCCCAGATGCCTGACACTACATTCTGTCAGCAGATTTTTTTGACTTCAATCAGAAGTGCTGCTGCATTATGCATGGAACTCCTGGAGGAGCTGGGAGCGGAGGGGAGCAGCCACAAATCCCAGGCAGGCACGGGAAGGGCTCCTGGTCCTGGGGCTTCTCCTCCTCCGGAGCCGCCGAGGGAAGGTCTGATTCCTCTGCCTCCTGTAACAACCCTCAAACATTGCACATTTCTTCACACACACAAAAAGGGTGAGAGGGGAAGGATAATGGATAGAATATATAAATCCAGGTGATTGCTGCTGGATCCTCGGGGCGGGGGGAAGAGAACTCAGAAAATGTCAGCACAACCACGGGGAGCTGCTGCATCAATCCCTCACCAACAGCACCCTCAGGAATGACCCAGAAATGATCTCCTTAAACGTCCAGAAATGGTCCTCAAAGGTCCAAAAAGAATCCTAAAATGTCCAGAAATTATCCTTAAATATCCAGAAATGATTTTAAAATTTCCAGAAATGATCCTCAAAGGCTCGGAGATGACCCTGAAAGGTGCAGAAATGATTCTCAAAGGCAACTGAAAAAGATAGAAGACACAAGACAGAAGAAAACAGAAGACACCTTCCTTCCTTTCCCTTTACTTTCTTATTACTTGTGGGTATTTTTTTAAATTAAATTTAAAATAAATTAATTCCTGGAACATGTAATTCAAACAAACTAATAATTTGTTGTTGTTGTTTTCAGTTTTTCTAAAAGGCTTTCACATTTCCTGGGGAAAACAATCTAATTATTTATCCTCAGTTTAGGAAATCGCTGCAGCCAACCTCCAAAAATTCCTTTTTTTTCCAGCAAGGAAGAGCTGAACAAACATATCAGCAACTTTCTCAGTCTTAGCAGGGGTAGGAAGTGCTGTGTGCTTCAGAGTAAGGACCAAGAGCTGTCGCCCCTGCTCCTGCAATCCCTCAGGTGGGATCCAGCCTGAGGCTGGAACTGCTCTGGGGCAGGGACAGAATGAAACTCTGCTTTCAATCCTTGGCTTTTGCTGTTCTCACTGGGGCAAACATCGTTCCTGTGCTGTGTGGGGTGTTTGTGAGGCTGGAGCAGGGTGCAGGGATGGCTGAACATGGAACCCCAAACGCTGCCCTTGCCGGGGGCTCAGCGTCTTTGCTTTGGAGGATTTGCCTGTGGAAATCAGAATTACAAACGCTCCCTGCATTTGGAGAAGGAAAAATATTTGTAGTAATCCATGTGTTTCAATATTTCATAGAAGTGCCTGTGTTAGTTTCAGTTTCAATGCAAACAAAAAGAAAATACATTTAGATTGAAGTGGATTTGCAGTGAAATAAAACAAAGATTTTTTTCTGAGGTTTCTATTTCCTTCCTCTGTTTTTCCTCTCTCCTCACCAGCAGAGTATGAGGCTAAATGAGAAGTGAGGCAAAAAGTAATTTTTTAAAATTCGAACAGTTGAGCTTTGTGTGGTATAAAAATGAAAAATGAGGATTAAATTACGTGTGGATTGTTCACGTCTATGCTTTTGAGAGGAATAATGATTATTTTGTAAGCTGTGGTGACAGCTACCGGCGCCCTGGAACCAGCAGGGAGATGGGAGTGCTTGTTAAAGATGTTTTCATGGAGTGGGAACAAGGCTGGGCTGCTGTCACCAGGAGCAGAGCAGGGGCTGAGGTGTGGGGGCAGCTAATTGGTGTTAATGAGTAACGAGAGGGGATTAACGAGCCCCAGGAGCTGCCTGGAGCTCAGTGCAGGGGCTGCAGACCCCCAGCCACAGCAGATTTGGGGGGGTCTTTGGCCACCCCCTGCCCAAAGCCAGGCCCTTTGCAGGACACCACAGGAAGACTTTCCATGGAGAGTTTGTCTCCACAGGGGAGGCTGAGAAGTTTAATCCCCTCTTTAATAATTGCAATTAACTAAGGTGGGATTTAAGGGGGATTAGCCCAGTGCACTAAGGCAGTGTGTAAACACATCCTTGGCCTTGGGCTGGCTCAGCGTGGGGCTGAGCTCACCCTGCCCCTCCTGCCATGGGCGCTTTGGGTGATTTGAGATGGTTTTGATGTGTTTTACAGGCACTTCTGGCTGTTTACTCTTCTGTGAGAGCACAGAAGTTGCCCTGACTCTGGGGAGAGCCTGAGGGAGGGTAATGTGCCAGAAATTCCTGCCTTTTACTGCAATTTCATGGGGTGATTCTTGAGATTGGCCTGTGCAGGGCCAGGAGCTGAATTGATGATCCTTGTGGCTCCAGCTCTGATTGTTCTCCAATTCTGTGATCATTTCAGTGAGAAAACTTCTGGGCCTGGAGGGTCCTGCCCTGATTGATGTCACTGGACTCAGAATAAAGCTCAGAAGAGTTTAGAGGAGTCTGAGCCAGCTGAAATGGTGCCTTTGGCATGAATGCAGCTCCATTTCCCTGAATGTCACCAGCCTGAGTTCTGGGGTGCTCTCTGGGAGGCACAAGAACCAACCTGGATGTGCAGTGGGGCTGAGGGAATATTTCCCTTTTCCTCTGGAGTGTGCAGCAGAATTCCCCATTCAAGGCTCAAAAGGATCATTTCTATCTGGACAAATGAGGCAGAAATCAAAGAAATGCATCGTAAGAAGGGGATGATCAAGAGGAGACCATGGAAGACTTTCCAGGTGTCTGAAATAGGCTTCATTTATCTCCTGGAGTTCTTAATTACTGAGCATTTCTAATCTTGCTTCATGTTTAGATAGAGAGCAGGAGCATTACAGAAACAGCAAACACATAAATAAAATAACAGAAAAACTGCAAGGATGAGTAATTACTTGGGATCCGTGGAACAGTGAATTAACACTGAGGAAGAGGAAGCACCAGCAATCACTGCACACTGCCACTGATAAGAGAACTAGATATATTTTTTTTTTTCTTTGCTTAAAAAAAAAGAGATAATTCCCCAGGAACTTGTAGCCAAAATTCTCCCCAGTCAATTAATGACCTTTGCCTCTGCCTTGCCTCCCTCCAAGCTTTGCATGGTTATTATTTTCAGCTCTTAATCTGTGACAGTGATTTGTGTCTCCTAATAACTGACTGATTGTTTTGCTATCAGTCAGCTCCAGGACTGCCACAGCCTCTGCTCAGCTCAAATCTCTCTTCATTCACCTTGTGGCTTCAAACACAGCTCTGTCTCAAGCGGGAGGAAAGGAAAAACCCCCAAATCCCATCTTGCTCCTTACAGTTTTATTACTTAGGAAACTAAAGGCAGAAAATAAAGGTCACAAGAACTTTAAAACAACAGTAAAGTCTTGGGGACAGAAACGTTTTAAAGGAAGTTACAAGCTGGAATTGACAGGCTCTTTTTTTTTTTTTTTTAGGATGCTCCAAGACATTTCAAAAGAAGCAGAAGCCCCATTATTCCTTCCCTGCCTCCCTTCCCATGGGAGGTAATTCAGAATTCTCTCTCTGAGCAAGGGAGAGCAGCTGGGGAAATGTCAAATATTCCCAAGGTGGGAGGGAGAGAGTACCTGAGGAGCTCACAAAGGCTTTGACTGGATAGGGAAGGAGCTCCAGAGCCCCCAGATGTCTCAGGAACCCTTTCCTGATCTCATCCAGAAACATCTCCCAGGTACCACGGGACAGCCTCCCCCAGCTGTGGGCAGAGGGTCACGGCCCAGCTACATCAGGGTGGGTTCAGAGGAGACCAGACATCCCCAGGGGGGGTCCAGAGGAAGATGCAGCCCTTTTGGGATGGGTTTCCTCCCCAGGGGTCCTGCCCTGCCCCAGGAGCCCAGCGTGCTGTGCTGAGAGCAGCAGGGCTGAGCTCCTGCAACAAAAGCTGCTCTGCTGCCCAGGGCCAGCGTCTCCTCGGGAAGCTCGTCTGCAAAAGCAGCTTGGGAGACTTGACAGAGCTGCAGGGGATGGTGTGGAGCGTTCTCCAAAGCACCCTGGGGACCCAGGGTCTGTTCTGCTGCACAAATGCGATTCCCTGTCCTTAGAACACCTCATGATTAAGCCACTTCTGAAAATAGGATGGCCTTGGATGGCTGCTGGGCACATCCCGTGTTTGCTGCTCTGTGAGGAGCGCTGGGTTCCTCATCACACAGGGACAGGCTCTGGGGGGCTTTTCTTCCTTGAGGAAGCTTCAAAGCTGCCCAGTGCCAAGAAAAATCAAACCCCAGACCCTGGCCTTGATTGAAACCCCCAGGCTCGAGGCTGTGCAATTTTTGTGATGTGTCATAAACAGGGAGCGGAGGATCTGAAACCATCAGAGCTCTTCCCGTTGCTGTCTCCATGCAGGTGCTCCCCCCTCACTTCCCTCCAGGCTCCTTCTCCTTCCCACCTGCCTTTCCAATGGGGAACCTCGATTCCCTGCTCCCCACGTCCAGCAGAGCCCCCTGAACATCCCTCTGTGCTCCCACTGCTGCCACCAGCCAGGCTTCAGAGTGAGGAGTGGCCATGGAGTTCCATCAGGATCGGTGTCAGTGGCAGATGCCAGAGCTAATGAGGGAGGAAAACCATGGGCTGAGCAAAAAGTCATGTCAGAAATACAGAACTGGAATGGTTTTGGGTGAGTTTCACTGTATCTTACTCTGGGCCAAATGATTTGATAACAGATCCTGCCTTGTTTCAGTCAGTTATTCCAGTTCTACTCCTGGGATAAAAGTGTCTCCTGAGCACATCTCCAGGCTCCCCCTCCTGCAGAGCACACAGGATAACCCTGGCACGAGGAGGAGATGGATCACCACAAACATCATTAACAAAATAAATCCTCATCTAAAATCCTATCAGAGCTGGAGCAACCAGGGCACTTGATCAGCTCTGAAGCCTTTCATTACTGGGCTCACTGGACCAGGGAGGCTACAAGGCTGCACCTCTGGATGAGGTGATGAACAATTTATGGGGCTGGGGCCTCCTCACTTAACCCAAGGCACTGGGCCGTGGTGGGGTTTGCCAACCTCTCTGTTCCCAGCAGGAACAAACATTTTATCTGCTGCCAGTTTAGCAGATCCATTCCCCCTGGCTCTCTGCATTTGCCTGTGCTCACTGATCATCCCCCACTGTTTCTCTGGTGGGATGTGTTCATTTTTACAGGCCTTGCTCAGCAAATTCCAACCCCAGCGCGTTCCCCGGGCCCTGGAGCTGGGCTGAGCTGCGGAGCCAGGGGAGGGTTTGTCCAAGGATGGGCTCATCCATGGCCTTGGGGACCTCTGATGCTTCTGTGCTCTTGGACAAGGTCAGGAGACCTTCTCTGAGTGGAAGGCAGTGAGGGCATCCCATGGACAGCAGCACTTTGGGGCTTCCTTAGCTCAAATCTTCACTTTTGGTAGAGTTTCCAGCTGTCTCCAGTGAAAACGTGGATCAACACAAACAGGTGGATTTGTGTCCACGCTCTGAGATGGCTCTGGGCACTCTGCTCACATAAACTGATATCAAGAAGCTGTTTTATGGGGATTGCATCCACCAGGGTTTGTGTAAACTGATCCCACAGGAGTTACACTGTGCTCAGAATTAGGGAAGAAGGAATGCTGTGTTATGGCAGGGAGGAGACACAGAGAAGGAGAAGATGATGGAAGAGCTGCCAAGAAAATCCACGGACTGGGAGATTGTCAGTGCAGGAGCCACAAAGCAACCAGGAAAATGAGGTTTCCTTCCAGGGGGATTCCTGCCATCACTTGGAGAGCAATCCCAGCTGCTGGAATGCAGGCCCAGGTCTGAGCTGGCTCTCTGGGAAATCCCAACACAGCACAGGCAGCTCAGCCACAATCTCCAAAAGCTTTGTTAGAGAAGGATCAGTGACTCCCGGGAGGAACTCATCCCCTGCTGCAGTGCCTGCAGAGGGAGCGCAGCCAGCCTGCCCTGGGCCCTGCAGGAGCAGGGAGGCTCTGCTGGGCTTCTCTGGGGCTGGAGCTTTGGCACTGCCAGCCCCGCTCAGGAGTGATGGAGTGCCTGCATTCTGACTCACTGGAGGGCTGGAGCCAAACTGGCAAAGCAATTGGGAGTCTGTGTGAGCCAGGCAATAACTCTCCTTGCCTTGGTGACTGGGATTGATGAGCCTCTGCTCTTCCCATCTTTGGAGGATGCACAGGTCGATATTCCCTGCCCTGTGCCCGGCCGTGCCACCACTGCAGTCTGCAGCAGCTCCTGGGGTGTAAATGAGAGTCCTCAGCTGCCAGCCCCTCTGCCTGGAAAACATGAGGCTCATTTTGGCTCTGGCTGGATCCTCCTCCCTTCTCCCGCAGCCCCTTGCTGGTTCCTCCCTCGCTGCTCTTCTCCTGGACACATTTCCATGGAGCAGCAGCTGGGGGTGGATGCAGGATGGGCTCGTCCTGCCCTGCAGAGCAGCTCAGGAGCCAGCCCTGTGTCAACACCTGAGGTCTGTCCGTGGGATCAGCAGGATGCTCCAGGTCCCTTTCCACTCCAGGGGCTTCTCCCATCCAGGGAAGTTTTGCAGTTTGACCCTGGGCACACATTCCCTGTGCATCCCTCCCAGGCTGCCTGCCCTGCTGGCAGCACATCCACCCCGAAGGACTCTTCCCCCCGGCAGGGACAGCTCTGCTGCTGCAGACAAAATGGCGGCTGGCGTGAGGGGAGAAAAGGGCGGGAAAATGTGAGGGGAGAAAAGGGCGGGAAACGTGAGGGGAGAAAAGGGCGGGAAATGTGAGGGGAGAAAAGGGCGGGAAACGGGAGAAAAGGGCGGGAAACGTGAGGGGAGATAAGGGCGGGAAATGTGAGGGGAGAAAAGGGCGGGAAACGTGAGGGGGGAAAAGGGCGGGAAATGTGAGGGGAGAAAAGGGCGAGAAACGTGAGGGGGGAAAAGGGCGGGAAATGTGAGGGGAGAAAAGGGCGGGAAACGTGAGGGGGAGAAAAGAGCGGGAAATGTGAGGGGAGAAAAGAGCGGGAAACGGGAGAAAAGGGCGGGAAATGTGAGGGGAGAAAAGAGCGGGAAACGGGAGAAAAGGGCGGGAAAATGTGAGGGGAGAAAAGGGCGGGAAAATGTGAGGGGAGAAAAGAGCGGGAAACGGGAGAAAAGGGCGGGAAATGTGAGGGGAGAAAAGAGCGGGAAACGGGAGAAAAGGGCGGGAAAATGTGAGGGGAGAAAAGAGCGGGAAATGTGAGGGGAGAAAAGAGCGGGATTTCTCCCTCCAGCCCCTCCATCCCTGTCCCTCCTGCAGCGGGGGAGCACACGAGGCTGCAGCAGGGCCCGGGGTGGTTCTGTTCCTCCCAGACCACAGCACTGCAGATCCACGTCTTTCTGCACCTTTTGCTGAGCACATTTTTTCTCTTTGGATTCTGTTTCCTTTCAGCAATGCTAAAGGAGTTTTCAGCTCCATCTCTGTTGCCAAATGGAGCTGCTGAGAAGATGAAACCAGAAATATTTTCTGTGTCCCTCTCCCCAGGCATTTTTAATAAAGGAGGGGACCCCAAGAAACAGAATCTTGTGGGTTTTCTCTTCTGCCTCTCACTGCCCATGGGCTGAGGTGAGCTGGGAAAAGCAGGCACCATCTGTGAGCTGCTCCTTCCCTGGCAGTGGAGATGAAGAGGAAGGAGAGGCATTCTAGCCACAGATGTCCAGTAAATTCCAGTGTGTTGTGGAGAGTGACCCAGAGGGGAGCAGATGTTTTACCCAGAGGTGTGGGGAATGATTGTGGAAGGGCTGGGAGTGGGTTCTCACAGGCTGAGAAACGGGTGCAGGGCAGGAAAGGCCAGGCTGGAGAAGGCAGATGAACACTGATAGAAGATAAACAGGAGGGTGCTCAGCTCCCTGAGGGGTGCACAGCGCTCCAGCACTTCTGCCTCAGGCTCCACAAACTCCTCAGGCAGGTGAGTGCAGAGTTTAATGCAGGCACTTAACTCCATGATAATGTCCCTGTTATTGTTATAGCCCCGCTGTGCCTGCTGCAGCTCCAGCTTGGATTGCAATTGCCACTGACATTTGGAAAGTGCTGATTCAATGGAACCGCATCTCCCTCACTCCTCGGGAGAGCTGGGAAGAGCTGCAGCTCTCCTGGGAGGGCTGGAGCCTCGCCAGGACCATGAGCTGAGCACGGAGAGCGTTTCACCACCCATGTCCAGGTTCTGGGAGCAGGATGAGATTGACCAAACACTTTGGTATAAGGAAATCTGCAGCTCTGGCACAAGAACAGCCCAAAGACAGGAGTGGGAAGGAATTCCCTGGGGCCTGGTCTGGTTTATTCCCATTGGGAGACATTTCCAAACCAAACCACCTCAAGGAGAGCTTCAATAATCAGAATTGAGAGGTTTTTTTCCTCAATTAATTGTCTGCAGGGATCCCCCTGGGAGCAGCAGCAGTGCCAAAGGCAGGAGCAAATGGGGTCCTACCAAGGATGTGGGGTGAGATCTCAGCTGAGATGGAGCCACCCTGTCCTGTGGGCACAGACAATTCCCACCTCTGCCAGGCCCAGCCAAATTCCCACCACCTGGAAAAATCATTTTGGGCAAAACTTGTTTTTTCCCCACTACAAACCTGTAGGCTCTGAAACTTCCCCTGAAAGGAGCTGGAAAAGTAATGGAACAGAAAATAAAAAGAGGCTGAAAACAAAAAGCAATCTGCCATTAATTTTTTTCAACTTTTTGCTTGACTGGAAAAATTGAAAAAATTTCAATTCAGGTTAACTCAAAGTGTATTTTTTCTTCCATTTGGCCATTGAACCAAGAAAAGTGTTGTCTCTTAGCTCTTAGTGGCACCTCTCTTTGTTCAGTGCTGTGGTTCATTGCCCCCATTTTCGGGAGGCAGCTCCAGATCTCTAATTGTGGCTGCTGTGCTGGGGAGGCTGTGGAGCAGAAGCTCCACTGGATGATTATGGGTTATTTTGTTTTAGTGGAGGAGAGGAGAATAATCACTGGCCCACACTATCATTTGTGTCTTCTCTCCACAGTCAGAGGCACCAAGGACTCACATTTAATGTCATTACCCAGGGATCCCAAACTGAGAGCTCATTTCAGGGAAAAAACGTTGTTCTGTCAGTAAATGCCACTTTTGATGAGTGAGATGTTGCTCAGGAACGTGTTGACTTCAATCATGTTTTATTTGAGAGGAAAAAAAAAAAAAGCCACAGAGTGGAACTGTTTTGATTTTCCTTTTGAAGCGATTTTTCATTTTAGCTTTTTATTTTTTTCCCCCCATTGGTATTAAAATTCTATTCAGTTTTAAAAAGTAGAACAGGTGGGATACATTTCAGTCATGAAACCCAAGAGGTTTAAGTGATCCCCAAAGCTTTTCCATCTGCTCAGAATTTTACAGGGGGGGAAAAAATCCCATCCCAGAATCAAAGAAAATGAGTGATAAATTGTGAAGTCTCTCAGGAGAATTAAGAAATCACAGAATGGACTGCGTTGGAAGAGACCTTGTGGGACATCCAGCCCCACTCCCCTGCCTTGGACAGGTTGAAGAATGGGCAAAATAATTCCTACAAAGGCTTAAAATTCCTTATGAGGAGGAAAACCCTGACTCCGGATTCGATATGAGATCTATGTTGGGTTCTTTTAGTTTACATGAAGTATTTTGGGAGCTCTCATTTCCCAGGTGGGTCTGGGGCTCAGTTAAATGAGACACTTCAGCAGCTCAGCCTGGGGTGGGTTTGAGCTTTGGGGATCCCCCCAACACCTCAGATCCCACCTGAGCCCTGCGAGGGGGGCTGGGTGTGGGGTCCCCAGTGCCTGAGCACAGCAGCCCCCATCCCCTGGGTTCAGCTCCAGGAGGGGAATGAAGGGAGGAGTGTCCTTCACCTCCCAGCAGGGACAGACCCGGGGATCGGCTGGAGCTGGGCAGGGCAGGCTCAGGCTGCATTTAGGGAAAGGTTCTTCCCCCAGAGGTGCTGGCACTGCCCAGGCTCCCCAGGGAATGGGCACGGCCCCGAGGCTGCCAGAGCTCCAGGGATGCCCAGGCTGGGGGTGCTGGGGGTCTGGGGTTGGATCCATGATCCTGTGGGTCCCTCCCCACTCAGGATATTCTGTAATTCTGGGATTTTCCTTCTTTTCCCCCCTGCTCAGACCTTGTGCTCTGCTTTATTCTGAAGCCACCCCAAAGCCTCTCCTGCCCCTCCTGAAGCAGCAGCAGCAGCTCCACCCCAAATCTCCCCAGACCCTGCAGCTCCCAGCCCTGCCTGTCCCAGTGTCCCATCACTTCCCTGGATAACAAATCCCCAATTCTCCCCCAGCTCAGCTCCCTGCCCTTCCCCTGCCTTCAGGGCTCTGACAGCCGCTCCCTCCCCACCTTCGGTCCAAACACGGCTCTGATGTGAGCAAATCAGGGCGGGATTGATGAGTGATTGATGAGTGATTGACATGTGATTGATGAGTGATTGACATGTGATTGACCTGTGATTGATGAGTGATTGAGAGTGATTGAGAGTGATTGATGAGTGATTGAGAGTGATTGATGAGTGATTGACATGTGATTGACCTGTGATTGATGAGTGATTGAGAGTGATTGAGAGTGATTGATGAGTGATTGAGAGTGATTGATGAGTGATTGACATGTGATTGACCTGTGATTGATGAGTGATTGAGAGTGATTGATGAGTGATTGAGAGTGATTGAGAGTGATTGATGAGTGATTGATGAGTGATTGATGAGTGATTGACATGTGATTGACCTGTGATTGATGAGTGATTGAGAGTGATTGATGAGTGATTGAGAGTGATTGAGAGTGATTGATGAGTGATTGATGAGTGATTGATGAGTGATTGAGAGTGATTGAGAGTGATTGAGAGTGATTGAGAGTGATTGATGAGTGATTGATGAGTGATTGAGAGTGATTGATGAGTGATTGAGAGTGATTGAGAGTGATTGACATGTGATTGACCTGTGATTGATGAGTGATTGAGAGTGATTGAGAGTGATTGAGAGTGATTGATGAGTGATTGACCTGTGATTGATGAGTGATTGAGAGTGATTGAGAGTGATTGAGAGTGATTGAGAGTGATTGATGAGTGATTGAGAGTGATTGATGAGTGATTGACATGTGATTGACCTGTGATTGATGAGTGATTGAGAGTGATTGAGAGTGATTGATGAGTGATTGACATGTGATTGATGAGTGATTGACATGTGATTGATGAGTGATTGATGAGTGATTGATTAGTGATTGATGAGTGATTGACATGTGATTGACCTGTGACTGACAGCAGTCCCAGCAGGGCCAGGGCTGCCAGCCTGGGGTCACCCACAGGAGCCGATAACCGAGAGCCCAGCCCGGCCAAACAGCTCCTGAGTGTTGGGCAATTCCCGGGGGTCTGAGGTTCCAGGGACACCCCCTGGTCCCCAGCCCAGTGACCCCGGTCATTTTTGCCTCCCAGGGCAGATTTCAGTGCCACATTTCCAGACTGTTCCAGCGCTCCCTGCCCCGGGTGCTCCTGTTGATGTTAAATTTGTCAAGCCTTTGGAGCAAGGTGTGGGAGAGCAGCTGAGGGTTCTCTGCTCACTCCAGCTCCCGATTCCCTCCTCTCCTCAGTTTTCCAAGGGATCCTGCTCCTGCCAGGGGGGACACCGATAAATCTGTGCCAACACTGGGTACAACCCATGGCTCCTCCCGTGCTGGGGAGAACAAAGGCACTGGAAAGCTCAGTTTTCTCCTTCCTCCTTCAGAAAGGGAATTTGGAGACAGAAAAAAATTACCCATTCCATCTTAATTGCCAGGAGTGGAATTTCTCCTTTTGATTCATGGCACATTAAAGCCATTCAAACACTTCCTTGAGAATGATACGGCTGTACTGAACCTGAGCAAGTTATCAACTCGTGAGCACAGCAAAACCTGGGGAGAAAAGTCTTCTCCAAATGGGCCCATTTTGGGAAAACCTGTCATTTTTCATCCCCAGATGGCCCCATTCAGATGGCAGGGGACAAATTCATTCAGCCAAAGGGTAACTCTGAAAAGCTCTCACTTCAAAGCTCCCTGAGAGGTTTAACCCCAGCCAGCAGCTCAGTCCCAGCAGTGGGATGGGAGAGGATCCAGAGGGTTACAGGCCTGTCCCCAGGGTCTGTGCTGAGTCTGGGGCCACTGAGAGCCCTGACAGGCTGGGGGTTTCCTCCTGCAGCCAGGGTGTGATGGGCAGCACTGGGATCTCACCTGGCTGCCCATCCAGAGGGACCCAAAAGCTGCAGGGAAATCCCAACCCCATCCCTGTGGCCTGGCAGTGCCATGGAGCAGCCAGTGGGCACCTCTGGCTCCCTGCTGCTCCTGCTCACCCTGCTGGGCAATAATCCATCAGATCACCCTCCCTGACAACTGAGGGAATTATTTTGTCCCCCCCAGGTTCAGGGGGGCTCTGGGTTTCTGGCTGTTGTCACTGCAGGTTTTTTACCAAGTGCATGAAAGCAGCTCAAGCTGTGCTGCCGAGCTTCAGAGCTGTGCAGGGCAAGGCAGTGCTGTGATTTCTGTGCTGCAAGCCCACTCCCTCGGAAAGCTATTTGTGGAGAGGCTTTCAAGCTCCAAATCAATGTGCAGTTACTGTTTACCATGAAAATGAACATTTCAGCCTCTTCCACTAAAAGGGAGAGAAATTTTCTAGTCACCTGCCATTTAAATGGCATCTCTCACACAGTCACTAATTTAATGCAAATCTGATACAGTTTCCTTGTATTTGTCATTTCAGAGCGTTTTTGTGCTTGTAGTTTTTACGCAAATGCTGCTGCTCCGGTGCTAACTGGGTCTGTGGTGATCACTTCAATACCAGTAATTACAGCTGGGGTGTCTGTGCTGCCTCCAGGCTCCCTGGAACCTCTCTCTCTTTTATTGCTGCCAGGGAAGTGAGATCTCACTGTCAGCGGGGCTTTGTGTGCAGCGCCTTTCTCCACTCTGACTCCAATCAATATCAAATCCTCAGCAAATGGTCCAGGTGACAATAAACAATTCTGTGCATCTGGGGACAAGCAACAAAACCTGAGGATGGAAGAACAGGACTTGAAGCCTTGCTGAGATGGTTCCTCTGAGGAAGAGTCCCCCTGCCCCACGCCCTGTCCTGGCTGTGTCCAGGGTAAGGCACCAAGGTCTGGGGGTTCACTGCTCACAAACCCTTCTCAAGGGGAGAATCTGGGGAGTTTCCCAGGTCAGCCAGGGGGAAGAGAGGAGCCCACCTGGTTTTTGTGGCTCTCTGAGGTCCCTCCTGACCCCTCAGCCAGCGCAGTTTGCTCAACACCAATTGTGCTGCTGCTCCTTCCTCCAGAATTCCAAAATGCCTCCTCCCTGTGGTAGCAGAGCAATCCCAACCCCGGTTCACACTTGTCCAACTGGAACCCAGCCCAATCTTCTCAGCAAACCTTGCCAGCCCAGCCCAGGGTCCTGCTCCCCCCATCAGCCACATCCCAGCTCTCACATCCTGCACCTTGGCTCTGGGATGGGGATGGAGTGAACTCGGTGACAGCCAGAATGAAACATGACACACAATCATTGTCGAGGAGAGATTAATGGGCAGCCTTGGGGGAAAGGGAAGAAAAAAAAGCACGTTTCATTTTGTCCTCAGTGCTCTTGACAGGAGAATTGTCTGTGAGTCTCTCAAAGTGCGGTGAAAGCCGAGCTGAGCGCTGCTGGCTGCAGCTCCTCCAGGATCCGGGAATGAGGATGACTCCCCTGCCCTTCTGCTTTGACAGAGATAAGGCTGGAATGCACTTCAGATTAGGAGGGCTCGGGCTGCGGGAAGGTGATGGGGAAGGCGGCAGAAGATGTGAGTGCAGAATGTAAACAGCAGCGTGGGGAGAAAATAATTGGGAAGAGTTTGCCAGGCAGAACGAGGGACCAGGAGAGGTCAGCGCCATCCTCCTGCGCGGGGAAACCACCAGGATGGGGTTTAAATTAATCCCTGGCACTGAGGAGCTGCTGGGAACAGCTCAGAACTCGAGCAGGCTTTGGGCACCTTCTGCACAGCCACAGCCCTGCTCTTTCTGTCCTTCCTTCTGCCTGGGAGCTCCTCAGGCCTGGTCTAAAGGTCACTTCTGCTTTTCCCACTCGGTTTCAAGAGTCGCTCCAGGCCAAGCCCAAAGGGAAGCTCTGAACAAAAGGATCCTGCCCGGCTGCTGTGAAATTCCTGCCTGGGAGGGAGCTCCGGGGACAGCTGGGTCCTGACACGGCCCTGAGCATGAGACATGGACCAGAAGCCTGGCAAGGAATTATTACTTCTGCTTCTGTTCCATTACGCTTTATGCTAAAAGACTTAAATGATCAATGCTGTGTTAATAAATTTCATTTGGCTCATTTAATAGATGACTTAGTAGAGGAGTGAGTTTGGCTACGGCCAGTAATGAATTAATAACTATGCAAGGAGCACATTCCCTCACAGAAATATTTCATCCTGGCACAATTCTTTATTCCAGGGGAAGCACGGGGCCTGTGCAGGGAGGAACTCTGATTTGGAGACAGGAGTTCCCTTAGGACAGGGGTTAAAGGAGTTGCTTTCCCAACCAGCCCCGGTGTTCCCGTTGTTTCTCCCTGATGGCACCGATTTCCCGGTGCATGGAGAGCGTGGGCCTGGCAGAGGATCTGGAAATGAAGTTTGTCAGCTTTGCTCAGCTGCATCCAGGAGTTAATGCAGCTTTTTCAGCTGCTGGCCCCAAACTCCTCCAAAAACCCCTGTGGTCGATGCAGCAAATGGAGGGAGCATGGACTGGATGTTCCTTCCAGTCTCTTCCAACTCCAGATATTCTGTGATTCACCCACTTGAAACCTCTCAGAGTGAAAATGTTTCTTTAGCACTTAAGCTGCACTTTCCCCGTGTGGCCCCAGCCTGTTCCTGCTGGCAGTGACTGATGGGGACAATTCCTCCAACCTGGCCTGGCACAGCCTCTTGTGCAGCTGCAAACAGCTCTGCTCTCCCCAGAGCCATCTCCCCTCCAGCCCGGGCCTGCTGCCTCCCACAGGACAAATTCTCCAGACAAATTCTCCAGTGTGTGCTGCTGGAGCTTTGTGATGTGCTGTGACTGCTGCAACACCTGCAGCGCCTGGGGCTCACCTGGGGCTCACCTGGGGCTCACCTGGGGCTCACCTGGGCTCGCTCTGGCAGCTGCAGGGACCCCAGAGGTGATGTCCTTGAAGGGGGGACAGCACAGCTGGCAGGGAGGGGACAGAGAAAGCAGCTGGAGCTGCTGGGGCAGCGAATGCTGTGCAGGAAGCTTAGGGGATGCTCTGCACACAGATCACAGAATCCTGGAATGGTTCGGGCTGGAAAATCTCTTGGGGCACCTGGGGCACGGTCAGTGCTGGCCTTTGCAGTGCTGGGTTAAAGGCTGGACTCTAATCTTTTCCAGCCTGACCAGTTCCATGACCCCATAAATCACAAGCTGTGTGAGCTCTGCTCCTGCCCTGCCCTGGGGCTCTCAGGGTTGCTGCTGCCCTGACAGGACAGAGCTGTCCCAGCAGCACAGCCAGGGCTCCAAACCCTCCCCAAACACGGCTCAGCCGAGCTCTCTGCCTGGGCAGGGAGCAGGGCAGGGGCTGGGGCACGTCAGGCAGTTTGAGATGAGGGACACCCATGTGAACCCAGTGCCCTGCAAGTGAGTTCTGCTGCTCATTAAATCCTTTCTCCTGATTATTTATAGCCCTCTATTTACTGGCTCATTGGTTTTAGAGGCCATGTCAGTTTTCCTCTTTACAGGTCTGTGTGAGCGGGCACATTATCACAAGAGAGTCGGTGTCAGGATGATCCAGTGCAGGGGGGCTGTGGGCAAAGGGCCCCTGTCCCTGCCTCTGTCACCTGGGAGAGGTGACAGAGGTGACCTGAGAGACAGGGACGGACAGGGAGGGACAGAGAGGGACAGGGAGGGACAGAGAGGGACAGGGACAGACAGGGACAGACAGGGAGGGACAGAGAGGGACAGGGAGGGACAGGGAGGGACAGGGAGGGACAGAGAGGGACAGGGAGGGACAGGGAGGGACAGGGACGGACAGGGAGGGACAGAGAGGGACAGGGAGGGACAGGGAGGGACAGGGAGGGACAGAGAGGGACAGGGAGGGACAGGGAGGGACAGGGACGGACAGGGAGGGACAGAGAGGGACAGGGAGGGACAGGGAAGGACAGGGAGGGACAGAGAGGGACAGGGATGGACAGGGAGGGACAGGGATGGACAGGGAGGGACAGGGAAGGACAGGGAGGGACAGAGAGGGACAGGGATGGACAGAGAGGGACAGGGATGGACAGGGAGGGACAGGGAGGGACAGGGAGGGACAGGGAGGGACAGGGAGGGACAGGGAAGGACAGGGAGGGACAGGGAAGGACAGGGAGGGACAGAGAGGGACAGAGAGGGACAGAGAGGGACAGGGATGGACAGAGAGGGACGCTCACCTGGGGCAGAGGATGTGTCACCCCAGCAGTGACGTTTTGGGGAGCTGAGGATGGGATCTGTGCTGGTTCTGAGACAGCTGAGGAGCTGCACCCAAAGGTGGCTGCAAACAGCAGAGCCAGGGATGGAGAGGAGGAAAGGGTTTCTTTCCTGACACCCTAAATCCAGCCTGAGCTCCCCTGGCTGCTGCTGGCTCTGAGGCCACCCCAGTGCCTGTCCCCAAGGTTTTGGCCAAACCTGGGGCTCCGGCTGTGAAGTGGCACCAGGCTCTGGCTGTACCTGCTGGGAGGGCCTGAGGGTACCAAAGCTGCCAAACCAAACCTGCCCCAGACCCTAAATACACACAAAACCCTGGGATTCTGTGTGCCTGTAATGGGACATTTTTATTGCAATTCCAGAAAATTCTCCCCAGTGCTGATTCACGCACTGCTATGTCAGCTTGCACCTGACCTTTCCATTAACTGTATTTGCTAGAAAAGAAAACAGTTTCCTTCCCTCTGTCCCCCAATTGTTCTGTGCTTAAAGGAAATAGACTTTTGTTTCAATAATCATAAACGCAGAAGGTTCCCCAGAGGGCTGTTTGAGACTCTGAGCTAGTTAAAAAGAACATTTGCATGAATTAAAGAGCAACAACGAGTCACCACTGATCTCAGCTGCCTTCTGGTGCTTAACTCGTGTCTGGAGGTGGGGAGAGGCGAGACAGGTGTGGAGGAGGTAGGAGAGGTGAGAACCAGGCTGTTTGTTCTGCTCTCAGAGCGTTTCCCTCAGCCCTGGGGTCACTCTGTGACTGTCCCAGCACAGCGGGGTCCCTGCGAGGTGCAGGGGGCACAGAGAGCACAGAGAGTGAGGGACAGGCTCAGAGCAGCCACAGCACTGCAGGAGCTGCCCTGGAGCTGTTCCAGAGCTGTCCTGGAGCTGTCCTGGAGCTGCTCTGGAGCTGCTCTGGAGCTGTCCTGGAGCTGCTCTAGAGCTGTCCTGGTGCTGTCCTGGAGCTGCTCTGGAGCTGTCCTGGAGCTGTCCTGGAGCTGTCCTGGCTCTGTCCTGGAGCTGTCCTGGAGCTGTCCTGGAGCTGTCCTGGAGCTGCTCTGGAGCTGCTCTGGAGCTGTCCTGGAGCTGTCCTGGAGCTGCTCTGGAGCTGTCCTGGAGCTGTCCTGGAGCTGCTCTGGAGCTGTCCTGGAGCTGTCCTGGAGCTGTCCTGGCTCTGTCCTGGCTCTGTCCTGGAGCTGCCCTGGAGCTGTCCTGGAGCTGTCCTGGAGCTGCTCTGGAGCTGTCCTGGAGCTGTCCTGGAGCTGTCCTGGCTCTGTCCTGGCTCTGTCCTGGAGCTGTCCTGGAGCTGTCCTGGCTCTGTCCTGGAGCTGTCCTGGAGCTGCTCTGGAGCTGTCCTGGAGCTGCTCTGGAACTGCCCTGGAGCTGTCCTGGAGCTGTCCTGGAGCTGTCCTGGAGCTGTCCTGGAGCTGTCCTGGAGCTGTCCTGGCTCTGTCCTGGAGCTGTCCTGGAGCTGTCCTGGAGCTGTCCTGGCTCTGTCCTGGAGCTGTCCTGGAGCTGCTCTGGAGCTGTCCTGGAGCTGCTCTGGAACTGCCCTGGAGCTGTCCTGGAGCTGTCCTGGAGCTGTCCTGGAGCTGTCCTGGAGCTGTCCTGGAGCTGTCCTGGAGCTGCTCTGGAGCTGTCCTGGAGCTGTCCTGGCTCTGTCCTGGAGCTGCTCTGGAGCTGTTCCGGAGCTGTCCTGGAGCTGCTCTGGAGCTGTCCTGGAGCTGTCCTGGAGCTGTCCTGGAGCTGTCCTGGAGCTGTCCTGGAGCTGCTCTGGAACTGTCCTGGAGCTGCTCTGGAGCTGTCCTGGAGCTGTCCTGGAGCTGTCCTGGAGCTGCCCTGGAGCTGTCCTGGAGCTGTCCTGGAGCTGTCCTGGAGCTGCTCTGGAACTGTCCTGGAGCTGTCCTGGCTCTGTCCTGGCTCTGTCCTGGAGCTGCTCTGGAGCTGCCCTGGAGCTGCTCTGGAGCTGTCCTGGAGCTGTCCTGGAGCTGTCCTGGAGCTGCCCTGGAGCTGCCCTGGAGCTGTCCTGGAGCTGCCCTGGAGCTGCTCTGGAGCTGCCCTGGAGCTGTCCTGGAGCTGCCCTGGAGCTGCAGGGGCCACGCTGGACCAGCTTCTCCAGGGGGTTTTCGCTTGGTGCTCCCACCTCAGACCCTGTGTGAAACCCCTGGGCTGCCGAGCTGTGGCTGAAGTGCACGGGAGGAATAAAAGCCCCAAGTGTGCAAATCCACAGCTCTGAAAGCCCCATATCCCCGGCAGGGCACACAGAACACACTGCTCCTGCCTGGGGCTTACTGGGGCTTCTTCACAGAAGAGGAACAAAATGTTCATTTACTAGATGTTGTTGTTAATTAATAACGGCTGGAGCTGGGCAGGGCAGGCTCAGGCTGCATTTAGGGAAAGGTTCTTCCCCCAGAGGTGCTGGCACTGCCCAGGCTCCCCAGGGAATGGGCACGGCCCCGAGGCTGCCAGAGCTCCAGGGATGCCCAGGCTGGGGGTGCTGGGGGTCAGGGTTGGATCCATGACCCTGTGGGAAGATGAACATAAACCCCTCCAGGGACTGGCTGAAGCCCCCAGGGCTCTGTTTATAAAGCTGACACACAAAATGTGTGTGGAACCTCATTCCCTGAAGCTGCTCCTGGTGTTTCACTGCAGCTCCAGAGCCAGCCCGTTGTTAAAATCCTCCTTTGGGGAAGTCAAAATCCCCTGAACAGCCCAGAGAGCCCCTTGGACAGGGACCCAAGGTAAAGCCTGTGTTTAGATGAGCAAAGCTGTGCTGAATGCAGCCCCAGCAGTGTGAGACACAAATGGAACAGGGAGATTTGGCAGGGATGGTGCAGAGTTTAGGAGCTCCAGGAGATCAGATCCCAAACAGCCAGGTGTGGCTCTGTTGTGCCTGGGTTTAAAGCCTGGTGTCAGAGTGAAACTTGGGTACAAGTTGTGTTTGAGCCTTTGAAGCCAGGCTGGGTTTGATCAATCATTCAAAGTCTGTAAATCTGCACAAAAACAAAGTCAGGTGAAGGGCAGGGCTGGGCAGGGCAGGGGCAGAGCTGGGCCAAGGTTAAATTGGAATTGGGTCACACAGAAATGTCTGGTGCCTCACTCACTGCGTGGGGCAGATGGAGAAAGTCTGGGCAGTCCTTGGAGGCTGAAGGGCCAGGCTGGGTCAGTCTTTGCTTGGGATGGGGGAGTTTGTTCTTCTGCACCAGGGGCTGGGATCCTCCTCAGCGTGGAGCGATCAGCCCCAGCTCCAGGGGCTCGAGGAACAACATCCACACCCCGGGATGAACTGTCTGTGACCCAGAGCCCTGCCCCACATCCCAGCCCTGTGCCAGGCGTGTTCCAGCCCACGGATCCCGAGTTTTCCCTGGGATGGAGCAGCTGCTGTGCTCGGGGTCCCAGCCCAGCAGAGGGGAGCAGCCTCCAGAGCCCTTCCCTGGCAGCTGTGTCCCCCTGCCCCGCTGGCACAGCTCCCCGGGCAGAGCTGCAGGCAGAATTCCTTTCCAAGCCTGCAGAGCAAACGCTGCAGAAGGAGCAGAGCTCTGCTGCTGCTGCCCTTCACAAGTAAATATTTATTTTCCCAGGCAGGCTGTGCTGCCTTTATCTGGGAGAGCAGCAGCAGGGGCAGGGCAGAGCAGGCTGAGCTTTCCCAGGCTGGAGCTGGCGTTTGGGCAGCTTTAAGCTCCAAGGAGCGGCTCCAGCAGCTCCCTGCTGGATCCCAGCACGGATCAATGCCCAGCCCTGCCCTCAGCAGCCTCAGCGAGGCAAAACTTCCCCAGGTGGAGCTGTGGGAGCGGAGCTGGGTCACAGGGACAGCCCTTTGGTCACTGCTGTCCCTGCCAGGAGCTGAGCAGGGCTCTTCCTCTGCTCGAACATCCGCAGGGTGCAGCAGCATCGGCTCCTGAAGCCGTGCCAAATCCTCCATCCCCTCCTTCCCTGCATCACTGGCACCATCTGCCACCCACCCTGAGCCCCAGCAGTGGCACAGCAGGGACATTTCCTGCTCCCCACCCAAGAGGGGCCCCCTCTCAGCTTTCTGTACCGAGAGATGTTTCCTCTCTGGAAATGTTTTGTTTTGTTTTACCCCAAAGCGGGCTCTCGTCTCTGGCCCCCTCCCTCAGCCACGGCAGGAGGCAGAGCCCGTTGAGGTTCAGTGCTTTTGCAGGATTTTAAACCCTTCCCTCTGCTCTCTGGAGCTGCTGCCGTGGCTGGGATGGGACATTTCCACCCCAATCCCAGCCTGGGGAGCCTCCAGCGTGGCTTTGTTCCTGCCAGTTCCCCCTGGGAATTCACTCCCAGCCCGGGGAGCTTGGCACAAAGGAAAAGCACTTCCAAAGTTTGCTGGGGAGAACATTCATTCTGCTAAACTGAGACAGTCCTGGCTCAGCCAAAATCCACACAAACAGGGCTGGGATGCTCCATCCCGCTTTCCCTGCAGGATTCCAGGGCTGGGATGCTCTGTCCCTCTTTCCCTGCAGGATTCCAGGGCTGGGATGCTCTGTCCCTCTTTCCCTGCAGGATTCCAGGGCTGGGATGCTCTGTTTCACTTTCCCTGCAGGATTCCAGGGCTGGGATGCTCCATCCCTCTTTCCCTGCAGGATTCCAGGGCTGGGATGCTCTGTTTCACTTTCCCTGCAGGATTCCAGGGCTGGGATGCTCTGTCCTGCTTTCCCTGCAGGATTCCAGGGCTGGGATGCTCTGTCCCTCTTTCCCTGCAGGATTCCAGGGCTGGGATGCTCTGTCCCTCTTTCCCTGCAGGATTCCAGGGCTGGGATGCTCCATCCCGCTTTCCCTGCAGGATTCCAGGGCTGGGATGCTCTGTCCCTCTTTCCCTGCAGGATTCCAGGGCTGGGATGCTCTGTTTCACTTTCCCTGCAGGATTCCAGGGCTGGGATGCTCCATCCCTCTTTCCCTGCAGGATTCCAGGGCTGGGATGCTCTGTCCTGCTTTCCCTGCAGGATTCCAGGGCTGGGATGCTCTGTTTCACTTTCCTTGCAGGATTCCAGGGCTGGGGTGCTCTGTCCCTCTTTCCCTGCAGGATTCCAGGGCTGGGATGCTCCATCCCGCTTTCCCTGCAGGATTCCAGGGCTGGGATGCTCTGTCCCTCTTTCCCTGCAGGATTCCAGGGCTGGGATGCTCCATCCCGCTTTCCCTGCAGGATTCCAGGGCTGGGATGCTCTGTTTCACTTTCCCTGCAGGATTCCAGGGCTGGGATGCTCTGTGCCGATTTCCCTGCAGGATTCCAGGGCTGGGATGCTCTGTCCCTCTTTCCCTGCAGGATTCCAGGGCTGGGATGCTCTGTCCCTCTTTCCCTGCAGGATTCCAGGGCTGGGATGCTCTGTCCCTCTTTCCCTGCAGGATTCCAGGGCTGGGATGCTCTGTCCCGACTTCCCTGCAGGATTCCAGGGCTGGGATGCTCTGTCCCACTTTCCCTGCAGGATTCCAGGGCTGGGATGCTCTGTCCTGATTTCCCTGCAGGATTCCAGGGCTGGGATGCTCTGTCCTGATTTCCCTGCAGGATTCCAGGGCTGGGATGCTCCATCCCGCTTTCCCTGCAGGATTCCAGGGCTGGGATGCTCTGTCCCTCTTTCCCTGCAGGATTCCAGGGCTGGGATGCTCTGTCCCTCTTTCCCTGCAGGATTCCAGGGCTGGGATGCTCTGTCCCTCTTTCCCTGCAGGATTCCAGGGCTGGGATGCTCTGTTTCACTTTCCCTGCAGGATTCCAGGGCTGGGATGCTCTGTCCCGATTTCCCTGCAGGATTCCAGGGCTGGGATGCTCTGTCCCTCTTTCCCTGCGATGGGGATGCACAAGGGCCACGTTTGGGAAGCACAGAGGAAGGGTTTCTCTTTGAGGGGAACATGGAAATACCAGGGATTACAAACTCCTTACCTGGAAAAAATAACAATGCTGAGAGTTCATCTATTCCCAAAGTCTTGTTTGATCCCGTACCAGACATGGGAAGCAGGAAGAGGCAGCATCGTGGGTCTCTGATCGATACACCCAAAGCCCACTCTCACTTTGATCTCACACCAGGCCTGGGCTGGGGTTTGAAATGGAAATGGAGCTTTGGAACAATTAATCTTCCTCTAAAGCCTGACTGAGGGGGATACTCAGCCCTTGAAGGGCTGGAGGGCAGCAGAGCTGATCCCAGACCTGGTGGCAGCCGGGTCTGCACTGGGGTTCAGCCTTCCCCTCCTGCCATGGCCTGCCCAGGGGTGACACCTTCCACCAGCCCAGGCTGCTCCAAGGCTCAGCCAACCTTCCAGCGAGGAAATTTCCCCTAAAGCTCCCCAGGCACCAGCTGAGGCCCTTTCCTCTTGTGCTCTGGTTTGTTACTGGAGAGGAAAACGCAGGCTCCTTGTGGCTGCCCCTCCTGCCAGGGCACTGTGGAGATCCCAGCATTTCCTCCAGCGCTGGGAATTCATCAGGAGCCAGGAACAGACACTTCTGCAACAAGAGGCTACCCTGAAGGAGCCTCCTTAACGAGATAGGCAAGTTCTGATCAGCATTTCCAGTCTCCTCTGGGCTTTGCACGGTGCAGATTGACCAAAGCTGAGCTGGAGGTCACCCCTGGCTGGGCTGAGCCTCACCTGAGTGCCAGGTGTCCCCTCTGGGCTGGCACTGGGTGACACTCAGTGTTCAGTGTTCAGTGTTCAGCATTGCAGGAGGTGCTACAGCTCATTTCTGCTCAGGCACCCGCTGGGGATGATGAATGTGCTTTAATAGCTGCAATATTTAGTGTTTAATGTGAAACCACTTGCTCCAATCGCTTTGCAAGGTTCCGGAGCTCGATTTACGCCCGGCTTCGGCTCTGACAGATCCACTCTGCTCCCAGGGAAAATGGGAGTGGGGAGAGGCACCTTCACAGCCCTCCCTGTTCTCTCAGCAGCCCCCAAACAGGGAGCACAGGTTCTGTGAGCAACAAACTCCCCACACCTCCCCAGGAAAGTTCCTTCAGCAACAGCCAAACCCAAAAATCCTGCAGCAAAACCCTCCCTGCTGTGACTCCCCAGGAGCTGCTCCTCTCCCCTCCCTCCAGGAGCCCCCAGAGCAGCGCTGGGGAGGGAGGAGGGACATCACCATCAGCCTGGGTTTGGGGAGAGCAGAGCAGAGGGGACAGGCCCAGGGGAGGCAGCTGCACTCCCGGGACAGGGACAGAGGGGATTCCTTGGAGCAGGAGCTGCTGGAAATGCAGGCACTGGTGTCAGGAACACAGAGATCCCCTCCTGTGGGTTACCCTGTGCTGCTGGGGGCTGCCAGGGGGAAATGAGTGACACTGCTAATTTAATTTGCTGGAATGAATAAAGATAAAGCTTGTTAGTGGAGCTGTGGTATCACATCATCCACGGGCACGGGGACACTGAGCCTGGCACCTTCTCCTTGCTGTGGCTAAAGCAGGAGGAGCCTCCTTCACTGCACACCCTCCAGGAGAGGCAGAGCTCTGCCAGGACTTTGGGCACAGCTGGAAGGAGCTGTGGGAGCACCGAGATGCCCATGCCCAGCTCCAGCTGCACCCAGCACAGCTCACACCTCACCTGCCTCACCTGCTTGGCTTGGCCTTACACCTCTGCCATCCTGGTTCCCTCCCTGGCCCTTTCTGTGAAAATGGCCCCAAATGATGTTTTAAAAAAAGCATTACAAACCCTAGGGAGCAAATTACGCCCCTAGAAGAAGGTGAGAGATTTTCTTCTCAGCTAAGTGAATTAGAATTTAGAAAAATCTGAATTCTCAGCTGCTGCTGAAAGCCCTGGTGGGCTCCCTGGAGCACCTGTGAGAGCTCCCAGGCTGGAGTTTCCATCAGGAGCTGCCTTCAGAAAGCAGGACAGGTTCCCTCTGTGGCTGTGAAGAGAAGAGGAACCTGCTCCTCACAGATAGGAGCGTTTGTGCTGCTCAGTGACATCAGTGGGAAATTGTCTCCCAGCGCCAGGAGGGAACAGCCAGGCAATGTCTGCAGCTCCCAGAGAAGAAAAGCATCATTATTAAAATTAATTACCTCTCGAGCCCCCTTCATCTTGATCTGAGTGCACGAGAAGATGGATTTGCTGCTCCGAGCCAGGGGGTGGAGGAGAATTGGAGCAGGTTTTTGAGCAGCAGGAAAAGCCTGAGGTTGCTGTGTGGGGAGGCTCCACCGGGCACTTTGGTGAGATCCTGGCCTGGGGCTGGGGCTGCTGCTCAGTTTTTGGGACACTTTGCTGCAGCTGAGCACAAAGTCTCAGCCTCAGAGGGCTGGTCCAGCGTGGGTCACCCTCTGCTCCCTCGGGTGCCTCTCTGAGGCTTCCCTCACTGCCCAAAATTGCCCAGCTTGTGCTCCCTGGGGCAGGAAATTCAGCACAAACGCCACACAGTTGGGTTTTTACCAATAAAAAGGCAAAAATCATAGAACTGCAGAATCACTGAGGTGGGAAAAGCCTCTGGGATGATGGAGTCCCACCATCCTCATCACTGCCAGGGCCAGCTCTGAGCGTGTCCCCAGTGCCACATCCACAGGGCTTTAAACCTGCTTTAAATCCAGCACCAATCCAGGGCTGGGCACTTCCCCTGTGCCAGGGCTGGCCAGGGGCACATGGAGAAAGTTCCCCTGATTAAACATTCCCTGCCACAACCCGAGGTCATTTCCTCCTCCCTGCTCCCTGGCTCTGCCCAAGCCCCTCTCTCTGAGCGAGGTCTCCAGCCCTGCTGCAGGGCAGGGTGAAGGATCTCGGCCATTAAAGGCCTCAAGGTTCAGATCAGGTTCCCAAAATCCCTGGGCAAGGCTGGGAAATGGAAGAGGTGATAATGCAAAGTGATATTTATTGAGTGTGTCATGCACTTATCACAGCTTTTATTTCCGAGCAGAAATCTCATCTCTAAGGATTTATTTTTCCCTTCTGCCTCGGTGCCTGTGCCACTCTCCCTCCCTCCTCTGAGCACATCTCCTGCACCTTCCTCCATCCAGCAAGGGCTGTGAATCCAGGAAATTCATGAACTCCCAGAAGGTTATAGCTGTTCCAAAAGTGCTCATTTGCAAAGTGCAGAGCAGTTTGATGGATATCGAGAGCAGGGTGACTTTATGGGGCTGTTTGAGAGCAGGCTGGAGCTGGAAGCAGACAGATCTGATCTGTGTGTGATTGCTGGAGCTGGAATCACAGAGATCTGTCTGTGATTGCTGGAGCTGGAATCACTCAGATCTGATCTGTCTGTGATTGCTGGAGCTGGAATCACTCAGATCTGATCTGTGTGTGATTGCTGGAGCTGGAAGCAGGCAGATCTGATCTGTGTGTGATTGCTGGAGCTGGAATCACTCAGATCTGATCTGTCTGTGATTGCTGGAGCTGGAATCACACAGATCTGTCTGTGATTGCTGGAGCTGGAATCACACAGATCTGATCTGTCTGTGATTGCTGGAGCTGGAATCACTCAGATCTGGTCTGTCTGTGATTGCTGGAGCTGGAATCACTCAGATCTGATCTGTCTGTGATTGCTGGAGCTGAAATCACTCAGATCTGATCTGTGTGTGATTGCTGGAGCTGGAATCACTCAGATCTGATCTGTGTGTGATTGCTGGAGCTGGAATCACTCAGATCTGATCTGTCTGTGATTGCTGGAATCACTCAGATCTGATCTGTCTGTGATTGCTGGAGCTGGAATCACTCAGATCTGATCTGTCTGTGATTGCTGGAGCTGGAATCACTCAGATCTGATCTGTGTGTGATTGCTGGAATCACTCAGATCTGTCTGTGATTGCTGCTCTGAGCTGGAATCACTCAGATCTGTCTGTGATTGCTGGAATCACTCAGATCTGTCTGTGATTGCTGCTCTGGGCTGGAATCACTCAGATCTGTCTGTGATTGCTGGAGCTGGAACCACACAGATCTGTGTGTGATTGCTGGAGCTGGAATCACTCAGATCTGATCTGTGTGTGATTGCTGGAGCTGGAATCACTCAGATCTGATCTGTGTGTGATTGCTGGAGCTGGAATCACTCAGATCTGATCTGTGTGTGATTGCTGGAGCTGGAATCACTCAGATCTGATCTGTGTGTGATTGCTGGAGCTGGAAGCAGGCAGATCTGTCTGTGATTGCTGCTCTGGGCTGGAATCACTCAGATCTGATCTGTGTGTGATTGCTGGAGCTGGAATCACACAGATCTGTCTGTGATTGCTGGAGCTGGAATCACTCAGATCTGTCTATGCTGGAGCTGGAATCACACAGATCTGTCTGTGATTGCTGGAGCTGGAATCACTCAGATCTGATCTGTGTGTGATTGCTGGAGCTGGAATCACACAGATCTGTCTATGCTGGAGCTGGAATCACTCAGATCTGTCTATGCTGGAGCTGGAATCACTCAGATCTGTCTGTGATTGCTGGAATCACTCAGATCTGTCTGTGATTGCTGCTCTGGGCTGGAATCACTCAGATCTGTGAGTTATTGCTGCTCTGAGCTGGAATCACACAGATCTGTCTGTGATTGCTGGAATCACTCAGATCTGTCTATGCTGGAGCTGGAATCACTCAGATCTGTCTATGCTGGAGCTGGAATCACTCAGATCTGTCTGTGATTGCTGGAATCACACAGATCTGTCTGTGATTGCTGCTCTGAGCTGGAATCACTCAGATCTGTCTGTGATTGCTGGAATCACTCAGATCTGTGTGTGATTGCTGCTCTGAGCTGCTGCAGGCTCTGCTGGACAGGAGCAGCCCCACTCCTGCCCCTCTCTGGCTGTGCAGGGGGGGCAGAGGCTCCAGGGCTCCATCAGCTGAACTCAGTAACGGGGCCCAGCTCTGAGCAGGGAGAGCAGCACAAAGGGGAGAGCTGGGCTTCACAAACCCATAAAGGACCTGAAACAATAAATGTTGTGCACACTCTGCATTTCTTTTGGTTTCTGAGCCTTTATCAGGCTGAGTGGAGCGTCCAGGCTCTTTCCCTGTGTCCCTAAAAGAAAGCTGTGAAAGGTTCAGTGAGTACAGGAACGTGTTCTGTTTTCTCTTTGGGTTTTTTTCCCTTTTAATGAGAGAAGAAATTCTCCTGTAATCCCATTCCTTCAGAGGCAAGGGCTTTGTGACATAAGATGTAAAACCACTTGTGATATTCAGCAGAAGGACCCAGCCAGCGTTTTCCTCCCAGCCTGGTTCCATCTCCTCCAGAGGTGCAGGTCTGGCACAGAGCAGAGCCACAGCCAGGAACTGCTGAATTTCCTCCAGGATAAAACACCAGTTCCAGCACACAGAGGATCCTCCAGGATTTGCCTGAGCCATTGTTTGCTTTCTTTACCTTGTTTATGCCCTCCCAAAACTTGTTTTTCCTCTAAGTAATGACATCTGCCTTTATTTAATACGAGCTGTTGATGCATTGCTGGGGGAAACTGAGGAAAGTGGGGCCATCCCAGTAATTCAGAATATTCTGTTCCCGTGGGTGTTTATGCCAAGGAGTTGTGAGGAGCATTTCACCTCACCCAGCCTCCTCCAAATGTGGAGGCAATTACAGATCCTCAGCACATCTGATTCCAGGCCAAATATTTGATAAAATAAAAACTACATCTGTCACTGCTTTGGCAGAATTCTTCTTTCCTGGCAGGAAATTTGTCTTCAACTTTGTCTAAAACACTTTTTTTTTTTCTTTTCTATTTTTATGGAAAAAACTTGTCTCTTTTTGGTCTTTGCACCCTCAGGAGTCAGAAGGTTTGTTTTGGCAGGAGTTTCTGCAGGGTCAGTCTGTATTTACCTGCTGCCAGGTGACGAGGTGTGAGCACAGCTGGCCACAGAAAGCAGCCCAGGACGGAGGAGTGGAGTTCTCATGGGCTGGGGAATGGAACTCTCCAGCAGAAATGAGTGGAACCATAAAATCCTGAGCTTTGGGATGCAGCTCCACAGGCCAGGAGCTGCAGCAGAGCTCTGGGAAAGTGACTCCATCCCTGCTGCAGAGCCTCATGTCTGTAAGCCATGGCCTGTGAAAGGAGAGAGGATATTTATGACTCAAAATGATATTTATGACTCTTTTTCCAGCTGCTGTCTCAGACTGGTGCTGGGGCACATCTGAGGAATGGCTCCAGCCCTCAGCCCTCAGCAGCAGCCCAGTCCCAGCGTGCCAGGCCAGCGTTCTTTGGCTTTGTTTGTCTGCAGGGAGGGTCAGAGGGAGCCTCCCCCGTTTGTGTTTCTGTGCTGGCAACAAGAACAGACAAAGCCCTCGGTGCATGAACACAAACAGGAGCTGCAGAGCAGCAATGCCAATCCTTCAGCTCCTTCCTCCTGGTCCCAGTGGTACCAATTCTGGTTCTGCAGGAAATCATTTGTGCACTGAGGTTGAGCAAAGATCATTCAGCGTTTGTGGGGATCCAGCCTTGGCAAGGAGGGGAGAGGAGCTCAGGGGAAGGCTCTGCTGCTCTCTGAGCCCAGCATCAGCTGCTCTGCCCTGGATTCAAGCAGTGCTTGGAAGCAAAGTCCTTCCCAAACCTTGTGGGTCTGGGGAGAGATGTTTTGTTTGTTTCTGTGTGTGTGTGAGAGAGATTTCTAAAATCAGTGTGACATTCCTGCAGCCCAGCAGGCCCATTCCTGCTGCCAGGGCTCTACAGCTCCCTGGCCCACAGCCCCCTGCTCATTTATTTCCCTTCCAGCTGCAATAAAGGCAGTGACTGAGCCATTTTTCCTGTTTGTGGAAACCTTGATGCTGCCAGCCGGGAAACTCAACCAATAATCGAAGTGTGCCTGCAGGACTGGTTCGTTCACCGGCTTTTAGGGAGGGAAGTGGATGAATTCCCTGCACAAGGAATGGTGGCCATGAATCAAATCCTGGAGTTGCCACGGCTCACTGGGTTACTGACCTCCAGCACAGACACAGAAATGAGCTGCTTGGGTGTTCTTTTCCATTTCATTGCCCAGGAGATGTTGTGAGCTCCATGAAATGCAGGGAAAGCGAGAATTCCTGGGGTGCTGAGAGCTCCCAGCACCCAGGGAACGCCCTGATCCATCCTGGCTCAGCAGCTCCCAGCAAGGCATCAGCTCCAGACTCTCTGAATTCATTTGTTCTCTGCATGGAGCTGAATTTTGCCTTTTGTGAACACAGAACATTCTGGCCCAGCTGCATCCTTCCTTCCACCTTTTATTCCATTGGCTTTCCCAAACCACACGGGCACAGGCACAGAGCTGAGGTGTGAAGTGACATCCCGGAGAGCAGCAGCACCAGACAGGAACACTGGGATTTGTTCAGGCTGGAATCTTATTGAGAACACGATTCAACCCTCAGCAGAGATTGAGAGATGAAAATAATCCTTTATTTTTATTCTGCCGTCACTCCCAGGCCTGGCAGGGCAGGAGCAGCAGGAAAAGCGCCATTCCTGTTGTGTTTAATTCTTGCAGGGGATCACAGGAGCAAGAGCCTGCCGAGGAACAGCCCCAAGGCAGAGGAGCTCTCAGAATGGGAGCCTCTGAGTTTGGGCAGAATGAAGCAGCTGCAGAGGCTGGTGCTGAAATCAAACCCCACAGTGCTGGGAGCGCTCCCCTTCCCTCCCTGCCACCTGCCCGTCCTCTCCTGCTCCACTGGGGAGCTGCTCCATGGCTTCAGCCAAAGCCATGGTGTTCCCTGCCCCAGACCCACCTGGATCCTGCTGCACCCTCCCAGGCATTTGCAGAAAATCACCCTGATCATCCCAAACCCTTCCCCAAAGGCTGCTGGAACAGCAGCTGTGATTACTGTCACAGTGCCAATTTCCCTTCCTGTAATCACTGCCCATCACAGCAGGCACCAAAGGGACCTTCAGCTTCACCTGGGAGATGCTGAAACAAAGATTTACCTTATTTAACTCTTTTCAGCTCAGTTTAGAAAGATTTTGTTGTGGGGAGTCTGTAGAAGCAGCTCTGAGGCTTTTCCTCCCTCCCTCCCTCCCTCTCTCTCTCTTCTCCAGGATGCTGGGAATCCACCCAGCCCTCATCCTCAGCTCCTCACCTCACTTGTGACCATAAAACTGACCCTAACATTGACAGAACTCACAAAATTAATCCAGGCATGTGGATAAATCCCTTTTTCCCGTAGGTTCCTACAAATGTATTTTCTATGATCTCCACTTGAACTAACAGGGGGAGCAGCAGAGGTAAACACAGCCAAAATAATGAGAAAATTGGGTATTAGGTTTCTGTCCTGGCAGAGTTTTCTTGGAAATATCTGTCTGGATACTTAAGGAGCCTTCAGGTCCCTAAATGTGCTTTAAAAATAGTAAGATTTCATAAATCCAAATCAATAGTGAGTGAGGCTCAGTTTTGCCTTTCCCGTGGGTTCCTTGGCCTTCCTGTGCTGCCTGATCTCATTCCTCAGTCCTGTGAGTCCCAACCCTTATTTTTCCTTTAAAATTAGAAGCTGAATTCTCTTTTACCCCTGAGCCTGGAACTCAGAACTTCCAGAATATTGAATATTACCAGTCTTTTAATCAAACAGACTGAATTTTCATATTTTCTCAGTTCTCAGTGGTTGGGGCTTGCACAGTGAGCGAGTGAGCAGCTTTCAGGCTCTTTCCCCTTCTCCCTTCTGCTGACTTTCAGGAGTTTATTTTTAAAAGTACCACCCAGGGCATTGGAATAGCAATAAAGAATAGGTTAAAGCTGTGATGTTTCATTCCAGGGAAGCTGAAAAGATGAATGCCCATGTGTGCCTGTGCTGTTCCCACTCTGCAGCAGGAGCAGCAGTTCCTTTCTTCAGTGCAGGGCTGGGGCACTGCTCACACCCTGGGACTGCTCACTGATAACACCCTGCTGGCTCTGGGGACAGCTTTGGGGCTGTGCTGGCACTGCAGGCTCGCTGTGGGATGGGGTTTTTAATTATGGAATCACAAAATCACTGGGGTTGGAAAAGAGCTCCGGGATCATCGAGTCCAAGCTGTGCCCAGGCCCCAGCAGAGCCCTGAGAGGAGCATCCAGGAATTCCTCCAGGGCTGGGCACTCCAAAGCTCCCTGGGCAGTTCCAATTCCTGAGCTCCCTTCCCATGGGGAAATTCCTGCTGCTGTCCCCCCTGAGCTGCCCTGGCCCAGCCTGGGGTTCTGCTGCTTTGCAGGGGACAAAGGCTCATCCTGGCAGCTCCTGCTCCTCCCGGAGCCTCAGCTGGGCCTGGGAAAGCTCCTGACCCCTCCAACACAGCCCAGAACAGCCTCACAGGGAGCTGCACCTGCACAAGTGTCACCTAAATCTCTCTCCTTTCACAGTTTCCATCCTTTCCACTCACTGATCACAGGATCCCAGAACGTCCTGAGCTGGAAGGGACCCCCAGGGATCATGGATCCAACCCTGGCCCAGCCCAGACACCCCAATAATCCCACCCTGAGCAGTTCTGCACTCCAGGGTTTATCCCAGCCCCTCATCCCTGCACTTCTGCACCCCAGGATTTATCCCAGCCCCTCAAACCTGCAGTTCTGCACCCCAGGGTTTATCCCAGCCCCTCATCCCTGCAGTTCTGCACCCCAGGGTTTATCCCAGCCCCTCATCCCTGCAGTTTTGTGTCCCAGGTTTATCCCAGCTCTCCATCCCTGCAGTTCTGCACCCCAGGGTTTATCCCAGCTCTCCATCCCTGCAGTTCTGCACCCCAGGATTTATCCCAGCTCCCCATCCCTGCAGTTCTGCACCCCAGGGTTTATCCCAGCCCCTCATCCCTGCAGTTTTGTGTCCCAGGTTTATCCCAGCCCCTCATCCCTGCAGTTTTGTGTCCCAGGTTTATCCCAGCCCCTCATCCCTGCAGTTTTGTGTCCCAGGTTTATCCCAGCTCTCCATCCCTGCAGTTTTGTGTCCCAGGTTTATCCCAGCTCCCATCTCTGCAGTTTTGTGTCCCAGGTTTATCCCAGCTCCCATCTCTGCAGTTTTGTGTCCCAGGTTTATCCCTGCAGTTTTGTGTCCCAGGTTTATCCCAGCAGTTTTGTGTCCCAGGTTTATCCCTGCAGTTTTGTGTCCCAGGTTTATCCCAGCAGTTTTGTGTCCCAGGTTTATCCCTGCAGTTTTGTGTCCCAGGTTTATCCCAGCTCCCCATTCCTGCAGTTTTGGGTTCCAGGTTTATCCCAGCCCCTCATCCCTGCAGTTTTGTGTCCCAGGTTTATCCCAGCTCCCATCCCTGCAGTTTTGTGTCCCAGGTTTATCCCAGCAGTTTTGTGTCCCAGGTTTATCCCAGCCCCTCATCCCTGCACTTCTGCACCCCAGGGTTTATCCCAGCTCTCCATCCCTGCAGTTCTGCACCCCAGGGTTTATCCCAGCCCCTCATCCCTGCAGTTTTGTGTCCCAGGTTTATCCCAGCTCTCCATCCCTGCAGTTTTGTGTCCCAGGTTTATCCCAGCCCCTCATCCCTGCAGTTTTGTGTCCCAGGTTTATCCCTGCAGTTTTGTGTCCCAGGATTTATCCCAGCAGTTTTGTGTCCCAGGTTTATCCCAGCTCCCCATCCCTGCAGTTTTGTGTCCCAGGATTTATCCCAGCTCTCCATCCCTGCAGTTCTGCACTCCAGGGTTTATCCCAGCAGTTTTGTGTCCCAGGTTTATCCCAGCTCCCCATCTCTGCAGTTTTGTGTCCCAGGTTTATCCCAGCTCTCCATCCCTGCAGTTTTGTGTCCCAGGTTTATCCCAGCAGTTTTGGGTTCCAGGTTTATCCCAGCCCCTCAGTTCCTGACTCACACCAAAGATCTCATTTTGCTAAAGTGCTGAGATTCCTGGGATGATTTTATACCTCACAAAAATGGGAATAAAAGGGAGTTGCTGCATTGTTATCATTATTGGCACAGAGCAAACACATCATTAGGTGGGGTGTGAGGAGCAAGTTAATGGTATTTGCTAACTGATTATATCAAATTTCAGATGTTTCAATAGACTCGGCTTTTTCATTATTCTTTAATTTGAATTTTCTTGCACCTTCTCAAAGGTTAGATTATTGTTGCTGTTAATATTTCTGGTTGTTCCTAATTTAGCTGTATCTGTTTTTTGAGATTATTTATGTATTGAGCATCTTTGTTAATAGAAACCAGACTCTTTAGGATGGCAAATATGAGTGACAGCCAAAGAAATCACTTCATACAGGATTCCTGACACAATATTTTGACAATTTCATTTGAAGTAAGACACTGTGATTGTCAGTTCAGTTACAATATGGTTGTTGCTCCCTAGTGGGGAAAAAAAATCAGAAAATTGAAGGAAATCAAATTCCCAGCTAAATGGTTTTTCCAGTAGAACATTCAGGTCTTGCCCTTGCCTCTCACCGCTCGTGTACAACACTTGAAATGCATAAATGGAGAGCAAATACCCGGGAAATGTTGGAGAACCCTCTGAAAAAACACTTGGAAACCCAGGTGATTCCTGGCTCCTGAGGCTGGGAACAGTTTTACCATTTCTGCTGCTTCTCTCCCCAGTGCAGAGCCCACAGCAACCCCCAGCACTGCTCATGGAAATACCTCGGGGGGTTCTAAGAGAGGAAAATTCTCGTGAAATGGGAAATGGTCAGAATTGGAGTCAGGGGCAGGGCAGGAGGAGCCCTGGGGGGAAATGAGGTGGAACTTGCAGGGAATTGTTGGAGGAAGTTTTTGGGGAAATGTGAAGTTTTGGAAGTGGAAATGTGCCAGGAAATGCATTTGTGATAAATGACAGAATCCAGGAAGGACTTTTCCCCCAAAAAGGGGTTCTTGTAGCACCAGGAGCTTTGGATGGAGGGATCAGGAATAATTCCCTGCTGCAGGTGGTTCTCAGGCAGGATTATTTGGTGATCTTTCACAATAACCAAATAACAGCAAATCACAACCACTCCAGCTGATCCTCACATTCCTTTGGAGCTGTGGGTTTTTTTTAAATCTTTCTCCAAATTCTTGAAGCTCGGAAGTCACCAGCAGGAGAAAGCACTGAGCTGGTTCAAGTCATTTTAGTTAAAATCCCTCTCTCCTGCTCTGTGTGTTTTTGAGCACGGAGCAGCTTTTTAGGCAGAGTGAGAATTTGAGCAGAAAGCTGTTGTTTGGGTTAAAATATCTCCCATTTTGATCACTGAACATTTTGATGCTTTGCATATCCTCCTTATTTTCTGCCTCCCTCCGCCTTGGCTCCAGTCCAGTGGGAAAAGAAGGAAGGGTTTTTCTGGCTGAGTGGGTTTGTGGGTTTTTTTAATTATTTCAAGTTTGGAGAAAGAAGAAAAAACCCCAACAACATCTAGATGTATTTTGATTCTTTTGGGGAGTTAGAAAACACTTTTTCCTCCAACAGCTGTAATGCACCAGATGCTTCTGTCTCTCCCTGCTCATCTGAATTCTTTTCACTCTTCTCCTTTCCTCATTAAATTCCCTTTTGCAGTGTCTGTGCCCGTTGTTTGGTGATGAGCTGGGGGCTGCAGGAGCCCTGACCCCTCTCCTGAGCCCAGCCTGCTGTAAAACAGGCCCTGCCTTTTGTTTCTCCCGGGGTTTTGTTGGGAGGGAGCCTTTGGATGGGGAACTCGGCTGAATGAAGCAGAGCCATTGTCAGCACAGGCCTTGTTTTGCTTTTGGAAGTGCTCACTGTGACAGAAGCGCTCATTGTTGTGGTGAAAAACATAATCTGCTTTCTTCCTAGAGAATACAAATGGGGACGGATGTAGCCAGCCTGTAAAAACTCAGAATTAGCTGGACTGGAGTTGTTTCAGCTGAAGAGGCTCCTGTGGAAGGAGGAAATAATCTCATCTCTTTGTCCATCTTGTGCAGAGCAGCGGGCTGGAATTCATGACACAACGATTTGTGAGCAGCCTCTGGAGCCAGGGAAAGCAGGATTTCCATCGGGGATATTTGCAGCATGGGCTCACTGCTCCAGCAGTCATTTGCTGCAAGTGGTTTGTATATCTTGTATGGATAAATATACCCCAGTTCTGTCCTGGGATAACGTCTGGATTAGGTTTTAAGCAGCTTTTCACAGAATGCCAAGGTTGGGAAAGGCCAAAACCTGAAGAAATTGCATGAACCAACTGAAAACTGGGGGAAATCAGAAGAAATGTTGTGTTTTCAGCTGGGGTTTTGTTCATCTCTCTGCCAACAGTTAAAGCTGTGGATATTTCCCCGTTAGTCTGACCCTGGTGTCAGGACAGTGTGGATCCAGCCCTGGGATGCTCTGGAGGGTCAGGCCCTGCCAGACTGGCTGTGCACTGGTGGAAATTCTGCAAACTGGGGCTGGAGATGGAAATTCTGCAAACTGGGGCTGGAACTGGCCACCCTCCACAGAGCAAGCAGGAATTCCTGCCTTGGGAATACAGCCCTGAGTCTCTCTATTGAAATAATCCTCTGCAATGTGCCTGGAAAAGGCTTAATTTGTCTACCAAGAGAAAGAAGAGAAAGGAGGAGGCTGCAGAGAGCAACAGGCAGTACATCCAAGCTGAGGGGCCTCTGTGGATTAGAGCAGTGCAGGGAAGGAAGAAATATTTGGAGAGTGTTTGTAATCAGTGCTGGCTGCAGGGAGGGTGGGGAGAGGCCAGTGGGACCCAGCTCCTGCTGCATTCCAGGATGCTGGAATTGCAGGGAAGCAGGAAGGGCTGGGATGTGCTGCACCCACAGGAGCCAGGGCTGGAGATTTCAGCTGTCAGCTGAGGTGTGTACACAGCCAAACAAGCACGTCCCACCTCGCTCCTCTTATCTGCAGCTCACAGAGCGGCAGCAGCTCAGAAAGGGCTCTCTGAAAATGCTGCTGGCTCAGAGCTGGGCTGGGTCAGAGCCCTGGATTTGTTCCAGCTGCCTCCACGCAGGAGCTGAGCTCCTGCTCTGTCCCCCGGTGTCCTCTCGCTGGGTCCTTACAGGGCTTTGTTTTCCAGGCAATTCCATCTGCTCCTGCTGCTGTAATCCATACAGGAATGCCTGGGCACAGCCCTGCTTCTGGGAGGGATGTTTTGCATGGAATTACAGAGTCAATCATGTTGGAAAGGCCCTCCAAGATCAAAGAATCCAACCTTTAACCCAGCACTGCCAAAGCCACCCCTAACCCATGTCCCCAAGTGCCACAGCCACGAGGCTTTTAAACCTTTCCAGGGCTGGGAACTCCAACCCTCCCTGGGCACTTCCAAGCCCTGATCCCCTTTCCATGGGGAAATTCCTGCTGCTGTCCCCCCTGAGCCTCCCCTGGCCCAGCCTGAGGCCGTTCCCTCTCCTCCTGTCCCTGTTCCTGGGATCCCCCCGGCTGTCCCCTCCTGCCAGGGACTTGTGCAGAGCCAGAAATTCCCCCTGAGCCTCCTTTGCTCCAGCCTGAGCCCCTTCCCAGCTCCCTCAGGAATTCTCCAGCCCCTTCCCAGCTCCCTCAGGAATTCTCCAGCCCCTTCCCAGCTCCCTCAGGAATTCTCCAGCCCCTTCCCAGCTCCCTCAGGAATTCTCCAGCCCCTTCCCAGCTCCCTCAGGAATTCTCCAGCCCCTTCCCAGATCCCTCAGGAATTCTCCAGCCCCTTCCCAGCTCCCTCAGGAATTCTCCAGCCCCTTCCCAGCTCCCTCAGGAATTCTCCAGCCCCTTCCCAGCTCCCTCAGGAATTCTCCAGCCCCTTCCCAGCTCCCTCAGGAATTCTCCAGACCCTTCCCAGCTCCCTCAGGGATTCTCCAGTCCTTTCCCAGCTCCCTCAGGAATTCTCCAGCCCTTTCCCAGCTCCATTCCCTGCCCTGGGCTCGCTCCAGCCCCTGGTGTCCCTCGTGTCCTGCGGTGCCAGAGCTGTCCCAGCTGTCTCTGTCCCCTGACTGCTCTCCCAGACCCCACAGTCAGAGCACCCCAGGGTGTCACCATCACATCCAGCGCCTCAGGGCCTGAACCACGGCCTTGGGCTCCTCAGCACCAGGCCCTGAGCAGCTGAGCCAATCTTTTGCTAGGACATGGTGGGAATGGGCAAACAGGACTTTTCCAGCCTTTCCCCTGGAAAATGGGAAGGAAAAGCCTTTGGTGCAATGTTCCAGCCCCCAGAGCTGAGGACACGGAAAGCCCCACATGGAGCTGAGAACATGGGAGGCCCCACATGGAGGTGAGGACACGGGAGGCCCCTCATGGAGCTGAGGACACAGGAGGCCCCACATGGAGCTGAGGACACGGAAAGCCCCACATGGAGGTGAGGACATGGGAGGCCCCACACGGAGCTGAGGTTCCTGTGCCACACGGAGCTGAGGTTCCTGTCCCACATGGAGCTGAGGACACGGGAGGCCCCACATGGAGCTGAGGACATGGGAGGCCCCACACGGAGCTGAGGTTCCTGTCCCACACGGAGCTGAGGACACAGGAGGCCCCTCACGGAGCTGAGGTTCCTGTCCCACAAGGATCTGAGGTTCCTGTCCCACACGGAGCTGAGGTTCCTGTGCCACATGGAGCCGGCCGAGTGTGACGGGGGAGAATCCCCGGGGAACTGGAACCACTTTCACCTCCAGAATCATTTCCAGGTGAAGCCAGAGCAGTGCAGAGCCACAATCCCACACAGCAGGGCCTCTCCAAACCCCGAGGGTGAGGATCAGGCTGGGATTCACCCTGCAGAGCCCCATGGGGACAGGGGAGGACTCAGGAGGAGGCTGTGGCTGCTGGAGGGGAGGTGAGCAGGGGTTCTGTGCCCTGGTGAGAACCAGCCCACAGGAGAGGAGATGCTCTGTGGAAAACACGAGCTGCCGGCAGCGGGGTCAGCGAGTTCCCAACATCAATACCCAGGCAGCACCTCCGCATTGTTTCCAAAGCTCATTATTTCAGGGAGCTGCTGGACGTGTGAGTGGAACTCATTACCTGGGAGCCTCGTTACATTTCCTGCTCTCTGACAAAATGTGGGCATCGCTTGGCTCCCTTAATTAATGCTCAGTGCACGCCAAGAGGGAGCGCCTGGATTTACATCGGGGTTTTGCTGCTGCAGACGTGGCCACAGAAATTCCTCCTTCGCAGGAGCCATCAAAGGCCGAGCAGCCTCATCCCACGTGGCAATTAAAGATATTTTTCCCTGCTGGAGCACAGAGCTTTCACTGAAGGATCCAGCAGGGCTCCAGGACCGGGTTTGGCACTGCTGGAGCAATCCTGGCACCTGATTTTACTGCTGGTGATGTTCTGTGTTTGTGCAGAGCCCTCTGCAATGGGGCCCTGTCACAGGCAGTGAGGATAAAAATAACAATGAATTAGGAACAATTACAAAAACAGGTCAAAGATTTATTTTTCCTTCAGCTCTGATATAATTCTTCTGTTCAGCTTGCCAGAAGTATTTCCCTTTCCATGAGAAATTTTAGCTTCTCATGAAAGCATTAAGAGTTTTTAATTCCTTTTTTTTTAAAAAACCTGCCAGGATTTAAGAGGAGACGAAAAGAAAAAGAAAATCAAATTTCTTTGTTCAAAGACAGTGAATAAACTCCAACTGCAAATTACAAATAGCCCCTGGGAGTGAGTCTAAGGAAGGGGAGTGGAAGTTGGGGTAATCGTGTTAAGCTCCTGGTGTGTCACTGAATCCTGCAGAGCTTTGAAAGGCAGGAGGCTCCTGAGTGCTGGAGCAGAAACCTCAAGGACAAACCTTTGTGAGCAGAACTGAGCCACTTCCAGCATCGGCTGTGTCACATCTCCACAGCCCAGACACAAAATCCCGGCTCAGCAGCGTGGGAGGTCTGTGCTGGAGGGTCCCAGTCTGCAAGGGAGATGGCACCAGTGCTCCCAGACAGGGACATTCCCCTACAGGAACATCCCCAAGGCCTGATCAACCATTTGCAGTGCTTGATTTTCTCTAGAAACAAAAAATAAATCATATTTTGGGGGGAGATTGCAACAAATTGCAGATTTAAAAAAAAAAAATAAACAGATTTAGGACAGCACTGAGATGAAACAATTCCTCCTACAGAAAATGCCATGGGAATTGGTGGATTTGCACAATCCTTCAGTCCTGCCATCCCACTCCTCCCCAGCCAGCCCATCCCAGCTGAGTTTGGGAGCAGCTCATGGGAGCCGTGTCCTGTCCCCAGCCAGGGCCATTCCCAGGCTGGTGGCACCACCTGAGTCCCTGGGGTGGCACCTTGAAGGACAAGGAGCAGCAGCAGCAGGGCCTCTGCTCATCCTCCCCCTTGGACCCCAGCAGGTCCAAGCCCTTGCTGGAGACTCCTCTCTCTGTTCCATGAATTCCCAGACATCTGCTCTGGGAATGTTGGAATGTTGGGATCTCCTGGAACGAGGAGATAACCAGAACTGAGGAGGAATTAAATCACCTGGAGAGAGCCAACATCCCGTGTCTGGGTGTGTCACCACGGCTGCAGCCCTTCAGAGGCACCTTCAGCCCCTGCCTTCACCCAAAGCAGGAAAAAAAGCCCAAATGGAAGGGAAAATGAACTGGAATCATGTCAGGAAGAGCACGTGTCCCCCCTGCTGCTGCCAGGCTGTGTCTGGCACGGGTGGTGAGCTGATTCCAGCTAATTATTTTTGTGTTTATATTTATTGGCTGTGATTAGTTATGCAACAAAGACTGTGGGAGAACAAATCATGTCAGTGCAGTTAATTGGAGATAACACGAGCAGCAGTGAAAGCCCTAATTTTGATATTTTCTGCATGAAAAGGAGACCTGATCCCGCTGGTTGTTAATCAATAAAGGGCTGGTGAGATCTCCATCGCAGGGGATGAGCCCAGGGCTGGAAAGCAGCACGTTGGATGAGCTTCTCCTGATTCTTCCTTTGTTTTTAAATAAATCTACTGGAAGTTGTGGATTTTGGTGAAGTAAAGCTGGGGCTGGGGGTCAGAACTGAGCTGATCCTGCAGAAAATGAAACATCTTTTCTTTTTCCCTTGGAGCCAGCCCTCACCTTTCCCACGGGCAGGAGCAGGTGGGACCCAGGGAAGGTGAGGTCACCTGGGGAGGGATGGTGTCTGCCCTCCAAGGTCACCCCACCGCTGCTTTACCAGCTCAGGGAACACAAACCCCAAGAGTCTGGGAGGCTTTGATGACTCAGGGGGTTGCTAAGAACTGACTTCTGCCAGGGCAGAACTTGTTTTCCCCAGCAGGGCCAGCAGCAGCTTTTATCCTTGCAGGGATTAGCCCAGCCGGGGATCGCTGGAGCAGAGATCAGAACCCGACACACAAATCCCCTCACCTTCAACAGTCACCTGCTTTAGCTCTGTCCAAAGGATATTTCACTTGGGTGCTTTCATCTTTAAATCACTGAACTCCTCCAGAGCCAAGCTTTAATGTCGTGTGGGAGTTTGCTGTCTTTGGGGAGCGGGAAATGCCACACACGGCGCCGTATGCACAGCCCTGAGTCACCAGGGGAAAATAAACACAGTTTGATCCACGTGCATCTGTTCCCTGGGAGGGAGGCACCAGGGCTGTTTGCTTGGGTAAGTGCTGCAAGCCAGGAGCACCTGAGTGGGAAATAAATAAAAAATCATCTGAAAATCAAGCTGGAGCTGGCCTTGCCATCACAAACTGGAGCTTTGGGGTATGGAATGCACAAAAAAGCTCCAGCCCGGCCTTGGACAGTCCCAGGGATGGGGCAGCCCCGGGAGGAGAAGGATCCCTGTTGGATCTGTGTGTGATTCCAGCAGCTCAGAGATGAACACTGGAAGAACTAAAGCAGGAAATAAATGGCCAGGTTTGAGGCAGGCAGTGATTGCTCCCTGCAGGGCTCACAAGGATGAGGCTGCTGCTCTATCCTGGGGAGTCTCTGAACCAAGGTGGGGTGTCCCCCTCAAAGGCTCCTCCTGCTTCAAACCCAGGCTCAGGAAAGGAATCGCTTGGGGACATTGGAGAGCAAGAAATCAGACTCAATATTCTAATTGTGTTCCTCCCTGGGCCCAAAATCCATTAGTCTGTGACAATAATTGCAGAGTTTATTGGTTTTCCTGGCTCTGATGGCAGGTGGCAAACCCTGTCTGTCTCCTGTGGCTCAGCTGCCCTGGGAGAGTTTCCTCCTTGAAGGAATTGTTAAAAACCAGAATTGATCCGGCAGAGCCAAAGACAATTCTAAAACAGATCTCTGCTTGGCTCTTTGATGTTTTGTGCATTTGTCCAAGGGATTCTGGCTCTCATACTCCTCAGCATCCTTCCAGGGGTGGGCCTGGGAATGCTGGGGTGTGGAGGAACACCAGGAATTAATGAACCTCATGGCAAAGCCTCACCTCTCTCTCACTCAGTGACTGCTGAAAACCCTGGACAAACCCCAAGCTGCGCCCCAATCAAAGCTGGAGAGTAAAATTAGAAAATTAGAAAAGCTGTTTTGACTTCACGTTCCCAGAAATGTCAGATCATGTAAAAGAGAAGGGACTTTAATATTTTTTTTCCAGGAAATCATCCTGTTCCTGCCAGGAATTGGTGCTGTCAGGCTCTGCTGAGGGAGCTTCCCAACACCTGGGTGCATTTCCTGGGAATAAACGCTGCATAAATGGTGCCAAGACTTTGGAATTCTTTCTTTTATGGAATTATTTCTATCTCTAGCACAGGATCCTCCCACCACCCTGAAATGCCCCCTCTGTGTCTGGCAGGTTTTAGAGGAGCTGTTCCCCTCCTGTGCTCCCAGCCTGCTCCTTCCTCCTGCCAAGACCTGCGTGTTTTGTCTTCCCCGTTATCGCTGCAGAAACTCAAACACGATATTAGTTTAATTAGAGATCAGCTCCTTTTATGGCATGCAAATGCCCTGTCTGACTAAATCCCCCTTCTGAAGTTGGCAGATGCAAATTAAATCCTGTGCACTGAAGTGTAATTTGGCTCTGAACACTCTTCAAGGCCCTCAGTGATTCAGGGGGTGGAGGGGAATTAGTCTTAAGCTGCATTTGTTGCTTTCTCCTCCCTTAATTTGTTTATCTGAACGCTACTGAAGCAATATTGGATGGAGACAAATTGCCAAGTGACACAGGAGCGAGAGCCAAGGTTTCAGTGCTGGAAACAGCCGAGGTCCAGTGTACCTGAAATAATGGTGAATGCTGGGCCATCTGCCCCTCGTGTCCCTTCTGCTGGCCATGTCCAGCCCTCGGGGCCATCCCAGAGCCCTGGTCCAGGGAAAGCTCTTCTTTAGCTGCTGCATTCCCATGGGAAGGGTGACTCTGGAATCCCCATCCTCCTGGGGCTGGCCCTGCACTGAACTGGCTCCCCCACACCCCCTCCTTCCCTGGGGGCTCAGGGAAAGCTGCATCCCTTGTTTGGGATCACAGGGGAGGTGTCACACTGGGGTCTGCAGGAGACTGTCCCACAAGGAGAGGCTGAGAGCACTGGGGTTCTTCAGCCTGGAGGAGAAAAGGCTTTGGGGCCACCTAATCTTGGGTTTCCAGTACCTGAAGGGGCTACAGGAAAAATGGAGAAGGACTGGGGACAAAGGATGGAGGGACAGGACATGGGGAATGATTTCCCTCTGCCGATGGAATCTTGGGATCAGGGAATTGTTCCCTGGGAGGGTGGGGAGGGGCTGGGCTGGAATTGCCAGAGCAGCTGTGGCTGTCCCTGGATCCCTGGCAGTGCCCAAGGCCAGGCTGGACATTGGGGCTGGAGCAGCCTGGGACAGTGGGGGTGACCCTGGGGACAGTGGGGGTGACCCTGGGACAGTGGGGGTGACCCTGGGGACAGTGGGGGTGACCTTGGGGACAGGGGGGGTGACCCTGGGGACAGTGGGGGTGACCCTGGGGACAGTGGGGGTGACCCTGGGACAGTGGGGGTGACCCTGGGGACAGTGGGGGTGACCCTGGGACAGTGGGAGGTGACCCTGGGGACAGTGGGGGTGACCCTGGGGACAGTGGAGGTGTCCCTGCCATGGCTGGGGTGGGATGGGTGGGATTTAAGGTCCCTTTCACCCCAGACCTTCGTGTGATTGTTTTATTTGATGATCCCAGCATTGCCACAGAGGTTTCCCCACAGTGCCAGGTCCCCCTTGCAGAGTCCCCCTTTCCTTCACCCCTGGGACTGTGCAGGTCAATCCCACAGTGGGAATGTTCTCCCACTCCCTCATCCCCCTCCATCCTCTCACTGCACACTCTGCACTGGAGCCAGGAGTGCTGTGAGCCAGCCCCAGCAGGTTAATTAATCACAGCCCATAATCAGCATTTCAGTGCTCTCAGATCAGGCAGCCCAGGCAGTTTTGGCTCTGTTTTGCCCCAGCTTTCTGGAGAGGCTGAGTTTGCTCGCTCTGCCCCCAGAGCCTGGGCCACGCTCCCCACAGCAGCTCCTGTGGGCTCCCCTCTTCTCAAGGGGCTGTTCAGAGCCTCCCCTGAGCTGTTCTGCAGGAATGAATCAAATGGGGAACCTGGAGGTAACAGCACTTCAATCCCTGCCTCTGTGCTGAGCAGCTGAGCAAATAAGTGCCTTTCAATTACAGCTCGTGCAGACACTCCCTGCTTATGTTTTATAACAATGATTTGGGATCAAGAGGTTTGCAGCTAAAGGGATAAACATTTAGCCCAGATAAGCAGATTTGTAGAAATTATTGTTATCCTGAGCTGGTTGGATTCATTAGGTCCCAGGCACGGCCGGCTCTGAAATCCGGCGGGGATAAATTTATTCCACCAAAGTGAAATCTGCTCAGGGATGAGTCTGAATTATCCTATGTTCATAATAGCATTTCTTTTTGGTGTTTAACATGGCAAAACCAGCCAGGGCAGAGGAATTGTTTCCTTCCCCAGTCTCCCTGCCCTCAACAAAACACTGGCAGGGGATTTTTGGGTGCTGCCAGCAGCAGCAAGCAGGGGGGAAGGATTTGGAACAGAAGAGAAGTGAGACCCTGGACATTCACCTGTGAGGGACAGCAGGAAAAGAAATGTCTAAATCCGTGATGCTGATCCCAAAGCACTTGGATTCCCAGGGCATTTTGGGAACAGTTTTACCCTTTTTGCTGCACCCACGTTTGCACAGAGCCCTCTCTGACCCTCTCCAGCTCCTGTCTCTTGTGTGAGGGCTCTGCCTTTGGAATTCTGACCTGGCCACTTTTCCTGTTTGCAGCTCTTTATCTGCTCCTCACTCCTCCTCTCCTCTCCACCTCCCTCCCTCCCTTCTCTTCTCACAGTAATTTTTTTGCCTGGAGGAGCGTTATTTTGGGAGAGGGCTGAGATTTGCCCACTGTGGGGGGTGCCAGCTACCCGGGCAGAAAGTCACCTGGAAAATCCTCGTCCATCACTCTGCTGCCATCCTTTCATCAGGATGGGCCAGAGGAGAAGGCCTCTGGAATAAAGCACAGCCAAGGGTGGGCAGAAAAGCAGGCACTTATCCCAGGATTAGTGCCAGGAATTGGGCAGATCCATCATGGTTATGGCGTGTTCTCCTCCTGGTTACTGGATGGATAATGCCCCAATCAATAACTGACGAGAGGGGAGTGGAGAAATGTTTTGATTTAAGGTTTGTCCAGGCTTTGTAGAGAACAAGATTTATTACAACATAAAAATCCCAAATTTAGCTGCTGGCTTCACAGGCGTGGGTGCCTGTGCTGAGATCACATTTACTGTGGATCCCAGTCCAAGGACATCCTGGAGCCAGCCAGGGAGGCACAGCCCCCTCCTGACTGGGAATAACCCATTTTTATTGCACCAAACCTCTGGAGTCCAGCAGGGGCTGGCAAACAACCCTGGGTGGCAGCGAGGAGATCCCAGAGCCTGCTCTGGGCTTGGCTCTGCATTCCTGGGAACCTCAGGGAATCACAGCAGGGCTGCAAAACACCTCTGCAACATCCAGAGCTGCCAGGAATCTTCCTGTTTGCCCTCTGCTCTCGCACTGGAGACACCAAAGGATGGAAATGATCAAATGAGGCGTGATTCCATCATCAATTCCTGCCTCTCTTGCTCTCCTGGATCCCTCAGATCCAGATCCCTGCTACCCTGGAGAGCTTCTGGGAGCTGGTGGGGACAGAATCCACAGGCAGGTCTCTTGTTCTGCCACAGCTCCTGTCCAGCTGCTGCTGGGATGGTGCCCTGGTGAGGAAAGGAGATGCTCAGCTCCAAATAAAACTCTTTTCCCGAGGCTGGGCAGGGCCTTGCAGGTTTGGGCCTTTCCCTGCAGGATCAGCTGAAGCTGGAGGATTGCCCTGGACTCAGGCAGGACCCAGGGCTCAGAGCAGGCTCTGGCAGTGCAGGGCTCTGTTTTCCCTGCACAGAAATGCCCTGATTTCCTTATTTCCCTCGGCATGGGCACCCCTGGGCTGCAATTTGGCCATTCCATTTGTGGCACTTGACGAGTCTTTCTTTTATAATTGGGACCAAAAATAGCAAAAGAAAAAAACAACAGGATTTTGCTGACAGAATTGAAAGACACAAAGCAGATAAACACCCGAGAATTCAGCTGGGGAAAGGGATCAATCAGTGATAATCCCACCCTGAGGGATGGAAACTTTGGGAAGCAGTGGAGGTGGGAAGGGCTGGAAAGAGTTCTCTGAGCTTGACACCTGCTCAGATAGAAATGTTTTGATATTCATGGGATGAAGATTTCTCTTTACAGGGGACAATAAATTCCTTCAGTGTCCAATGTGCTCATCCATCCCCAGAGTTACACTCTGTCCTGCCAGAGGGTTCAAAATGGGATTTTAGTGAGGTTTTTCCCCCTTATTTGAATCCCATGCTGTTGGTGTGGGGGAAGGAGCTCCAGAACTGTGTGAATCTGTATAAAGAGCTGAGATCTCTGAACAGAAGTGACTGACACCGTTCTCCCCATGAAAAACCTTCCCTCCAGCTCCACCTTGCAAAGGGCACAGCCCAGCCCTGGGAGCCCTGACCTGTGCTCCCAGCAGGAATGTTCACAAGCTCTTCATTTATTAAGCTCATCCCACAGAAATGTTTAAAATTGAGTTATGATCTGAATGTCAGGAGTTCCACTCGGAAATGGGGCCATGGAGGTTGTACCTTCCCTGAATCCTGGAACAAAGCCCGTTTTCCTGCTGGATTTGAACACACAGATGTGGCACAGCCCTGTTGTTGCTCCAGCTGCAACAGCAAAATACCAGGAGGTGAATTTTTTTGTTTTTCAAATTACCTTTTTATTGGCATTTTCATTTTTTTAAAGATAAACATCATCTGGTTCCCGTTACTCAGGCAGCCACACAGGAAATGGCAATCAGTTCTGTTGATATTATTTTCATCTGAGGGATTCCCAGGGATGATGTTTATGTGGGAATGAAGGGATTGGTGGGGAGTGGAGCTCAGCAGGGGCAGGAGGGTGGAACCTGCAGCCCCCAGGGCAGGACAGGGATGCTCAGAGCTGAGCAGGGCAGGACAGGGATGCTCAGAGCTGTGCAGGGCAGGATGGGGATGCTCAGAGCTGAGCAGGACAGGACAGGGATGCTCAGAGCTGGGTGCCCTGTGCAGGATGGGGATGCTCAGAGCAGAAGCAGGGCAGGACAGGACAGGGATGCTCAGAGCTGAGCAGGGCAGGACAGGGATGCTCAGAGCTGGGTGCCCTGTGCAGGACAGGGATGCTCAGAGCTGGGTGCCCTGAACAGGACAGGGCAGGGATGCTCAGAGCTGGGTGCCCTGAACAGGACAGGACAGGGATGCTCAGAGCTGGGTGTTCCTGTGCAGGACAGGGATGCTCAGAGCTGGGTGCCCTGTGCAGGGCAGGGATGCTCAGAGCTGGGTGCCCTGTACAGGACAGGGATGCTCAGAGCTGGGTGCCCTGTGCAGGACAGGACAGGGATGCTCAGAGCTGGGTGTTCCTGTGCAGGACAGGGATGCTCAGAGCTGGGTGTTCCTGTGCAGGACAGGGATGCTCAGAGCTGAGCAGGGCAGGGCAGGGATGATCAGAGCTGAGCAGGGCAGGGCAGGGATGCTCAGAGCTGGGTGCCCTGTGCAGGACAGGGATGCTCAGAGCTGGGTGCCCTGTGCAGGATGGGGATGATCAGAGCTGGGTGCCCTGTGCAGGGCAGGGATGCTCAGAGCTGGGTGCCCTGTGCAGGACAGGGATGCTCAGAGCTGGGTGCCCTGAGCAGGGCAGGGATGCTCAGAGCTGGGTGTCCTGTGCAGGATGGGGATGCTCAGAGCTGAGCAGGGCAGGACAGGACAGGGATGCTCAGAGCTGAGCAGGACAGGACAGGGATGCTCAGAGCTGAGCAGGACAGGACAGGACAGGGATGCTCAGAGCTGGGTGCCCTGTGCAGGACAGGGATGTTCAGAGCTGGGTGCCCTGTGCAGGACAGGGATGCTCAGAGCTGGGTGTTCCTGTGCAGAACAGGGCAGGGATGCTCAGAGCTGGGTGCCCTGTGCAGGACAGGGATGCTCAGAGCTGGGTGTTCTTGTGCAGGACAGGGATGCTCAGAGCTGGGTGTTCCTGTGCAGGACAGGGATGCTCAGAGCTGGGTGTTCCTGTGCAGGATGGGGATGCTCAGAGCTGGGTGCCCTGTGCAGGGCAGGGATGCTCAGAGCTGGGTGCCCTGTGCAGGACAGGGATGCTCAGAGCTGGGTGCCCTGAACAGGACAGGGCAGGGATGCTCAGAGCTGGGTGCTCCTGTGCAGGACAGGGATGCTCAGAGCTGGGTGTTCCTGTGCAGGGCAGGACAGGGATGCTCAGAGCTGGGTGCTCCTGTGCAGGACAGAACAGGGATGCTCAGAGCTGAGCAGGACAGGACAGGGATGTGCTCCAGGAGAGATTCCAGAGTTATCCCTGCCCCAGCTGGAGCTCACCCTGTGAGGCTGAGGAGGGGGAGCTGAGCCTTTCCCTTCTCCCCCGGTGTCCCCGGTGCCTGGGCTGCTGCTGCAGGGTGGGGTTGCCCCTGGCCTCGCCCAGGAATTCTCCTGGAAGCAGGAGGGACCCCAGGTCCCGGCCTTTGGCTGCTGGGTCTGTGAATCATCTCCAGGGAGACCTCTGGCTCCAGGGAGAAATCAAACACCAGAGGCTGAACCCACACTGCCTCTTGGCATTTCCACCTTTGCAGTCATCTTCTCCTCCCTCCCTCCCTTCCTCCCTTCCCACGGAATCAGCTCCCTTTGGCCTGACCTTGCTCAGCTGATGTGTCCCCTCCTCTGCCTCTGCTCTCCCCGTGTTCCTCGGCTGTTTGCTCCCAGCCAGGGCTCCCTGGTTGTATTCCAGCAGAGAAAAAGCTCCTGATGAGAGCTCCTCCCGAGCTGCTCAGGCTGCAGGTGTCACTTCCACCCCTGGAACTGCAAACTCCATAATCCTGAGGGATGGATCTGGGGGCTCCTCTCCATCCCCCCTGCTCCCCCAGCAATCTCCTCATCGCTTAAAGATATTCAGCGAGGCCACATCAGAGTGAATATTGTGTTATTGTTGCCAGGGGTGACATTAGATGAGAATTAGATGAAACAATAAGGGCACTGGAGTATAATCCGTTTGACATTTGGAACATGTTCCGAGCGCTCCGTGCTCCTCGGAACATTCACACAACAGAACCATCTTCATTTCCAGCACAATATTGGTGTGAGTCAGGAGATTCATCTCTCTCTATTCCTCTGCAGGAACTGCGAGGCTGAGGCCCTGTTTGAGCAGTTTTTGTGTCCCAGGCTGCTCCAAAGCCACCCAGCCTGGCCTTGGGCACTGCCAGGGATCCAGGGACAGCCACAGCTGCTCTGGCAATTCCAGCCCAGCCCCTCCCCACCCTCCCAGGGAACAATTCCTGCCCAAGATCCCACCCAAATCTCCCCTTTGCCAATCTCAAGCCATTCCCTGGGTCCTGTCCCTCCAGGCCTTGTCCCCAGTCCCTCTCCAGCTCTCCTGGAGCCCCTGCAGGCCCTGGAGGGGGCTCTGAGCTCTCCCTGCAGCTTCTACTCTCCAGGTGAAAGATTTCCCTGTGGAGCTCTTGGCACTCCCAGGAAGGATCTGGAAGCGCAGGACAGGGCAGAGCTCGGTGCTCCCAGCCCTGGCAGCCCCCAGCAGCCCTGGGGCTGAACCCTCTGTCCTGTCCTTCTAACTCAGGATGGAGATAATTAAATTTTGCGCTGTGGTTACACCTCAGTAAATATTGTCTATAAAAATCAGTTGGCATTTACTGTACTTAAGGTATAATAACGATTCTTATAAATCTAAATTATCCCAATAAATCTAAATTAAATGCCTAGGTTTAAATGTATTTAGGACATTTAATTAATAAAGTGTTACCAAATAACCATTACTAATCTGTTTACTTCAAGCCTGATTTCCATTTCCAGAGGATTTATTTCTCAGCAGTGTGTGTGGGAGGGTGAAAGGATGTGAAAGGGTTTTAAACAGCTACTGCAGGTACCAGAAATGTTGGGAAATTGCCCAGGAAATTCCCTCATCTTTTCCCCCACGGAGAAATACTGATGTGCTGGAGCCAGAAGTTTTCAAAGGAAAAAGCCCATTTTGATTTATCTGGACTTTTAAGTGTTCAGAAAGTTCTGAAGTCTGAAACTTCCTCTTTCGATATTTTCTCCATTTAAAGCCCTGCTTTGCTGTTAAAGCTGATTCTCCAATTAAAAATTTAATTGAACTTATAAAGACAGAAAACAATTAAGGATGAAAAGGTCAAAATTCAGAAGAACTGATCTAAATAAAGCCTCAGATTAGACACAAACACATTATGGATTATCCACCCACTGGGGAAAAAAAAAAAAATGGAATTTCACTTCTTTTTCCTTGGAACCTCTCTTGGAAAAGCCCTTTCGGGGTCTGAAGCCAAAGGGGCTCCTGAGCTCCATGGGGGGCTCGAGGTGAGAGCCAGGTTCCCTCATCCCAGGGTCCCTGGGAGCCAGAGCTGGTTCCTGGCTCAGCCCAGCTGACATGAAATCATCAAGAAATCATTTGAAACATTTCCTGCCCCAGGGGATGGAAGGGGAGGGTCCCAGCCCAGGAGCAGAGGGGCTGGAGGTGCCACCTTGGGGGGTTGGACTGAGGAGGAAATTCCCAGCTTTGTGCAGGGACCGGAGCTGGGTTTGTGTGGGAAATGAGCCAGAAGTGAGGTTAAAATCAGATATTTCCTGTGGGGAGAGGCTGGGAGAGCTGGGGGGGCTCACCTGGAGAGGAGAAGGGTGGGGAGGGGCTGGGCTGGAATTGCCAGAGCAGCTGTGGCTGTCCCTGGATCCCTGGCAGTGCCCAAGGCCAGGCTGGACATTGGGGCTGGAGCAGCCTGGGACAGTGGGGGGTGACCCTGGGACAGTGGGGGTGACCCTGGGGACAGTGGGGGTGTCCCTGGGGACAGTGGGGGTGACCCTGGGACAGTGGGAGGTGAACCTGGGGACAGTGGGGGTGACCCTGGGACAGTAGGGGTGACACTGGGGACAGTGGGAGGTGACACTGGGGACAGTGGGAGGTGACACTGGGGACAGTGGGGGTGACCCTGGGGACAGTGTGGGTGACCCTGGGGACAGTGGGGGTGACCCTGGGACAGTAGGGGTGACACTGGGGACAGTGGGAAGTGACCCTGGGGACAGTGGGAGTGACCCTGGGACAGTGGGGGTGACACTGGGGACAGTGGGGGTGACCCTGGGACAGTGGGAGGTGACCCTGGGGACAGTGGAGGTGACCCTGGGGACAGTGGGGGTGACACTGGGGGCAGTGGGGGTGACCCTGGGGACAGTGGGGGTGACCCTGGGACAGTGGGAGGTGACCCTGGGGACAGTGGGGGTGACCCTGGGGACAGTCAGGTGTCCCTGCTCATGGAATGGGATTTCAGGTCCATCCAACCCAACCCATTCCCCGACTCTCTGGCTCCCCTGCAATTACAGGAGAGTTTTAATCACTGTAATTAGTGATTCCCTGCTGCAGGCTGGTTCCACCCCTGGGGCAGGGGCTCATCCCAGGTCACCCTGCAGGGCTGAGCTCCCTGTGCAGCCCCACAGGGCTGGGAGCCCCTGGGCAGGCGCTGCAGAGAGCAGAGCACAGCAGCTCTCACTGCCAGGGCAATGAGGGATTTTGGGGCCTGTCTGTCTCCTTCTGCTTGATTCAGACTGAGTTTGGCAGATGGAAACAAGCTCAGTCCTAAAGAGCTTGAGAAATTCCTCCTCGGAGGAGCCGGGCGCGTCTGCCCGAGCAATTGCTGAGCCCGGGGAGTGACATTTGACTTCATCTGTCTAACAACTCTGATGGGCTCTCAGCGGCTCTTCTGATTGGGTTAATTTATTTGTTTTCATGCTAAGTGTTATTGTTTATTGATTTCCCGAGTCACCCTGAGCCTGTGTCAGTTTTTATCTGCTCCCGGTAATGGAAATCGTTCTGTGGAAGATGCACTGTGTAAAATCTTACTGCAGCCAGCTCAGGACCTACAAACACCGTTAATTACCACGATTACGACCCTTGGAGATGACAAATCCAGGCCTCTTTTCCCTCCAGTGCTCCACACAACTCCCAGTTCCCACATTCCGTGTGCTCCAGACTCCCGAGTGCACCAATCCCACACTGAGGACACGGAGTGAGCGACATCCAGACTCCCTTCCTCATCTCCTCCTGCTTCCTTCCTGCTTCCTTCCTTCCTGCTTCATCCCTTCCTTCCTGCTTCATCCCTTCCTTCCTCATCCCTTCCTTCCTCATTCCTTCCTTCCTCATCTCCCCTTCCTTCCTTCCTTCCTTCCTTCCTTCCTTCCTTCCTTCCTTCCTTCCTTCCTTCCTTCCTTCCTTCCTTCCTTCCTTCCTTCCTTCCTTCCTTCCTTCCTTCCTTCCTTCCTTCCTTCCTTCCTTCCTTCCTTCCTTCCTTCCTTCCTTCCTTCCTTCCTTCCTTCCTTCCTTCCTTCCTTCCTTCCTTCCTTCCTTCCTTCCTTCCTTCCTTCCTTCCTTCCTTCCTTCCTTCCTTCCTTCCTTCCTTCCTTCCTTCCTTCCTTCCTTCCTTCCTTCCTTCCTTCCTTCCTTCCTTCCTTCCTCATTCCTTCCTTCCTTCCTTCCTCATCTCCTCCTGCTTCATCCCTTCCTGCTTCATCTCCTCCTTCCTCATCGCCTCCTTCCTTCCTTCCTGCTTCATCCCTTCCTTCCTCATCCCTTCCTTCCTCATTCCTTCCTTCCTCATCTCCTCCTTCCTCCCTTCCTCCCTTCCTCCTCCCCTCCCTCGTTTTTGGGGTTCTAGACTCTGTTTTGAGGTTCCAGGCCCAATTTTTTGGGTTCTCATCTCAAAATTTTTGGGGTTCCAGGCCCAAATTTTTGGTGTTCTCTACCCTAACCCTTCTCATCCCAAATGTTTGGGCTTTTAGACGCAGAATTTTGAGGTTCCATACTCAGAATTTGGGGTTCCAGACTCGGAGCTTCAGGGTTGTGGATTCAGGTTTCGGGGTTCTAGACTCAGATTTTTGCGGTTCCAGGCCCAAATTTTTGGGGTTCCTACCCTAACTCTTCTCATCCCAAACTTTTTGGCCTTCCTGGCCAGAAATTTTGGGGATTTTATCCCAAACTTTTGGGGTTTTTATCTTCAATTTTTGAGGATCCAGGTCCAAATATTTGGGGTTCTCATCCCAAATTTTTGGGCATCCTACCCTAACCCTTCTCATCCCAAATATTTTGGCGTTCCAGGCCCAAATTTTTGGGGTTTTTATTTTCAGTGTTTTGGGTTCCAGGCACAATTTTTTGGGGTTCTCATCACAAATTTTTGGGGTTCCAGGGCCAAATTTTTGGGGTTCCTACCCTAACCCTTCTCATCCCAAATTTTTTGGCGTTCCAGGCCCAAATTTTTGGTGTTCTCATCCCAAATTTTTTGGTTCCAGGCCCAAATTTTTTGGGGTTCCAGGCCCAAAATTTTTGGGTTCCAGGCCCAAAGTTTTTGGCTTCCTACTCTAACCCTTCTCTATCCCAAAGTTTTGGGCTTTTAGACGCAGAAATTTTGAGGTTACATACTCCGTTTTTTTGGTTCTAGACGCAGAGTTCTGGGGTTCCAGACACAGAATTTTGGGTCCCAGACACAGAATTTTGGGGTTCTATACTCGAATTTTGGGGTTCTAGGTTCGGGTTCTAGACTCGGACTCTAGGGTTCTAGATCGGGTTCTAGATCAGGTTCTGGGGTTCCAGATCAGGTTCTAGATCGGGTTCCAGATCGGTTCTAGATCGGTTCTAGATCAGGTTCTAGATCGGGTTCTAGGGTTCTAGATCAGGTTCTAGATCGGTTCTAGATCGGGTTCTAGGTTCTAGATCGGTTCTAGATCGGGTTCTAGGGTTCTAGATCGGTTCTAGATCGGGTTCTAGGGTTCTAGATTGGGTTCTAGATCAGGTTCTAGGGTTCTAGATCAGGTTCTAGATCGGGTTCTGGATCGGGTTCTGGATCGGGTTATCGGGTTCTTGATCGGGTTTCGGGGTTCTAGACTATATAATTTTGGGGGGGTTCAGGGCCAAATTTTTTTGGGGGTTCCAGGCCTAAATTTTTGGGTTTTATCTTAAATTTTGGGGTTCCAGCATCCCAAATTTTTGGGTTCCAGGCATCCCAAATTTTTGGGGTTCCAGGCCCAAATTTTTCGGGGTCCCTACCCTAACCCTTCTCTTCCCAAATTTTTTTCTGGGGTTCCAGGCCCAAATTTTTGGGTTTTTTATCTTCAATTTTTGGGGTTCCAGGCCCAAATTTTTGGGGTTCTCTACCCTAACCCTTCTCTTCCCAAATTTTTTTCTGGGGTTCCAGGCATCCCAAATTTTTGGGGTTCCTACCCTAACGCTATTCATCCCAAATTTTTGGGGTTCCAGGCCCAAATTTTTGGGTTCCTACCCTGACCCTCATCATCCCAAATTTTGGGGGTTCTCATCCAAATTTTTGGTGTTCTTGGCCCAAATTTTTGGGGTTCCAGGCCCAAATTTTTGGGTTCCTACCCTAACCCTTCTCATCCCAAATTTTTTGGGTTCCAGGCATAAGCTTTTAGGGTTCCAGGCTGAAGTTTTTGGGGTTCCTACCCTAACCCTTCTCATCCCAAATTTTTGGGGCTCCCATCCCAGATTTTGAGGTTCTCATCCCAAATTGGATGCCCCCAAAGCCCTTGGAGCTGCCGTTCCCAGCGGCGTGAGCTCGGGAAGCTCGGCCTGAGCACAAAGCATGGATACAGCCCCGGGAATGCCATCAGGATCCTGGGAAAATGGGGAGAGGAGACAGGAAAAGGGAATCGGGGACCCTGGGACAGAGGGAAAGGGATGAGGGAACGGGAGAGGGATGGGAAGAGATTCCTGCTGTAACCGGGGGGAAATCCATTGAAATTCCCTCTGAAATGGGGGAAATCAGTGAAATTCCCACTGAAATGGGGGAAATCCATTGAAATTCCCAGTGAAACAGGGGAAATCAGTGAAATTCCCAGTGAAACGGGGGGAAATCCATTGAAATTCCCACTGAAACGGGGGAAATCCATTGAAATTCCCTCTGAAATGGGAGAAATCAGTGAAATTCCCAGTGAAACAGGGGAAATCCAGAGAAATTCCTCCCAGCATTTGGACATCGCTTCTTTGGACTTCCAAAAATTCCCCGAAAAGCCCAGCGGGGTTTGGGATCTCGGGCTGTGCCAGGCGCAGGAGGAGAATTCCCGGGATTGCTCCAGGTAGGATCCAGCTGATTTCCAGCTGCCACCGCTGGAATCCCAAATCCTGGGAATTCCAGGGATCCCGCCCTTTCCCACCCCGTAAATCCCGGGATTTGCAGCTGGGCTGTGCCCGCAGCTGGGGCCGGATCCCAGGAATCGGGAGATTCCCTCTGGAATTCGGCTCCAATTCCCTCAGCTCCAGCCCGGAGTGGGGAAAAGGGAGGAAAAACTTCCCCAAATCCATGAAATCCGCGGGAGAGGATGGAAACCTCCAAAGCGATGACGCCACCGGCCTGGAAGAGCTCAGCCTCCCCTGTGTCCCACCCCCGGGGTTAACTAATTAATTAATTGGATTAATTACCCGGATTAATCACAGCTGAGGCAGCGCTGGGACCGATCCCGTTTTTCACCTGGAAAATCCATCCCCTGCCTTTATCCCAGCACCACTCGGGGGGGGAGGAAAATTTCTTTTCCAGCCTGGAAAATTCCATATTTTTCCCACGGAATTGGGGTTTTTCCCTGCCCTGCTGGGGGCTCCTGTCCCCCCCAGAGGGTGCCCGGGATTTGGATGTTTTTCCCCAAGAAAATTCCCAAGATTTTCCCCTGAATTCCCAGCTCAGGGAGCCACCAGGCCTCGGACAGATGTTTTCCATAAATAACCAAACAAGGAGCGCACGGCAACAGGGAAAGCAGATCCAATTAGGCCGGAGGAATTCTCTGGAAAAAGGGCTGCGCTTTCATTATCAAAAATACCAGATTTTACCTCTGGATTCCAGGTTGTTTTTCCCAGAAAGAACCCGGCAGGGAGAGCGTCCCTCTCTCCCTAAATCCCGGCCCAACCTCCTCATCCAAACCCTCAGAAAAGAGATCAGGAACAACTGAGCCAAAAAAAATAAACAAAATAAAAGAAGGGAGAAAAGGCTTTTGCCAAGGGGAGGGGAAAAGCTCCGGAATTCGCTGGATTTCCTTCCTTCCCTTCCTTCCCTTCCTTCCTTCCTTCCTTCCTTCCTTCCTTCCTTCCTTCCTTCCTTCCTTCCTTCCTTCCTTCCTTCCTTCCTTCCTTCCTTCCTTCCTTCCTTCCTTCCTTCCTTCCTTCCTTCCTTCCTTCCTTCCTTCCTTCCTTCCTTCCTTCCTTCCTTCCTTCCTTCCTTCCTTCCTTCCTTCCTTCCTTCCTTCCTTCCTTCCTTCCTTCCTTCCTTCTTCCTTCCTTCCTTCCTTCCTTCCTTCCTTCCTTCCTTCCTTCCTTCCTTCCTTCCTTCCTTCCTTCCTTCCTTCCTTCCTTCTTCCTTCCTTCCTTCCTTCCCCATCCTCCTGCTTCATCTCCTCCTGCTTCATCCCTTCCTTCCTCATCCCTTCCTGCTTCATCCCCTCCTGTCCCATCCCTCCCGTCCCCTCCCGTCCCCTCCCAGCTCCCCATCCAGGGCTGCCCAGCTCAGGCTGCCTTTCTGCTATTTCCATAACAACTGAGCCTGATTTTCACCGGCACTCAGATCCCTTTCCACCGCAGAGAGAGCAGAAAAGGCAGAAATAATTCACATCTGCCTTGAGACTCCTTCCTGCTGGCAGAGGGGTGTGAGAGAGTGCCCAGCTCAGTGCCCAGAAACCCCTCCCTCCCTCCCTCCCTCCCTTCCTCCCCTCCCTCCCTCCCTTCCTCCCTCCCTCCCTCCCTCCCTCCCTTCCTCCCTCCCTCCCTCCCTCCCTTCCTCCCTCCTCTCCTCCCTTCCTCCCTCCCTCCCTCCCCGCTCCCTCAGCCTGTGACGCTGCAATCCTTGATGAGCTGACAGCCAACACTTAAACGCTCCGAGCCTTTCTTATTTATTTCTTGGGCAGAGAATTACCACTCTGGGTTATTTTTATTTTACAGATCCAGCTTCTGAAACTACTTAAAAAGCTTTTGATCAAAGCTTTCAGCGGTGCTGACAGCACACCGAGGGTTTGCGCTGGGGAGAGCCATCATTAATTATCAGACTGCGAGCAGCACTGATAGTGCAAGCATTTGATTTTGATTTAATGTCTAAATAAGCTCGCTTTCAATGGCAAAGAGCTTCCTGTTTAATTGAAAAGCACTAAGTTTTCTATCTGCCCTTCTTCTTTCTCGTTCTGGCCATGATCCAGGTGTAGAAATAGAAAGAAACATGGAGAGAATGCAAAAAGTCGGTGTGAAAATGCATCAGAGGCACGGGACCCTGCTGAGCCTTCTGCCAGCAGCTCTGCTGGCTTGTCTGGGCCAGCTCGGCTCTTCCAGGCTGTCCTTGTCCTTCAGCTCCCCTGTCCCCTGTCCCCAGCACGGTGACAGCCCTGTCCTGTCCCCTGTCCCCTGTCCCCTGTCCCCTGTCCCCTGTCCCCTGTCCCCTGTCCCCAGCACAGTGACAGCACCTGTCCCCTGTCCCCTGTCCCCTGTCCCCTGTCCCCTGTCCAGCACAGTGACAGCCCTGTCCCCTGTCCCCTGTCCCCCCAGCACAGTGCCAGCCCTGCCCTGTCCCCTGTCCTCTGTCCCCTGTCCCCTGTCCCCTGTCCCCTGTCCCCTGTCCCTGTCCCCAGCACAGTGCCAGCCCTGTCCCCTGTCCCCTGTCCCCTGTCCCCAGCACAGTGACAGCCCTGCCCTGTCCCTCCGGGTGGCCCTGGCTGGGGGCCCTGGTGACAGTGTCAGGGGAGCCCTGGTGACAGTTTCCAGGGGAGCTCTGGTGACAGTTCCAGGGGAGCTCTGGTGATGGTTCCAGGGGAGCTCTGGTGACAATTCCAGGGAGCTCTGGTGACAGTTCCAGGGGAGCCCTGGTGACAGTTCCAGGGGAGCTCTGGTGACAGTTCCAGGGGAGCTCTGGTGACAGTTCCAGGGGAGCTCTGGTGATGGTTCCAGGGGAGCTCTGGTGACAGTTCCAGGGGAGCTCTGGTGATGGTTCCAGGGGAGCTCTGGTGATGGTTCCAGGGGAGCTCTGGTGACAGTTCCAGGGGTGCTCTGGTGACAGTGTCAGGGGAGCTCTGGTGACAGTTCCAGGGGAGCTCTGGTGACAGTTCCAGGGAGCTCTGGTGACAGTTCCAGGGGAGCTCTGGTGACAGTTCCAGGGGAGCTCTGGTGACAGTTCCAGGGGAGCTCTGGTGATGGTTCCAGGGGAGCTCTGGTGACAGTTCCAGGGGAGCTCTGGTGACAGTTCCAGGGGAGCTCTGGTGACAGTTCCAGGAGCTCTGGTGACAGTTCCAGGGAGCTCTGGTGACAGTTCCAGGGGAGCTCTGGTGACAGTTCCAGGGGAGCTCTGGTGACAGTTCCAGGGAGCTCTGGTGATGGTTCCAGGGAGCCCTGGTGACAGTTCCAGGGGAGCTCTGGTGACAGTTCCAGGGAGCCCTGGTGACAGTTCCAGGGGAGCTCTGGTGACAGTTCCAGGGGAGCCCTGGTGATGGTTCCAGGGGAGCTCTGGTGACAGTTCCAGGGGAGCTCTGGTGACAGTTCCAGGGAGCTCTGGTGACAGTTCCAGGGAGCTCTGGTGACAGTTCCAGGGAGCTCTGGTGACAGTTCCAGGGGAGCTCTGGTGACAGTTCCAGGGAGCTCTGGTGATGGTTCCAGGGAGCCCTGGTGACAGTTCCAGGGGAGCCCTGGTGACAGTTCCAGGGGAGCCCTGGTGACAGTTCCAGGGGAGCTCTGGTGACAGTTCCAGGGAGCTCTGGTGACAATTCCAGGGGAGCCCTGGTGACAGTTCCAGGGGAGCTCTGGTGACAGTTCCAGGGAGCCCTGAGCCGCTGTGACAGCTCCTCCCCGCTGCCCAAAGCCAGCACTCACAAACCATTTTCCACTTCAGGTGCCTTCTACAAGTGTGAATGAAGTCACCCCTGGCAGGGCTGGGCACCGAGGGCAGGGCAGGGGAGGGGAAGCCGAGGATGTCTGAAGTGCAGGGAGGAACCAGCAGGGCAGCAGAGCCTCCCACAGCCCCGGGCCCGCCTGCTCTGCCTCTGTGCTCCTCTGGAAAAGCTCAAACAGCTGCCAGGAGCTGCCCTGCTTCTTGAAAAATCAGAATAAAACACAGCAAAAATTAGAATAAAAATCCGTTTCCTCCTCCAGTGAGTAGGGGAGGAAGGTAAACTGAGGCACAGAGCCGTGGCATGAGGATCCCAAAGCCTGAGAGCTGAGAGCGAGTGGCACAGAGCAGACAGTTCCACCCAGCTGCAGACTGAACGTCTGTGCTCAGTGACTTCAGAGCTAATGAGATGTGACACGGGGAGCTGGGGCTGCTCAGCACGGCAGGACACGCACGGATAATGATCATTTGTGAAAAGCAAACCCCGGCAGGGGCCAGGGCCACTGAAAAAGTGACTTTGACCCAGCAGAAAAGTGACTTTGGCTGGGAAGGGATGGGACAGCACCGGGAGGTCACAGCGCTGGAGCCAGAGCTGGCCTGGCTGCTCGGGAAGGAACAACAGGAGCAGAGTGTCCAGACACTGGGCTGGCTGAGGAAAACACGATTTAGACATGGAAAAAGTCATTATTTCAAGATGAGAGTACAGATTTCTATCTCAGCTCTCATTTTCTCCAAGTGTGTGATTGTGTGCAGATGACAAAGCTGCGGATTCCTTCCGGCCCCGGGAGCAATTTGCTCGATAAAGGAGCGTGGGTTTGTGTCAGTGACAGCCCCAGAAGGGCAGGGATGCTCTGAACACACCGCGACGGCTCTGGGAGCAGCCGGGACAGGGTGAAAGTGCAGCCCCTGCACGGATCAGGGACCGGGGGGAGCAGGGAAATCCTCCCTGCACGGATCAGGGACTGGGGAGAGCAGGGAAATCCTCCCTGCACGGATCAGGGATGGGGGGAGCAGGGAAATCCTCCCTGCACGGATCAGGGATGGGGGGAGCAGGGAAATCCTCCCTGCACGGATCAGGGATGGGGGGAGCAGGGAAATCCTCCCTGCACGGATCAGGGATGGGGGGAGCAGGGAAATCCTCCCTGCACGGATCAGGGATGGGGGGAGCAGGGAAATCCTCCCTGCACGGATCAGGGTCTGGGGAGAGCAGGGAAATCCTCCCTGCACGGAGCCAAAGCGCAGAGCTCCGGCAGCTGAACCGAGCAGGAGCCGGAGAGCTCCGGGGGAACCAGAGGGGCACAGGGAGAGCTCGGGGTCCTGGGCTGGGCTGGCTTGGAAGGACCTGAAATCCCACCCAGAGCCACCCCAGCCCTGGCAGGGACACCCCCACTGTCCCAGGGTCACCTCCACTGTCCCCAGGGACACCCCCACTGTCCCCAGGGTCACCCCCCACTGTCCCCAGTGACACCCCCACTGTCCCCAGGGTCACCCCCACTGTCCCCAGCATCACCTCCCACTGTCCCAGGGTCACCCCCACTGTCCCCAGGGTCACCCCCACTGTCCCAGGGTCACCCCCACTGTCCCAGGCTGCTCCAGCCCCAATGTCCAGCCTGGCCTTGGGCACTGCCAGGGATCCAGGGACAGCCACAGCTGCTCTGGCAATTCCAGCCCAGCCCCTCCCCACCCTCCCAGGGAACAATTCCCTGATCCCAGGATCCCAGCCATCCCTGCCCTCTGGCTCTGGGAGCCGTTCCTCCCTGTCCAAAGTCCCTTTCCAGCCTCTTTTCAGTCAGAACAGTTCATTTCTGCTTCCTGGGTTAAATGGGAGTTGGATGCCGCAGCTGAAGCGTCCCTGCAGCTCTGAGGAGAAAGCTCAGCTGAAATGGAGCTGGGATTGAAATCCCTGCAGCACAGGGAACATCTGGGTTCATTGTCTCCCATCACAGAACGGAAATCCATTCCCCCATTAATTTCAGATGAATATTTGAAGAGGCATTTAGCAGCAAGCAAACCCTGCACTGGAACCTCTGGAGTTACGGGATGATCTTTGCTTTCTGTTGATGGCTCTCCAAAGACATGGGAAAACTGAACCACAAAGGACTTTTAGAACTTTTTGGCCAATGGAAAATGGAAAATATTTCTGCTTCGAGTTTAATGAGAGCCATCACTGTTGTGTGGCAGTGAATTAATGAAGTGGTCCTTCTCATGCACCCCCAGCTGCGGTAGGCTTTAAGGAATTCCAAATTCTGGGAAGGAATTCCAAAGCCAGGGGTGACTTCCCCTTCCTGCACTGATCCCTTTTGCTTGGAAGGCCTTGGCATGGATCAGGGGCTGACCCTGTGCTCATGGAGAGCACAGGCAGAGCAGGCCCAGTGAAACCAGAGCCATTTCCACAGCACAAATCTGGGTTTTTCTGCCTCCCAGCGATGTCCCCTGGAGCTCTGAGCAGCTCAGTCCCCACCTGAGTGCCCTCACCTGGGAGAGGGCTCAGACCCCGAGTGGAGGCGAAGAAAGCACAGGGAAAGTTCCAGAGAGGAGGGGAAGGAGCGGGGTGAGCTCTGAGGGCTCGGGGAGAGCAGGGATGTGTCCAGAGGAGCTCCCTGGGGCTCTGCTGCAGCCCTGGCTGTGTCTGGATGTGTCTCCAGAGCCTTTCCCGGCTCTCAGGGATTTGCTGTGATCACTCCAGCACTAATGGGGGGAAGATTTAATGCTGTGATTTCACTTTAATGTGGAGCTCCCTCATTACCCCTGCACTGCAGCCGTTATCTGTGCATTCCACTCGAGGCTCTGCACGGTCCCAGCCCCGTTCCCATTCCAGAGGGTTTCCACAGATCTGTGCTGGGAATCGAGGGGAAAAAGGGAGGTTTGAGACTCTGGCTCCAGACCTGGGCATCTCGTGGGGATCCAGTGCATCACACAGGAGCTTCCTGGCACTTCAAACCAGAAGTGTCTGGCATTTTCTTGTGGGAAATGAAAGGTTGTAGATGCTAACTCTGAAACAGAGAGCTTGTGAAACTGCAGGCCGTGTAGCTTCTCAGTCTTGCCTGGGAAACTGGCCTGGGAAATTCATGGGAGGATTCAAAACAATCCTCAAAGACAGGAAACAGCCTTGCAGGTGCTGTTTGTCTGTCTCTTGTTTTCTTTGCAGGAGAAGGTCGGGGGGTGTGAGCCCCACTGACCGATGATGGTGATGTAGTAATTTGCTGACCAATAAGAGTTTCCTTTCTGTACTTTGCACGTATCTGTCTATAAAACAGAGCTGAAGTAATAAACGAGGAGACATTCTCCTGATCGACTCCAAGAGAGTCTGTGTTGTTCTTTTTGCTGTTCCTAATAGAGTGACAAAAGGTTCCGTCCTTTCCCTCAGCCTGGCAGCGTTTGGAGGCACAGGGGATGTGGGGATCAGCGCTCCCCCAGCCCCAGGGGGATCTGTGCATCCTCACCACAGCGGCTCAGTCACTCCGGGAGGGGAGGGCAGCGTGGGCTGGGTTTAACTCGGGGCATTCCTGGGCCCTGTGGAGGGGATGGAGCGCTGGGAACGGCTCTGGGCACCGGGACTTTGCTGCCAGCCTCCCCCAGAGCTGCTCTGCTGTGCCCAGAGGTGTCGGTGTGTCCCTGCCCTCATCCAGCACCGCACAAACCTCCCGTGCCAGCTCTGGCTCGGGCTGTGCCATCCCTTAGCACTTGCCAGGCAGAAACACCCTCTGCAAAGGGCTGGGCTAAAAACCCCAGCGCTCTGACTCTGCCTGGACTCTGCTCCAGTTCCCTGCAGTGACAGAGCCCTGGGGAAACGGGGATGAATCCAGAGCTCCCCACGAGGGCTCAGGAACGGGGGCTGTCCCAGCTCTGGGGTCAGAATCACAGAATTCCTGAGCTGGAAGGGACCCACCAGGACCATGGAGCTCCTTCAGCCTTTCCTGGGCAGGGAGATGCTCCAGGCTGTCCTCATCCTCATCCTCATCCTCATCCTCATCCTCATCCTCATCCTCATCCTCATCCTCATCCTCATCCTCATCCTCATCCTCATCCTCATCCTCATCCTCATCCTCATCCTCATCCTCATCCTCATCCTCATCCTCACAGCCTCCATTGGAGCATCCTCACTGTGCCCCAGCTGAGCTGGGGGGTGAGTGATCCATCAGGGGGATGAAGGAGAACCTTCAGGGATGAAGGAAAACCATCAGGGATGGAGACAGCACCTGAGGGATGAGGTGAACCCTCAGGGATGAAGGTGAACCCCAGAGATGAAGGTGAACCCCCAGGGATGAGGTGATCCCTCAGGGATGAAGATGAACCCTCAGAGATGAAGGTGAACCCCCAGGGATGGAGGTGAATCATCCATGGGCTGAAGAGAGATGATCAGAGGGATGAAGATGAACCCCCAGGGATGAAGGTGAACCCCCAGGGATGAAGAGAGGTGATCAGAGGGATGAAGATGAAACCCCAGGGATGAAGATGAACCCCCAGAGATGAAGATGAACCCTCAGAGATGAAGATGAACCCCCAGGGATGAAGATGAACCCCCAGAGATGGAGGTGAACCCCCAGAGATGAAGATGAATCATCCATGGGATGAAGAGAGATGATCAGAGGGATGAAGATGAACCCTCAGGGATGAAGATGAACCCCCAGGGATGAAGGTGAAACCCCAGGGATGAAGAGAGGTGACCAGAGGGATGAAGATGAACCCCCAGGGATGGAGGTGAACCCCCAGAGATGGAGGTGAACCCCCAGGGATGAAGATGAACCCCCAGGGATGAAGATGAACCCCCAGAGATGGAGGTGAACCCCCAGGGATGAAGAGAGGTGATCAGAGGGATGAAGATGAACCCCCAGGGATGAAGATGAACCCCCAGGGATGAAGGTGAACCCTCAGAGATGAAGAGAGGTGATCAGAGGGATGAAGATGAACCCCCAGGGATGAAGGTGAACCCCCAGGGATGAAGAGAGGTGATCAGAGGGATGAAGATGAACCCCCAGAGATGGAGGTGAACCCCCAGAGATGGAGGTGAACCCCCAGGGATGAAGAGAGATGATCAGAGGGATGAAGATGGCCCATCAGGAAAACAAAGATGAACCCCCACGGATGAAGAGAGGTGATCAGAGGGATGAAGATGAACCCCCAGGGATGAAGATGAACCCCCAGGGATGGAGGTGAACCCCCAGGGATGAAGATGAACCCCCCAGAGATGAAGAGAGATGATCAGAGGGATGAAGATGGCCCATCAGGAAAACAAAGATGAACTCTCAGAGATGAAGGTGAGCCATCAGGGGATGAGGTGAATTGTGCTCCTCACTCTGTGCAGGGTTCCTGACCAGTTCTGGATTCCCTAAGCTTCAGTTTAACTGGGACAACTCAGGAGAGCCCCAGAGAGAGCCCAGGCCCAGGGATGGACCCAGGGATCCAAGGATGGACTGAGGGATCCAGGGATGGACTGAGGGATCCAGGGATGGACTGAGGGATCCATGGATGGACCCAGGGATCCAGGGATGCACTCAGGGATCCAGGGATGGACTGAGGGATCCAAGGATGGACTGAGGGATCCAAGGATGGACTGAGGGATCCAAGGATGCACCCAGGGATCCATGGATGGACTGAGGGATCCAGGGATGGACTCAGGGATCCAGGGATGGACCCAGGGATCCAAGGATGGACCCAGGGATCCATGGATGGACTGAGGGATCCATGGATGGACCCAGGGATCCATGGATGGACTCAGGGATCCATGGATGGACTCAGGGATCCAGGGATGGACTGAGGGATCCAGGGATGGACTGAGGGATCCAAGGATGGACTGAGGGATCCAGGGATGCACTCAGGGATCCAGGGATGGACTGAGGGATCCAAGGATGGACTGAGGGATCCAGGGATGGACTGAGGGATCCAGGGATGGACCCAGGGATCCAAGGATGGACTCAGGGATCCAAGGATGGACTCAGGGATCCAGGGATGCACTCAGGGATCCAGGGATGGACTGAGGGATCCAGGAATGCACTCAGGGATCCATGGATGCACCCAGGGATCCAGGGATGCACCCAGGGATCCAGGGATGCACTCAGGGATCCAGGGATGCACTCAGGGATCCAAGGATGGACCCAGGGATCCAAGGATGCACTCAGGGATCCAAGGATGCACTCAGGGATCCAAGGATGCACCCAGGGATCCATGGATGCACTCAGGGATCCAAGGATGCACTCAGGGATCCAAGGATGGAGGATACAGATGTTGATGTCCATCATTTCCATGTTAAAGTCTCGGGTGTGAAGGTGAAGGCAGAACTGGAGTGACTCAGCCCCCCAGAGCTGCAGCAAATGGAGAATCACACCGAAGGCTGGCATGGCTGTGAATAATCAGGGCCAATGTTCCTCCCAGAGCAGCACCACTGGAGCTGGATGCAGATAATTTCCAGCTGGGAAAAGGGGAGATGGAAAAAAATGGGATGCTAAGCACACAGCCAACAGAATTAAACTGAGAATTAATTTCATCCATTATAACTGATTGCTGTAAATTAAAACTAGAAGGAAATAATTGGTAGCATGTAGCTTTTAGTGTTTCCTCCAGATTAGGGGAATTAGATTTTTTTATTAGGAGCACTAAACTCCTGTGCTGTGCTCGTGTGTCTCCACAATGTTCATCCTTCCTGATTCCTGCCTCTGGCACCGGGGCTTTGGGAATGGCAGAATTCCCTTCACTGGGGCCCAAATCCTGAGCCAGTCCTGCAGGGCTGGGCTGCCTTTGAGGCTTCCCAGGGAGCTGCAGGACAATCCTTCCTGCTCCTCTGCTGCAGAGGCTCTCCAGGGACAGGGAGAAACACCCAGGACAGCAATCCCTGGTTCCCAGGGACAGGGAGAGGCTCCCTGGATTCCATCACAGCAATCCCTGGTTCCCAGGGAGAAGATCCCTGGATTCCATCACAGCAATCCCTTGTTCCCGGGGAGAAGATCCCTGGATTCCATCACAGCAATCCCTGGTTCCCAGGGACAGGGAGAAGATCCCTGGATTCCATCACAGCAATCCCTGATTCCCGGGGAGAAGATCCCTGGATTCCATCACATCAATCCCTGGTTCCCAGGGACAGGGAGAGGCTCCCTGGATTCCATCACATCAATCCCTGGTTCCCAGGGAGAAGATCCCTGGATTCCATCACAGCAATCCCTTGTTCCCAGGGATAGGGAGAGGCTCCCTGGATTCCATCACAGCAATCCCTGGTTCCCAGGGACAGGGAGAGGCTCCCTGGATTCCATCACAGCAATCCCTGGTTCCCAGGGACAGGGAGAAGATCCCTGGATTCCATCACAGCAATCCCTGGTTCCCAGGGACAGGGAGAAGATCCCTGGATTCCATCACAGCAATCCCTGGTTCCCAGGGAGAAGCTCCCTGGATTCCATCACAGCAATCCCTGGTTCCCAGGGAGAAGCTCCCTGGATTCCATCACAGCAATCCCTGGTTCCCAGGGAGAAGATCCCTGGATTCCATCACATCAATCCCTGGTTCCCAGGGAGAAGATCCCTGGATTCCACCTGTTTTAGCAGCCTGGGATGATCCTGGTGCTCTCCAGCTCCTCCTCGGTCCCACAGAGCAATCCCAGGAAAACCTTGGCTGTGCTCAGCCCCTGTGGAGCTGTTGGGGTGAATCCCTCCTGCCCCAGCTGCAGAATCCCTCTGGGGCTCCTTCCTCCCTCCTTCATCTCCCTCATCCCCTCGTGTCCCGGGGTGCAGAGCCCCAGGGTTTGATTCTCCTCCCTCTCCCCTCCCTGGGGATGTTTCCTACAAGGGGTAAAGCCTTGGGAAGGCCCCACTCGGTGCTGGAGCCACTTTCAGGAGATTGAGTTCTGGGCTGGCTCCTCTCTTTTCCTCAGAGGATATTTTTGTGCATTTATTTCATTAATTCCTTCAGCTCACATAAGGGTAATAAGATATTTTTCATTTATTTTGCGTGTCTGCGGTGCTTCCTTCCTCGGGCAGGAGCAGGAACAGCCCAGACAGAGCCTGGTGCCTTCCCTGGCTGGGATCAGAGGGCTCAGCTCCAGGTAAAGCTGCAGGGAGCTCTGGGGACACCATTCCCACCGGGAATGAGCCCAGCACCTGCTCCTCACACCTCGGATGCTCCGGGGATGCTGCAGGCACGGCATTCCCGGCGCTCCAGGACAGCAGGATCCTGCTGGAGCTGGGGAGAGGGAGCAGTGCCACCTACCGCAGCATCCCCGCTCGGATCCACACACACACAAATTCTCATTCCGGAGCTGGGAACAGAGAGGGAAGAAAGGAGCGGGGAGGGGGGTGTGGAGAGCAGCAACCTAAAAAAAGGAATTTGCTGAATGGCGTTTTGCGCCAGCTCCGTGTTTATAAATAGCCCCAATGACACCGCTCCTCGCACGATGAATTTCCGAATATTTCTGATCAGCAAAGAGTCGGAGCTGCAAATAACAATAAATGGGGGAAATGTGTATAAATAAAAGGCATTAAAAACCCTCTCTCTGCGGGATCGGCAACACATCTTGGAGCCCACATCAAAGGGACTCAATTAGCAGACACATTTTCTAATTACATGTTCTAATTTACAGCAAATCCGGGTTTCTAATGGAGCTTTGATGGTTGGTGCAGATGGCCAGGATGGACTCAGTGCCAGGGCGGCCACTTGATGCTCCAGAGCTCCTTCTCCTGCCCTGCCCAGAGCCCTCCCTTCCCGTCCCCAGGAGTTTCCCGAGCCCCGGCTGGAGGCAGAGGTTGGGAATTGTCCCTGTGGGTGAAGCAGCTCCAAAGCAGCTCCCAGGGGCTGGGGATGTTTGTCCTTCACAGTCCTGCCAGGACAGGGGCAGGGATGGGACAGGGACTCTTCCCCACAGCAGCTCCCCCAGGCATTGTTTTTAATTACAGACACTGAAATCACCCTCCCTGCTTCCCCTGAGCATCATCTGCAGCTCCTGGCTGTTAATTGCTCCAAATGAGATGAACGCTGTGCCCAGGGCTGATTCCTGGGACACCTGAGGGAAGCAGGGAGCCATTCCCAGGAGAACAGGGCTGGAATGAGGGAATCCCAGAGTGGGGACCTGAAATCCCACCCAGGGCCACTCCAGCCATGGCAGGGTCACCCCCACTGTCCCCAGGGTCACCCCCACTGTCCCTAAGGTCACCCCCACTGTCCCCAGGGTCACCCCCACTGTCCCCAGGGTCACCTCCACTGTCCCAGGGTCACCCCCCCTGTCCCAGTGACACCCCCACTGTCCCCAGGGTCACCCCCACTGTCCCAGGGTCACCCCCACTGTCCCCAGGGTCACCCCCACTGTCCCAGGGTCACCCCCACTGTCCCCAGGGTCACCCCCACTGTCCCAGGCTGCTCCAGCCCCAATGTCCAGCCTGGCCTTGGGCACTGCCAGGGATCCAGGGACAGCCACAGCTGCTCTGGCAATTCCAGCCCAGCCCCTCCCCACCCTTCTCCTCTCCAGGTGAGCCCCCCCAGCTCTCCCAGCCTCTCCCCACAGGAAATATCTGATTTTAACCTCACTTCTGGCTCATTTCCCACACAAACCCAGCTCCGGTGCCTGCACAAAGCTGGGAATTTCCTCCTCAGTCCAACCCTGATGCAGCAGCTGCACAGCCGGACCCGGAATGTGCGAGGGAACATCGGTGAGCTGAGTGATGCTACAGGGGAGCCAGGGACCGGCACCACGAACATTCCAACCCTGCCCATTCCCCCAGAGCCGCTGCTGGAGAGAAAATCCCTGCTGAGTTTCTGGGGAAGCAGCACCGGCAGCGCTCTGGGGCTGAGGGAGGAGAGTGAAGCTGCAGGGCTGAGCACAGCCAGCCCCAGAGGACAGGGGACACTCGCTCCCCTTCCAGCTGTCACCAAGCCACTGCCTCTGCAGGAGCTGCGGCTCCACGTGCTGCAATTTGAGGGAAAACAATACCAAAACCTGCTGCAGACAGCAGAGCTGAAGGGCTTCGAGGCCACCAGATAAATGAGAGGCAGAGTATGGATATCATCATTTAGCGAGAATAATGAATGAACACTGGGTTTCAATTATCCTGAGATCATTCAAATGACTTTAAATAGATAGCTGACCTACTAAAAACTGCCTGGGCTCTCCTCCTGCATTTGCAGCCCCATTCAGCTGATGACTGATCCCGTGTCTCCCTTAGCAGGGAGCAGCAGGGCTGTGAGTGCTGGATTCCCGTGGAGCTGAACCTGCTGTTCCCCAGCTGGCCACGCTCAGCCCTGCTCCCTCAGCTCTGGCATTTCCAGCCTGTCCTGCTCCCTCAGCTCCGGGATTCCCAGTCTGGAGAGCTCCAGCATTCCCAGTCTGGAGAGATCCAGCATTCCCAGCTCTGCTCCCTCAGCTCTGCCATTCCCAGCCTGTCCTGCTCCCTCAGCTCTGCCATTCCCAGTCTGGAGAGCTCCAGCATTCCCAGTCCTGCTCCCTCAGCTCTGCCATTCCCAGTCTGGAGAGCTCCAGCATTCCCAGTTCTGCTCCCTCAGCTCCAGCATTCCCAGTTCTGCTCCCTCAGCTCCAGCATTCCCAGTCTGGGGAGCTCCAGCATTCCCAGTCCTGCTCCCTCAGCTCCAGCATTCCCAGTTCTGCTCCCTCAGCTCTGCCATTCCCAGTCTGGGGAGCTCCAGCATTCCCAGTCCTGCTCCCTCAGCTCCGGGATTCCCAGTCTGGGGAGCTCCGGGATTCCCAGCCCTGCTCCCTCAGCTCTGCCATTCCCAGCCTGTCCTGCTCCCTCAGCTCTGCCATTCCCAGCCTGTCCTGCTCCCTCAGCTCCGGGATTCCCAGTCTGGAGAGCTCCAGCATTCCCAGTCCTGCTCCCTCAGCTCCAGCATTCCCAGTCTGGGGGGCTCCAGCATTCCCAGTCCTGCTCCCTCAGCTCCAGCATTCCCAGTCCTGCTCCCTCAGCTCCAGCATTCCCAGTCCTGCTCCCTCAGCTCCAGCATTCCCAGTCCTGCTCCCTCAGCTCCAGCATTCCCAGTTCTGCTCCCTCAGCTCCAGCATTCCCAGTCTGGGGAGCTCCAGCATTCCCAGTTCTGCTCCCTCAGCTCCAGCATTCCCAGTTCTGCTCCCTCAGCTCCAGCATTCCCAGTTCTGCTCCCTCAGCTCCAGCATTCCCAGTCTGGAGAGCTCCAGCATTCCCAGTCCTGCTCCCTCAGCTCTCAGCTCTGCCATTCCCAGCCTGTCCTGCTCCCTCAGCTCCAGCATTCCCAGTTCTGCTCCCTCAGCTCCAGCATTCCCAGTTCTGCTCCCTCAGCTCCAGCATTCCCAGTTCTGCTCCCTCAGCTCTGCCATTCCCAGTCCTGCTCCCTCAGCTCCAGCATTCCCAGTTCTGCTCCCTCAGCTCTGCCATTCCCAGTTCTGCTCCCTCAGCTCCAGCATTCCCAGTTCTGCTCCCTCAGCTCTGCCATTCCCAGTCCTGCTCCCTCAGCTCCAGCATTCCCAGTTCTGCTCCCTCAGCTCTGCCATTCCCAGTTCTGCTCCCTCAGCTCCAGCATTCCCAGTTCTGCTCCCTCAGCTCTGCCATTCCCAGTCCTGCTCCCTCAGCTCCAGCATTCCCAGTCCTGCTCCCTCAGCCCCGTCATTCCCAGTTCTGCTCCCTCAGCTCTCAGCTCTGCCATTCCCAGTTCTGCTCCCTCAGCTCCGACATTCCCAGCCTGGCATTCCCTGAGGATGAGGAGCTCGTCTGCAGCACGGGCTGCAGGAACTGCTGGGTTTGGTGGAGGATGAGGAGGGACAGGACACAGGGAATGGCCTGAAGCTGAAGGAGGGCAGTGACAGACGGGACATGGGGCCGGAATTGTTCCCTGGGAGGGCTGGGATGGAATTCCCAGAGCAGCTGGGGCTCCTGCTCTCCATTCCCTGTGTCCTGTCCCTCCAGCCCCTCTCCACCACCCAGCAAATGCTCCATGGCACAAACCTCCAGCTCCTTCCACACAGGATCTGCATTTGGAGCTGCCCCAGGATCCCAGTGCTCTGCACGGCAGCTCCAGCCTTTCCTGAGCTCCTGCTGCTGCCCCCAGCCCTGTCCTGGGCTGGACACCCCTGTGCCCAGAGAACAGCAGGAGAACTGAGGCACGTGGAGCTCTCCAGGCACAGCTGCTCCTCTCTTGACTCTTCCTTGCCTGTCCTGGCTTTCCCTGTGATCAGCAGAAGGTGTCGAGTCCCCTGATCTAATCTCCCTGCTGGCTGCCCTGACTCAAGCACTCCTCAGCAGAACAATGTTTCCTCCCAGAAAAAAATGCAATTTTACTCTGGCTGCCGTATCAGGCTCTGATATTCGTGCTGAGCTGCTCAGGATCCTCCTCAGCAGAACAGCCCTGTGCTGGCAGATCCTATCTGGGAAGAGGAGAATGTGATGCCTCTGTGGCTGCTGTGAATGAAGCCAGAGATACGGAGAGGAAGAGGGAGATAAAAGCACAAATAAACAAAGGTGGCAGCAATATCCTACAGGTTTTGTGGGCTCTGGAGGGAGCAGTCTCCTGGGCCAGCCTGGCACTGTTTTTTCCCATTTTTTCCCATTTTTCCCGAGCCAGTGATGGATTTTCCAGTGGCGGGGAAGGAGCTGCTGGGCAGGGGACAGGGCTGGGGAAGCCGAAGGGAGGGAAGGCAGGACAGGAATTGCTGCCTGTCACACACCAGCAGCACGCTCTGGTATCAATCACAGCCTGCTGACTGATGGTCCTGGCCTGTCTGCAGCCAGGATTAATGGGATTAATGGGATTAATGGGATTAATGAGCAGGGAAAGGCTGGGCAGGGCACAGGAAGGCTCCTGCAGGCTCTGAGGAACCCCAGCCCTGCTGCCCCAGGAGGGCTCAGGGGACTCGGACATCATTTATTAGCTGCTTTCCTAATTAATTCCTCTGGAATAACGCAGCTGGCTGCCCCAGGGGCCGATTTGTCAGAGCAGAGCCCTTCTGAGGGAACTGCCCCGTTTGGAGCTCTGAACCTTTCCTGGGGTCAGGAACGGCTCTGGCTGCCCAGCAGCACAGCCAGGCCTCCTCTGAGGCTGGAACAGGCTGGAAAGCCCTGGGGTGCAGGAGAAGGAGCTGAGGAGGAGGAGCAGGAGGAGCAGGAGCAGGTCCCAGGAGGAGCAGGAGGAGCAGGAGCAGGTCCCAGGAGGAGCAGGAGGAGCAGGAGGAGCAGGAGCAGGTCCCAGGAGGAGCAGGAGGAGCAGGAGCAGGTCCCAGGAGGAGCAGGAGGAGCAGGAGCAGGTCCCAGGAGGAGCAGGAGGAGCAGGAGAAGGTCCCAGGAGGAGCAGGAGGAGCAGGAGCAGGTCCCAGGAGGAGCAGGAGGAGCAGGAGGAGCAGGAGCAGGTCCCAGGAGGAGCAGGAGGAGCAGGAGCAGGTCCCAGGAGGAGCAGACCCCCGCCCTGCCCGCTCCATGCTGGGAACAGCGTTATCCCCAGCACATCTGAACCTGGAGCTGCAGGGCTGCCAGGGAGCACAGCCGCTTGTTTACCCAAAAAAAACCCAGCCCAAGGACTGATCTCCGAGTCACAAACATTAGAGAAAGCTTCAGAGGCTTTTGTTTGCTTAACAGAGCAAAACAAGGGAGAAAAAACCATTCCTTCCCTCCCTGCTTTATGCACGGTGTGATTTATCAGAGCTCACGGTGACAGGAGGAATTCCCCCAGAGGTGCCCACACATCAAACACATCCAAACCTCGAGCCAAAGACACTTCTCTTGCTTTCAGTCTGTTGTGGGAGCCTGGGTGAAACCCTTTTTTCCAGGCTGGATGAATCCCCAGCGCTGTGGCCCCAGGGACACAGATCCCGACACGTCCCCGAGCTCATCCCGGACCTCTGGGGCTCAGGGCAGCTCCTGCCCCAGGATCTGGGGCTCTGCTCAGCACAGGCACCAGCTCCTTCCTCTGCCTCGATTTAAAGCCTCCAGTGGATTTCTCACCTTTCCTGTCGTCAGGAAAACGCTCCTGGGGACAAAGGGCTGGGATGGGCTGGAGGAGCCTCTTTAAAATGGGATTTTGTCCCCTGGTCAGTGCAGGATCTCTGTGGCTCTGGTCCCTGTCCCTCCCCAGCGAGGACAGCAGCAGAACGTGCCAGGAGAGGCTCTGATCACTCCATTCCCCTTCCCACAGAGGTCAGGCTTGGTTCTAATCACTGTTTGCCCCCTTTTCTCTCCTTGTTTCAGTCTCAGCAAGGCAAAAGCTGAATTTGCTGCCTGTGCAGAGCTCCTGGAGCTGGAGCTGCCAGGGAAGGTCCTGGCAGGGGAGGACAGAGGTGGCAGAGATCAGCAGCAGCTCCTCAAAGGGGCCAGGGGCTGCTCAGAGAGCTGGGATTGCTCCTGGAGGGGTCAGGGGATCCTCAGAGGGCTGGGATCACTCCTGGAGGGGTCAGGGGATCCTCAGAGGGCTGGGATCACTCCTGGAGGGGTCAGGGGATCCTCAGAGGGCTGGGATCACTCCTGGAGGGGTCAGGGGATCCTCAGAGGGCTGGGATCACTCCTGGAGGGGTCAGGGGATCCTCAGAGGGCTGGGATCACTCCTGGAGGGGTCAGGGGGTGCTCAGGGATCACTCCTGGAGGGGTCAGGGGCTGCTCAGGGATCACTCCTGGAGGGGTCAGGGGATCCAGGGGTCACCCAGGGGCTGGAGTTGGTCCAGAGGGTCCTGGAAGGGTCCAGGGGTCACCCAGGGGCTGGGGTTGGTCCAGGGTGAGCTGAAGGTCGAGTTCCTGCCCCTGGCCCCTCCCTGCAGGGTGTCCCAGGCTGGGGCAGCCCTGCCTCTCCTCCTTCCTCACTCCCCAGCTCTGCCAGGCTCCTGTCTCCTCCCGGGGTGACCTCCCTGCTGCACAGCCAGAAAATCACAACCCTTCCCACCCTGCTCACTGGCCCTGCTGAACACCGTGAATTATTGTCCAGCCCCTCCTGGGGCTCTCAGCTCCTGCTGAAAAACGGAATTACATTGCAGAGAGGCTTGTAAACAGCGCCAGGCTTGGTTATTACAAACCCAATCAGATCCATTTAATGTGAGACTCCAACTGCTGCTAATTGGAGGCTAACGAGGCTAACGGGATGGACACAGCTCGCCCTGCTCCTGCAGGACAGGCACATTTGGTGTCCAAGCCCTGACATTTCGGTGACACTGCCCTGCTGGGAGGGCTGGGAGGGAGCTCGGAGCAGCCACGTGTTATAAATCTCTATTGTGATGCTGGCTTTCACAAGGATTAGGATGAATATTTTATGTTAAATACTTTTTGGCTATGTATGTACTTTTTGGCTATGTATGTACTTTTTGGCTATGTATGTACTTTTTGGTTATGTTTGTACTTTTTGGTTATGTTTGTACTTTTTGGCTATGTATGTACTTTTTGGCTATGTTTGTACTTTTTGGTTATGTTTGTACTTTTTGGTTATGTATGTACTTTTTGGCTATGTTTGTACTTTTTGGCTATGTTTGTACTTTTTGGCTATGTATGTACTTTTTGGCTATGTTTGTACTTTTTGGTTATGTTTGTACTTTTTGGTTATGTTTGTACTTTTTGGCTATGTATGTACCTTTTGGCTATGTATGTACTTTTTGGCTATGTATGTACTTTTTTCTTGCTAACAATTTTTAAGCTTAAAGGAATCTCCTAAGTACAAAGCAAGGAAACCCCAGAGTGCAAAGACAGTGGGGCCCAAGCTGTTATCAGCAGAAGAACAATAATAATAATAATAATATGAACAATATTATATAACAATATGAACAATAATAATAATAATATGAAGATTTGAAGCCCAGCTGCCCTCAAGGGAAGGATGAGGGGCCCAGACTGTTGTCAACACTGACCATTTGCAGAAGAAAGGAAACCAGACTCAAAATAATGGTGGTCAGCAAGAATAATGATGGCCAGCAGAAATAATGCTGACCAGCAGAAATAGAAATCAGAGCATGATCTAAATAGGCAGAACCAGGGTGGGGACATGCTAAATACTTCTTGGAAAAGTTTGAATATGCATCAAACCCTCACAGCAGGATGGGATAAAAAGAGTGTTCCCAAGATACCAGGGGTGTTCCTGGCATCCCACCAGGGCACCCAGCCATTTTAACCCTTTGCTTTATTTCCTTTGTCTCCTAATTGTCTTTTTGTTTATATTAAACTTTTTATAATTTATTAAGTGAATCTCGTTTTTAACACAGAGCTCCCCACTCCTCAGGAGAATTCACATTTCCAGCATCCTGGGAGTGAGGGGATTCCCTCGCCCTCCCCAGGCCCAGCAGCTGCTGGGATCAGCTCAGGAAAAGCTTCACTCTCCACTCCTTCCCAAGTTCTTGATATTTTTAATTCCTCTTGTTCAGCCCAGCACTGCAGAGCTGTATTTAAATTAAAACAATCCTCCAGCCTGCAGAGGAAACACACAGAGCCATCCATTTCCACCAGCAAACGGGGCAGGAAATCCAAGCAATATTTATACAGTTATTCCTCTGTAATTACCCAGCAGAGAGAGAGGGCCCCGGGGTCAGCAGTATCTCATTCATTATCACACCCCAGCAGCTTCCTAGGCTTTCATTTTGGGTTATTTTTTTGCAATCCCCTGCCTATGCCCGGATTAAGGATGATGTGCTGGGAAAGGAGAAGTCTCTGTTGATAATGGGGTGAAACAAAGCTTCCCCCACAGCCAGGAGGGGCTGCAGGGTGACCAGGCCAGCATCTGAGAGAAATAAAAGGAAATAAAGGAAATGAATAAATAATAAAGGAAAGAAAGGATAAAATGAAAAGTAATTCAAAGGGAAGGGGGAAAATAAGCAGCCCTTATTTTAATATTTAATATAAGGAGCCAATATTTGAATATTTAATTTTCCTTTTGCAGCTGATTTCCCCCCAGGGGCAGGAACAGGTCCCAGCAGAGCCCCAGAGCTCCCAGGCTGCGTGGCCACAGCACAGAGCAACCTGGGCAAAGTCCAGGAGCCAGAATAAATCAGCATTGTTAATACTCTTCCATCTGGGGGATCCAGCTTCTAGACTTGTTCCCAAAGTCATTGATCACGCTGCAAAGTAAATCTCCAAAGCTCTCTGTGCTCTCCTGGGTTTTGGAGATGGAATTCCAAGAGTTTCCAGGCGATGCCTTTGGAGCTGTGTGGTTTCCATGTCTGTAACCACATCCAATATCTTACAGGGCATTTCTGTCCCAGCTCTGCTTCCTCTCCCGTTCTCCAGCAGGGAATTTAATCAGAGGACTCTGGAGATTTTATCTCTGGTGGGAAAAGCAGAGACTGTATTGGGAAAATGACTCCAGCTCAGAGCTGCTCTGCACCATCCAAACCCCAACAAACAACGGGAACTTTGACTCCAGTTCTCTCAGAGTGAGCAATTCTACAGAAACCATGCAGGTAATTAATGATCCCATCAGGAATTTCCATTCCCAGGGTCGGGTGTGGGAGCTCTGCCATAAATTAACCCTCCAAGCTTTTATTGGATTTTTGTACCATAGCTCAAAGTCTTAAAAAGCTCCAAAAATCCGCTCTCCTTGTTTGCCATGAAGAGATGGGAATCTTATAAATGACATTATTATAATTCCCCTATTATCTCACACACACCCTTCCACTGTGATTCTGCACAATCTTCACAACACCCTTCAGATCCTATAAATCCTGTCTTTAGTGTGGAGCAAAGCAGGGAGGAGAGAGATACCAGGGCTGAAGGGAATCACTCAGACCTTTCATGTTCATTAAAAGTGCTGCTGGAGCTGGATTTATTATTATGTTGTCAACTAAATTCTGCTGGCACCCAGAAGCGCCTCGGAACACTTGAAACACTTTGGCAATAACTGCCTGGAGTGTCTGAGCGTGTGACACTGATAAAAACAGTGACAAAACCCAGCCAGCCCCGGAGGGAATGAGCTCAGAGCCCCCAAAATGCAGCAAATCCCGGCTTTTGGGAAGGGCAGGGGGACACAGGGACAGGCTGGCCTTTCCCTGCCCTGTTTCCAGCAATTTTACACATCATTTTACTCCATAAAAAGCTCTCCCGCCTTGCTTTTAACGTTTAACACCTCAGATTTCTGCTTTGTTTTCCAGCTGATGCATTGCTACCAAGATTGTTCTCTTTATCTCAGCCCGGAGCCCATTTACAGCCCGGAATAAAACTTTGAGAAGGAGCCAGTGAAAGGCAGAGAGGGCAGAAATAACCTTTCCAAATGACCAAATGCAACAGAGGCATCCAGTCTGCTTGCCTTGCAAGCTGAAAATCCAGGGGGTTCAAAATCCTTCTGTGCTGCAGAATGGGGGAAATGAGGCTTGACCTTCAGCTTTTCACTTCAGGAGGGGATTTGGGAACCCCCCGCAGGTTCTGTCCTGCTGTGGCACATCACAAATGGACCTTTAAGTGCCCCAAACACCAATTTCCCCTTGGCCCCAGCCTGAAAAGACAAATGCTACAAATTGCAGCATGTTAAGGAGCTGGAACCTATATTTTGCTTCCCTCTAAGAGTAAAGGTCAGAGTGTAAAAACAGGATTTTTATTGGTGGAATACAAACTCTGTCAGGGGCTCCTGCAGAGCTCCAGCTCTGAGGGTGTCCCTCTGCAGGGTTTGGGGGTTCTTAAACCCCTCTGCAGGGTTTGGGGGATCCTTAAATCCCTCTGCAGGGTTTGGGGGATCCTTAAATCCCTCTGCAGGGTTTGGGGGTTCTTAAATCCCTCTGCAGGGTTTGGGGGATCCTTAAATCCCTCTGCAGGGTTTGGGGGATCCTTAAATCCCTCTGCAGGGTTTGGGGGATCCTTAAATCCCTCTGCAGGGTTTGGGGGTTCTTAAATCCCTCTGCAGGGTTTGGGGGATCCTTAAATCCCTCTGCAGGGTTTGGGGGTCCCTAAATCCCTCTGCGGGGTCTGGGGGTTCTTAAATCCCTCTGCAGGGTTTGGGGGTCCCTAAATCCCTCTGCAGGGTTTGGGGGTCCCTAAACCCCTCTGCAGGGTTTGGGGGTCCCTAAATCCCTCTGCAGGGTTTGGGGGATCCCTAAATCCCTCTGCAGGGTTTGGGGGTCCCTAAATCCCTCTGCAGGGTTTGGGGGATCCTTAAATCCCTCTGCAGGCTCTGGGGGTTCTTAAACCCCTCTGCAGGCTCTGGGGGTTCCTAAATCCCTCTGCAGGCTCTGGGGGTTCTTAAACCCCTCTGCAGGTTCTGGGGGTCCCTAAATCCCTCTGCGGGGTCTGGGGGTCCTCAAATCCAGCAGAACTTCAGGTTTTCCTCTTGGAATGCTCAGTAAATGCTCTGGAAAAGGATCGAAGTGGCTGAACAGGGTGGGGGTTTTGTTGACTCCGACACCTTCCACGTCTCAAATCCTTCGTGTTTAGGGTGATGGGTTTAAACTCCAAGAGTGAAAAGAAGAGGTTTTTGCTCTGAGGATGGCGAGGGTGGAAAGAGGAGCTCTCAATCCCCTCCTCCTTTATGGGACCAGGCAGAGGGCGGCCCAGAGGAGCAGGCAGATGAGATCAGGGATGCACAATGGACTTGTTAGAGGAGTTTATGGCTGTGACAAGGCTGACAAAACCCGGGGCCTCCTGGAGTTTCACTCCATCCCCAGCCTCGTGAAATTAACGGCCGGGAAATGTAAAACTCGTGGAAAGCTGTTTGTGCTCCCTGCCTGCAGAGCCAGCCTCTGGAATCCCTTATCAGCTGCACTCAGACCTGGCAGGGAGATGGAAAAAACGCCTGGAGAGCTTCGTGGCCAACGCTGAGAGTTCCCAAAGCTCCGAGCCCGAGGGCTGCAGCAGCTGAGCCATGGCCAGGAGCCAGCTCCGTCTGTCCCTGTCCCAAGCCAGCAGGGATGGACACGGGACACACCCAGAGCCTGATCCCACCTGTGGGGCTGAGCCAGGGGCAGCCTTAGCTGGGATCTGGGATAAAATCCTTCCCTGGGAGGGTGGGGAGGGGCTGGGCTGGAACTGCCAGAGCAGCTGTGGCTGTCCCTGGATCCCTGGCAGTGCCCAAGGCCAGGCTGGACATTGGGGCTGGAGCAGCCTGGGACAGTGGGGGTGACCCTGGGGACAGTGGGGGTGACCCTGGGGACAGTGGAGGTGTCCCTGGGACAGTGGGGGTGACCCTGGGGACAGTGGGGGTGACCCTGGGGACAGTGGGGGTGACCCTGGGGACAGTGGGGGTGACCCTGGGGACAGTGGGGGTGACCCTGGGACAGTGGGGGTGACCCTGGGACAGTGGGAGGTGTCCCTGGGGACAGTGGGGGTGTCACTGGGGACAGTGGGGGTGACCCTGGGGACAGTGGGGGTGACCCTGGGGACAGTGGGGGTGACTCTGGGACAGTGGGGGTGACCCTGGGGACAGTGGGGGTGACCCTGGGGACAGTGGGGGTGACTCTGGGACAGTGGGGGTGTCCCTGCCATGGCTGGGGTGGGGTGAGATGAGTTTTCAGATCCCTCCCAACACAAATTATTCCACGTTTCTCTGACTCTGTGACATGGCCAATGTGAGTCTTTCCTTCCCCTGGGGAGAAAAACGTGATATCCGCCAGTTTCATCACAAATATCAGTCCCCTGTTTATTCATTCCTCTCTCCTCTTCTTGTATCTTTACTTACTTTAAAAATCCAATATTGGTGGATCTGCTGGTGGTTTCCTGAGGATGCCTCGGTGGGTGCAAAGTTGGAGCTGGAACCAGGAGCCCCCGTGTTATTTGTGACCCCATCAGCAGGAGCTGCAGGTTCCTCTCAGCTGAGGGCTGAAGACAACTTGGTTTAATTTGTCAAGGCATTTTTAAGAGAATGCAGGAAAAAAACTCACCCCAGCAGCCTTCCAGAGTCTCTTTATTTGAAATTCAATAATGTCAGCAGCCAGCCAACCTTGCTTTATAACTTCAAGATAGAAGTGCTAAGTGGAGAATTACTTTGAATATTTTAAGTACAGCTGACCAGCTGCTTATTTAGATATATATATATAAATGTATCACTGACAGGGTTTTATCACTCCAGCAATATGAGGCTGTTTTAAAGGCAAAGTTTCATTTTTTTGGTGCTCCCTGTGGGCTGGGAAAGGGGCTCAGCCTGGAGCAAAGGGGGATCAGGGCACAGCTGCCCCACTCCCCCCATTCCCAGGGCAGGGGGTGGAACAAGGAGAGGTTTCCAATCCCTCCCAAACCATCCCCCTGTGGCACCTGGGAGTGCTGGAGGTGGAACAGCAATTCCAGGGGCTGGCAGAGGCTCCTTCAGGGATGATTCCTGTTATTCCTCGGGTGCTTTGTGATTTCCATCGGCCCTGGGGGAGCTCCAGCAGCACCTGAGCATGGAGAGCAAATCCTCTCACCCCTGAGAGGGCACAGACCCTTCCCCTGAGCATGGAGAGCAAATCCTCTCACCCCTGAGAGGGCACAGACCCTTCCCCTGAGCATGGAGAGCAAATCCTCTCACCCCTGAGAGGGCACAGACCCTTCCCCTGAGCATGGAGAGCAAATCCTCTCACCCCTGAGAGGGCACAGACCCTTCCCCTGAGCAGGGATTGCTCCTCTCCTCCTGCTCAATTCTCCATCCAGGGGTTGGTGGTGTTTTCTCTCCCCTCTCCTCCTGCCATGGAATATTCACTGAGAGCTGTGGGCAGCTCCCAGGGGGGTTCAGAACTTCTCGTGTTCGATGTGTTTGGAGCTCCAGTGGCACAAAGGAATAAAGGAAACTCCTGCCACGAGGCAAAGCTTCTCTGGGCCCACCAGAAGCAGATTTTGGGGTGGCTGTGGATCCCAGGAAATGTGCTCCAGCAGGCTCAGCTCCACGGGAGGACACAGGGATTGATTCCCACTCCTGGAGCTCTTCCAGAGGGAAACCATGGCAAACATCACGTAGGGTGTTATTTTTACCCTTGTTTGCATCACACTGAGCCAAAGGAGAGGAGAAATGAGAGATCAGGCAGTTCTTCTGCAGCTCTGGGCACAAGAGCAACTTTCCCCCTTCACTCCTGAGCCCCCCGCTCCCTTTCCAGAGCAGCTGCTCTCTTTTTCAATCATTTTTTCAATTTTTCATTACTGTTTTGTCCCTTCCATAAAACAGGATGAAAATTAAAGCCCATAAAACTTTCCATTTCTGTGGCATGGATCTATGGGCAGATAAAAACCTGCTACAAATCATTAACCCACCATGCAGCTGGAGATGCTGCTGGGAGGCGCCAGGGTGACATTGGAGCACAAATTCCGGGAAGTTTCAGCCAGCTCAGGACCTGTCCACAGCTGCTCAGGAAGCTCTGGGTGTGCTCAGGGCAGCTGGAAACTCGGATTTCCACGAGGGCTTCCCTTGCTGAAGCACAGATGAGACCAATTCCTGCTCAGAGGGATCTCCAAGGGCTCCTTGTCCCTCCAGGTGATTCCTGCACCTTCTTCCCCATCCGAGACCTGCCCAGAAAGCTCCTGGCAGGACCCAGCTGCTGCCCTTTTAATTTGGGAGTGCTTTGAAACCTCTGGCAGGATTGTTCTGAGGGGGAACTCGTGTAGAAATTCACCCTCTGGGTGCTGAGTTTAACAAACCCCAGAAAATTTGCATTTAGCTCAGTTTTTTGTCCCCCTTAAAACCACCTTAAAGGTAAAGCCACCCCATGACATTTATCCACATTTTTCTCAACGTCAGCTGTGCACTGCAGCTCTTCAGTTTGTGCCTTCATCTCCCTGAACCTTTTCCTGGTATTGTTCCCTTTCCAGGTCTGGTTTTTATACGGAGGCTCCACAAGGGCTCTTTGGAGAGAGGAGAGAGGCAATTTCTGCTGCTCTGGCAGTGATTGGCAGGGAGTGTTTCAGTGCTCAGGCTGCAGTCCCTGATGTGATTTCATCCTCCTCCTTCAGAGAACACAAAATCATGGAAAGCTCCTGTCCTGAGCTGCAGAGGAGCAGCCAGAGCTGGCCCCAACCAGGGAACGCTCCCGAACAAAAGGAGAATTTCCAGCTGGGGGTGCTGCTGCTGCTGCTGGAGCTGCTGGTCTGAAAGGGGCATAAAAATAGACTTTGTGAGAGTGGGGAGGATCAGGGAACCGTGGGATGGGCTGGGCTGGAAAAGACCTGAAATCCCATCCAGTTCCATGGCAAGGACACCCCCACTGTCCCCAGGGTCACCCCCACTGTCCCCAGTGACACCTCCATTGTCCCAGGGTCACCCCCACTGTCCCAGGGTCACCCCCACTGTCCCCAGGGTCACCCCCACTGTCCCAGGGTCACCCCCACTGTCCCCAGTGACACCCCCACTGTCCCCAGGGTCACCCCCACTGTCCCCAGGGTCACCTCCACTGTCCCAGGCTGCTCCAGCCCCAATGTCCAGCCTGGCCTTGGGCACTGCCAGGGATCCAGGGACAGCCACAGCTGCTCTGGCAATTCCAGCCCAGCCCCTCCCCACCCTCCCAGGGAACAATTCCTGCCCAAGATCCCACCCAAATCTCCCCTTTGCCAATCTCAAGCCATTCCCTGGGTCCTGTCCCTCCAGGCCTTGTCCCCAGTCCCTCTCCAGCTCTCCTGGAGCCCCTGCAGGCCCTGGAAGCCACAATGGGGTCACCCCAAAACCTCCCCTGCAGGGTGAACAGTCAGGGTTAGGGGACAGGAATTCCAGAGAAAACCTCTGTAGGGTGTTGGGATTGGGGATCCTGTACTGGGATTTGGGATCCTGTACTGGGATTTGGGATCCTGTACTGGGATTTAAGATCCTGTACCTCACTGGGATTTGGGATCCTGTACTGGGATTTGGGATCCTGTACTGGGGTCAGGGATCCTGTACTGGGATTTGGGATCCTGTACTGGGATTTAAGATCCTGTACCTCACTGGGATTTGGGATCCTGTACTGGGATTTGGGATCCTGTACTGGGGTCAGGGATCCTGTACTGGGATTTGGGATCCTGTACTGGGATTTAAGATCCTGTACCTCACTGGGATTTGGGATCCTGTATTGGGGTCAGGGATCCTGTACCTCACTGGGGTCAGGGATCCTGTACCTCACTGGGGTCAGGGATCCTGTACTGGGATTTGGGATCCTGTATTGGGATCAGGGATCCTGTACCTGACTGTCCTTTTTTGGAGCACAGCTGCAATAACAGTGCTCAGTTCCTGCTCTCTGCTGATAAGGAGGGTGTCAATCACTGCAGGATTTTCCCTCACAGATCCATGAATCCCCTCCTGGCCATCATCACCCTCATCACCATCCTCACCATCCTCATTCCCTGGCTGATCCCTGCTCCTGTTCAGCTGCACTCGCTGCTGCTTTGTCCCTCCACACTCAGCGCTTTGCACTTGTGTGCATTAAATTGCATTTGCTGCCTGAGTCCCCTAAAGGATGTAAATCCCCTGGGATGAGGGGGATTGTGCCAGCTCCCAGGCAGGAGAGGGGGATAGAAATGGATTCCTTCTCAGCTCCTCTCAATCCCTTCTGACCAGAGCTATGGAAACGCATCCAAAGCTGTTCTTTTGATTTTTTCACTTTTTTTTTTTTTTTTTTTTTTTAATGTGACCAAATCCGCAGCATTTTCAGGGCAATGGATCCATCCTGACCCCTGCCATAAATCCTGTCCATGCCCAAACCTCTGCTGGGGATTTTCCTTTGCTTCTTCCCAGTCCCCAGGAGGGGAATGGGCTGTGCTGGTCTGTAAACACTCCCTGTAAGCAACCCTCAGCCTCAGGACACTTGGATCTAAATGAATCTGCAAGGATTAGCTGTGATTTGCGGGGGGAAATCTGGGAATAAAGCAGCCAGCAGTTTTCCTGGGGGTCTGTGGGTGTTTTGCAGGATTGTTTGTTGGTTTCATGCTCGCTCAGGTGGCTCTGTGGTGCTGCCATGGAGGAGAGGAGCAGGCAGTTCCCCTGGAGACTGGGATTTGTGTGATCCAGCAGCTCCCAGCCTGCCTGGATGACGTCCATGACTCCCAGGGAAAGGTGGGAACAAGGGATTCAGAGGTTAAACTGCTCATCAGCTTTGTTTTGTGGGTTTCACTGCTGTTGGATCGTGTGGCTGCTGCTCACTTCTTTGAAACCTGAATCCTGAACTGAGGTGAAGGAGATTTTTGTGTCCAGGGGAAGTGGAAGGTTCTGGAATGCTGGGCAGCAGGAAATGGATAATCAAACACCACACAGCGTCATGGTGCTGGGAAATCTGGGGCTTGCTCACACCGCTGCTCTTCCCCTTTGTGGCCTGAAATTCCTTCCTGAAAAGGAATTTTAGTTCAGGAGGGGAGGGACACGAGGGGTGATTGTGGTTTCATCCCACAGGAGCCAGCTGGGTGTGGATCAGCTTGGGAAAGGAGAGAGGGAGGTCCAGGAGAGCCAGGGGTGCTCTGGAGCTGCTGCCCAGACCCCCAGGACCCCCAGCCTGGGCATCCCTGGAGCTCTGGCAGCCTCGGGGCCGTGCCCATTCCCTGGGGAGCCTGGGCAGTGCCAGCACCTCTGGGGGAAGAACCTTTCCCTAAATCCAGCCTGAGCCTGCCCTGCCCAGCAGAGCTGGAGGCTGCTCTGGACCCCCCAGCACCAATCCCAGCTGCAGGGATGGACGTTCCCAGCGGGATCATCCTGTCCCACACCTCGGCCACGCTCCTCCTGAGGGATCCAGCCTTTCTGGAAGGCTGTGAGCTCTCTTTACACACATTTCCCTCAAAATCCGATGTTTGTGAAGCAACTTCAGCGCATCGAGCGCTTGGAGCCGGCTCAGCTGAGGGGAACTCACTCGCAGGATAACTGGGGATGGCTCCCTGCCCAGTCCCAACAAAAGATGGATTTTGTAAAGCCAGCTAAAACGATGCCATCCATTAGGAGAACTACAAAGCAGAACATTTTAAAGTTAATTGGTTTTGCAATTAAAAGATACACGGAACATGTGATGCAATTAATTTTACATAAACATGGTCAGGAATTAAAGGCAGAACCACTTGGTAACGTCTTTAGATGGAGCATCTGTTTGTTCCCAGCAGCAGCTCCTCCACATTCCAAAGGAGAGGCTGGGAATCGCTCAGGGGATGGAAAGATGAAAATACTCCAGCCACAGGATCGATCAGGCTGGAAAAGACCCCAAGGCAAGCCATGAACCCAGGCTGGAGCACAGGGAGCAGGAATGCATGAGGATAAGGAATAATGCACAGGGATCAGGAGTAATGCACAGGGATCAGGAATAATGCACAGGGAGCAGGAATGCACAGGGATCAGGAATAATGCACAGGGATCAGGAGTAATGCACAGGGATCAGGAATAATGCACAGGGAGCAGGAATGCACAGGGATCAGGAATGCATGAGGAGCAGGAATGCATGAGGATCAGGAATAATGCACAGGGAGCAGGAATAATGCACAGGGAGCAGGAATAATGCACAGGGAGCAGGAATAATGCACAGGGAGCAGGAATAATGCACAGGGATCAGGAATAATGCACAGAGAGCAGGAATAATGCACAGGGAGCAGGAATAATGCACAGGGATCAGGAATGCACAGGGAGTAGGAATAATGCACAGGGATCAGGAATAATGCACAGGGATCGGGAATAATGCACAGGGATCAGGAATAATGCACAGGGAGCAGGAATAATGCACAGGGATCAGGAATGCACAGGGATCAGGAATGCACAGGGAGCAGGAATAATGCACAGGGAGCAGGAATAATGCACAGGGATCAGGAATGCACACGGAGCAGGAATAATGCACAGGGAGCAGGAATAATGCACAGGGATCAGGAATGCATGAGGAGCAGGAATAATGCACAGGGAGCAGGAATAATGCACAGGGAGCAGGAATAATGCACAGGGGTCAGGAATAATGCACAGGGAGCAGGAATAATGCACAGGGAGCAGGAATGCACAGGGATCAGGAATGCATGAGGAGCAGGAATAATGCACAGGGAGCAGGAATAATGCACAGGGAGCAGGAATAATGCACAGGGAGCAGGAATAATGCACAGGGATCAGGAATAATGCACACGAATGCTGCAGTCCCAGGGACTCTGGAGCTTTACAACATAACAAAGACTTCAAAAAATACAGAAATAATCAGGCCAAGCAGCACTTGCCAGCTGTGCTCTCTGAAAGCTCTCAGTTATTGACCCAGCCTGCGTTCATCGCTCAGGGCTCCTGGGCTCTTTCCATTTTTTTTTTGGTTTTGCCTTTCCCTTCAATGAAATAGAAGAAAATATTATTTTTTTTCTCTTTCATCCTGCCTTCAAGAAAAGCTTCACAAAGAGGCGAGGCAAAAACCCACCCGTGCAGGAGAAGGAGCAGGAGAGCAGCGATGGAGCCAAAGGGTTGGAACGGTGCTGAAATCCCTCTGTGCTCCCTCTGGGTGTGCCAGGGGCAGGGATCAGAGATCCACAGGCTCCTTCTCCCTGTGTCCAGGAAGGATTGGAGCAGCCCAGCCCCAGCCCTGCCACAGCCCTGCTGGGGCTGAAGGAAGCACGGGATGGGTTGGGTTGGAAGGGACCTTAAATCCCATGGGCATGAAATGCCACAGTCCCAACCTGGCCTTGAACAATTCATTCTTTCAATAACAAAAACAAATTTATTCTTTCACCTGAATCATTAAAGTTTTATCATTTAGGGCAAGATGGCAAAGTCACTCAGGAGTATTGTTTTTTTTGTGGTTTTTTTTTAACTGAAAATAAATTCTCTTTTCAGAGGAAATCTGGTTTTTGTTGGTTTTGGTTTTTTTGGGTTTTTTTTTTTTTTCACAGAATAAAATCACATTTTTCACTGGTTTGGGTAGAAAGTTATTGCTTTGCAGTAGTGCCAGTGCCTTGACTCAGCTGCCAGTGACAGCAGCTCCTCAATTGGATCCCAAAACTCCTGGTTGGAAATGAAAGCTCCAGATGCTTTCCTCAGAGTGAAAAATAAATTCTCTGAGTTAAAAAACAACACCACCCCCATCCAGGGCACCAATTGGAAAAGATTTCATGATGGATTTGCTGGAAAGTTCTTTCCTTGCAGAACAAGAGGTGTCTGAGGGAGATAACTCCAGCTCTGCTCAGCCCAGCTGCGGCCGCGTGGGGCCGGTGGAAATGAGAGGATGAAAGATTTATGCTCTCAGAAAGTGCTGCATGAGGAGAAAATGAACTTTTAAGAGGGTGGCAAAACTCCTTCAATGTACCTGGCTGAAAATGAAGCTGCTAATGAAGAGTTCTTGCCTGTGCTCGCGTTATAGCTCCGAGCAGTTTTCCCTTTCTCCTTCTCTCCCTCCTCCTTCCCCTCTTTCCCCCTCCCTGCTCTTGCTTTTATTTAAGAGGCTTCCCTTGAAGGAACATAAAACTGTCAGTTTTTGCTCTGAATTCACAGGACAGAGAAGAATTAAATCTTCAGTCATTGTCTCTTTGACTCAGTCTTTCATTTCCCTTCCACAGCGATGGTGCCTGATAAAATTTCCTTTTCTGCACTCCGAGGGGAGGAGGGAATCCTTGATGTGTGAATTCTGGATTCCTTCAAAGCCTTTTGGGGTTCTGCTGGGGTTCCAGCAGCTGAGGAGAGCTTGGGTCCCCGAATTCCATGGAATTGGATGTTTTCCTTCCCTCCAGCTGCCTGTGGGAAGGGCTCCCTGGCTGGGGCCTGGGAGCTTCAGCTCCTGCAGGGAAACGATTCCAGGAGAAATTTCATTTTCCTAAAAGAGAGAGGAGCACCCGAGCAGAGCCCAGGCTGCCCCAGGACCGGCCTGGCCCAACACTCCCAGGAAGAGGATTAAAAAATCCAGGAAACAAAAGGTCTAATTGCAAACCCCAAGGTTTTCAACGTAAAAATCCAACCCAAAAATACAAAATCTGGCTGACAGAGAGAACAACACCCTCCTTGCTTAGGCAGGCAATGCTGCTCCTGATTGGAATGAAGCATGAAATTTAATTAGAATGAAATACAGAATTTAATATCTGTAATAAATATCTGAGATTTCACTGCTGTCCCCTTTGAAAGGAACTTTCTTTGGGTTTGGGCTCCCTCCTGCTTTTTCACCTCAGATATTCCGAGGAGAGGGGAGCAAACCCAGCCTGATGCCGCAGCTCAGCTCAGCTCAGCTCAGCTCTGCCCCCCTGAACTCCCCTGAATCAGCTGGGTCAGTCCTGGCACAGGCAGGGATTTCCTGCACTGTGGGTTCTCTTCCCACTGATCAGCCCCTTGGATTAATTAACTATGAATTGATTGTGCAGGACATTAATTGAGATTTAAAACACATCCATTGAGGTGTAATTAACTCTGAATAACAGAGGTAATAATAAACCTGGAGTTAATCCAAGAACCCTGGGGGGGGGGTTTGGAGCTTTCCCCCACCCCTGCACCATCCCAGATTAATTAATAACCCCGAGATGATCAATTAACACCCCCTGGGATGATCCCCCCGGGTCCAGGAGCGCTGCAGCTCTTCCCTCCTGCACCTCCTGCTCCTCTGAGCTCCACAGTTTGGGAAGCTCCAGCTCCTCCATCACAGAGAGCACCAGGCTGGGAGCAGGCACAGTTCCATCATCACACCCAGGCCTGCCCTTCAAACAAATAAATTCTCCAGCCTGTCTGGAGAAAATAAATGAGTTTTAATAAATAAACCTGAGGTTTTTCTGTTTGCCAGGTGGCCCCACGTGGGCAGGGCTGGGGAAGGGAAGCTCCAGGCACACAGAGCACTCTGAGGCTGCTTTTTGATGAAAAGGCCACTTTTATTTTTGTTTTTAAATCAATATCTAACATGAAAGTCTCCCTTTGAAATCAAATTGTACATGTGGCCCTTGGGGGCTAATTATCAGCT